>NC_091283.1:675146802-675843468 GCF_032444005.1 Ranitomeya imitator | reverse complement strand
AGAGTGTATGGAATAGAGTGTAGAGTGTAGGGTATAGAGTGTATGGTTTAGAGTGTAGGGTATAGAGTGTAGGTTATAGAGTGTATGGTATAGAGTGTATGGTATAGATTGTAGGGTATAGAGTGTGGGGTATAGAGTGTAGAGTGTAGGGTATAGAGTGTAGAGTGTAGGGTATAGAGTGTAGGGTATAGAGTGTAGGGTATAGATTGTAGAGTGTAGGGAGTAGAGTGTAGGGTATAGAGTGTAGGGTATAGAGTGTAGAGTGCAGGGTATGGAGTGTAGTGTATAGAGTTGAGTGTAGGGTATGGAGTGTAGGGTATAGAGTTGAGTGTAGGGTATAGAGTGTAGGGTATAAAGTGTATGGAATAGAGTGTAGAGTGTAGGGTATAGAGTGTATGGTATAGAGTGTAGGGTATAGAGTGTATGGTATAGAGTGTATGGTATAGATTGTAGGGTATAGAGTGTAGGGTATAGATTGTAGAGTGTAGGGTATAGAGAGTAGGGTATAGAGTGTAGGGTACAGAGTGCAGAGTGTAGGGTATAGAGTGTAGGGTATAGAGTGTAGGGTATAGAGTGTAGGGTATAGAGTGTAGGGTATAGAGTGTAGGGTATAGAGTTTAGAGTGTAGGGTATAGAGTGTAGGGTATAGAGTGTAGGGTATAGAGTGTAGAGTGTAGGGTATAAAGTGTAGGGTATAGAGTGTAGGGTATAGAGTGTAGAGTGTAAGGTATGGAGTGTAGGGTATAGAGTTGAGTGTAGGGTATAGAGTGTAGGGTATAGAGTGTATGGAATAGAGTGTAGAGTGTAGGGTATAGAGTGTATGGTATAGAGTGTAGGGTATAGAGTGTATGGTATAGAGTGTATGGTATAGATTGTAGGGTATAGAGTGTAGGGTATAGATTGTAGAGTGTAGGGTATAGAGTGTAGAGTGTAGGGTATAGAGTGTAGGGTATAGAGTGTAGAGTGTAGGGTATAGAGAGTAGGGTATAGAGTGTAGGGTACAGAGTGTAGAGTGTAGGGTATAGAGTGTAGAGTATAGAGTGTAGGGTATAGAGTGTAGGGTATAGAGTGTAGGGTATAGAGTGTAGGGTATAGAGTTTAGAGTGTAGGGTATAGAGTGTAGGGTATAGAGTGTAGGGTATAGAGTGTAGAGTGTAGGGTATAGAGTGTAGGGTATAGAGTGTAGGGTATAGAGTGTATGGTATAGAGTGTGTGGTATAGATTGTAGGGTATAGAGTGTAGGGTATAGAGTGTAGAGTGTAGGGTATAGAGTGTAGAGTGTAGGGTATAGAGTGTAGGGTATAGAGTGTAGAGTGTAGGGTACAGAGTGTAGGGTATAGAGTGTAGGGTATAGAGTGTAGAGTGTAGGGTATAGAGTGTAGGGTATAGAGTATAGAGTGTAGGGTATAGAGTGTAGGGTATAGAGTGTAGGGTATAGAGTGTAGGGTATATTGTGTAGAGTGTAGGGTATAGAGTGTAGGGTATAGAGTGTAGGGTATAGAGTGTATGGTATAGAGTGTAGAGTGTAGGGTATAGAGTGTAGGGTATTGAGTGTAGGGTATAGAGTGTAGGTATAGAGTGTAGAGTGTAGAGTGTAGGGTATAGAGTGTAGAGTGTAGGGTATAGAGTGTAGGGTATAGAGTGTATGGTATAGAGTGTATGGTATATAGTGTAGGGTATAGAGTGTTTGGTATAGAGTGTAGGGTATAGAGTGTAGAGTGTAGGGTATAGATTGTAGAGTGTAGAGTGTAGGGTATAGAGTGTAGGGCATAGAGTTTATGGAATAGAGTGTATGGTATAGAGTGTACGGTATAGAGTGTAGGGTATAGAGTGTAATGTATAGATTGTAGAGTGTAGGGTATAGAGTGTAGGGTATAGAGTGTAGGGTATAGAGTGTATGGTATAGAGTGTAAGGTATAGATTGGAGGGTATAGAGTGTAGGGTACAGAGTGTAGAGTTTAGGGTATAGAGTGTAGAGTGTAGGGTATAGATTGTAGGGTATAGTGTGTAGAGTGTAGGGTATAGAGTGTAGGGTATAGAGTGTAGAGTGTAGGGTATAGAGTGTAGGGTACAGAGTATAGAGTGTAGGGTATAGAGTGTAGGGTATAGAGTGTAGGGTATAGAGTGTAGGGTATAGAGTGTAGAGTGTAGGGTATAGAGAGTAGGGTATAGAGTGTAGGGTATAGATAGTAGAGTGTAGGGATTAGAGTATAGGGTATAGAGTGTAGGGTATAGAGTGTAGAGTGTAGGGTATGGAGTGTAGGGTATAGAGTTGAGTGTAGGGTATAGAGTGTAGGGTATAGAGTGTATGTAATAGAGTGTAGAGTGTAGGGTATAGAGTGTATGGTATAGAGTGTAGGGTATAGAGTGTAGGTTATAGAGTGTATGGTATAGAGTGTATGGTATAGATTGTAGGGTATAGAGTGTGGGGTATAGAGTGTAGAGTGTAGGGTATAGAGTGTAGAGTGTAGGGTATAGAGTGTAGGGTATAGAGTGTACAGTGTAGGGTATAGAGAGTAGGGTATAGAGTGTAGGGTATAGAGTGTAGAGTGTAGGGTATAGAGTGTAGGGTATAGAGTATAGAGTGTAGGGTATAGAGTGCAGGGTATAGAGTGTAGGGTATAGAGTGTAGGGTATAGAGTTTAGAGTGTAGGGTATAGAGTGTAGGGTATAGAGTGTAGAGTGTAGGGTATAGAGTGTAGGGTATAGAGTGTAGGGTATAGATTGTATAATGTAGGGATTAGAGTGTAGGGTATAGAGTGTAGGGTATAGAGTGTAGAGTTTAGGGTATAGAGTGTAGGGTATAGAGTATAGAGTGTAGGGTAAAGAGTGTAGGGTATAGAGTGTATGGAATAGAGTGTAGAGCGTAGAGTGTAGGGCATAGAGTGTATGGTATAGAGTGTAGGGTATAGAGTGTAGAGTGTAGCGTGTAGGGTACAGAGTGTAGAGTGTAGGGTATAGAGTGTATGGTATAGAGTGTAGAGTGTAGGGTATAGAGTGTAGGGTATAGATTGTAGAATGTAGGGATTAGAGTGTAGGGTATAGAGTGTAGGGTATAGAGTGTAGAGTGTAGGGTATGGAGTGTAGGGTATAGAGTTGAGTGTAGGGTATAGAGTGTAGGGTATAGAGTGTATGGAATAGATTGTAGAGTGTAGGGTATAGAGTGTAGGGTATAGAGTGTAGGGTATAGAGTGTATGGTATAGAGTGTAAGGTATAGATTGGAGGGTATAGAGTGTAGGGTATAGAGTGTAGAGTTTAGGGTATAGAGTGTAGAGTGTAGGGTATAGATTGTAGGGTATAGTGTGTAGAGTGTAGGGTATAGAGTGTAGGGTATAGAGTGTAGAGTGTAGGGTATAGAGTGTAGGGTACAGAGTATAGAGTGTAGGGTATAGAGTGTAGAGTGTAGGGTATAGAGTGTAGGGTACAGAGTATAGAGTGTAGGGTATAGAGTGTAGGGTATAGAGTGTAGGGTATAGAGTGTAGGGTATAGAGTGTAGGGTATAGAGTGTAGAGTGTAGGGTATAGAGAGTAGGGTATAGAGTGTAGGGTATAGATAGTAGAGTGTAGGGATTAGAGTATAGGGTATAGAGTGTAGGGTATAGAGTGTAGAGTGTAGGGTATGGAGTGTAGGGTATAGAGTTGAGTGTAGGGTATAGAGTGTAGGGTATAGAGTGTATGTAATAGAGTGTAGAGTGTAGGGTATAGAGTGTATGGTATAGAGTGTAGGGTATAGAGTGTAGGTTATAGAGTGTATGGTATAGAGTGTATGGTATAGATTGTAGGGTATAGAGTGTGGGGTATAGAGTGTAGAGTGTAGGGTATAGAGTGTAGAGTGTAGGGTATAGAGTGTAGGGTATAGAGTGTACAGTGTAGGGTATAGAGAGTAGGGTATAGAGTGTAGGGTATAGAGTGTAGAGTGTAGGGTATAGAGTGTAGGGTATAGAGTATAGAGTGTAGGGTATAGAGTGCAGGGTATAGAGTGTAGGGTATAGAGTGTAGGGTATAGAGTTTAGAGTGTAGGGTATAGAGTGTAGGGTATAGAGTGTAGGGTATAGAGAGTAGAGTGTAGGGTATAGAGTGTAGGGTATAGAGTGTAGGGTATAGATTGTATAATGTAGGGATTAGAGTGTAGGGTATAGAGTGTAGGGTATAGAGTGTAGAGTTTAGGGTATAGAGTGTAGGGTATAGAGTATAGAGTGTAGGGTAAAGAGTGTAGGGTATAGAGTGTATGGAATAGAGTGTAGAGCGTAGAGTGTAGGGCATAGAGTGTATGGTATAGAGTGTAGGGTATAGAGTGTAGAGTGTAGCGTGTAGGGTACAGAGTGTAGAGTGTAGGGTATAGAGTGTATGGTATAGAGTGTAGAGTGTAGGGTATAGAGTGTAGGGTATAGATTGTAGAATGTAGGGATTAGAGTGTAGGGTATAGAGTGTAGGGTATAGAGTGTAGAGTGAAGGGTATAGAGTGTAGGGTATAGAGTATAGAGTGTAGGGTATAGAGTGTAGGGTATAGAGTGTAGGGTATAGAGTGTAGGGTATATTGTGTAGAGTGTAGAAACTCCCGGACCCCAGAGACCGCCAGATCCTGAGCCGATATAGACTCAGTGCCCACAGTCTGGCCATCGAATGTGGCCGACACAGGCAGAGCTACAAGCCCAGGGAGGAAAGACTGTGCCAACACTGTGATCAGGAAGCCATAGAGGACGAAACCCACTTCCTGCTACACTGCTCCAAATACTCAGCAGTGAGGGACACTCACTTCAGGAGACTCTCACATCTCTTCCCAGACTTCATCACCATGAAGGAGGAAGAGAAAACCTATATCTTGCTGGGAGAAGAAGAGAGAGCGGTGGAGATAGCAGCGCGGTATGTGAGCGAATGTCATAGACTACGAGAAAGAGAACTATGATGCCATGGACTATAGCCCCCAACCTGGACCTGCCCCATCCTCCTCCCCTATGCCATGGACTATAGCCCCCACCCTGGATCTGCCCCATCCATCTCCCCTATGCCATGGACTATAGCCCCCACCCTGGATCTGCCCCATCCACCTCCCCCCACAGCTCCTACCCAACATCCCCTCAGTCCCTATCCCTATTGCCTCTATACACTTGCTTTGGCAAAACTGATGTGTATATGGTCCTGCCAATAAAGCTTCTTTGAATCTTGAATCTTGAATCTTGTGTAGGGTATAGAGTGTAGGGTATAGAGTGTAGGGTATAGAGTGTATGGTATAGAGTGTAGAGTGTAGGGTATAGAGTGTAGGGTATTGAGTGTAGGTTATAGAGTGTAGGGTATAGAGTGTAGAGTGTAGGGTATAGAGTGTAGAGTGTAGGGTATAGAGTGTAGGGTATAGAGTGTATGGTATAGAGTGTATGGTATATAGTGTAGGGTATAGAGTGTTTGGTATAGAGTGTAGGGTATAGAGTGTAGAGTGTAGGGTATAGATTGTAGAGTGTAGAGTGTAGGGTATAGAGTGTAGGGCATAGAGTTTATGGAATAGAGTGTATGGTATAGAGTGTAGGGTATAGAGTGTAGGGTATAGAGTGTAATGTATAGATTGTAGAGTGTAGGGTATAGAGTGTAGGGTATAGAGTGTATGGTATAGAGTGTAAGGTATAGATTGGAGGGTATAGAGTGTAGGGTATAGAGTGTAGAGATAAGGGTATGGAGTGTAGAGTATAGTGTGTAGAGTGTAGGGTATAGAGTGTAGGGTATAGAGTGTAGGGTATAGAGTGTAGAGTGTATGGTATAGAGTGTAGGGTACAGAGTATAGAGTGTAGGGTATAGAGTGTAGGGTATAGAGTGTAGGGTATAGCGTGTAGGGTGTAGAGTGTAGGGTATAGAGAGTAGGGTATAGAGTGTAGGGTATAGATTGTAGAGTGTAGGGATTAGAGTATAGGGTATAGAGTGTAGGGTATAGAGTGTAGAGTGTAGGGTATGGAGTGTAGGGTATAGAGTTGAGTGTAGGGTATAGAGTGTAGGGTATAGAGTGTATGGAATAGAGTGTAGAGTGTAGGTTATAGAGTGTAGGGTATAGAGTGTAGGGTATAGAGTGTATGGTATAGAGTGTAAGGTATAGATTGGAGGGTATAGAGTGTAGGGTATAGAGTGTAGAGTTTAGGGTATAGAGTGTAGAGTGTAGGGTATAGATTGTAGGGTATAGTGTGTAGAGTGTAGGGTATAGAGTGTAGGGTATACCCTACACTCTACAATCTATACATTACACTCTATACCCTACACACATTCGATGGCCAGACTGTGGGCACTGAGTCTATATCGGCTCAGGATCTGGCGGTCTCTGGGGTCCGGGAGTTTCTACACTCTACACAATATACCCTACACTCTATACCCTACACTCTATACCCTACACTCTATACCCTACACTCTATACTCTATACCCTACACTCTATACCCTTCACTCTACACTCTATACCCTACACTCTATACCCTACACTCTAATCCCTACATTCTACAATCTATACCCTACACTCTATACCCTACACTCTACACTCTATACCATACACTCTGGAGTGTAGGGTATAGAGTTGAGTGTAGGGTATAGAGTGTAGGGTATAGAGTGTATGGAATAGAGTGTAGAGTGTAGGTTATAGAGTGTAGGGTATAGAGTGTAGGGTATAGAGTGTATGGTATAGAGTGTAAGGTATAGATTGGAGGGTATAGAGTGTAGGGTATAGAGTGTAGAGTTTAGGGTATAGAGTGTAGAGTGTAGGGTATAGAGTGTAGGGTATAGATTGTAGAGTGTAGGGAGTAGAGTGTAGGGTATAGAGTGTAGGGTATAGAGTGTAGAGTGTAGGGTATGGAGTGTAGGGTATAGAGTTGAGTGTAGGGTATAGAGTGTAGGGTATAGAGTGTATGGAATAGAGTGTAGAGTGTAGGGTATAGAGTGTATGGTATAGAGTGTAGGGTATAGAGTGTATGGTATAGAGTGTATGGTATAGATTGTAGGGTATAGAGTGTAGGGTATAGATTGTAGAGTGTAGGGTATAGAGTGTAGAGTGTAGGGTATAGAGTGTAGGGTATAGAGTGTAGAGTGTAGGGTATAGAGAGTAGGGTATAGAGTGTAGGGTACAGAGTGCAGAGTGTAGGGTATAGAGTGTAGGGTATAGAGTATAGAGTGTAGGGTATAGAGTGTAGGGTATAGAGTGTAGGGTATAGAGTGTAGGGTATAGAGTTTAGAGTGTAGGGTATAGAGTGTAGGGTATAGAGTGTAGGGTATAGAGTGTAGAGTGTAGGGTATAGAGTGTAGGGTATAGAGTGTAGGGTATAGAGTGTAGAATGTAGGGTATGGAGTGTAGGGTATAGAGTTGAGTGGAGGGTATAGAGTGTAGGGTATAGAGTGTATGGAATAGAGTGTAGAGTGTAGGGTATAGAGTGTATGGTATAGAGTGTAGGGTATAGAGTGTATGGTATAGAGTGTATGGTATAGATTGTAGGGTATAGAGTGTAGGGTATAGATTGTAGAGTGTAGGGTATAGAGTGTAGAGTGTAGGGTATAGAGTGTAGGGTATAGAGTGTAGAGTGTAGGGTATAGAGAGTATGGTATAGAGTGTAGGGTACAGAGTGTAGAGTGTAGGGTATAGAGTGTAGAGTATAGAGTGTAGGGTATAGAGTGTAGGGTATAGAGTGTAGGGTATAGAGTGTAAGGTATAGAGTTTAGAGTGTAGGGTATAGAGTGTAGGGTATAGAGTGTAGGGTATAGAGTGTAGAGTGTAGGGTATAGAGTGTAGGGTATAGAGTGTAGGGTATAGAGTGTATGGTATAGAGTGTATGGTATAGATTGTAGGGTATAGAGTGTGGGGTATAGAGTGTAGAGTGTAGGGTATAGAGTGTAGAGTGTAGGGTATAGAGTGTAGGGTATAGAGTGTAGAGTGTAGGGTATAGAGTGTAGGGTATAGAGTGTAGGGTATAGAGTCTAGAGTGTAGGGTATAGAGTATAGAGTGTAGGGTATAGAGTGTAGGGTATAGAGTGTAGGGTATATTGTGTAGAGTGTAGGGTATAGAGTGTAGGGTATAGAGTGTACGGTATAGAGTGTATGGTATAGAGTGTAGAGTGTAGGGTATAGAGTGTAGGGTATTGAGTGTAGGGTATAGAGTGTAGGTATAGAGTGTAGAGTGTAGAGTGTAGGGTATAGAGTGTAGAGTGTAGGGTATAGAGTGTAGGGTATAGAGTGTATGGTATAGAGTGTATGGTATATAGTGTAGGGTATAGAGTGTTTGGTATAGAGTGTAGGGTATAGAGTGTAGAGTGTAGGGTACAGATTGTAGAGTGTAGAGTGTAGGGTATAGAGTGTAGGGCATAGAGTTTATGGAATAGAGTGTATGGTATAGAGTGTAGGGTATAGAGTGTAGGGTATAGAGTGTAATGTATAGATTGTAGAGTGAAGGGTATAGAGTGTAGGGTATAGAGTGTAGGGTATAGAGTGTATGGTATAGAGTGTAAGGTATAGATTGGAGGGTATAGAGTGTAGGGTATAGAGTGTAGAGTTTAGGGTATAGAGTGTAGAGTGTAGGGTATAGATTGTAGGGTATAGTGTGTAGAGTGTAGGGTATAGAGTGTAGGGTATAGAGTGTAGAGTGTAGGGTATAGAGTGTAGGGTACAGAGTATAGAGTGTAGGGTATAGAGTGTAGGGTATAGAGTGTAGGGTATAGAGTGTAGGGTATAGAGTGTAGAGTGTAGGGCATAGAGAGTAGGGTATAGAGTGTAGGGTATATATTGTAGAGTGTAGGGATTAGAGTATAGGGTATAGAGTGTAGGGTATAGAGTGTAGAGTGTAGGGTATGGAGTGTAGGGTATAGAGTTGAGTGTAGGGTATAGAGTGTAGGGTATAGAGTGTATGGAATAGAGTGTAGAGTGTAGGGTATAGAGTGTATGGTATAGAGTGTAGGGTATAGAGTGTAGGTTATAGAGTGTATGGTATAGAGTGTATGGTATAGATTGTAGGGTATAGAGTGTGGGGTATAGAGTGTAGAGTGTAGGGTATAGAGTGTAGAGTGTAGTGTATAGAGTGTAGGGTATAGAGTGTAGAGTGTAGGGTATAGAGAGTAGGGTATAGAGTGTAGGGTATAGAGTGTAGAGTGTAGGGTATAGAGTGTAGGGTATAGAGTATAGAGTGTAGGGTATAGAGTGCAGGGTATAGAGTGTAGGGTATAGAGTGTAGGGTATAGAGTTTAGAGTGTAGGGTATAGAGTGTAGGGTATAGAGTGTAGGGTATAGAGTGTAGAGTGTAGGGTATAGAGTGTAGGGTATAGAGTGTAGGGTATAGATTGTATAATGTAGGGATTAGAGTGTAGGGTATAGAGTGTAGAGTGTAGGGTAAAGAGTGTAGGGTATAGAGTGTATGGAATAGAGTGTAGAGTGTAGAGTGTAGGGCATAGAGTGTATGGTATAGAGTGTAGAGTGTAGCGTGTAGGGTACAGAGTGTAGAGTGTAGGGTATAGAGTGTAGAGTGTAGGGTATAGAGTGTAGGGTATAGAGTGTAGGGTATAGAGTGTAGAGTGTAAGGTATGGAGTGTAGGGTATAGAGTTGAGTGTAGGGTATAGAGTGTAGGGTATAGAGTGTATGGAATAGAGTGTAGAGTGTAGGGTATAGAGTGTATGGTATAGAGTGTAGGGTATAGAGTGTATGGTATAGAGTGTATGGTATAGATTGTAGGGTATAGAGTGTAGGGTATAGATTGTAGAGTGTAGGGTATAGAGTGTAGAGTGTAGGGTATAGAGTGTAGGGTATAGAGTGTAGAGTGTAGGGTATAGAGAGTAGGGTATAGAGTGTAGGGTACAGAGTGTAGAGTGTAGGGTATAGAGTGTAGAGTATAGAGTGTAGGGTATAGAGTGTAGTGTATAGAGTGTAGGGTATAGAGTTTAGAGTGTAGGGTATAGAGTGTAGGGTATAGAGTGTAGGATATAGAGTGTAGGGTATAGAGTGTAGGGTATAGAGTGTATGGTATAGAGTGTATGGTATAGATTGTAGGGTATAGAGTGTAGGGTATAGAGTGTAGAGTGTTGGGTATAGAGTGTAGAGTGTAGGTTATAGAGTGTAGGGTATAGAGTGTAGAGTGTAGGGTATAGAGTGTAGGGTATAGAGTGTAGGGTATAGAGTGTAGAGTGTAGGGTATAGAGTGTAGGGTATAGAATATAGAGTGTAGGGTATAGAGTGTAGGGTATAGAGTGTAGGGTATAGAGTGTAGGGTACATTGTGTAGAGTGTAGGGTATAGAGTGTAGGGTATAGAGTGTAGGGTATAGAGTGTATGGTATAGAGTGTAGAGTGTAGGGTATAGAGTGTAGGGTATTGAGTGTAGGGTATAGAGTGTAGGTATAGAGTGTAGAGTGTAGAGTGTAGGGTATAGAGTGTAGAGTGTAGGGTATAGAGTGTAGGGTATAGAGTGTATGGTATAGAGTGTATGGTATATAGTGTAGGGTATAGAGTGTTTGGTATAGAGTGTAGGGTATAGAGTGTAGAGTTTAGGGTATAGATTGTAGAGTGTAGAGTGTAGGGTATAGAGTGTAGGGCATAGAGTTTATGGAATAGAGTGTATGGTATAGAGTGTAGGGTATAGAGTGTAGGGTATAGAGCGTAATGTATAGATTGTAGAGTGTAGGGTATAGAGTGTAGGGTATAGAGTGTAGGGTATAGAGTGTATGGTATAGAGTGTAAGGTATAGATTGGAGGGTATAGAGTGTAGGGTACAGAGTGTAGAGTTTAGGGTATAGAGTGTAGAGTGTAGGGTATGGATTGTAGGGTATAGTGTGTAGAGTGTAGGGTATAGAGTGTAGGGTGTAGAGTGTAGGGTATAGAGTGTAGGGTACAGAGTATAGAGTGTAGGGTATAGAGTGTAGGGTATAGAGTGTAGGGTATAGAGTGTAGGGTATAGAGTGTAGAGTGTAGGGTATAGAGAGTAGGGTATAGAGTGTAGGGTATAGATAGTAGAGTGTAGGGATTAGAGTATAGGGTATAGAGTGTAGGGTATAGAGTGTAGAGTGTAGGGTATGGAGTGTAGGGTATAGAGTTGAGTGTAGGGTATAGAGTGTAGGGTATAGAGTGTATGGAATAGAGTGTAGAGTGTAGGGTATAGAGTGTATGGTATAGAGTGTAGGGTATAGAGTGTAGGTTATAGAGTGTATGGTATAGAGTGTATGGTATAGATTGTAGGGTATAGAGTGTGGGGTATAGAGTGTAGAGTGTAGGGTATAGAGTGTAGAGTGTAGGGTATAGAGTGTAGGGTATAGAGTGTACAGTGTAGGGTATAGAGAGTAGGGTGTAGATTGTAGGGTATAGAGTGTAGAGTGTAGGGTATAGAGTGTAGGGTATAGAGTATAGAGTGTAGGGTATAGAGTGCAGGGTATAGAGTGTAGGGTATAGAGTGTAGGGTATAGAGTTTAGAGTGTAGGGTATAGAGTGTAGGGTATAGAGTGTAGGGTATAGAGTGTAGAGTGTAGGGTATAGAGTGTAGGGTATAGAGTGTAGGGTATAGATTGTATAATGTAGGGATTAGAGTGTAGGGTATAGAGTGTAGGGTATAGAGTGTAGAGTTTAGGGTATAGAGTGTAGGGTATAGAGTGTATGGTATAGAGTGTAAGGTATAGATTGGAGGGTATAGAGTGTAGGGTACAGAGTGTAGAGTTTAGGGTATAGAGTGTAGAGTGTAGGGTATAGATTGTAGGGTATAGTGTGTAGAGTGTAGGGTATAGAGTGTAGGGTGTAGAGTGTAGGGTATAGAGTGTAGGGTACAGAGTATAGAGTGTAGGGTATAGAGTGTAGGGTATAGAGTGTAGGGTATAGAGTGTAGGGTATAGAGTGTAGAGTGTAGGGTATAGAGAGTAGGGTATAGAGTGTAGGGTATAGATAGTAGAGTGTAGGGATTAGAGTATAGGGTATAGAGTGTAGGGTATAGAGTGTAGAGTGTAGGGTATGGAGTGTAGGGTATAGAGTTGAGTGTAGGGTATAGAGTGTAGGGTATAGAGTGTATGGAATAGAGTGTAGAGTGTAGGGTATAGAGTGTATGGTATAGAGTGTAGGGTATAGAGTGTAGGTTATAGAGTGTATGGTATAGAGTGTATGGTATAGATTGTAGGGTATAGAGTGTGGGGTATAGAGTGTAGAGTGTAGGGTATAGAGTGTAGAGTGTAGGGTATAGAGTGTAGGGTATAGAGTGTACAGTGTAGGGTATAGAGAGTAGGGTGTAGATTGTAGGGTATAGAGTGTAGAGTGTAGGGTATAGAGTGTAGGGTATAGAGTATAGAGTGTAGGGTATAGAGTGCAGGGTATAGAGTGTAGGGTATAGAGTGTAGGGTATAGAGTTTAGAGTGTAGGGTATAGAGTGTAGGGTATAGAGTGTAGGGTATAGAGTGTAGAGTGTAGGGTATAGAGTGTAGGGTATAGAGTGTAGGGTATAGATTGTATAATGTAGGGATTAGAGTGTAGGGTATAGAGTGTAGGGTATAGAGTGTAGAGTTTAGGGTATAGAGTGTAGGGTACAGAGTATAGAGTGTAGGGTAAAGAGTGTAGGGTATAGAGTGTATGGAATAGAGTGTAGAGTGTAGGGCATAGAGTGTATGGTATAGAGTGTAGGGTATAGAGTGTAGAGTGTAGCGTGTAGGGTACAGAGTGTAGAGTGTAGGGTATAGAGTGTATGGTATAGAGTGTAGAGTGTAGGGTATAGAGTGTAGGGTATAGACTGTAGGGTATAGATTGTAGAATGTAGGGATTAGAGTGTAGGGTATAGAGTGTAGGGTATAGAGTGTAGAGTGAAGGGTATAGAGTGTAGGGTATAGAGTATAGAGTGTAGGGTATAGAGTGTAGGGTATAGAGTGTAGGGTATAGAGTGTAGGGTATATTGTGTAGAGTGTAGAAACTCCCGGACCCCAGAGACCGCCAGATCCTGAGCCGATATAGACTCAGTGCCCACAGTCTGGCCATCGAATGTGGCCGACACAGGCAGAGCTACAAGCCCAGGGAGGAAAGACTGTGCCAACACTGTGATCAGGAGGCCATAGAGGACGAAACCCACTTCCTGCTACACTGCTCCAAATACTCAGCAGTGAGGGACACTCACTTCAGGAGACTCTCACATCTCTTCCCAGACTTCATCACCATGAAGGAGGAAGAGAAAACCTATATCTTGCTGGGAGAAGAAGAGAGAGCGGTGGAGATAGCAGCGCGGTATGTGAGCGAATGTCATAGACTACGAGAAAGAGAACTATGATGCCATGGACTATAGCCCCCAACCTGGACCTGCCCCATCCACCTCCCCTATGCCATGGACTATAGCCCCCACCCTGGATCTGCCCCATCCATCTCCCCTATGCCATGGACTATAGCCCCCACCCTGGATCTGCCCCATCCACCTCCCCCCACAGCTCCTACCCAACATCCCCTCAGTCCCTATCCCTATTGCCTCTATACACTTGCTTTGGCAAAACTGATGTGTATTTGGTCCTGCCAATAAAGCTTCTTTGAATCTTGAATCTTGAATCTTGTGTAGGGTATAGAGTGTAGGGTATAGAGTGTAGGGTATAGAGTGTATGGTATAGAGTGTAGAGTGTAGGGTATAGAGTGTAGGGTATTGAGTGTAGGTTATAGAGTGTAGGGTATAGAGTGTAGAGTGTAGAGTGTAGGGTATAGAGTGTAGAGTGTAGGGTATAGAGTGTAGGGTATAGAGTGTGTGGTATAGAGTGTATGGTATATAGTGTATGGTATAGAGTGTAGAGTGTAGGGTATAGATTGTAGAGTGTAGAGTGTAGGGTATAGAGTGTAGGGCATAGAGTTTATGGAATAGAGTGTATGGTATAGAGTGTAGGGTATAGAGTGTAGGGTATAGAGTGTAATGTATAGATTGTAGAGTGTAGGGTATAGAGTGTAGGGTATAGAGTGTAGGGTATAGAGTGTATGGTATAGAGTGTAAGGTATAGATTGGAGGGTATAGAGTGTAGGGTATAGAGTGTAGTAAACTCTACACTCTATACCCTACACTCTATACCCTCCAATCTATACCTTACACTCTGGTACACTCTGGGTATGGAGTGTAGAGTGTAGGGTATAGAGTGTAGGGTATAGTGTGTAGAGTGTAGGGTATAGAGTGTAGGGTATAGAGTGTAGGGTATAGAGTGTAGAGTGTATGGTATAGAGTGTAGGGTACATAGTATAGAGTGTAGGGTATAGAGTGTAGGGTATAGAGTGTAGGGTATAGAGTGTAGGGTATAGAGTGTAGAGTGTAGGGTATAGAGAGTAGGGTATAGAGTGTAGGGTATAGATTGTAGAGTGTAGGGATTAGAGTATAGGGTATAGAGTGTAGGGTATAGAGTGTAGAGTGTAGGGTATGGAGTGTAGGGTATAGAATTGAGTGTAGGGTATAGAGTGTAGGGTATAGAGTGTATGGAATAGAGTGTAGAGTGTAGGTTATAGAGTGTATGGTATAGAGTGTATGGTATAGATTGTAGGGTATAGAGTGTGGGGTATAGAGTGTAGAGTGTAGGGTATAGAGTGTAGAATGTAGGGTATAGAGTGTAGGGTATAGAGTGTAGAGTGTAGGGTATAGAGTGTAGGGTATAGAGTGTAGGGTATAGATTGTAGAGTGTAGGGAGTAGAGTGTAGGGTATAGAGTGTAGGGTATAGAGTGTAGAGTGTAGGGTATGGAGTGTAGGGTATAGAGTTGAGTGTAGGGTATAGAGTGTAGGGTATAGAGTGTATGGAATAGAGTGTAGAGTGTAGGGTATAGAGTGTATGGTATAGAGTGTAGGGTATAGAGTGTATGGTATAGAGTTGAGTGTAGGGTATAGAGTGTAGGGTATAGAGTGTATGGAATAGAGTGTAGAGTGTAGGGTATAGAGTGTATGGTATAGAGTGTAGGGTATAGAGTGTATGGTATAGAGTGTATGGTATAGATTGTAGGGTATAGAGTGTAGGGTATAGATTGTAGAGTGTAGGGTATAGAGTGTAGAGTGTAGGGTATAGAGTGTAGGGTATAGAGTGTAGAGTGTAGGGTATAGAGAGTAGGGTATAGAGTATAGAGTGTAGGGTATACCTACCTACCTACACGCGACCTCCGATCCTCCCAAGACCTCCTTCTCTACTCCCCTCTCATCTCTTCTTCCCATAACCGCATCCAAGACTTCTCCCGTGCTTCCCCCATACTCTGGAACTCTCTACCCCAACACATCAGACTTGCGCCTACCATAGAAACCTTCAAAAAGAACCTGAAGACTCATCTCTTCCGACAAGCCTACAGCCTGCAGTGATCCTCAACCTACTGAACAGCCGCACAGCCAGCTCTTCCCTCTCCTAGTGTATCCTCACCCACCCCCTGCAGACTGTGAGCCCTCGCGGGCAGGGTCCTCCCTCCTTATGTACTCGTGTGCCTTGTTATCTGCTCATGTTTAATGTATTTGTCTATATTTGCCCCGTATTCACATGTAAAGCGCCATGGAATGAATGGCGCTATAAAAATGTATAATAATAAATAATAATAATAGAGTGTAGGGTACAGAGTGTAGAGTGTAGGGTATAGAGTGTAGGGTATAGAGTATAGAGTGTAGGGTATAGAGTGTAGGGTATAGAGTGTAGGGTATAGAGTGTAGGGTATAGAGTTTAGAGTGTAGGGTATAGAGTGTAGGGTATAGAGTGTAGGGTATAGAGTGTAGAGTGTAGGGTATAGAGTGTAGGGTATAGAGTGTAGGGTATAGAGTGTAGAGTGTAGGGTATGGAGTGTAGGGTATAGAGTTGAGTGGAGGGTATAGAGTGTAGGGTATAGAGTGTATGGAATAGAGTGTAGAGTGTAGGGTATAGAGTGTATGGTATAGAGTGTAGGGTATAGAGTGTATGGTATAGAGTGTATGGTATAGATTGTAGGGTATAGAGTGTAGGGTATAGATTGTAGAGTGTAGGGTATAGAGTGTAGAGTGTAGGGTATAGAGTGTAGGGTATAGAGTGTAGAGTGTAGGGTATAGGGAGTAGGGTATAGAGTGTAGGGTACAGAGTGTAGAGTGTAGGGTATAGAGTGTAGGGTATAGAGTGTAGGGTATAGAGTGTAGAGTGTAGGGTATGGAGTGTAGGGTATAGAGTTGAGTGGAGGGTATAGAGTGTAGGGTATAGAGTGTATGGAATAGAGTGTAGAGTGTAGGGTATAGAGTGTATGGTATAGAGTGTAGAGTATAGAGTGTATGGTATAGAGTGTATGGTATAGATTGTAGGGTATAGAGTGTAGGGTATAGATTGTAGAGTGTAGGGTATAGAGTGTAGAGTGTAGGGTATAGAGTGTAGGGTATAGAGTGTAGAGTGTAGGGTATAGAGAGTAGGGTATAGAGTGTAGGGTACAGAGTGTAGAGTGTAGGGTATAGAGTGTAGAGTATAGAGTGTAGGGTATAGAGTGTAGGGTATAGAGTGTAGGGTATAGAGTGTAGGGTATAGAGTTTAGAGTGTAGGGTATAGAGTGTAGGGTATAGAGTGTAGGGTATAGAGTGTAGAGTGTAGGGTATAGAGTGTAGGGTATAGAGTGTATGTCATAGAGTGTATGGTATAGATTGTAGTGTATAGAGTGTGGGGTATAGAGTGTAGAGTGTAGGGTATAGAGTGTAGAGTGTAGGGTATAGAGTGTAGGGTATAGAGTGTAGAATGTAGGGTATAGAGTGTAGGGTATAGAGTATAGGGTATAGAGTGTAGAGTGTAGGGTATAGAGTGTAGGGTATAGAGTATAGAGTGTAGGGTATAGAGTGTAGGGTATAGAGTGTAGGGTATATTGTGTAGAGTGTAGGGTATAGAGTGTAGGGTATAGAGTGTAGGGTATAGAGTGTATGGTATAGAGTGTAGAGTGTAGGGTATAGAGTGTAGGGTATTGAGTGTAGGGTATAGAGTGTAGGTATAGAGTGTAGAGTGTAGAGTGTAGGGTATAGAGTGTAGAGTGTAGGGTATAGAGTGTAGGGTATAGAGTGTAGAGTGTAGGGTATAGAGAGTAGGGTATAGAGTGTAGGGTACAGAGTGTAGAGTGTAGGGTATAGAGTGTAGAGTATAGAGTGTAGGGTATAGAGTGTAGGGTATAGAGTGTAGGGTATAGAGTGTAGGGTATAGAGTTTAGAGTGTAGGGTATAGAGTGTAGGGTATAGAGTGTAGGGTATAGAGTGTAGAGTGTAGGGTATAGAGTGTAGGGTATAGAGTGTAGGGTATAGAGTGTATGGTATAGAGTGTATGGTATAGATTGTAGGGTATAGAGTGTAGGGTATAGAGTGTAGAGTGTAGGGTATAGAGTGTAGAGTGTAGGGTATAGAGTGTAGGGTATAGAGTGTAGAGTGTAGGGTACAGAGTGTAGGGTATAGAGTGTAGGGTATAGAGTGTAGAGTGTAGGGTATAGAGTGTAGGGTATAGAGTATAGAGTGTAGGGTATAGAGTGTAGGGTATAGAGTGTAGGGTATAGAGTGTAGGGTATATTGTGTAGAGTGTAGGGTATAGAGTGTAGGGTATAGAGTGTAGGGTATAGAGTGTATGGTATAGAGTGTAGAGTGTAGGGTATAGAGTGTAGGGTATTGAGTGTAGGGTATAGAGTGTAGGTATAGAGTGTAGAGTGTAGAGTGTAGGGTATAGAGTGTAGAGTGTAGGGTATAGAGTGTAGGGTATAGAGTGTATGGTATAGAGTGTATGGTATATAGTGTAGGGTATAGAGTGTTTGGTATAGAGTGTAGGGTATAGAGTGTAGAGTGTAGGGTATAGATTGTAGAGTGTAGAGTGTAGGGTTTAGAGTGTAGGGCATAGAGTTTATGGAATAGAGTGTATGGTATAGAGTGTACGGTATAGAGTGTAGGGTATAGAGTGTAATGTATAGATTGTAGAGTGTAGGGTATAGAGTGTAGGGTATAGAGTGTAGGGTATAGAGTGTATGGTATAGAGTGTAAGGTATAGATTGGAGGGTATAGAGTGTAGGGTACAGAGTGTAGAGTTTAGGGTATAGAGTGTAGAGTGTAGGGTATAGATTGTAGGGTATAGTGTGTAGAGTGTAGGGTATAGAGTGTAGGGTATAGAGTGTAGAGTGTAGGGTATAGAGTGTAGGGTACAGAGTATAGAGTGTAGGGTATAGAGTGTAGGGTATAGAGTGTAGGGTATAGAGTGTAGGGTATAGAGTGTAGGGTATAGAGTGTAGAGTGTAGCGTATAGAGAGTAGGGTATAGAGTGTAGGGTATAGATAGTAGAGTGTAGGGATTAGAGTATAGGGTATAGAGTGTAGGGTATAGAGTGTAGAGTGTAGGGTATGGAGTGTAGGGTATAGAGTTGAGTGTAGGGTATAGAGTGTAGGGTATAGAGTGTATGTAATAGAGTGTAGAGTGCAGGGTATAGAGTGTATGGTATAGAGTGTAGGGTATAGAGTGTAGGTTATAGAGTGTATGGTATAGAGTGTATGGTATAGATTGTAGGGTATAGAGTGTGGGGTATAGAGTGTAGAGTGTAGGGTATAGAGTGTAGAGTGTAGGGTATAGAGTGTAGGGTATAGAGTGTACAGTGTAGGGTATAGAGAGTAGGGTATAGAGTGTAGGGTATAGAGTGTAGAGTGTAGGGTATAGAGTGTAGGGTATAGAGTATAGAGTGTAGGGTATAGAGTGCAGGGTATAGAGTGTAGGGTATAGAGTGTAGGGTATAGAGTTTAGCGTGTAGGGTATAGAGTGTAGGGTATAGAGTGTAGGGTATAGAGTGTAGAGTGTAGGGTATAGAGTGTAGGGTATAGATTGTATAATGTAGGGATTAGAGTGTAGGGTATAGAGTGTAGGGTATAGAGTGTAGAGTTTAGGGTATAGAGTGTAGGGTATAGAGTATAGAGTGTAGGGTAAAGAGTGTAGGGTATAGAGTGTATGGAATAGAGTGTAGAGCGTAGAGTGTAGGGCATAGAGTGTATGGTATAGAGTGTAGGGTATAGAGTGTAGAGTGTAGCGTGTAGGGTACAGAGTGTAGAGTGTAGGGTATAGAGTGTATGGTATAGAGTGTAGAGTGTAGGGTATAGAGTGTAGGGTATAGATTGTAGAATGTAGGGATTAGAGTGTAGGGTATAGAGTGTAGGGTATAGAGTGTAGAGTGAAGGGTATAGAGTGTAGGGTATAGAGTATAGAGTGTAGGGTATAGAGTGTAGGGTATAGAGTGTAGGGTATAGAGTGTAGGGTATATTGTGTAGAGTGTAGAAACTCCCGGACCCCAGAGACCGCCAGATCCTGAGCCGATATAGACTCAGTGCCCACAGTCTGGCCATCGAATGTGGCCGACACAGGCAGAGCTACAAGCCCAGGGAGGAAAGACTGTGCCAACACTGTGATCAGGAGGCCATAGAGGACGAAACCCACTTCCTGCTACACTGCTCCAAATACTCAGCAGTGAGGGACACTCACTTCAGGAGACTCTCACATCTCTTCCCAGACTTCATCACCATGAAGGAGGAAGAGAAAACCTATATCTTGCTGGGAGAAGAAGAGAGAGCGGTGGAGATAGCAGCGCGGTATGTGAGCGAATGTCATAGACTACGAGAAAGAGAACTATGATGCCATGGACTATAGCCCCCAACCTGGACCTGCCCCATCCACCTCCCCTATGCCATGGACTATAGCCCCCACCCTGGATCTGCCCCATCCATCTCCCCTATGCCATGGACTATAGCCCCCACCCTGGATCTGCCCCATCCACCTCCCCCCACAGCTCCTACCCAACATCCCCTCAGTCCCTATCCCTATTGCCTCTATACACTTGCTTTGGCAAAACTGATGTGTATATGGTCCTGCCAATAAAGCTTCTTTGAATCTTGAATCTTGAATCTTGTGTAGGGTATAGAGTGTAGGGTATAGAGTGTAGGGTATAGAGTGTATGGTATAGAGTGTAGAGTGTAGGGTATAGAGTGTAGGGTATTGAGTGTAGGTTATAGAGTGTAGGGTATAGAGTGTAGAGTGTAGAGTGTAGGGTATAGAGTGTAGAGTGTAGGGTATAGAGTGTAGGGTATAGAGTGTATGGTATAGAGTGTATGGTATATAGTGTAGGGTATAGAGTGTTTGGTATGGAGTGTAGGGTATAGAGTGTAGAGTGTAGGGTATAGATTGTAGAGTGTAGAGTGTAGGGTGTAGAGTGTAGGGCATAGAGTTTATGGAATAGAGTGTATGGTATAGAGTGTAGGGTATAGAGTGTAGGGTATAGAGTGTAATGTATAGATTGTAGAGTGTAGGGTATAGAGTGTAGGGTATAGAGTGTAGGGTATAGAGTGTATGGTATAGAGTGTAAGGTATAGATTGGAGGGTATAGAGTGTAGGGTATAGAGTGTAGAGTTTAGGGTATGGAGTGTAGAGTATAGTGTGTAGAGTGTAGGGTATAGAGTGTAGGGTATAGAGTGTAGGGTATAGAGTGTAGAGTGTATGGTATAGAGTGTAGGGTACAGAGTATAGAGTGTAGGGTATAGAGTGTAGGGTATAGAGTGTAGGGTATAGAGTGTAGGGTATAGAGTGTAGAGTGTAGGGTATAGAGAGTAGGGTATAGAGTGTAGGGTATAGATTGTAGAGTGTAGGGATTAGAGTATAGGGTATAGAGTGTAGGGTATAGAGTGTAGAGTGTAGGGTATGGAGTGTAGGGTATAGAGTTGAGTGTAGGGTATAGAGTGTAGGGTATAGAGTGTATGGAATAGAGTGTAGAGTGTACGGTATAGAGTGTATGGTATAGAGTGTATGGTATAGATTGTAGGGTATAGAGTGTGGGGTATAGAGTGTAGAGTGTAGGGTATAGAGTGTAGAGTGTAGGGTATAGAGTGTAGGGTATAGAGTGTAGAGTGTAGGGTATAGAGTGTAGGGTATAGAGTGTAGGGTATAGATTGTAGAGTGTAGGGAGTAGAGTGTAGGGTATAGAGTGTAGGTTATAGAGTGTAGAGTGTAGGGTATGGAGTGTAGGGTATAGAGTTGAGTGTAGGGTATAGAGTGTAGGGTATAGAGTGTATGGAATAGAGTGTAGAGTGTACGGTATAGAGTGTATGGTATAGAGTGTAGGGTATAGAGTGTATGGTATAGAGTGTATGGTATAGATTGTAGGGTATAGAGTGTAGGGTATAGATTGTAGAGTGTAGGGTATAGAGTGTAGAGTGTAGGGTATAGAGTGTAGGGTATAGAGTGTAGAGTGTAGGGTATAGAGAGTAGGGTATAGAGTGTAGGGTACAGAGTGTAGAGTGTAGGGTATAGAGTGTAGGGTATAGAGTATAGAGTGTAGGGTATAGAGTGTAGGGTATAGAGTGTAGGGTATAGAGTGTAGGGTATAGAGTGTAGAATGTAGGGTATGGAGTGTAGGGTATAGAGTTGAGTGGAGGGTATAGACTGTAGGGTATAGAGTGTATGGAATAGAGTGTAGAGTGTAGGGTATAGAGTGTATGGTATAGAGTGTAGGGTATAGAGTGTATGGTATAGAGTGTATGGTATAGATTGTAGGGTATAGAGTGTAGGGTATAGATTGTAGAGTGTAGGGTATAGAGTGTAGAGTGTAGGGTATAGAGTGTAGGGTATAGAGTGTAGAGTGTAGGGTATAGAGAGTAGGGTATAGAGTGTAGGGTACAGAGTGTAGAGTGTAGGGTATAGAGTGTAGAGTATAGAGTGTAGGGTATAGAGTGTAGGGTATAGAGTGTAGGGTATAGAGTGTAAGGTATAGAGTTTAGAGTGTAGGGTATAGAGTGTAGGGTATAGAGTGTAGGGTATAGAGTGTAGAGTGTAGGGTATAGAGTGTAGGGTATAGAGTGTAGGGTATAGAGTGTATGGTATAGAGTGTATGGTATAGATTGTAGGGTATAGAGTGTGGGGTATAGAGTGTAGAGTGTAGGGTATAGAGTGTAGAGTGTAGGGTATAGAGTGTAGGGTATAGAGTGTAGAGTGTAGGGTATAGAGTGTAGGGTATAGAGTGTAGGGTATAGAGTGTAGAGTGTAGGGTATAGAGTATAGAGTGTAGGGTATAGAGTGTAGGGTATAGAGTGTAGGGTATATTGTGTAGAGTGTAGGGTATAGAGTGTAGGGTATAGAGTGTACGGTATAGAGTGTATGGTATAGAGTGTAGAGTGTAGGGTATATAGTGTAGGGTATTGAGTGTAGGGTATAGAGTGTAGGTATAGAGTGTAGAGTGTAGAGTGTAGGGTATAGAGTGTAGAGTGTAGGGTATAGAGTGTAGGGTATAGAGTGTAGGGTATAGATTGTAGAGTGTAGGGAGTAGAGTGTAGGGTATAGAGTGTAGGGTATAGAGTGTAGAGTGTAGGGTATGGAGTGTAGGGTATAGAGTTGAGTGTAGGGTATAGAGTGTAGGGTATAGAGTGTATGGAATAGAGTGTAGAGTGTAGGGTATAGAGTGTATGGTATAGAGTGTAGGGTATAGAGTGTATGGTATAGAGTGTATGGTATAGATTGTAGGGTATAGAGTGTAGGGTATAGATTGTAGAGTGTAGGGTATAGAGTGTAGAGTGTAGGGTATAGAGTGTAGGGTATAGAGTGTAGAGTGTAGGGTATAGAGAGTAGGGAATAGAGTGTAGGGTACAGAGTGTAGAGTGTAGGGTATAGAGTGTAGGGTATAGAGTATAGAGTGTAGGGTATAGAGTGTAGGGTATAGAGTGTAGGGTATAGAGTGTAGGGTATAGAGTTTAGAGTGTAGGGTATAGAGTGTAGGGTATAGAGTGTAGGGTATAGAGTGTAGAGTGTAGGGTATAGAGTGTAGGGTATAGAGTGTAGGGTATAGAGTGTAGAATGTAGGGTATGGAGTGTAGGGTATAGAGTTGAGTGGAGGGTATAGACTGTAGGGTATAGAGTGTATGGAATAGAGTGTAGAGTGTAGGGTATAGAGTGTATGGTATAGAGTGTAGGGTATAGAGTGTATGGTATAGAGTGTATGGTATAGATTGTAGGGTATAGAGTGTAGGGTATAGATTGTAGAGTGTAGGGTATAGACTGTAGAGTGTAGGGTATAGAGTGTAGGGTATAGAGTGTAGAGTGTAGGGTATAGAGAGTAGGGTATAGAGTGTAGGGTACAGAGTGTAGAGTGTAGGGTATAGAGTGTAGAGTATAGAGTGTAGGGTATAGAGTGTAGGGTATAGAGTGTAGGGTATAGAGTGTAAGGTATAGAGTTTAGAGTGTAGGGTATAGAGTGTAGGGTATAGAGTGTAGGGTATAGAGTGTAGAGAGTAGGGTATAGAGTGTAGGGTATAGAGTGTAGGGTATAGAGTGTATGGTATAGAGTGTATGTTATAGATTGTAGGGTATAGAGTGTGGGGTATAGAGTGTAGAGTGTAGGGTATAGAGTGTAGAGTGTAGGGTATAGAGTGTAGGGTATAGAGTGTAGAGTGTAGGGTATAGAGTGTAGGGTATAGAGTGTAGGGTATAGAGTGTAGAGTGTAGGGTATAGAGTATAGAGTGTAGGGTATAGAGTGTAGGGTATAGAGTGTAGGGTATATTGTGTAGAGTGTAGGGTATAGAGTGTAGGGTATAGAGTGTACGGTATAGAGTGTATGGTATAGAGTGTAGAGTGTAGGGTATATAGTGTAGGGTATTGAGTGTAGGGTATAGAGTGTAGGTATAGAGTGTAGAGTGTAGAGTGTAGGGTATAGAGTGTAGAGTGTAGGGTATAGAGTGTAGGGTATAGAGTGTATGGTATAGAGTGTATGGTATATAGTGTAGGGTATATAGTGTTTGGTATAGAGTGTAGGGTATAGAGTGTAGAGTGTAGGGTATAGATTGTAGAGTGTAGAGTGTAGGGTATAGAGTGTAGGGCATAGAGTTTATGGAATAGAGTGTATGGTATAGAGTGTAGGGTATAGAGTGTAGGGTATAGAGTGTAATGTATAGATTGTAGAGTGAAGGGTATAGAGTGTAGGGTATAGAGTGTAGGGTATAGAGTGTAGGGTATAGAGTGTAGAGTGTAGGGTATAGAGTGTAGGGTATAGAGTGTAGGGTATAGAGTGTATGGTATAGAGTGTATGTTATAGATTGTAGGGTATAGAGTGTGGGGTATAGAGTGTAGAGTGTAGGGTATAGAGTGTAGAGTGTAGGGTATAGAGTGTAGGGTATAGAGTGTAGAGTGTAGGGTATAGAGTGTAGGGTATAGAGTGTAGGGTATAGAGTGTAGAGTGTAGGGTATAGAGTATAGAGTGTAGGGTATAGAGTGTAGGGTATAGAGTGTAGGGTATATTGTGTAGAGTGTAGGGTATAGAGTGTAGGGTATAGAGTGTACGGTATAGAGTGTATGGTATAGAGTGTAGAGTGTAGGGTATATAGTGTAGGGTATTGAGTGTAGGGTATAGAGTGTAGGTATAGAGTGTAGAGTGTAGAGTGTAGGGTATAGAGTGTAGAGTGTAGGGTATAGAGTGTAGGGTATAGAGTGTATGGTATAGAGTGTATGGTATATAGTGTAGGGTATATAGTGTTTGGTATAGAGTGTAGGGTATAGAGTGTAGAGTGTAGGGTATAGATTGTAGAGTGTAGAGTGTAGGGTATAGAGTGTAGGGCATAGAGTTTATGGAATAGAGTGTATGGTATAGAGTGTAGGGTATAGAGTGTAGGGTATAGAGTGTAATGTATAGATTGTAGAGTGAAGGGTATAGAGTGTAGGGTATAGAGTGTAGGGTATAGAGTGTATGGTATAGAGTGTAAGGTATAGATTGGAGGGTATAGAGTGTAGGGTATAGAGTGTAGAGTTTAGGGTATAGAGTGTAGAGTGTAGGGTATAGATTGTAGGGTATAGTGTGTAGAGTGTAGGGTATAGAGTGTAGGGTATAGAGTGTAGAGTGTAGGGTATAGAGTGTAGGGTACAGAGTATAGAGTGTAGGGTATAGAGTGTAGGGTATAGAGTGTAGGGTATAGAGTGTAGGGTATAGAGTGTAGAGTGTAGGGTATAGAGAGTAGGGTATAGAGTGTAGGGTATAGATTGTAGAGTGTAGGGATTAGAGTATAGGGTATAGAGTGTAGGGTATAGAGTGTAGAGTGTAGGGTATGGAGTGTAGGGTATAGAGTTGAGTGTAGGGTATAGAGTGTAGGGTATAGAGTGTATGGAATAGAGTGTAGAGTGTAGGGTATAGAGTGTATGGTATAGAGTGTAGGGTATAGAGTGTAGGTTATAGAGTGTATGGTATAGAGTGTATGGTATAGATTGTAGTGTATAGAGTGTGGGGTATAGAGTGTAGAATGTAGGGTATAGAGTGTAGAGTGTAGTGTATAGAGTGTAGGGTATAGAGTGTAGAGTGTAGGGTATAGAGAGTAGGGTATAGAGTGTAGGGTATAGAGTGTAGGGTATAGAGTGTAGGGTATAGAGTATAGAGTGTAGGGTATAGAGTGCAGGGTATAGAGTGTAGGGTATAGAGTGTAGGGTATAGAGTTTAGAGTGTAGGGTATAGAGTGTAGGGTATAGAGTGTAGGGTATAGAGTGTAGAGTGTAGGGTATAGAGTGTAGGGTATAGAGTGTAGGGTATAGATTGTATAATGTAGGGATTAGAGTGTAGGGTATAGAGTGTAGGGTATAGAGTGTAGAGTTTAGGGTATAGAGTGTAGGGTATAGAGTATAGAGTGTAGGGTAAAGAGTGTAGGGTATAGAGTGTATGGAATAGAGTGTAGAGTGTAGAGTGTAGGGCATAGAGTGTATGGTATAGAGTGTAGAGTGTAGCGTGTAGGGTACAGAGTGTAGAGTGTAGGGTATAGAGTGTAGAGTGTAGGGTATAGAGTGTAGGGTATAGAGTGTAGGGTATAGAGTGTAGAGTGTAAGGTATGGAGTGTAGGGTATAGAGTTGAGTGTAGGGTATAGAGTGTAGGGTATAGAGTGTATGGAATCGAGTGTAGAGTGTAGGGTATAGAGTGTATGGTATAGAGTGTAGGGTATAGAGTGTATGGTATAGAGTGTATGGTATAGATTGTAGGGTATAGAGTGTAGGGTATAGATTGTAGAGTGTAGGGTATAGAGTGTAGAGTGTAGGGTATAGAGTGTAGGGTATAGAGTGTAGAGTGTAGGGTATAGAGAGTAGGGTATAGAGTGTAGGGTACAGAGTGTAGAGTGTAGGGTATAGAGTGTAGAGTATAGAGTGTAGGGTATAGAGTGTAGGGTATAGAGTGTAGGGTATAGAGTGTAGGGTATAGAGTTTAGAGTGTAGGGTATAGAGTGTAGGGTATAGAGTGTAGGGTATAGAGTGTAGAGTGTAGGGTATAGAGTGTAGGGTATAGAGTGTATGGCATAGAGTGTATGGTATAGATTGTAGTGTATAGAGTGTGGGGTATAGAGTGTAGAGTGTAGGGTATAGAGTGTAGAGTGTAGGGTATAGAGTGTAGGGTATAGAGTGTAGAGTGTAGGGTATAGAGTGTAGGGTATAGAGTGTAGGGTATAGAGTGTAGAGTGTAGGGTATAGAGTGTAGGGTATAGAGTATAGAGTGTAGGGTATAGAGTGTAGGGTATAGAGTGTAGGGTATATTGTGTAGAGTGTAGGGTATAGAGTGTAGGGTATAGAGTGTAGGGTATAGAGTGTATGGTATAGAGTGTAGAGTGTAGGGTATAGAGTGTAGGGTATTGAGTGTAGGGTATAGAGTGTAGAGTGTAGAGTGTAGGGTATAGAGTGTAGAGTGTAGGGTATAGAGTGTAGGGTATAGAGTGTAGAGTGTAGGGTATAGAGAGTAGGGTATAGAGTGTAGGGTACAGAGTGTAGAGTGTAGGGTATAGAGTGTAGAGTATAGAGTGTAGGGTATAGAGTGTAGGGTATAGAGTGTAGGGTATAGAGTGTAGGGTATAGAGTTTAGAGTGTAGGGTATAGAGTGTAGGGTATAGAGTGTAGGGTATAGAGTGTAGAGTGTAGGGTATAGAGTGTAGGGTATAGAGTGTAGGGTATAGAGTGTATGGTATAGAGTGTATGGTATAGATTGTAGGGTATAGAGTGTAGGGTATAGAGTGTAGAGTGTAGGGTATAGAGTGTAGAGTGTAGGGTATAGAGTGTAGGGTATAGAGTGTAGAGTGTAGGGTACAGAGTGTAGGGTATAGAGTGTAGGGTATAGAGTGTAGAGTGTAGGGTATAGAGTGTAGGGTATAGAGTATAGAGTGTAGGGTATAGAGTGTAGGGTATAGAGTGTAGGGTATAGAGTGTAGGGTATATTGTGTAGAGTGTAGGGTATAGAGTGTAGGGTATAGAGTGTAGGGTATAGAGTGTATGGTATAGAGTGTAGAGTGTAGGGTATAGAGTGTAGGGTATTGAGTGTAGGGTATAGAGTGTAGGTATAGAGTGTAGAGTGTAGAGTGTAGGGTATATAGTGTAGAGTGTAGGGTATAGAGTGTAGGGTATAGAGTGTATGGTATAGAGTGTATGGTATATAGTGTAGGGTATAGAGTGTTTGGTATAGAGTGTAGGGTATAGAGTGTAGAGTGTAGGGTATAGATTGTAGAGTGTAGAGTGTAGGGTATAGAGTGTAGGGCATAGAGTTTATGGAATAGAGTGTATGGTATAGAGTGTACGGTATAGAGTGTAGGGTATAGAGTGTAATGTATAGATTGTAGAGTGTAGGGTATAGAGTGTAGGGTATAGAGTGTAGGGTATAGAGTGTATGGTATAGAGTGTAAGGTATAGATTGGAGGGTATAGAGTGTAGGGTACAGAGTGTAGAGTTTAGGGTATAGAGTGTAGAGTGTAGGGTATAGATTGTAGGGTATAGTGTGTAGAGTGTAGGGTATAGAGTGTAGGGTATAGAGTGTAGAGTGTAGGGTATAGAGTGTAGGGTACAGAGTATAGAGTGTAGGGTATAGAGTGTAGGGTATAGAGTGTAGGGTATAGAGTGTAGGGTATAGAGTGTAGGGTATAGAGTGTAGAGTGTAGGGTATAGAGAGTAGGGTATAGAGTGTAGGGTATAGATAGTAGAGTGTAGGGATTAGAGTATAGGGTATAGAGTGTAGGGTATAGAGTGTAGAGTGTAGGGTATGGAGTGTAGGGTATAGAGTTGAGTGTAGGGTATAGAGAGTAGGGTATAGAGTGTATGGAATAGAGTGTAGAGTGTAGGGTATAGAGTGTATGGTATAGAGTGTAGGGTATAGAGTGTAGGTTATAGAGTGTATGGTATAGAGTGTATGGTATAGATTGTAGGGTATAGAGTGTGGGGTATAGAGTGTAGAGTGTAGGGTATAGAGTGTAGAGTGTAGGGTATAGAGTGTAGGGTATAGAGTGTACAGTGTAGGGTATAGAGAGTAGGGTATAGAGTGTAGGGTATAGAATGTAGAGTGTAGGGTATAGAGTGTAGGGTATAGAGTATAGAGTGTAGGGTATAGAGTGCAGGGTATAGAGTGTAGGGTATAGAGTGTAGGGTATAGAGTTTAGAGTGTAGGGTATAGAGTGTAGGGTATAGAGTGTAGGGTATAGAGTGTAGAGTGTAGGGTATAGAGTGTAGGGTATAGAGTGTAGGGTATAGATTGTATAATGTAGGGATTAGAGTGTAGGGTATAGAGTGTAGGGTATAGAGTGTAGAGTTTAGGGTATAGAGTGTAGGGTATAGAGTATAGAGTGTAGGGTAAAGAGTGTAGGGTATAGAGTGTATGGAATAGAGTGTAGAGCGTAGAGTGTAGGGCATAGAGTGTATGGTATAGAGTGTAGGGTATAGAGTGTAGAGTGTAGCGTGTAGGGTACAGAGTGTAGAGTGTAGGGTATAGAGTGTATGGTATAGAGTGTAGAGTGTAGGGTATAGAGTGTAGGGTATAGATTGTAGAATGTAGGGATTAGAGTGTAGGGTATAGAGTGTAGGGTATAGAGTGTAGAGTGAAGGGTATAGAGTGTAGGGTATAGAGTATAGAGTGTAGGGTATAGAGTGTAGGGTATAGAGTGTAGGGTATAGAGTGTAGGGTATATTGTGTAGAGTGTAGAAACTCCCGGACCCCAGAGACCGCCAGATCCTGAGCCGATATAGACTCAGTGCCCACAGTCTGGCCATCGAATGTGGCCGACACAGGCAGAGCTACAAGCCCAGGGAGGAAAGACTGTGCCAACACTGTGATCAGGAGGCCATAGAGGACGAAACCCACTTCCTGCTACACTGCTCCAAATACTCAGCAGTGAGGGACACTCACTTCAGGAGACTCTCACATCTCTTCCCAGACTTCATCACCATGAAGGAGGAAGAGAAAACCTATATCTTGCTGGGAGAAGAAGAGAGAGCGGTGGAGATAGCAGCGCGGTATGTGAGCGAATGTCATAGACTACGAGAAAGAGAACTATGATGCCATGGACTATAGCCCCCAACCTGGACCTGCCCCATCCACCTCCCCTATGCCATGGACTATAGCCCCCACCCTGGATCTGCCCCATCCATCTCCCCTATGCCATGGACTATAGCCCCCACCCTGGATCTGCCCCATCCACCTCCCCCCACAGCTCCTACCCAACATCCCCTCAGTCCCTATCCCTATTGCCTCTATACACTTGCTTTGGCAAAACTGATGTGTATATGGTCCTGCCAATAAAGCTTCTTTGAATCTTGAATCTTGAATCTTGTGTAGGGTATAGAGTGTAGGGGATAGAGTGTAGGGTATAGAGTGTATGGTATAGAGTGTAGAGTGTAGGGTATAGAGTGTAGGGTATTGAGTGTAGGTTATAGAGTGTAGGGTATAGAGTGTAGAGTGTAGAGTGTAGGGTATAGAGTGTAGAGTGTAGGGTATAGAGTGTAGGGTATAGAGTGTATGGTATAGAGTGTATGGTATATAGTGTAGGGTATAGAGTGTTTGGTATAGAGTGTAGGGTATAGAGTGTAGAGTGTAGGGTATAGATTGTAGAGTGTAGAGTGTAGGGTGTAGAGTGTAGGGCATAGAGTTTATGGAATAGAGTGTATGGTATAGAGTGTAGGGTATAGAGTGTAGGGTATAGAGTGTAATGTATAGATTGTAGAGTGTAGGGTATAGAGTGTAGGGTATAGAGTGTAGGGTATAGAGTGTATGGTATAGAGTGTAAGGTATAGATTGGAGGGTATAGAGTGTAGGGTATAGAGTGTAGAGTTTAGGGTATGGAGTGTAGAGTATAGTGTGTAGAGTGTAGGGTATAGAGTGTAGGGTATAGAGTGTAGGGTATAGAGTGTAGAGTGTATGGTATAGAGTGTAGGGTACAGAGTATAGAGTGTAGGGTATAGAGTGTAGGGTATAGAGTGTAGGGTATAGAGTGTAGGGTATAGAGTGTAGAGTGTAGGGTATAGAGAGTAGGGTATAGAGTGTAGGGTATAGATTGTAGAGTGTAGGGATTAGAGTATAGGGTATAGAGTGTAGGGTATAGAGTGTAGAGTGTAGGGTATGGAGTGTAGGGTATAGAGTTGAGTGTAGGGTATAGAGTGTAGGGTATAGAGTGTATGGAATAGAGTGTAGAGTGTAGGTTATAGAGTGTATGGTATAGAGTGTATGGTATAGATTGTAGGGTATAGAGTGTGGGGTATAGAGTGTAGAGTGTAGGGTATAGAGTGTAGAGTGTAGGGTATAGAGTGTAGGGTATAGAGTGTAGAGTGTAGGGTATAGAGTGTAGGGTATAGAGTGTAGGGTATAGATTGTAGAGTGTAGGGAGTAGAGTGTAGGGTATAGAGTGTAGGGTATAGAGTGTAGAGTGTAGGGTATGGAGTGTAGGGTATAGAGTTGAGTGTAGGGTATAGAGTGTAGGGTATAGAGTGTATGGAATAGAGTGTAGAGTGTAGGGTATAGAGTGTATGGTATAGAGTGTAGGGTATAGAGTGTATGGTATAGAGTGTATGGTATAGATTGTAGGGTATAGAGTGTAGGGTATAGATTGTAGAGTGTAGGGTATAGAGTGTAGAGTGTAGGGTATAGAGTGTAGGGTATAGAGTGTAGAGTGTAGGGTATAGAGAGTAGGGTATAGAGTGTAGGGTACAGAGTGTAGAGTGTAGGGTATAGAGTGTAAGGTATAGAGTATAGAGTGTAGGGTATAGAGTGTAGGGTATAGAGTGTAGGGTATAGAGTGTAGGGTATAGAGTTTAGAGTGTAGGGTATAGAGTGTAGGGTATAGAGTGTAGGGTATAGAGTGTAGAGTGTAGGGTATAGAGTGTAGGGTATAGAGTGTAGGGTATAGAGTGTAGAATGTAGGGTATGGAGTGTAGGGTATAGAGTTGAGTGGAGGGTATAGAGTGTAGGGTATAGAGTGTATGGAATAGAGTGTAGAGTGTAGGGTATAGAGTGTATGGTATAGAGTGTAGGGTATAGAGTGTATGGTATAGAGTGTATGGTATAGATTGTAGGGTATAGAGTGTAGGGTATAGATTGTAGAGTGTAGGGTATAGAGTGTAGAGTGTAGGGTATAGAGTGTAGGGTATAGAGTGTAGAGTGTAGGGTATAGAGAGTAGGGTATAGAGTGTAGGGTACAGAGTGTAGAGTGTAGGGTATAGAGTGTAGAGTATAGAGTGTAGGGTATAGAGTGTAGGGTATAGAGTGTAGGGTATAGAGTGTAAGGTATAGGGTTTAGAGTGTAGGGTATAGAGTGTAGGGTATAGAGTGTAGGGTATAGAGTGTAGAGTGTAGGGTATAGAGTGTAGGGTATAGAGTGTAGGGTATAGAGTGTAGGGTATAGAGTGTATGGTATAGATTGTAGGGTATAGAGTGTGGGGTATAGAGTGTAGAGTGTAGGGTATAGAGTGTAGAGTGTAGGGTATAGAGTGTAGGGTATAGAGTGTAGAGTGTAGGGTATAGAGTGTAGGGTATAGAGTGTAGGGTATAGAGTGTAGAGTGTAGGTTATAGAGTATAGAGTGTAGGGTATAGAGTGTAGGGTATAGAGTGTAGGGTATATTGTGTAGAGTGTAGGGTATAGAGTGTAGGGTATAGAGTGTACGGTATAGAGTGTATGGTATAGAGTGTAGAGTGTAGGGTATATAGTGTAGGGTATTGAGTGTAGGGTATAGAGTGTAGGTATAGAGTGTAGAGTGTAGAGTGTAGGGTATAGAGTGTAGAGTGTAGGGTATAGAGTGTAGGGTATAGAGTGTATGGTATAGAGTGTATGGTATATAGTGTAGGGTATATAGTGTTTGGTATAGAGTGTAGAGTATAGAGTGTAGAGTGTAGGGTATAGATTGTAGAGTGTACAGTGTAGGGTATAGAGTGTAGGGCATAGAGTTTATGGAATAGAGTGTATGGTATAGAGTGTAGGGTATAGAGTGTAGGGTATAGAGTGTAATGTATAGATTGTAGAGTGAAGGGTATAGAGTGTAGGGTATAGAGTGTAGGGTATAGAGTGTATGGTATAGAGTGTAAGGTATAGATTGGAGGGTATAGAGTGTAGGGTATAGAGTGTAGAGTTTAGGGTATAGAGTGTAGAGTGTAGGGTATAGATTGTAGGGTATAGTGTGTAGAGTGTAGGGTATAGAGTGTAGGGTATAGAGTGTAGAGTGTAGGGTATAGAGTGTAGGGTACAGAGTATAGAGTGTAGGGTATAGAGTGTAGGGTATAGAGTGTAGGGTATAGAGTGTAGGGTATAGAGTGTAGAGTGTAGGGTATAGAGAGTAGGGTATAGAGTGTAGGGTATAGATTGTAGAGTGTAGGGATTAGAGTATAGGGTATAGAGTGTAGGGTATAGAGTGTAGAGTGTAGGGTATGGAGTGTAGGGTATAGAGTTGAGTGTAGGGTATAGAGTGTAGGGTATAGAGTGTATGGAATAGAGTGTAGAGTGTAGGGTATAGAGTGTATGGTATAGAGTGTAGGGTATAGAGTGTAGGTTATAGAGTGTATGGTATAGAGTGTATGGTATAGATTGTAGGGTATAGAGTGTGGGGTATAGAGTGTAGAATGTAGGGTATAGAGTGTAGAGTGTAGTGTATAGAGTGTAGGGTATAGAGTGTAGAGTGTAGGGTATAGAGAGTAGGGTATAGAGTGTAGGGTATAGAGTGTAGAGTGTAGGGTATAGAGTGTAGGGTATAGAGTGTAGGGTATAGAGTATAGAGTGTAGGGTATAGAGTGCAGGGTATAGAGTGTAGGGTATAGAGTGTAGGGTATAGAGTTTAGAGTGTAGGGTATAGAGTGTAGGGTATAGAGTGTAGGGTATAGAGTGTAGAGTGTAGGGTATAGAGTGTAGGGTATAGAGTGTAGGGTATAGATTGTATAATGTAGGGATTAGAGTGTAGGGTATAGAGTGTAGGGTATAGAGTGTAGAGTTTAGGGTATAGAGTGTAGGGTATAGAGTATAGAGTGTAGGGTAAAGAGTGTAGGGTATAGAGTGTATGGAATAGAGTGTAGAGTGTAGAGTGTAGGGCATAGAGTGTATGGTATAGAGTGTAGAGTGTAGCGTGTAGGGTACAGAGTGTAGAGTGTAGGGTATAGAGCGTAGAGTGTAGGGTATAGAGTGTAGGGTATAGAGTGTAGGGTATAGAGTGTAGAGTGTAAGGTATGGAGTGTAGGGTATAGAGTTGAGTGTAGGGTATAGAGTGTAGGGTATAGAGTGTATGGAATAGAGTGTAGAGTGTAGGGTATAGAGTGTATGGTATAGAGTGTAGGGTATAGAGTGTATGGTATAGAGTGTATGGTATAGATTGTAGGGTATAGAGTGTAGGGTATAGATTGTAGAGTGTAGGGTATAGAGTGTAGAGTGTAGGGTATAGAGTGTAGGGTATAGAGTGTAGAGTGTAGGGTATAGAGAGTAGGGTATAGAGTGTAGGGTACAGAGTGTAGAGTGTAGGGTATAGAGTGTAGAGTATAGAGTGTAGGGTATAGAGTGTAGTGTATAGAGTGTAGGGTATAGAGTTTAGAGTGTAGGGTATAGAGTGTAGGGTATAGAGTGTAGGGTATAGAGTGTAGAGTGTAGGATATAGAGTGTAGGGTATAGAGTGTAGGGTATAGAGTGTATGGTATAGAGTGTATGGTATAGATTGTAGGGTATAGAGTGTAGGGTATAGAGTGTAGAGTGTAGGGTATAGAGTGTAGAGTGTAGGTTATAGAGTGTAGGGTATAGAGTGTAGAGTGTAGGGTATAGAGTGTAGGGTATAGAGTGTAGGGTATAGAGTGTAGAGTGTAGGGTATAGAGTGTAGGGTATAGAATATAGAGTGTAGGGTATAGAGTGTAGGGTATAGAGTGTAGGGTATAGAGTGTAGGGTATATTGTGTAGAGTGTAGGGTATAGAGTGTAGGGTATAGAGTGTAGGGTATAGAGTGTATGGTATAGAGTGTAGGGTGTAGGGTATAGAGTGTAGGGTATTGAGTGTAGGGTATAGAGTGTAGGTATAGAGTGTAGAGTGTAGAGTGTAGGGTATAGAGTGTAGAGTGTAGGGTATAGAGTGTAGGGTATAGAGTGTATGGTATAGAGTGTATGGTATATAGTGTAGGGTATATAGTGTTTGGTATAGAGTGTAGGGTATAGAGTGTAGAGTTTAGGGTATAGATTGTAGAGTGTAGAGTGTAGGGTATAGAGTGTAGGGCATAGAGTTTATGGAATAGAGTGTATGGTATAGAGTGTAGGGTATAGAGTGTAGGGTATAGAGCGTAATGTATAGATTGTAGAGTGTAGGGTATAGAGTGTAGGGTATAGAGTGTAGGGTATAGAGTGTATGGTATAGAGTGTAAGGTATAGATTGGAGGGTATAGAGTGTAGGGTACAGAGTGTAGAGTTTAGGGTATAGAGTGTAGAGTGTAGGGTATAGATTGTAGGGTATAGTGTGTAGAGTGTAGGGTATAGAGTGTAGGGTATAGAGTGTAGAGTGTAGGGTATAGAGTGTAGGGTACAGAGTATAGAGTGTAGGGTATAGAGTGTAGGGTATAGAGTGTAGGGTATAGAGTGTAGGGTATAGAGTGTAGAGTGTAGGGTATAGAGAGTAGGGTATAGAGTGTAGGGTATAGATAGTAGAGTGTAGGGATTAGAGTATAGGGTATAGAGTGTAGGGTATAGAGTGTAGAGTGTAGGGTATGGAGTGTAGGGTATAGAGTTGAGTGTAGGGTATAGAGTGTAGGGTATAGAGTGTATGGAATAGAGTGTAGAGTGTAGGGTATAGAGTGTATGGTATAGAGTGTAGGGTATAGAGTGTAGGTTATAGAGTGTATGGTATAGAGTGTATGGTATAGATTGTAGGGTATAGAGTGTGGGGTATAGAGTGTAGAGTGTAGGGTATAGAGTGTAGAGTGTAGGGTATAGAGTGTAGGGTATAGAGTGTACAGTGTAGGGTATAGAGAGTAGGGTATAGAGTGTAGGGTATAGAGTGTAGAGTGTAGGGTATAGAGTGTAGGGTATAGAGTATAGAGTGTAGGGTATAGAGTGCAGGGTATAGAGTGTAGGGTATAGAGTGTAGGGTATAGAGTTTAGAGTGTAGGGTATAGAGTGTAGGGTATAGAGTGTAGGGTATAGAGTGTAGAGTGTAGGGTATAGAGTGTAGGGTATAGAGTGTAGGGTATAGATTGTATAATGTAGGGATTAGAGTGTAGGGTATAGAGTGTAGGGTATAGAGTGTAGAGTTTAGGGTATAGAGTGTAGGGTACAGAGTATAGAGTGTAGGGTAAAGAGTGTAGGGTATAGAGTGTATGGAATAGAGTGTAGAGTGTAGAGTGTAGGGCATAGAGTGTATGGTATAGAGTGTAGGGTATAGAGTGTAGAGTGTAGCGTGTAGGGTACAGAGTGTAGAGTGTAGGGTATAGAGTGTATGGTATAGAGTGTAGAGTGTAGGGTATAGAGTGTAGGGTATAGAGTGTAGGGTATAGATTGTAGAATGTAGGGATTAGAGTGTAGGGTATAGAGTGTAGGGTATAGAGTGTAGAGTGAAGGGTATAGAGTGTAGGGTATAGAGTATAGAGTGTAGGGTATAGAGTGTAGGGTATAGAGTGTAGGGTATAGAGTGTAGGGTATATTGTGTAGAGTGTAGAAACTCCCGGACCCCAGAGACCGCCAGATCCTGAGCCGATATAGACTCAGTGCCCACAGTCTGGCCATCGAATGTGGCCGACACAGGCAGAACTACAAGCCCAGGGAGGAAAGACTGTGCCAACACTGTGATCAGGAGGCCATAGAGGACGAAACCCACTTCCTGCTACACTGCTCCAAATACTCAGCAGTGAGGGACACTCACTTCAGGAGACTCTCACATCTCTTCCCAGACTTCATCACCATGAAGGAGGAAGAGAAAACCTATATCTTGCTGGGAGAAGAAGAGAGAGCGGTGGAGATAGCAGCGCGGTATGTGTGCGAATGTCATAGACTACGAGAAAGAGAACTATGATGCCATGGACTATAGCCCCCAACCTGGACCTGCCCCATCCACCTCCCCTATGCCATGGACTATAGCCCCCACCCTGGATCTGCCCCATCCATCTCCCCTATGCCATGGACTATAGCCCCCACCCTGGATCTGCCCCATCCACCTCCCCCCACAGCTCCTACCCAACATCCCCTCAGTCCCTATCCCTATTGCCTCTATACACTTGCTTTGGCAAAACTGATGTGTATTTGGTCCTGCCAATAAAGCTTCTTTGAATCTTGAATCTTGAATCTTGTGTAGGGTATAGAGTGTAGGGTATAGAGTGTAGGGTATAGAGTGTATGGTATAGAGTGTAGAGTGTAGGGTATAGAGTGTAGGGTATTGAGTGTAGGTTATAGAGTGTAGGGTATAGAGTGTAGAGTGTAGAGTGTAGGGTATAGAGTGTAGAGTGTAGGGTATAGAGTGTAGGGTATAGAGTGTGTGGTATAGAGTGTATGGTATATAGTGTATGGTATAGAGTGTAGAGTGTAGGGTATAGATTGTAGAGTGTAGAGTGTAGGGTATAGAGTGTAGGGCATAGAGTTTATGGAATAGAGTGTATGGTATAGAGTGTAGGGTATAGAGTGTAGGGTATAGAGTGTAATGTATAGATTGTAGAGTGTAGGGTATAGAGTGTAGGGTATAGAGTGTAGGGTATAGAGTGTATGGTATAGAGTGTAAGGTATAGATTGGAGGGTATAGAGTGTAGGGTATAGAGTGTAGAGTTTAGGGTATGGAGTGTAGAGTGTAGGGTATAGAGTGTAGAGTATAGTGTGTAGAGTGTAGGGTATAGAGTGTAGGGTATAGAGTGTAGAGTGTAGGGTATAGAGTGTAGAGTGTATGGTATAGAGTGTAGGGTACAGAGTATAGAGTGTAGGGTATAGAGTGTAGGGTATATAGTGTAGGGTATAGAGTGTAGGGTATAGAGTGTAGAGTGTAGGGTATAGAGAGTAGGGTATAGAGTGTAGGGTATAGATTGTAGAGTGTAGGGATTAGAGTATAGGGTATAGAGTGTAGGGTATAGAGTGTAGAGTGTAGGGTATGGAGTGTAGGGTATAGAATTGAGTGTAGGGTATAGAGTGTAGGGTATAGAGTGTATGGAATAGAGTGTAGAGTGTAGGTTATAGAGTGTATGGTATAGAGTGTATGGTATAGATTGTAGGGTATAGAGTGTGGGGTATAGAGTGTAGAGTGTAGGGTATAGAGTGTAGAGTGTAGGGTATAGAGTGTAGGGTATAGAGTGTAGAGTGTAGGGTATAGAGTGTAGGGTATAGAGTGTAGGGTATAGATTGTAGTGTGTAGGGAGTAGAGTGTAGGGTATAGAGTGTAGGGTATAGAGTGTAGAGTGTAGGGTATAGAGTTGAGTGTAGGGTATAGAGTGTAGGGTATAGAGTGTATGGAATAGAGTGTAGAGTGTAGGGTATAGAGTGTATGGTATAGAGTGTAGGGTATAGAGTGTATGGTATAGAGTTGAGTGTAGGGTATAGAGTGTAGGGTATAGAGTGTATGGAATAGAGTGTAGAGTGTAGGGTATAGAGTGTATGGTATAGAGTGTAGGGTATAGAGTGTATGGTATAGAGTGTATGGTATAGATTGTAGGGTATAGAGTGTAGGGTATAGATTGTAGAGTGTAGGGTATAGAGTGTAGAGTGTAGGGTATAGAGTGTAGGGTATAGAGTGTAGAGTGTAGGGTATAGAGAGTAGGGTATAGAGTATAGAGTGTAGGGTATACCTACCTACCTACACGCGACCTCCGATCCTCCCAAGACCTCCTTCTCTACTCCCCTCTCATCTCTTCTTCCCATAACCGCATCCAAGACTTCTCCCGTGCTTCCCCCATACTCTGGAACTCTCTACCCCAACACATCAGACTTGCGCCTACCATAGAAACCTTCAAAAAGAACCTGAAGACTCATCTCTTCCGACAAGCCTACAGCCTGCAGTGATCCTCAACCTACTGAACAGCCGCACAGCCAGCTCTTCCCTCTCCTAGTGTATCCTCACCCACCCCCTGCAGACTGTGAGCCCTCGCGGGCAGGGTCCTCCCTCCTTATGTACTCGTGTGCCTCGTTATCTGCTCATGTTTAATGTATTTGTCTATATTTGCCCCGTATTCACATGTAAAGCGCCATGGAATGAATGGCGCTATAAAAATGTATAATAATAAATAATAATAATAGAGTGTAGGGTACAGAGTGTAGAGTGTAGGGTATAGAGTGTAGGGTATAGAGTATAGAGTGTAGGGTATAGAGTGTAGGGTATAGAGTGTAGGGTATAGAGTGTAGGGTATAGAGTTTAGAGTGTAGGGTATAGAGTGTAGGGTATAGAGTGTAGGGTATAGAGTGTAGAGTGTAGGGTATAGAGTGTAGGGTATAGAGTGTAGGGTATAGAGTGTAGAGTGTAGGGTATGGAGTGTAGGGTATAGAGTTGAGTGGAGGGTATAGAGTGTAGGGTATAGAGTGTATGGAATAGAGTGTAGAGTGTAGGGTATAGAGTGTATGGTATAGAGTGTAGGGTATAGAGTGTATGGTATAGAGTGTATGGTATAGATTGTAGGGTATAGAGTGTAGGGTATAGATTGTAGAGTGTAGGGTATAGAGTGTAGAGTGTAGGGTATAGAGTGTAGGGTATAGAGTGTAGAGTGTAGGGTATAGAGAGTAGGGTATAGAGTGTAGGGTACAGAGTGTAGAGTGTAGGGTATAGAGTGTAGAGTATAGAGTGTAGGGTATAGAGTGTAGGGTATAGAGTGTAGGGTAAGGAGTGTAGGGTATAGAGTTTAGAGTGTAGGGTATAGAGTGTAGGGTATAGAGTGTAGGGTATAGAGTGTAGAGTGTAGGGTATAGAGTGTAGGGTATAGAGTGTATGGCATAGAGTGTATGGTATAGATTGTAGTGTATAGAGTGTGGGGTATAGAGTGTAGAGTGTAGGGTATAGAGTGTAGAGTGTAGGGTATAGAGTGTAGGGTATAGAGTGTAGAGTGTAGGGTATAGAGTGTAGGGTATAGAGTGCAGGGTATAGAGTGTAGAGTGTAGGGTATAGAGTGTAGGGTATAGAGTATAGAGTGGAGGGTATAGAGTGTAGGGTATAGAGTGTAGGGTATATTGTGTAGAGTGTAGGGTATAGAGTGTAGGGTATAGAGTGTAGGGTATAGAGTGTATGGTATAGAGTGTAGAGTGTAGGGTATAGAGTGTAGGGTATTGAGTGTAGGGTATAGAGTGTAGGTATAGAGTGTAGAGTGTAGAGTGTAGGGTATAGAGCGTAGAGTGTAGGGTATAGAGTGTAGGGTATAGAGTGTATGGTATAGAGTGTATGGTATATAGTGTAGGGTATAGAGTGTTTGGTATAGAGTGTAGGGTATAGAGTGTAGAGTGTAGGGTATAGATTGTAGAGTGTAGAGTGTAGGGTATAGAGTGTAGGGCATAGAGTTTATGGAATAGAGTGTATGGTATAGAGTGTAGGGTATAGAGTGTAGGGTATAGAGTGTAATGTATAGATTGTAGAGTGAAGGGTATAGAGTGTAGGGTATAGAGTGTAGGGTATAGAGTGTATGGTATAGAGTGTAAGGTATAGATTGGAGGGTATAGAGTGTAGGGTATAGAGTGTAGAGTTTAGGGTATAGAGTGTAGAGTGTAGGGTATAGATTGTAGGGTATAGTGTGTAGAGTGTAGGGTATAGAGTGTAGGGTATAGAGTGTAGAGTGTAGGGTATAGAGTGTAGGGTACAGAGTATAGAGTGTAGGGTATAGAGTGTAGGGTATAGAGTGTAGGGTATAGAGTGTAGGGTATAGAGTGTAGGGTATAGAGTGTAGAGTGTAGGGTATAGAGAGTAGGGTATAGAGTGTAGGGTATAGATTGTAGAGTGTAGGGATTAGAGTATAGGGTATAGAGTGTAGGGTATAGAGTGTAGAGTGTAGGGTATGGAGTGTAGGGTATAGAGTTGAGTGTAGGGTATAGAGTGTAGGGTATAGAGTGTATGGAATAGAGTGTAGAGTGTAGGGTATAGAGTGTATGGTATAGAGTGTAGGGTATAGAGTGTAGGTTATAGAGTGTATGGTATAGAGTGTATGGTATAGATTGTAGGGTATAGAGTGTGGGGTATAGAGTGTAGAGTGTAGGGTATAGAGTGTAGAGTGTAGGGTATAGAGTGTAGGGTATAGAGTGTAGAGTGTAGGGTATAGAGAGTAGGGTATAGAGTGTAGGGTATAGAGTGTAGGGTATAGAGTGTAGGGTATAGAGTATAGAGTGTAGGGTATAGAGTGCAGGGTATAGAGTGTAGGGTATAGAGTGTAGGGTATAGAGTTTAGAGTGTAGGGTATAGAGTGTAGGGTATAGAGTGTAGAGTATAGAGTGTAGAGTGTAGGGTATAGAGTGTAGGGTATAGAGTGTAGGGTATAGATTGTATAATGTAGGGATTAGAGTGTAGGGTATAGAGTGTAGGGTATAGAGTGTAGAGTTTAGGGTATAGAGTATAGAGTGTAGGGAAAAGAGTGTAGGGTATGGAGTGTATGGAATAGAGTGTAGAGTGTAGAGTGTAGGGCATAGAGTGTATGGTATAGAGTGTAGGGTATAGAGTGTAGAGTGTAGCGTGTAGGGCACAGAGTGTAGAGTGTAGGGTATAGAGTGTATGGTATAGAGTGTAGAGTGTAGGGTATAGATTGTAGAATGTAGGGATTAGAGTGTAGGGTATAGAGTGTAGGGTATAGAGTGTAGAGTGAAGGGTATAGAGTGTAGGGTATAGAGTGTAGGGTATAGAGTGCAGGGTATATTGTGTAGAGTGTAGGGTATAGAGTGTAGGGTATAGAGTGTAGGGTATAGAGTGTATGGTATAGAGTGTAGAGTGTAGGGTATAGAGTGTAGGGTATTGAGTGTAGGGTATAGAATGTAGGGTATAGAGTGTAGAGTGTAGGGTATGGAGTGTAGGGTATAGAGTTGAGTGTAGGGTATAGAGTGTAGGGTATAGAGTGTATGGAATAGAGTGTAGAGTGTAGGGTATAGAGTGTATGGTATAGAGTGTAGGGTATAGAGTGTAGGTTATAGAGTGTATGGTATAGAGTGTATGGTATAGATTGTAGGGTATAGAGTGTGGGGTATAGAGTGTAGAGTGTAGGGTATAGAGTGTAGAGTGTAGGGTATAGAGTGTAGGGTATAGAGTGTAGAGTGTAGGGTATAGAGTGTAGGGTATAGAGTGTAGGGTATAGATTGTAGAGTGTAGGGAGTAGAGTGTAGGGTATAGAGTGTAGGGTATAGAGTGTAGAGTGTAGGGTATGGAGTGTAGGGTATAGAGTTGAGTGTAGGGTATAGAGTGTAGGGTATAGAGTGTATGGAATAGAGTGTAGAGTGTAGGGTATAGAGTGTATGGTATAGAGTGTAGGGTATAGAGTGTATGGTATAGAGTGTATGGTATAGATTGTAGGGTATAGAGTGTAGGGTATAGATTGTAGAGTGTAGGGTATAGAGTGTAGAGTGTAGGGTATAGAGTGTAGGGTATAGAGTGTAGAGTGTAGGGTATAGAGAGTAGGGTATAGAGTGTAGGGTACAGAGTGTAGAGTGTAGGGTATAGAGTGTAGGGTATAGAGTATAGAGTGTAGGGTATAGAGTGTAGGGTATAGAGTGTAGGGTATAGAGTTTAGAGTGTAGGGTATAGAGTGTAGGGTATAGAGTGTAGGGTATAGAGTGTAGAGTGTAGGGTATAGAGTGTAGGGTATAGAGTGTAGGGTATAGAGTGTAGAGTGTAGGGTATGGAGTGTAGGGTATAGAGCTGAGTGTAGGGTATAGAGTGTAGGGTATAGAGTGTATGGAATAGAGTGTAGAGTGTAGGGTATAGAGTGTATGGTATAGAGTGTAGGGTATAGAGTGTATGGTATAGAGTGTATGGTATAGATTGTAGGGTATAGAGTGTAGGGTATAGATTGTAGAGTGTAGGGTCTAGAGTGTAGAGTGTAGGGTATAGAGTGTAGGGTATAGAGTGTAGAGTGTAGGGTATAGAGAGTAGGGTATAGAGTGTAGGGTACAGAGTGTAGAGTGTAGGGTATAGAGTGTAGAGTATAGAGTGTAGGGTATAGATTGTATAATGTAGGGATTAGAGTGTAGGGTATAGAGTGTAGGGTATAGAGTGTAGAGTTTAGGGTATAGAGTGTAGGGTATAGAGTATAGAGTGTAGGGTAAAGAGTGTAGGGTATAGAGTGTATGGAATAGAGTGTAGAGTGTAGAGTGTAGGGCATAGAGTGTATGGTATGGAGTGTAGAGTGTAGCGTGTAGGGTACAGAGTGTAGAGTGTAGGGTATAGAGTGAATGGTATAGAGTGTAGAGTGTAGGGTATAGAGTGTAGGGTATAGAGTGTAGGGTAAAGATTGTAGAATGTAGGGATTAGAGTGTAGGGTATAGAGTGTAGGGTATAGAGTGTAGAGTGAAGGGTATAGAGTGTAGGGTATAGAGTATAGAGTGTAGGGTATAGAGTGTAGGGTATAGAGTGTAGGGTATAGAGTGTAGGGTATATTGTGTAGAGTGTAGGGTATAGAGTGTAGGGTATAGAGTGTAGGGTATAGAGTGTATGGTATAGAGTGTAGAGTGTAGGGTATAGAGTGTAGGGTATTGAGTGTAGGGTATAGAGTGTAGGGTATAGAGTGTAGAGTGTAGGGTATGGAGTGTAGGGTATAGAGTTGAGTGTAGGGTATAGAGTGTATGGAATAGAGTGTAGAGTGTAGGGTATAGATTGTATGGTATAGAGTGTAGGGTATAGAGTGTAGGTTATAGAGTGTATGGTATAGAGTGTATGGTATAGATTGTAGGGTATAGAGTGTGGGGTATAGAGTGTAGAGTGTAGGGTATAGAGTGTAGAGTGTAGGGTATAGAGTGTAGGGTATAGAGTGTAGAGTGTAGGGTATAGAGTGTAGGGTATAGAGTGTAGGGTATAGATTGTAGAGTGTAGGGAGTAGAGTGTAGGGTATAGAGTGTAGGGTATAGAGTGTAGAGTGTAGGGTATGGAGTGTAGGGTATAGAGTTGAGTGTAGGGTATAGAGTGTAGGGTATAGAGTGTATGGAATAGAGTGTAGAGTGTAGGGTATAGAGTGTATGGTATAGAGTGTAGGGTATAGAGTGTATGGTATAGAGTGTATGGTATAGATTGTAGGGTATAGAGTGTAGGGTATAGATTGTAGAGTGTAGGGTATAGAGTGTAGAGTGTAGGGTATAGAGTGTAGGGTATAGAGTGTAGAGTGTAGGGTGTAGAGAGTAGGGTATAGAGTGTAGGGTACAGAGTGTAGAGTGTAGGGTATAGAGTGTAGGGTATAGAGTATAGAGTGTAGGGTATAGAGTGTAGGGTATAGAGTGTAGGGTATAGAGTGTAGGGTATAGAGTTTAGAGTGTAGGGTATAGAGTGTAGGGTATAGAGTGTAGGGTATAGAGTGTAGAGTGTAGGGTATAGAGTGTAGGGTATAGAGTGTAGGGTATAGAGTGTAGAGTGTAGGGTATGGAGTGTAGGGTATAGAGTTGAGTGTAGGGTATAGAGTGTAGGGTATAGAGTGTATGGAATAGAGTGTAGAGTGTAGGGTATAGAGTGTATGGTATAGAGTGTAGGGTATAGAGTGTATGGTATAGAGTGTATGGTATAGATTGTAGGGTATAGGGTGTAGGGTATAGATTGTAGAGTGTAGGGTATAGAGTGTAGAGTGTAGGGTATAGAGTGTAGGGTATAGAGTGTAGAGTGTAGGGTGTAGAGAGTAGGGTATAGAGTGTAGGGTACAGAGTGTAGAGTGTAGGGTATAGAGTGTAGGGTATAGAGTATAGAGTGTAGGGTATAGAGTGTAGGGTATAGAGTGTAGGGTATAGAGTGTAGGGTATAGAGTTTAGAGTGTAGGGTATAGAGTGTAGGGTATAGAGTGTAGAGTGTAGAGTGTAGGGTATAGAGTGTAGGGTATAGAGTGTAGGGTAAAGATTGTAGAATGTAGGGATTAGAGTGTAGGGTATAGAGTGTAGGGTATAGAGTGTAGAGTGAAGGGTATAGAGTGTAGGGTATAGAGTATAGAGTGTAGGGTATAGAGTGTAGGGTATAGAGTGTAGGGTATAGAGTGTAGTGTATATTGTGTAGAGTGTAGGGTATAGAGTGTAGGGTATAGAGTGTAGGGTATAGAGTGTATGGTATAGAGTGTAGAGTGTAGGGTATAGAGTGTAGGGTATTGAGTGTAGGGTATAGAGTGTAGGGTATAGAGTGTAGAGTGTAGGGTATGGAGTGTAGGGTATAGAGTTGAGTGTAGGGTATAGAGTGTATTGAATAGAGTGTAGAGTGTAGGGTATAGATTGTATGGTATAGAGTGTAGGGTATAGAGTGTAGGTTATAGAGTGTATGGTAATGAGTGTATGGTATAGATTGTAGGGTATAGAGTGTGGGGTATAGAGTGTAGAGTGTAGGGTATAGAGTGTAGAGTGTAGGGTATAGAGTGTAGGGTATAGAGTGTAGAGTGTAGGGTATAGAGTGTAGGGTATAGAGTGTAGGGTATAGATTGTAGAGTGTAGGGAGTAGAGTGTAGGGTATAGAGTGTAGGGTATAGAGTGTAGAGTGTAGGGTATGGAGTGTAGGGTATAGAGTTGAGTGTAGGGTATAGAGTGTAGGGTATAGAGTGTATGGAATAGAGTGTAGAGTGTAGGGTATAGAGTGTATGGTATAGAGTGTAGGGTATAGAGTGTATGGTATAGAGTGTATGGTATAGATTGTAGGGTATAGAGTGTAGGGTATAGATTGTAGAGTGTAGGGTATAGAGTGTAGAGTGTAGGGTATAGAGTGTAGGGTATAGAGTGTAGAGTGTAGGGTGTAGAGAGTAGGGTATAGAGTGTAGGGTACAGAGTGTAGAGTGTAGGGTATAGAGTGTAGGGTATAGAGTATAGAGTGTAGGGTATAGAGTGTAGGGTATAGAGTGTAGGGTATAGAGTGTATGGAATAGAGTGTAGAGTGTAGGGTATAGATTGTATGGTATAGAGTGTAGGGTATAGAGTGTAGGTTATAGAGTGTATGGTATAGAATGTATGGTATAGATTGTAGGGTATAGAGTGTGGGGTATAGAGTGTAGAGTGTAGGGTATAGAGTGTAGAGTGTAGGGTATAGAGTGTAGGGTATAGAGTGTAGAGTGTAGGGTATAGAGTGTAGGGTATAGAGTGTAGGGTATAGATTGTAGAGTGTAGGGAGTAGAGTGTAGGGTATAGAGTGTAGGGTATAGAGTGTAGAGTGTAGGGTATGGAGTGTAGGGTATAGAGTTGAGTGTAGGGTATAGAGTGTAGGGTATAGAGTGTATGGAATAGAGTGTAGAGTGTAGGGTATAGAGTGTATGGTATAGAGTGTAAGGTATAGAGTGTATGGTATAGAGTGTATGGTATAGATTGTAGGGTATAGAGTGTAGGGTATAGATTGTAGAGTGTAGGGTATAGAGTGTAGAGTGTAGGGTATAGAGTGTAGGGTATAGAGTGTAGAGTGTAGGGTGTAGAGAGTAGGGTATAGAGTGTAGGGTACAGAGTGTAGAGTGTAGGGTATAGAGTGTAGGGTATAGAGTATAGAGTGTAGGGTATAGAGTGTAGGGTATAGAGTGTAGGGTATAGAGTGTAGGGTATAGAGTTTAGAGTGTAGGGTATAGAGTGTAGGGTATAGAGTGTAGCGTATAGAGTGTAGGGTATAGAGTGTAGGGTATAGAGTGTAGGGTATAGAGTGTAGAGTGTAGGGTATAGAGAGTAGGGTATAGAGTGTAGGGTATAGATTGTAGAGTGTAGGGATTAGAGTATAGGGTATAGAGTGTAGGGTATAGAGTGTATAGTGTAGGGTATGGAGTGTAGGGTATAGAGTTGAGTGTAGGGTATAGAGTGTAGGGTATAGAGTGTATGGAATAGAGTGTAGAGTGTAGGGTATAGAGTGTATGGTATAGAGTGTAGGGTATAGAGTGTAGGTTATAGAGTGTATGGTATAGAGTGTATGGTATAGATTGTAGGGTATAGAGTGTGGGGTATAGAGTGTAGAGTGTAGGGTATAGAGTATAGAGTGTAGGGTATAGAGTGTAGGGTATAGAGTGTAGAGTGTAGGGTATAGAGAGTAGGGTATAGAGTGTAGGGTATAGAGTGTAGAGTGTAGGGTATAGAGTGTAGGGTATAGAGTATAGAGTGTAGGGTATAGAGTGCAGGGTATAGAGTGTAGGGTATAGAGTGTAGGGTATAGAGTTTAGAGTGTAGGGTATAGAGTGTAGGGTATAGAGTGTAGGGTATAGAGTGTAGAGTGTAGGGTATAGAGTGTAGGGTATAGAGTGTAGGGTATAGAGTGTAGAGTGTAGGGTATGGAGTGTAGGGTATAGAGTTGAGTGTAGGGTATAGAGTGTAGGGTATAGAGTGTATGGAATAGAGTGTAGAGTGTAGGGTATAGAGTGTATGGTATAGAGTGTAGGGTATAGAGTGTATGGTATAGAGTGTATGGTATAGATTGTAGGGTATAGAGTGTAGGGTATAGATTGTAGAGTGTAGGGTATAGAGTGTAGAGTGTAGGGTATAGAGTGTAGGGTATAGAGTGTAGAGTGTAGGGTGTAGAGAGTAGGGTATAGAGTGTAGGGTACAGAGTGTAGAGTGTAGGGTATAGAGTGTAGGGTATAGAGTATAGAGTGTAGGGTATAGAGTGTAGGGTATAGAGTGTAGGGTATAGAGTGTATGGAATAGAGTGTAGAGTGTAGGGTATAGATTGTATGGTATAGAGTGTAGGGTATAGAGTGTAGGTTATAGAGTGTATGGTATAGAGTGTATGGTATAGATTGTAGGGTATAGAGTGTGGGGTATAGAGTGTAGAGTGTAGGGTATAGAGTGTAGAGTGTAGGGTATAGAGTGTAGGGTATAGAGTGTAGAGTGTAGGGTATAGAGTGTAGGGTATAGAGTGTAGGGTATAGATTGTAGAGTGTAGGGAGTAGAGTGTAGGGTATAGAGTGTAGGGTATAGAGTGTAGAGTGTAGGGTATGGAGTGTAGGGTATAGAGTTGAGTGTAGGGTATAGAGTGTAGGGTATAGAGTGTATGGAATAGAGTGTAGAGTGTAGGGTATAGAGTGTATGGTATAGAGTGTAGGGTATAGAGTGTATGGTATAGAGTGTATGGTATAGATTGTAGGGTATAGAGTGTAGGGTATAGATTGTAGAGTGTAGGGTATAGAGTGTAGAGTGTAGGGTATAGAGTGTAGGGTATAGAGTGTAGAGTGTAGGGTGTAGAGAGTAGGGTATAGAGTGTAGGGTACAGAGTGTAGAGTGTAGGGTATAGAGTGTAGGGTATAGAGTATAGAGTGTAGGGTATAGAGTGTAGGGTATAGAGTGTAGGGTATAGAGTGTAGGGTATAGAGTTTAGAGTGTAGGGTATAGAGTGTAGGGTATAGAGTGTAGCGTATAGAGTGTAGGGTATAGAGTGTAGGGTATAGAGTGTAGGGTATAGAGTGTAGAGTGTAGGGTATAGAGAGTAGGGTATAGAGTGTAGGGTATAGATTGTAGAGTGTAGGGATTAGAGTATAGGGTATAGAGTGTAGGGTATAGAGTGTATAGTGTAGGGTATGGAGTGTAGGGTATAGAGTTGAGTGTAGGGTATAGAGTGTAGGGTATAGAGTGTATGGAATAGAGTGTAGAGTGTAGGGTATAGAGTGTATGGTATAGAGTGTAGGGTATAGAGTGTAGGTTATAGAGTGTATGGTATAGAGTGTATGGTATAGATTGTAGGGTATAGAGTGTGGGGTATAGAGTGTAGAGTGTAGGGTATAGAGTATAGAGTGTAGGGTATAGAGTGTAGGGTATAGAGTGTAGAGTGTAGGGTATAGAGAGTAGGGTATAGAGTGTAGGGTATAGAGTGTAGAGTGTAGGGTATAGAGTGTAGGGTATAGAGTATAGAGTGTAGGGTATAGAGTGCAGGGTATAGAGTGTAGGGTATAGAGTGTAGGGTATAGAGTTTAGAGTGTAGGGTATAGAGTGTAGGGTATAGAATGTAGGGTATAGAGTGTAGAGTGTAGGGTATAGAGTGTAGGGTATAGAGTGTAGGGTATAGATTGTATAATGTAGGAATTAGAGTGTAGGGTATAGAGTGTAGGGTATAGAGTGTAGAGTTTAGGGTATAGAGTGTAGGGTATAGAGTATAGAGTGTAGGGTAAAGAGTGTAGGGTATAGAGTGTATGGAATAGAGTGTAGAGTGTAGAGTGTAGGGCATAGAGTGTATGGTATAGAGTGTAGGGTATAGAGTGTAGAGTGTAGCGTGTAGGGTACAGAGTGTAGAGTGTAGGGTATAGAGTGTATGGTATAGAGTGTAGAGTGTAGGGTATAGAGTGTAGGGTATAGATTGTAGAATGTAGGGATTAGAGTGTAGGGTATAGAGTGTAGGGTATAGAGTGTAGAGTGAAGGGTATAGAGTGTAGGGTATAGAGTATAGAGTGTACGGTATAGAGTGTAGGGTATAGAGTGTAGGGTATATTGTGTAGAGTGTAGGGTATAGAGTGTAGGGTATAGAGTGTAGGGTATAGAGTGTATGGTATAGAGTGTAGAGTGTAGGGTATAGAGTGTAGGGTATTGAGTGTAGGGTGTAGAGTGTAGGGTATAGAGTGTAGAGTGTAGAGTGTAGGGTATAGAGTGTAGAGTGTAGGGTATAGAGTGTAGGGTATAGAGTGTATGGCATAGAGTGTATGGTATATAGTGTAGGGTATAGAGTGTTTGGTTTAGAGTGTAGGGTATAGAGTGTAGAGTGTAGGGTATAGATTGTAGAGTGTAGAGTGTAGGGTATAGAGTGTAGGGCATAGAGTTTATGGAATAGAGTGTATGGTATAGAGTGTAGGGTATAGAGTGTAGGGTATAGAGTGTAATGTATAGATTGTAGAGTGTAGGGTATAGAGTGTAGGGTATATAGTGTAGGGTATAGAGTGTATGGTATAGAGTGTAAGGTATAGATTGGAGGGTATAGAGTGTAGGGTATAGAGTGTAGAGTTTAGGGTATAGAGGGTAGAGTGTAGGTTATAGAGTGTAGGGTATAGTGTGTAGAGTGTAGGGTATAGAGTGTAGGGTATAGAGTGTAGGGTATAGAGTGTAGAGTGTAGGGTATAGAGAGTAGGATATAGAGTGTAGGGTATAGATTGTAGAGTGTAGGGATTAGAGTATAGGGTATAGAGTGTAGGGTATAGAGTGTAGAGTGTAGGGTATGGAGTGTAGGGTATAGAGTTGAGTGTAGGGTATAGAGTGTAGGGTATAGAGTGTATGGAATAGAGTGTAGAGTGTAGGGTATAGAGTGTATGGTATATAGTGTAGGGTATAGAGTGTAGGTTATAGAGTGTATGGTATAGAGTGTATGGTATAGATTGTAGGGTATAGAGTGTGGGGTATAGTGTGTAGAGTGTAGGGTATAGAGTGTAGAGTGTAGGATATAGAGTGTAGGGTATAGAGTGTAGAGTGTAGGGTATAGAGAGTAGGGTATAGAGTGTAGGGTACAGAGTGTAGAGAGTAGGGTATAGAGTGTAGGGTATAGAGTATAGAGTGTAGGTTATAGAGTGTAGGGTATAGAGTGTAGGGTATAGAGTGTAGGGTATAGAGTTTAGAGTGTAGGGTATAGAGTGTAGGGTATAGAGTGTAGGGTATAGAGTGTAGAGTGTAGGGTATAGAGTGTAGGGTATAGAGTGTAGGGTATAGATTGTAGAGTGTAGGGATTAGAGTGTAGGGTATAGAGTGTAGGGTATAGAGTGTAGAGTGTAGGGTATGGAGTGTAGGGTATAGAGTTGAGTGTAGGGCATAGAGTGTAGGGTATAGAGTTTATGGAATAGAGTGTAGAGTGTAGGGTATAGAGTGTATGGTATAGAGTGTAGGGTATAGAGTGTATGGTATAGAGTGTATGGTATAGATTGTAGGGTATAGAGTGTAGGGTATAGATTGTAGAGTGTAGGGTATAGAGTGTAGAGTGTAGGGTATAGAGTGTAGGGTATAGAGTGTAGAGTGTAGGGTATAGAGAGTAGGGTATAGAGTGTAGGGTACAGAGTGTAGAGTGTAGGGTATAGAGTGTAGAGTATAGAGTGTAGGGTATAGAGTGTAGGGTATAGAGTGTAGGGTATAGAGTTTAGAGTGTAGGGTATAGAGTGTAGGGTATAGAGTGTAGGGTATAGAGTGTAGAGTGTAGGGTATAGAGTGTAGGGTATAGAGTGTTGGGTATAGAGTGTATGGTATAGAGTGTATGGTATAGATTGTAGGGTATAGAGTGTAGGGTATAGAGTGTAGAGTGTAGGGTATAGAGTGTAGAGTGTAGGGTATAGAGTGTAGGGTATAGAGTGTAGAGTGTAGGGTATAGAGTGTAGGGTATAGAGTGTAGGGTATAGAGTGTAGAGTGTAGGGTATAGAGTGTAGGGTATGGAGTATAGAGTGTAGGGTATAGATTGTAGGGTATAGAGTGTAGGGTATAGAGTGTAGGGTATATTGTGTAGAGTGTAGGGTATAGAGTGTAGGGTATAGAGTGTAGGGTATAGAGTGTATGGTTTAGAGTGTAGAGTGTAGGGTATAGAGTGTAGGGTATTGAGTGTAGGGTATAGAGTGTAGGGTATAGAGTGTAGAGTGTAGAGTGTAGGGTATAGAGTGTAGGGTATAGAGTGTAGGGTATAGAGTGTATGGTATAGAGTGTATGGTATATAGTGTAGGGTATAGAGTGTTTGGCATAGAGTGTAGGGTATAGAGTGTAGAGTGTAGGGTATAGATTGTAGAGTGTAGAGTGTAGGGTATAGAGTGTAGGGCATAGAGTTTATGGAATAGAGTGTATGGTATAGAGTGTAGGGTATAGAGTGTAGGGTATAGAGTGTAATGTATAGATTGTAGAGTGTAGGGTATAGAGTGTAGGGTATAGAGTGTAGGGTATAGAGTGTATGGTATAGAGTGTAAGGTATAGATTGGAGGGTATAGAGTGTAGGGTATAGAGTGTAGAGTTTAGGGTATAGAGTGTAGAGTGTAGGGTATAGATTGTAGGGTATAGTGTGTAGAGTGTAGGGTATAGAGTGTAGGGTATAGAGTGTAGAGTGTAGGGTATAGAGTGTAGGGTACAGAGTATAGAGTGTAGGGTATAGAGTGTAGGGTATAGAGTGTAGGGTATAGAGTGTAGAGTGTAGGGTATAGAGAGTAGAGTATAGAGTGTAGGGTATAGATTGTAGAGTGTAGGGATTAGAGTATAGGGTATAGAGTGTAGGGTATAGAGTGTAGAGTGTAGAGCATGGAGTGTAGGGTATAGAGTTGAGTGTAGGGTATAGAGTGTAGGGTATAGAGTGTATGGAATAGAGTGTAGAGTGTAGGGTATAGAGTGTATGGTATAGAGTGTAGGGTATAGAGTGTAGGTTATAGAGTGTATGGTATAGAGTGTATGGTATAGATTGTAGGGTATAGAGTGTGGGGTATAGAGTGTAGAGTGTAGGGTATAGAGTGTAGAATGTAGGGTATAGAGTGTAGGGTATAGAGTGTAGAGTGTAGGGTATAGAGAGTAGGGTATAGAGTGTAGGGTATAGAGTGTAGAGTGTAGGGTATAGAGTGTAGGGTATAGAGTATAGAGTGTAGGGTATAGAGTGCAGGGTACAGAGTGTAGGGTATAGAGTGTAGGGTATAGAGTTTAGAGTGTAGGGTATAGAGTGTATGGTATAGAGTGTAGGGTATAGAGTGTAGAGTGTAGGGTATAGAGTGTAGGGTATAGAGTGTAGGGTATAGATTGTATAATGTAGGGATTAGAGTGTAGGGTATAGAGTGTAGGGTATAGAGTGTAGAGTGTAGGGTATAGAGTGTAGGGTATAGAGTATAGAGTGTAGGGTAAAGAGTGTAGGGTATAGAGTGTATGGAATAGAGTGTAGAGTGTAGAGTGTAGGGCATAGAGTGTATGGTATAGAGTGTAGGGTATAGAGTGTAGAGTGTAGCGTGTAGGGTACAGAGTGTAGAGTGTAGGGTATAGAGTGTATGGTATAGAGTGTAGAGTGTAGGGTATAGAGTGTAGGGTATAGAGTGTAGGGTATAGATTGTAGAATGTAGGGATTAGAGTGTAGGGTATAGAGTGTAGGGTATAGAGTGTAGAGTGTAGGGTATAGAGTGTAGAGTGTAGGGTATAGAGTGTAGGGTATAGAGTGTAGAGTGTAGGGTATAGAGTGTAGGGTATAGAGTGTAGGGTATAGAGAGTAGAGTGTAGGGTATAGAGTGTAGGGTATAGAGTATAGAGTGTAGGGTATAGAGTGTAGGGTATAGAGTGTAGGGTATAGAGTGTAGGGTATATTGTGTAGAGTGTAGGGTATATTGTGTAGAGTGTAGGGTATAGAGTGTAGGGTATAGAGTGTATGGTATAGAGTGTAGAGTGTAGGGTATAGAGTGTAGGGTATTGAGTGTAGGGTATAGAGTGTAGGGTATAGAGTGTAGAGTGTAGGGTATAGAGTGTAGAGTGTAGGGTATAGAGTGTAGGGTATAGAGTGTAGGGTATAGAGTGTATGGTATATAGTGTAGGGTATAGAGTGTTTGGTATAGAGTGTAGGGTATAGAGTGTAGGGTATAGATTGTAGAGTGTAGAGTGTAGGGTATAGAGTGTAGGGCATAGAGTTTATGGAATAGAGTGTATGGTATAGAGTGTAGGGTATAGAGTGTAGGGTATAGAGTGTAATGTATAGATTGTAGAGTGTAGGGTATAGAGTGTAGGGTATAGAGTGTAGGGTATAGAGTGTATGGTATAGAGTGTAAGGTATAGATTGGAGGGTATAGAGTGTAGGGTATAGAGTGTAGAGTTTAGGGTATAGAGTGTAGAGAGGAGGGTATAGAGTGTAGGGTATAGTGTGTAGAGTGTAGGGTATAGAGTGTAGGGTATAGAGTGTAGGGTATAGAGTGTAGAGTGTAGGGTATAGAGTGTAGGGTACAGAGTATAGAGTGTAGGGTATAGAGTGTAGGGTATAGAGTGTAGGGTATAGAGTGTAGGGTATAGAGTGTAGAGTGTAGGGTATAGATTGTAGGGTATAGAGTGTAGGATATAGAGTGTTGAGTGTAGGGTATAGAGTGTAGGGTATAGAGTGTAGGGTATAGATTGTAGAGTGTAGGGATTAGAGTGTAGGGTATAGAGTGTAGGGTATAGAGTGTAGAGTGTAGGGTATGGAGTGTAGGGTATAGAGTTGAGTGTAGGGTATAGAGAGTAGGGTATAGAGTGTATGGAATAGAGTGTAGAGTGTAGGGTATAGAGTGTATTGTATAGAGTGAAGGGTATAGAGTGTAGGGTATAGAGTGTATGGTATAGAGTGTATGGTATAGATTGTAGGGTATAGAGTGTGGGGTATAGAGTGTAGAGTGTAGGGTATAGAGTGTAGAGTGTAGGGTATAGATTGTAGAGTGTAGGGTATAGAGAGTAGGGTATAGAGTGCAGGGTATAGAGTGTAGAGTGTAGGGTATAGAGTGTAGGGTTTAGAGTATAGAGTGTAGGGTATAGAGTGCAAGGTATAGAGTGTAGGGTATAGAGTGTAGGGTGTAGAGTTTAGAGTGTAGGGTATAGAGTGTAGGGTATAGAGTGTAGGGTATAGAGTGTAGAGTGTAGGGTATAGAGTGTAGGGTATAGAGTGTAGGGTATAGATTGTAGAATGTAGGGATTAGAGTGTAGGGTATAGAGTGTAGGGTATAGAGTGTAGAGTGTAGGGTATAGAGTGTAGGGTATAGAGTATGGAGTGTAGGGTAAAGAGTATAGGGTATAGAGTGTATGGAATAGAGTGTAGAGAGTAGAGTGTAGGGCATAGAGTGTATGGTATAGAGTGTAGGGTATAGAGTGTAGAGTGTAGCGTGCAGGGTGCAGAGTGTAGAGTGTAGGGTATAGAGTGTGTGGTATAGAGTGTAGAGTGTAGGGTATAGAGTGTAGGGTATAGATTGTAGAATGTAGGGATTAGAGTGTAGGGTATAGAGTGTAGGGTATAGAGTGTAGAGTGTAGGGTATAGAGTGTAGGGTATAGAGTATAGAGTGTAGGGTAAAGAGTGTAGGGTATAGAGTGTATGGAATAGAGTGTAGAGTGTAGAGTGTAGGGCATAGAGTGTATGGTATAGAGTGTATGGTATAGAGTGTAGAGTGTAGCGTGTAGGGTACAGAGTGTAGAGTGTAGGGTATAGAGTGTGTGGTATAGAGTGTAGAGTGTAGGGTATAGAGTGTAGGGTATTGAGTGTAGGGTATAGAGTGTAGGGTATAGAGTGTAGATTGTAGAGTGTAGAGTGTAGGGTATAGAGTGTAGAGTGTAGGGTATAGAGTGTAGGGTATAGAGTGTAGGTTATACAGCGTATGGTATAGAGTGTATGGTATATAGTGTAGGGTATAGAGTGTTTGGTATAGAGTGTAGGGTATAGAGTGTAGGGTATAGATTGTAGAGTGTAGAGTGTAGGGTATAGAGTGTAGGGCATAGTGTTTATGGAATAGAGTGTAAGGTATAGAGTGTAGGGTATAGAGTGTAGGGTATAGAGTGTAGAGTGTAGAGTGTAGGGTATAGAGTGTAGAGTGTAGGGTATAGAGAGTAGGGTATAGAGTGTAGGGTATAGAGTGTAGAGTGTAGGGTATAGAGTGTAGGGTATAGAGTATGGAGTGTAGGGTATAGAGTGCAGGGTATAGAGTGTAGGGTATAGAGTGTAGGGAATAGAGTTTAGAGTGTAGGGCATAGAGTGTATGGTATAGAGTGTAGGGTATAGAGTGTAGAGTGTAGCGTGTAGGGTGCAGAGTGTAGAGTGTAGGGTATAGAGTGTATGGTATATAATGTAGAGTGTAGGGTATAGAGTGTAGGGTATAGAGTGTAGGGTATAGATTGTAGAATGTAGGGATTAGAGTGTAGGGTATAGAGTGTTGGGTATAGAGTGTAGAGTGTAGGGTATAGAGTGTAGGGTATAGAGTGTAGGGTAAAGAGTGTGGGGTATAGAGTGTATGGAATAGAGTGTAGAGTGTAGAGTGTAGGGCATAGAGTGTATGGAATAGAGTGTATGGTATAGAGTGTAGAGTGTAGCGTGTAGGGTACAGAGTGTAGAGTGTAGGGTATAGAGTGTATGGTATAGAGTGTAGAGTGTAGGGTATAGAGTGTAGGGTATGGAGTGTAGGGTATAGAGTGTAGGGTATAGAGTGTAGAGTGTAGAGTGTAGGGTATAGAGTGTAGAGTGTAGGGTATAGAGTGTAGGGTAAAGAATGTAGGTTATACAGTGTATGGTATAGAGTGTATGGTATATAGTGTAGGGTATAGAGTGTTTGGTATAGAGTGTAGGGTATAGAGTGTAGAGTGTAGGGTATAGATTGTAGAGTGTAGAGTGTAGGGTATAGAGTGTAGGGCATAGTGTTTATGGAATAGAGTGTATGGTATAGAGTGTAGGGTATAGAGTGTAGGGGATAGAGTGTAGAGTGTAGGGTATAGAGTGTAGGGAATAGAGTGTAGAGTGTAGGGTATAGAGAGTAGGGTATAGAGTGTCGTGTATAGAGTGTAGGGTATAGAGTGTAGGGTATAGAGTATAGAGTGTAGGGTATAGAGTGCAGGGTATAGAGTGTAGGGTATAGAGTGTAGGGTATAGAGTTTAGAGTGTAGGGTATAGAGTGTAGGGTATAGAGTGTAGGGTATAGAGTGTAGAGTGTAGGGTATAGAGTGTAGGGTATAGAGTGTAGGGTATAGAATGTAGAATGTAGGGATTAGAGTGTACGGTATAGAGTGTAGGGTATTGAGTGTAGAGTGTAGGGTATAGAGTGTAGGGTATAGAGTGTAGGGTATAGATTGTAGAATGTAGGGATTAGAGTGTAGGGTATAGAGTGTAGGGTATAGAGTATAGAGTGTAGGGTAAAGAGTGTAGGGTATAGAGTGTATGGAACAGAGTGTAGAGTGTAGGGCATAGAGTGTATGGTATAGAGTGTAGGGTATAGAGTGTAGAGTGTAGCGTGTAGGGTGCAGAGTGTAGAGTGTAGGGTATAGAGTGTATGGTATATAGTGTAGAGTGTAGGGTATAGAGTGTAGGGTATAGAGTGTAGGGTATAGATTGTAGAATGTAGGGATTAGAGTGTAGGGTATAGAGTGTTGGGTATAGAGTGTAGAGTGTAGGGTATAGAGTGTAGGGTATAGAGTATAGAGTGTAGGGTAAAGAGTGTAGGGTATAGAGTGTATGGAATAGAGTGTAGAGTGTAGAGTGTAGGGCATAGAGTGTATGGAATAGAGTGTATGGTATAGAGTGTAGAGTGTAGCGTGTAGGGTACAGAGTGTAGAGTGTAGGGTATAGAGTGTATGGTATAGAGTGTAGAATGTAGGGTATAGAGTGTAGGGTATTGAGTGTAGGGTATAGAGTGTAGGGTATAGAGTGTAGAGTGTAGAGTGTAGGGTATAGAGTGTAGAGTGTAGGGTATAGAGTGTAGGGTATAGAGTGTAGGTTATACAGTGTATGGTATAGAGTGTATGGTATATAGTGTAGGGTATAGAGTGTTTGGTATAGAGTGTAGGGTATAGAGTGTAGAGTGTAGGGTATAGATTGTAGAGTGTAGAGTGTAGGGTATAGAGTGTAGGGCATAGTGTTTATGGAATAGAGTGTATGGTATAGATTGTAGGGTATAGAGTGTAGGGTATAGAGTGTAGAGTGTAGGGTATAGAGTGTAGGGTATAGAGTGTAGAGTGTAGGGTATAGAGAGTAGGGTATAGAGTGTAGGGTATAGAGTGTAGAGTGTAGGGTATAGAGTGTAGGGTATAGAGTATAGAGTGTAGGGTATAGAGTGCAGGGTATAGAGTGTAGGGTATAGAGTGTAGGGTATAGAGTTTAGAGTGTAGGGTATAGAGTGTAGGGTATAGAGTGTAGGGTATAGAGTGTAGAGTGTAGGGTATAGAGTGTAGGGTATAGAGTGTAGGGTATAGATTGTAGAATGTAGGGATTAGAGTGTAGGGTATAGAGTGTAGGGTATTGAGTGTAGAGTGTAGGGTATAGAGTGTAGGGTATAGAGTGTAGGGTATAGATTGTAGAATGTAGGGATTAGAGTGTAGGGTATAGAGTGTAGGGTATAGAGTGTAGAGTGTAGGGTATAGAGTGTAGGGTATAGAGTATAGAGTGTAGGGTAAAGAGTGTAGGGTATAGAGTGTATGGAATAGAGTGTAGAGTGTAGAGTGTAGGGCATAGAGTGTATGGTATAGAGTGTAGGGTATAGAATGTAGAGTGTAGCGTGTAGGGTGCAGAGTGTAGAGTGTAGGGTATAGAGTGTATGGTATAGAGTGTAGAGTGTAGGGTATAGAGTGTAGGGTATAGAGTGTAGGGTATAGATTGTAGAATGTAGGGATTAGAGTGTAGGGTATAGAGTGTAGGGTATAGAGTGTAGAGTGTAGGGTATAGCGTGTAGGGTATAGAGTATAGAGTGTAGGGTAAAGAGTGTAGGGTATAGAGTGTATGGAATAGAGTGTAGAGTGTAGAGTGTAGGGCATAGAGTGTATGGTATAGAGTGTATGGTATAGAGTGTAGAGTGTAGCGTGTAGGGTACAGAGTGTAGAGTGTAGGGTATAGAGTGTATGGTATAGAGTGTAGAGTGTAGGGTATAGAGTGTAGGGTATTGAGTGTAGGGTATAGAGTGTAGGGTATAGAGTGTATGGTATATAGTGTAGGGTATAGAGTGTTTGGTATAGAGTGTAGGGTATAGAGTGTAGAGTGTAGGGTATAGATTGTAGAGTGTAGAGTGTAGGGTATAGAGTGTAGGGCATAGTGTTTATGGAATAGAGTGTATGGTATAGAGTGTAGCGTATAGAGTGTAGGGTATAGAGTGTAGAGTGTAGGGTATAGAGTGTAGGGTATAGAGTGTAGAGTGTAGGGTATAGAGAGTAGGGTATAGAGTGTAGGGTACAGAGTGTAGGGTATAGAGTATAGAGCGTAGGGTATAGAGTGCAGGTTATAGAGTGTAGGGTATAGAGTGTAGGGTATAGAGTTTAGAGTGTAGGGTATAGAGTGTAGGGTATAGAGTGTAGGGTATAGAGTGTAGGGTATAGAGTGTAGGGTATAGATTGTAGAATGTAGGGATTAGAGTGTAGGGTATAGAGTGTAGGGTATAGAGTGTAGAGTGTAGGGTATAAAGTGTAGGGTATAGAGTATAGAGTGTAGGGTAAAGAGTGTAGGGTATAGAGTGTAGGGTATAGAGTGTAGGGTATAGAGTGTAGGGTATAGAGTGTAGGGTATAGATTGTAGAATGTAGGGATTAGAGTGTAGGGTATAGAGTGTAGGGTATAGAGTTTAGAGTGTAGGGTATAGAGTGTAGGGTATAGAGTGTAGGGTATAGAGTGTAGGGTATAGAGTGTAGGGTATAGATTGTAGAATGTAGGGATTAGAGTGTAGGGTATAGAGTGTAGGGTATAGAGTGTAGAGTGTATGGTATAGAGTGTAGGGTATAAAGTATAGAGTGTAGGGTAAAGAGTGTAGGGTATAGAGTGTATGGAATAGAGTGTAGAGTGTAGAGTGTAGGGCATAGAGTGTATGGTATAGAGTGTAGGGTATAGAGTGTAGAGTGTAGCGTGTAGGGTACAGAGTGTAGAGTGTAGGGTATAGAGTGTATGGTTTAGAGTGTAGAGTGTAGGGTATAGAGTGTGGGGTATTGAGTGTAGGGTATAGAGTGTAGGGTATAGAGTGTAGAGTGTAGGGTATAGAGTGTAGAGTGTAGGGTATAGAGTGTTTGGTATAGAGTGTAGGGTATAGAGTGTAGAGTGTAGGGTATAGAGTGTAGGGTATAGAGTGTAGGGTATAGATTGTAGAATGTAGGGATTAGAGTGTAGGGTATAGAGTGTAGGGTATAGAGTGTAGAGTGTAGGGTATAAAGTGTAGGGTATAGAGTGTAGGGTAAAGAGTGTAGGGTATAGAGTGTATGGAATAGAGTGTAGAGTGTAGAGTGTAGGGCATAGAGTGTATGGTATAGAGTGTAGGGTATAGAGTGTAGAGTGTAGCGTGTAGGGTGCAGAGTGTAGAGTGTAGGGTATAGAGTGTATGGTATATAGTGTAGAGTGTAGGGTTTAGAGTGTAGGGTATAGAGTGTAGGGTATAGAGTGTAGGGTATAGATTGTAGAATGTAGGGATTAGAGTGTAGGGTATAGAGTGTAGGGTATAGAGTGTAGAGTGTAGGGTATAGAGTGTAGGGTATAGAGTATAGAGTGTAGGGTAAAGAGTGTAGGGTATAGAGTGTATGGAATAGAGTGTAGAGTGTAGGGCATAGAGTGTATGGAATAGAGTGTATGGTATAGAGTGTAGAGTGTAGCGTGTAGGGTACAGAGTGTAGAGTGTAGGGTATATAGTGTATGGTATAGCGTGTAGTGTGTAGGGTATAGAGTGTAGGGTATAGAGTGTAGGGTATAGAGTGTAGAGTGTAGGGTATAGAGTGTAGAGTGTAGGGTATAGAGTGTAGGTTATACAGTGTATGGTATAGAGTGTATGGTATATAGTGTAGGGTATAGAGTGTTTGGTATAGAGTGTAGGGTATAGAGTGTAGAGTGTAGGGTATAGATTGTAGAGTGTAGAGTGTAGGGTATAGAGTGTAGGGCATAGTGTTTATGGATTAGAGTGTATGGTATAGAGTGTAGGGTATAGAGTGTAGGGTATAGAGTGTAGAGTGTAGGGTATAGAGTGTAGGGTATAGAGTGTAGAGTGTAGGGTATAGAGAGTAGGGTATAGAGTGTAGGGTATAGAGTGTAGAGTGTAGGGTATAGAGTGTAGGGTATAGAGTATAGAGTGTAGGGTGTAGAGTGCAGGGTATAGAGTGTAGGGTATAGAGTGTAGGGTATAGAGTTTAGAGTGTAGGGTATAGAGTGTAGGGTATAGAGTGTAGGGTATAGAGTGTAGAGTGTAGGGTATAGAGTCTAGGGTATAGAATGTAGAATGTAGGGATTAGAGTGTAGGGTATAGAGTGTAGGGTATAGAGTGTAGAGTGTAGGGTATAGAGTGTAAGGTATAGAGTGTAGGGTATAGATTGTAGAATGTGGGGATTAGAGTGTAGGGTATAGAGTGTAGGGTATAGAGTGTAGAGTGTAGGGTATAGAGTGTAGGGTATAGAGTATAGAGTGTAGGGTAAAGAGTGTAGGGTATAGAGTGTATGGAATAGAGTGTAGAGTGTAGGGCATAGAGTGTATGGTATAGAGTGTAGGGTATAGAGTGTAGAGTGTAGCGTGTAGGGTGCAGAGTGTAGAGTGTAGGGTATAGAGTGTATGGTATAGAGTGTAGAGTGTAGGGTATAGAGTGTAGGGTATAGATTGTAGAATGTAGGGATTAGAGTGTAGGGTATAGAGTGTAGGGTATAGAGTGTAGAGTGTAGGGTATAGAGTGTAGGGTATAGAGTATAGAGTGTAGGGTAAAGAGTGTAGGGTATAGACTGTATGGAATAGAGTGTAGAGTGTAGAGTGTAGGGCATAGAGTGTATGGTATAGAGTGTATGGTATAGAGTGTAGAGTGTAGCGTGTAGGGTACAGAGTGTAGAGTGTAGGGTATAGAGTGTATGGTATAGAGTGTAGAGTGTAGGGTATAGAGTGTAGGGTATTGAGTGTAGGGTATAGAGTGTAGGGTATAGAGTGTATGGTATATAGTGTAGGGTATAGAGTGTTTGGTATAGAGTGTAGGGTATAGAGTGTAGAGTGTAGGGTATAGATTGTAGAGTGTAGAGTGTAGGGTATAGAGTGTAGGGCATAGTGTTTATGGAATAGAGTGTATGGTATAGAGTGTAGGGTATAGAGTGTAGAGTGTAGGGTATAGAGTGTAGGGTATAGAGTGTAGAGTGTAGGGTATAGAGAGTAGGGTATAGAGTGTACGGTATAGAGTGTAGAGTGTAGGGTATAGACTGTAGGGTATAGAGTATAGAGTGTAGGGTATAGAGTGCAGGGTATAGAGTGTAGGGTATAGAGTGTAGGGTATAGAGTTTAGAGTGTAGGGTATAGAGTGTAGGGTATAGAGTGTAGGGTATAGAGTGTAGAGTGTAGGGTATAGAGTGTAGGGTATAGAGTGTAGGGTATAGATTGTAGAATGTAGGGATTAGAGTGTAGGGTATAGAGTGTAGGGTATAGAGTGTAGAGTGTATGCTATAGAGTGTAGGGTATAAAGTATAGAGTGTAGGGTAAAGAGTGTAGGGTATAGAGTGTATGGAATAGAGTGTAGAGTGTAGAGTGTAGGGCATAGAGTGTATGGTATAGAGTGTAGGGTATAGAGTGTAGAGTGTAGCGTGTAGGGTACAGAGTGTAGAGTGTAGGGTATAGAGTGTATGGTATAGAGTGTAGAGTGTAGGGTATAGAGTGTAGGGTATAGAGTGTAGGGTATAGATTGTAGAATGTAGGGATTAGAGTGTAGGGTATAGAGTGTAGGGTATAGAGTGTAGAGTGTAGGGTATAGAGTGTAGGGTATAGAGTATAGAGTGTAGGGTAAAGAGTGTAGGGTATAGAGTGTATGGAATAGAGTGTAGAGTGTAGAGTGTAGGGCATAGAGTGTATGGTATAGAGTGTAGGGTATAGAGTGTAGAGTGTAGCGTGTAGGGTACAGAGTGTAGAGAGTAGGGTATAGAGTGTATGGTATAGAGTGTAGAGTGTAGGGTATAGAGTGTAGGGTATTGAGTGTAGGGTATAGAGTGTAGGGTATAGGGTGTAGAGTGTAGGGTATAGAGTGTAGAGTGTAGGGTATAGAGTGTAGGGTATAGATTGTAGAATGTAGGGATTAGAGTGTAGGGTATAGAGTGTAGGGTATAGAGTGTAGAATGTAGGGTATAGAGTGTAGGGTATAGAGTATAGAGTGTAGGGTAAAGAGTGTAGGGTATAGAGTGTATGGAATAGAGTGTAGAGTGTAGGGCATAGAGTGTATGGTATAGAGTGTAGGGTATAGAGTGTAGAGTGTAGCGTGTAGGGTGCACAGTGTAGAGTGTAGGGTATAGAGTGTATGGTATATAGTGTAGAGTGTAGGGTATAGAGTGTAGGGTATAGAGTGTAGGGTATAGATTGTAGAATGTAGGGATTAGAGTGTAGGGTATAGAGTGTAGGGTATAGAGTGTTGAGTGTAGGGTATAGAGTGTAGGGTATAGATTGTATGGAATAGAGTGTAGAGTGTAGAGTGTAGGGCATAGAGTGTATGGTATAGAGTGTATGGTATAGAGTGTAGAGTGTAGCGTGTAGGGTATTGAGTGTATGGTATAGAGTGTAGAGTGTAGGGTATAGAGTGTAGGGTATTGAGTGTAGGGTATAGAGTGTAGGGTATAGAGTGTAGAGTGTAGAGTGTAGGGTATAGAGTGTAGAGTGTAGGGTATAGAGTGTAGGGTATAGAGTGTAGGTTATACAGTGTATGGTATAGAGTGTACAGTATATAGTGTAGGGTATAGAGTGTTTGGTATAGAGTGTAGGGTATAGAGTGTAGAGTGTAGGGTATAGATTGTAGAGTGTAGAGTGTAGGGTATAGAGTGTAGGGCATAGTGTTTATGGAATAGAGTGTATGGTATAGAGTGTAGGGTATAGAGTGTAGGGTTTAGAGTATAGAGTGTAGGGTATAGAGTGTAGGGTATAGAGTGTAGAGTGTAGGGTATAGAGAGTAGGGTATAGAGTGTAGGGTATAGAGTGTAGAGTGTAGGGTATAGAGTGTAGGGTATAGAGTATAGAGTGTAGGGTATAGAGTGGAGGGTGTAGAGTATAGAGTGTAGGGTATAGAGTTTAGAGTGTAGGGTATAGAGTGTAGGGTATAGAGTGTAGGGTATAGAGTGTAGAGTGTAGGGTATAGAGTGTAGGGTATAGAGTGTAGGGTATAGATTGTAGAATGTAGGGATTAGAGTGTAGGGTATAGAGTGTAGGGTATAGAGTATAGAGTGTAGGGTAAAGAGTGTAGGGTATAGAGTGTATGGAATAGAGTGTAGAGTGTAGAGTGTAGGGCACAGAGTGTATGGTATAGAGTGTATGGTATAGAGTGTAGAGTGTAGCGTGTAGGGTATAGAGTGTATGGTATAGAGTGTAGAGTGTAGGGTATAGAGTGTAGAGTGTAGGGTATAGAGTCTAGGGTATAGAATGTAGAATGTAGGGATTAGAGTGTAGGGTATAGAGTGTAGGGTATAGAGTGTAGAGTGTAGGGTATAGAGTGTAAGGTATAGAGTGTAGGGTATAGATTGTAGAATGTAGGGATTAGAGTGTAGGGTATAGAGTGTAGGGTATAGAGTGTAGAGTGTAGGGTATAGAGTGTAGGGTATAGAGTATAGAGTGTAGGGTAAAGAGTGTAGGGTATAGAGTGTATGGAATAGAGTTTAGAGTGTAGGGCATAGAGTGTATGGTATAGAGTGTAGGGTATAGAGTGTAGAGTGTAGCGTGTAGGGTGCAGAGTGTAGAGTGTAGGGTATAGAGTGTATGGTATAGAGTGTAGAGTGTAGGGTATAGAGTGTAGGGTATAGAGTGTAGGGTATAGATTGTAGAATGTAGGGATTAGAGTGTAGGGTATAGAGTGTAGGGTATAGAGTGTAGAGTGTAGGGTATAGAGTGTAGGGTATAGAGTATAGAGTGTAGGGTAAAGATTGTAGGGTATAGACTGTATGGAATAGAGTGTAGAGTGTAGAGTGTAGGGCATAGAGTGTATGGTATAGAGTGTATGGTATAGAGTGTAGAGTGTAGCGTGTAGGGTACAGAGTGTAGAGTGTAGGGTATAGAGTGTATGGTATAGAGTGTAGAGTGTAGGGAATAGAGTGTAGGGTATTGAGTGTAGGGTATAGAGTATAGAGTGTAGGGTAAAGAGTGTAGGGTATAGACTGTATGGAATAGAGTGTAGAGTGTAGAGTGTTGGGCATAGAGTGTAGGGTATTGAGTGTAGGGTATAGAGTATAGAGTGTAGGGTAAAGAGTGTAGGGTATAGACTGTATGGAATAGAGTGTAGAGTGTAGAGTGTAGGGCATAGAGTGTATGGTATAGAGTGTATGGTATAGAGTGTAGAGTGTAGCGTGTAGGGTACAGAGTGTAGAGTGTAGGGTATAGAGTGTATGGTATAGAGTGTAGAGTGTAGGGTATAGAGTGTAGGGTATTGAGTGTAGGGTATAGAGTGTAGGGTATAGAGTGTATGGTATATAGTGTAGGGTATAGAGTGTTTGGTATAGAGTGTAGGGTATAGAGTGTAGAGTGTAGGGTATAGATTGTAGAGTGTAGAGTGTAGGGTATAGAGTGTAGGGCATAGTGTTTATGGAATAGAGTGTATGGTATAGAGTGTAGGGTATAGAGTGTAGAGTGTAGGGTATAGAGTGTAGGGTATAGAGTGTAGAGTGTAGGGTATAGAGAGTAGGGTATAGAGTGTAGGGTATAGAGTGTAGAGTGTAGGGTATAGACTGTAGGGTATAGAGTATAGAGTGTAGGGTATAGAGTGCAGGGTATAGAGTGTAGGGTATAGAGTGTAGGGTATAGAGTTTAGAGTGTAGGGTATAGAGTGTAGGGTATAGAGTGTAGGGTATAGAGTGTAGAGTGTAGGGTATAGAGTGTAGGGTATAGAGTGTAGGGTATAGATTGTAGAATGTAGGGATTAGAGTGTAGGGTATAGAGTGTAGGGTATAGAGTGTAGAGTGTATGCTATAGAGTGTAGGGTATAAAGTATAGAGTGTAGGGTAAAGAGTGTAGGGTATAGAGTGTATGGAATAGAGTGTAGAGTGTAGAGTGTAGGGCATAGAGTGTATGGTATAGAGTGTAGGGTATAGAGTGTAGAGTGTAGCGTGTAGGGTACAGAGTGTAGAGTGTAGGGTATAGAGTGTATGGTATAGAGTGTAGAGTGTAGGGTATAGAGTGTAGGGTATAGAGTGTAGGGTATAGATTGTAGAATGTAGGGATTAGAGTGTAGGGTATAGAGTGTAGGGTATAGAGTGTAGAGTGTAGGGTATAGAGTGTAGGGTATAGAGTATAGAGTGTAGGGTAAAGAGTGTAGGGTATAGAGTGTATGGAATAGAGTGTAGAGTGTAGAGTGTAGGGCATAGAGTGTATGGTATAGAGTGTAGGGTATAGAGTGTAGAGTGTAGCGTGTAGGGTACAGAGTGTAGAGAGTAGGGTATAGAGTGTATGGTATAGAGTGTAGAGTGTAGGGTATAGAGTGTAGGGTATTGAGTGTAGGGTATAGAGTGTAGGGTATAGGGTGTAGAGTGTAGGGTTTAGAGTGTAGAGTGTAGGGTATAGAGTGTTTGGTATAGAGTGTAGGGTATAGAGTGTAGAGTGTAGGGTATAGAGTGTAGGGTATAGAGTGTAGGGTATAGATTGTAGAATGTAGGGATTAGAGTGTAGGGTATAGAGTGTAGGGTATAGAGTGTAGAATGTAGGGTATAGAGTGTAGGGTATAGAGTATAGAGTGTAGGGTAAAGAGTGTAGGGTATAGAGTGTATGGAATAGAGTGTAGAGTGTAGAGTGTAGGGCATAGAGTGTATGGTATAGAGTGTAGGGTATAGAGTGTAGAGTGTAGCGTGTAGGGTGCAGAGTGTAGAGTGTAGGGTATAGAGTGTATGGTATATAGTGTAGAGTGTAGGGTATAGAGTGTAGGGTATAGAGTGTAGGGTATAGATTGTAGAATGTAGGGATTAGAGTGTAGGGTATAGAGTGTAGGGTATAGAGTGTTGAGTGTAGGGTATAGAGTGTAGGGTATAGATTGTATGGAATAGAGTGTAGAGTGTAGAGTGTAGGGCATAGAGTGTATGGTATAGAGTGTATGGTATAGAGTGTAGAGTGTAGCGTGTAGGGTATTGAGTGTATGGTATAGAGTGTAGAGTGTAGGGTATAGAGTGTAGGGTATTGAGTGTAGGGTATAGAGTGTAGGGTATAGAGTGTAGAGTGTAGGGTATAGAGTGTAGAGTGTAGGGTATAGAGTGTAGGGTATAGAGTGTAGGTTATACAGTGTATGGTATAGAGTGTACAGTATATAGTGTAGGGTATAGAGTGTTTGGTATAGAGTGTAGGGTATAGAGTGTAGAGTGTAGGGTATAGATTGTAGAGTGTAGAGTGTAGGGTATAGAGTGTAGGGCATAGTGTTTATGGAATAGAGTGTATGGTATAGAGTGTAGGGTATAGAGTGTAGGGTTTAGAGTATAGAGTGTAGGGTATAGAGTGTAGGGTATAGAGTGTAGAGTGTAGGGTATAGAGAGTAGGGTATAGAGTGTAGGGTATAGAGTGTAGAGTGTAGGGTATAGAGTGTAGGGTATAGAGTATAGAGTGTAGGGTATAGAGTGGAGGGTGTAGAGTATAGAGTGTAGGGTATAGAGTTTAGAGTGTAGGGTATAGAGTGTAGGGTATAGAGTGTAAGGTATAGAGTGTAGAGTGTAGGGTATAGAGTGTAGGGTATAGAGTGTAGGGTATAGATTGTAGAATGTAGGGATTAGAGTGTAGGGTATAGAGTGTAGGGTATAGAGTATAGAGTGTAGGGTAAAGAGTGTAGGGTATAGAGTGTATGGAATAGAGTGTAGAGTGTAGAGTGTAGGGCACAGAGTGTATGGTATAGAGTGTATGGTATAGAGTGTAGAGTGTAGCGTGTAGGGTATAGAGTGTATGGTATAGAGTGTAGAGTGTAGGGTATAGAGTGTAGAGTGTAGGGTATAGAGTCTAGGGTATAGAATGTAGAATGTAGGGATTAGAGTGTAGGGTATAGAGTGTAGGGTATAGAGTGTAGAGTGTAGGGTATAGAGTGTAAGGTATAGAGTGTAGGGTATAGATTGTAGAATGTAGGGATTAGAGTGTAGGGTATAGAGTGTAGGGTATAGAGTGTAGAGTGTAGGGTATAGAGTGTAGGGTATAGAGTATAGAGTGTAGGGTAAAGAGTGTAGGGTATAGAGTGTATGGAATAGAGTTTAGAGTGTAGGGCATAGAGTGTATGGTATAGAGTGTAGGGTATAGAGTGTAGAGTGTAGCGTGTAGGGTGCAGAGTGTAGAGTGTAGGGTATAGAGTGTATGGTATAGAGTGTAGAGTGTAGGGTATAGAGTGTAGGGTATAGAGTGTAGGGTATAGATTGTAGAATGTAGGGATTAGAGTGTAGGGTATAGAGTGTAGGGTATAGAGTGTAGAGTGTAGGGTATAGAGTGTAGGGTATAGAGTATAGAGTGTAGGGTAAAGATTGTAGGGTATAGACTGTATGGAATAGAGTGTAGAGTGTAGAGTGTAGGGCATAGAGTGTATGGTATAGAGTGTATGGTATAGAGTGTAGAGTGTAGCGTGTAGGGTACAGAGTGTAGAGTGTAGGGTATAGAGTGTATGGTATAGAGTGTAGAGTGTAGGGTATAGAGTGTAGGGTATTGAGTGTAGGGTATAGAGTGTAGGGTATAGAGTGTATGGTATATAGTGTAGGGTATAGAGTGTTTGGTATAGAGTGTAGGGTATAGAGTGTAGAGTGTAGGGTATAGATTGTAGAGTGTAGAGTGTAGGGTATAGAGTGTAGGGCATAGTGTTTATGGAATAGAGTGTATGGTATAGAGTGTAGGGTATAGAGTGTAGGGTATAGAGTGTAGAGTGTAGGGTATAGAGTGTAGGGTATAGAGTGTAGAGTGTAGGGTATAGAGAGTAGGGTATAGAGTGTAGGGTATAGAGTGTAGAGTGTAGGGTATAGAGTGTAGGGTATAGAGTATAGAGTGTAGGGTATAGAGTGCAGGGTATAGAGTGTAGGGTATAGAGTGTAGGGTATAGAGTTTAGAGTGTAGGGTATAGAGTGTAGGGTATAGAGTGTAGGGTATAGAGTGTAGAGTGTAGGGTATAGAGTGTAGGGTATAGAGTGTAGGGTATAGATTGTAGAATGTAGGGATTAGAGTGTAGGGTATAGAGTGTAGGGTATAGAGTGTAGAGTGTATGCTATAGAGTGTAGGGTATAAAGTATAGAGTGTAGGGTAAAGAGTGTAGGGTATAGAGTGTATGGAATAGAGTGTAGAGTGTAGAGTGTAGGGCATAGAGTGTATGGTATAGAGTGTAGGGTATAGAGTGTAGAGTGTAGCGTGTAGGGTACAGAGTGTAGAGTGTAGGGTATAGAGTGTATGGTATAGAGTGTAGAGTGTAGGGTATAGAGTGTAGGGTATAGAGTGTAGGGTATAGATTGTAGAATGTAGGGATTAGAGTGTAGGGTATAGAGTGTAGGGTATAGAGTGTAGAGTGTAGGGTATAGAGTGTAGGGTATAGAGTATAGAGTGTAGGGTAAAGAGTGTAGGGTATAGAGTGTATGGAATAGAGTGTAGAGTGTAGAGTGTAGGGCATAGAGTGTATGGTATAGAGTGTAGGGTATAGAGTGTAGAGTGTAGTGTGTAGGGTACAGAGTGTAGAGAGTAGGGTATAGAGTGTATGGTATAGAGTGTAGAGTGTAGGGTATAGAGTGTAGGGTATTGAGTGTAGGGTATAGAGTGTAGGGTATAGGGTGTAGAGTGTAGGGTATAGAGTGTAGAGTGTAGGGTATAGAGTGTTTGGTATAGAGTGTAGGGTATAGAGTGTAGAGTGTAGGGTATAGAGTGTAGGGTATAGAGTGTAGGGTATAGATTGTAGAATGTAGGGATTAGAGTGTAGGGTATAGAGTGTAGGGTATAGAGTGTAGAATGTAGGGTATAGAGTGTAGGGTATAGAGTATAGAGTGTAGGGTAAAGAGTGTAGGGTATAGAGTGTATGGAATAGAGTGTAGAGTGTAGAGTGTAGGGCATAGAGTGTATGGTATAGAGTGTAGGGTATAGAGTGTAGAGTGTAGCGTGTAGGGTGCAGAGTGTAGAGTGTAGGGTATAGAGTGTATGGTATATAGTGTAGAGTGTAGGGTATAGAGTGTAGGGTATAGAGTGTAGGGTATAGATTGTAGAATGTAGGGATTAGAGTGTAGGGTATAGAGTGTAGGGTATAGAGTGTTGAGTGTAGGGTATAGAGTGTAGGGTATAGATTGTATGGAATAGAGTGTAGAGTGTAGGGCATAGAGTGTATGGTATAGAGTGTATGGTATAGAGTGTAGAGTGTAGCGTGTAGGGTATAGAGTGTATGGTATAGAGTGTAGAGTGTAGGGTATAGAGTGTAGGGTATTGAGTGTAGGGTATAGAGTGTAGGGTATAGAGTGTAGAGTGTAGAGTGTAGGGTATAGAGTGTAGAGTGTAGGGTATAGAGTGTAGGGTATAGAGTGTAGGTTATACAGTGTATGGTATAGAGTGTACAGTATATAGTGTAGGGTATAGAGTGTTTGGTATAGAGTGTAGGGTATAGAGTGTAGAGTGTAGGGTATAGATTGTAGAGTGTAGAGTGTAGGGTATAGAGTGTAGGGCATAGTGTTTATGGAATAGAGTGTATGGTATAGAGTGTAGGGTATAGAGTGTAGGGTTTAGAGTATAGAGTGTAGGGTATAGAGTGTAGGGTATAGAGTGTAGAGTGTAGGGTATAGAGAGTAGGGTATAGAGTGTAGGGTATAGAGTGTAGAGTGTAGGGTATAGAGTGTAGGGTATAGAGTATAGAGTGTAGGGTATAGAGTGGAGGGTGTAGAGTATAGAGTGTAGGGTATAGAGTTTAGAGTGTAGGGTATAGAGTGTAGGGTATAGAGTGTAGGGTATAGAGTGTAGAGTGTAGGGTATAGAGTGTAGGGTATAGAGTGTAGGGTATAGATTGTAGAATGTAGGGATTAGAGTGTAGGGTATAGAGTGTAGGGTATAGAGTATAGAGTGTAGGGTAAAGAGTGTAGGGTATAGAGTGTATGGAATAGAGTGTAGAGTGTAGAGTGTAGGGCACAGAGTGTATGGTACAGAGTGTATGGTATAGAGTGTAGAGTGTAGCGTGTAGGGTATAGAGTGTATGGTATAGAGTGTAGAGTGTAGGGTATAGAGTGTAGGGTATAGAGTGTAGGGTATAGAGTGTAGGGTATTGAGTGTAGAGTGTAGAGTGTAGGGTATAGAGTGTAGAGTGTAGGGTATAGAGTGTAGGGTATAGAGTGTAGGTTATACAGTCTATGGTATAGAGTGTATGGTATATAGTGTAGGGTATAGATTGTTTGGTATAGAGTGTAGGGTATAGAGTGTAGAGTGTAGGGTATAGATTGTAGAGTGTAGAGTGTAGGGTATAGAGTGTAGGGCATAGTGTTTATGGAATAGAGTTTATGGTATAGAGTGTAGGGTATAGAGTGTAGGGTATAGAGTGTAGAGTGTAGGGTATAGAGTGTAGGGTATAGAGTGTAGAGTGTAGGGTATAGAGAGTAGGGTATAGAGTGTAGGGTATAGAGTGTAGAGTGTAGGGTATAGAGTGTAGGGTATAGAGTATAGAGTGTAGGGTATAGAGTGCAGGGTATAGAGTGTAGGGTATAGAGTGTAGGGTATAGAGTTTAGAGTGTAGGGTATAGAGTGTAGGGTATAGAGTGTAGGGTATAGAGTGTAGAGTGTAGGGTATAGAGTGTAGGGTATAGAGTGTAGAGTGTAGGGTATAGAGTGTAGGGTATAGAGTATAGAGTGTAGTGTAAAGAGTGTAGGGTATAGAGTGTATGGAATAGAGTGTAGAGTGTAGAGTGTAGGGCATAGAGTGTATGGTATAGAGTGTAGGGTATAGAGTGTAGAGTGTAGCGTGTAGGGTACAGAGTGTAGAGTGTAGGGTATAGAGTGTATGGTATAGAGTGTAGAGTGTAGGGTATAGAGTGTAGGGTATTAAGTGTAGGGTATAGAGTGTAGGGTATAGAGTGTAGAGTGTAGGGTATAGAGTGTAGAGTGTAGGGTATAGAGTGTTTGGTATAGAGTGTAGGGTGTAGAGTGTAGGGTATAGAGTGTAGGGTATAGAATGTAGGGTATAGATTGTAGAATGTAGGGATTAGAGTGTAGGGTATAGAGTGTAGGGTATAGAGTGTAGAGTGTAGGGTATAGAGTGTAGGGTATAGAGTATAGAGTGTAGGGTAAAGAGTGTAGGGTATAGAGTGTATAAAAAATAGAGTGTAGAGTGTAGAGTGTAGGGCATAGAGTGTATGGTATAGAGTGTAGGGTATAGAGTGTAGAGTGTAGCGTGTAGGGTACAGAGTGTAGAGTGTAGGGTATAGAGAGTAGGGTATAGAGTGTAGGGTATAGAGTGTAGAGTGTAGGGTATAGAGTGTAGGGTATAGAGTATAGAGTGTAGGGTATAGAGTGCAGGGTATAGAGTGTAGGGTATAGAGTGTAGGGTATAGAGTTTAGAGTGTAGGGTATAGAGTGTAGGGTATAGAGTGTAGGGTATAGAGTGTAGAGTGTAGGGTATAGAGTGTAGGGTATAGAGTGTAGAGTGTAGGGTATAGAGTGTAGGGTATAGAGTATAGAGTGTAGTGTAAAGAGTGTAGGGTATAGAGTGTATGGAATAGAGTGTAGAGTGTAGAGTGTAGGGCATAGAGTGTATGGTATAGAGTGTAGGGTATAGAGTGTAGAGTGTAGCGTGTAGGGTACAGAGTGTAGAGTGTAGGGTATAGAGTGTATGGTATAGAGTGTAGAGTGTAGGGTATAGAGTGTAGGGTATTAAGTGTAGGGTATAGAGTGTAGGGTATAGAGTGTAGAGTGTAGGGTATAGAGTGTAGAGTGTAGGGTATAGAGTGTTTGGTATAGAGTGTAGGGTGTAGAGTGTAGGGTATAGAGTGTAGGGTATAGAATGTAGGGTATAGATTGTAGAATGTAGGGATTAGAGTGTAGGGTATAGAGTGTAGGGTATAGAGTGTAGAGTGTAGGGTATAGAGTGTAGGGTATAGAGTATAGAGTGTAGGGTAAAGAGTGTAGGGTATAGAGTGTATAAAAAATAGAGTGTAGAGTGTAGAGTGTAGGGCATAGAGTGTATGGTATAGAGTGTAGGGTATAGAGTGTAGAGTGTAGCGTGTAGGGTACAGAGTGTAGAGTGTAGGGTATAGAGTGTATGGTATAGAGTGTAGAGTGTAGGGTATAGAGTGTAGGGTATTGAGTGTAGGGTATAGAGTGTAGGGTATAGAGTTTAGAGTGTAGGGTATAGAGTGTAGAGTGTAGGGTATAGAGTGTAGGGTATAGAGTGTAGGGTATACAGTGTATGGTATAGAGTGTATGGTATATAGTGTAGGGTATAGAGTGTAGAGTGTAGGGTATAGATTGTAGAGTGTAGAGTGTAGGGTATAGAGTGTAGGGCATAGTATTTATGGAATAGAGTGTATGGTATAGAGTGTAGGGTATAGAGTGTAGGGTATAGAGTGTATGGTATAGAGTGTAGAGTGTAGCGTGTAGGGTACAGAGTGTAGAGTGTAGGGTATAGAGTGTATGGTATAGAGTGTAGAGTGTAGGGTATAGAGTGTAGGGTATTGAGTGTAGGGTATAGAGTGTAGGGTATAGAGTGTATGGTATATAGTGTAGGGTATAGAGTGTTTGGTATAGAGTGTAGGGTATAGAGTGTAGAGTGTAGAGTATAGATTGTAGAGTGTAGAGTGTAGGGTATAGAGTGTAGGGCATAGTGTTTATGGAATAGAGTGTATGGTATAGAGTGTAGGGTATAGAGTGTAGGGTATAGAGTGTAGAGTGTAGGGTATAGAGTGTAGGGTATAGAGTGTAGAGTGTAGGGTATAGAGAGTAGGGTATAGAGTGTAGGGTATAGAGTGTAGAGTGTAGGGTATAGAGTGTAGGGTATAGAGTATAGAGTGTAGGGTATAGAGTGCAGGGTATAGAGTGTAGGGTATAGAGTGTAGGGTATAGAGTTTAGAGTGTAGGGTATAGAGTGTAGGGTATAGAGTGTAGGGTGTAGAGAATAGAGTGTAGGGTATAGAGTTTAGAGTGTAGGGTATAGAGTGTAGGGTATAGAGTGTAGGGTATAGAGTGTAGAGTGTAGGGTATAGAGTGTAGGGTATAGAGTGTAGGGTATAGATTGTAGAATGTAGGGATTAGAGTGTAGGGTATAGAGTGTAGGGTATAGAGTATAGAGTGTAGGGTAAAGAGTGTAGGGTATAGAGTGGAGGGTGTAGAGTATAGAGTGTAGGGTATAGAGTTTAGAGTGTAGGGTATAGAGTGTAGGGTATAGAGTGTAGGGTATGGAGTGTAGAGTGTAGGGTATAGAGTGTAGGGTATAGAGTGTAGGGTATAGATTGTAGAATGTAGGGATTAGAGTGTAGGGTATAGAGTGTAGGGTATAGAGTATAGAGTGTAGGGTAAAGAGTGTAGGGTATAGAGTGTATGGAATAGAGTGTAGAGTGTAGAGTGTAGGGCATAGAGTGTATGGTATAGAGTGTATGGTATAGAGTGTAGAGTGTAGCGTGTAGGGTATAGAGTGTATGGTATAGAGTGTAGAGTGTAGGGTATAGAGTGTAGGGTATAGAGTGTAGGGTATAGAGTGTAGGGTATTGAGTGTAGAGTGTAGAGTGTAGGGTATAGAGTGTAGAGTGTAGGGTATAGAGTGTAGGGTATAGAGTGTAGGTTATACAGTCTATGGTATAGAGTGTTTGGTATATAGTGTAGGGTATAGAGTGTTTGGTATAGAGTGTAGGGTATAGAGTGTAGAGTGTAGGGTATAGATTGTAGAGTGTAGGGTATAGAGTGTAGGGCATAGTGTTTATGGAATAGAGTTTATGGTATAGAGTGTAGGGTATAGAGTGTAGGGTATAGAGTGTAGAGTGTAGGGTATAGAGTGTAGGGTATAGAGTGTAGAGTGTAGGGTATAGAGAGTAGGGTATAGAGTGTAGGGTATAGAGTGTAGAGTGTAGGGTATAGAGTGTAGGGTATAGAGTATAGAGTGTAGGGTATAGAGTGCAGGGTATAGAGTGTAGGGTATAGAGTGTAGGGTATAGAGTTTAGAGTGTAGGGTATAGAGTGTAGGGTATAGAGTGTAGGGTATAGAGTGTAGAGTGTAGGGTATAGAGTGTAGGGTATAGAGTGTAGGGTATAGATTGTAGAATGTAGGGATTAGAGTGTAGGGTATAGAGTGTAGGGTATAGACTGTAGAGTGTAGGGTATAGAGTGTAGGGTATAGAGTATAGAGTGTAGTGTAAAGAGTGTAGGGTATAGAGTGTATGGAGTAGAGTGTAGAGTGTAGAGTGTAGGGCATAGAGTGTATGGTATAGAGTGTAGGGTATAGAGTGTAGAGTGTAGCGTGTAGGGTACAGAGTGTAGAGTGTAGGGTATAGAGTGTATGGTATAGAGTGTAGAGTGTAGGGTATAGAGTGTAGGGTATTGAGTGTAGGGTATAGAGTGTAGGGTATAGAGTGTAGAGTGTAGGGTATAGAGTGTTTGGTATAGAGTGTAGGGTGTAGAGTGTAGGGTATAGAGTGTAGGGTATAGAATGTAGGGTATAGATTGTAGAATGTAGGGATTAGAGTGTAGGGTATAGAGTGTAGGGTATAGAGTGTAGAGTGTAGGGTATAGAGTGTAGGGTATAGAGTATAGAGTGTAGGGTAAAGAGTGTAGGGTATAGAGTGTATGGAATAGAGTGTAGAGTGTAGAGTGTAGGGCATAGAGTGTATGGTATAGAGTGTAGGGTATAGAGTGTAGAGTGTAGCGTGTAGGGTACAGAGTGTAGAGTGTAGGGTATAGAGTGTATGGTATAGAGTGTAGAGTGTAGGGTATAGAGTGTAGGGTATTGAGTGTAGGGTATAGAGTGTAGGGTATAGAGTTTAGAGTGTAGGGTATAGAGTGTAGAGTGTAGGGTATAGAGTGTAGGGTATAGAGTGTAGGGTATACAGTGTATGGTATAGAGTGTATGGTATATAGTGTAGGGTATAGAGTGTAAAGTGTAGGGTATAGATTGTAGAGTGTAGAGTGTAGGGTATAGAGTGTAGGGCATAGTATTTATGGAATAGAGTGTATGGTATAGAGTGTAGGGTATAGAGTGTAGGGTATAGAGTGTATGGTATAGAGTGTAGAGTGTAGCGTGTAGGGTACAGAGTGTAGAGTGTAGGGTATAGAGTGTATGGTATAGAGTGTAGAGTGTAGGGTATAGAGTGTAGGGTATTGAGTGTAGGGTATAGAGTGTAGGGTATAGAGTGTATGGTATATAGTGTAGGGTATAGAGTGTTTGGTATAGAGTGTAGGGTATAGAGTGTAGAGTGTAAAGTATAGATTGTAGAGTGTAGAGTGTAGGGTATAGAGTGTAGGGCATAGTGTTTATGGAATAGAGTGTATGGTATAGAGTGTAGGGTATAGAGTGTAGGGTATAGAGTGTAGAGTGTAGGGTATAGAGTGTAGGGTATAGAGTGTAGAGTGTAGGGTATAGAGAGTAGGGTATAGAGTGTAGGGTATAGAGTGTAGAGTGTAGGGTATAGAGTGTAGGGTATAGAGTATAGAGTGTAGGGTATAGAGTGCAGGGTATAGAGTGTAGGGTATAGAGTGTAGGGTATAGAGTTTAGAGTGTAGGGTATAGAGTGTAGGGTATAGAGTGTAGGGTATAGAGTGTAGAGTGTAGGGTATAGAGTGTAGGGTATAGAGTGTAGGGTATAGATTGTAGAATGTAGGGATTAGAGTGTAGGGTATAGAGTGTAGGGTATAGAGTGTAGAGTGTATGCTATAGAGTGTAGGGTATAAAGTATAGAGTGTAGGGTAAAGAGTGTAGGGTATAGAGTGTATGGAATAGAGTGTAGAGTGTAGAGTGTAGGGCATAGAGTGTATGGTATAGAGTGTAGGGTATAGAGTGTAGGGTATAGAGTGTAGGGTATAGATTGTAGAATGTAGGGATTAGAGTGTAGGGTATAGAGTGTTGAGTGTAGGGTATAGAGTGTAGGGTATAGAGTATAGAGTGTAGGGTAAAGAGTGTAGGGTATAGATTGTATGGAATAGAGTGTAGAGTGTAGAGTGTAGGGCATAGAGTGTATGGTATAGAGTGTATGGTATAGAGTGTAGAGTGTAGCGTGTAGGGTATAGAGTGTATGGTATAGAGTGTAGAGTGTAGGGTATAGAGTGTAGGGTATTGAGTGTAGGGTATAGAGTGTAGGGTATAGAGTGTAGAGTGTAGGGTATAGAGTGTAGAATGTAGGGTATAGAGTGTAGGGTATAGAGTGTAGGTTATACAGTGTATGGTATAGAGTGTACAGTATATAGTGTAGGGTATAGAGTGTTTGGTATAGAGTGTAGGGTATAGAGTGTAGAGTGTAGGGTATAGATTGTAGAGTGTAGAGTGTAGGGTATAGAGTGTAGGGCATAGTGTTTATGGAATAGAGTGTATGGTATAGAGTGTAGGGTATAGAGTGTAGGGTTTAGAGTATAGAGTGTAGGGTATAGAGTGTAGAGTGTAGGGTATAGAGAGTAGGGTATAGAGTGTAGGGTATAGAGTGTAGAGTGTAGGGTATAGAGTGTAGGGTATAGAGTATAGAGTGTAGGGTATAGAGTGGAGGGTGTAGGGTATAGAGTTTAGAGTGTAGGGTATAGAGTGTAGGGTATAGATTGTAGAGTGTAGAGTGTAGGGTATAGAGTGTAGGGCATAGTGTTTATGGAATAGAGTGTATGGTATAGAGTGTAGGGTATAGAGTGTAGGGTATAGAGTGTAGAGTGTAGGGTATAGAGTGTAGGGTATAGAGTGTAGAGTGTAGGGTATAGAGAGTAGGGTATAGAGTGTAGGGTATAGAGTGTAGAGTGTAGGGTATAGAGTGTAGGGTATAGAGTATAGAGTGTAGGGTATAGAGTGTAGGGTATAGAGTGTAGGGTATAGACTGTAGGGTATAGAGTTTAGAGTGTAGGGTATAGAGTGTAGGGTATAGAGTGTAGGGTGTAGAGTGTAGGGTATAGAGTGTAGGGTATAGATTGTAGAATGTAGGGATTAGAGTGTAGGGTATAGAGTGTAGGGTATAGAGTGTAGAGTGTATGCTATAGAGTGTAGGGTATAAAGTATAGAGTGTAGGGTATTGAGTGTAGGGTATAGAGTGTAGGGTATAGGGTGTAGAGTGTAGGGTATAGAGTGTAGAGTGTAGGGTATAGAGTGTTTGGTATAGAGTGTAGGGTATAGAGTGTAGAGTGTAGGGTATAGAGTGTAGGGTATAGATTGTAGGGTATAGATTGTAGAATGTAGGGATTAGAGTGTAGGGTATAGAGTGTAGGGTATAGAGTGTAGAATGTAGGGTATAGAGTGTAGGGTATAGAGTATAGAGTGTAGGGTAAAGAGTGTAGGGTATAGAGTGTATGGAATAGAGTGTAGAGTGTAGAGTGTAGGGCATAGAGTGTATGGTATAGAGTGTAGGGTATAGAGTGTAGAGTGTAGCGTGTAGGGTGCAGAGTGTAGAGTGTAGGGTATAGAGTGTATGGTATATAGTGTAGAGTGTAGGGTATAGAGTGTAGGGTATAGAGTGTAGGGTATAGATTGTAGAATGTAGGGATTAGAGTGTAGGGTATAGAGTGTAGGGTATAGAGTGTTGAGTGTAGGGTATAGAGTGTAGGGTATAGAGTATAGAGTGTAGGGTAAAGAGTGTAGGGTATAGATTGTATGGAATAGAGTGTAGAGTGTAGAGTGTAGGGCATAGAGTGTATGGTATAGAGTGTATGGTATAGAGTGTAGAGTGTAGTGTGTAGGGTATAGAGTGTATGGTATAGAGTGTAGAGTGTAGGGTATAGAGTGTAGGGTATTGAGTGTAGGGTATAGAGTGTAGGGTATAGAGTGTAGAGTGTAGAGTGTAGGGTATAGAGTGTAGAGTGTAGGGTATAGAGTGTAGGGTATAGAGTGTAGGTTATACAGTGTATGGTATAGAGTGTACAGTATATAGTGTAGGGTATAGAGTGTTTGGTATAGAGTGTAGGGTATAGAGTGTAGAGTGTAGGGTATAGAATGTAGAGTGTAGAGTGTAGGGTATAGAGTGTAGGGCATAGTGTTTATGGAATAGAGTGTATGGTATAGAGTGTAGGGTATAGAGTGTAGGGTTTAGAGTGTAGAGTGTAGGGTATAGAGTGTAGGGTATAGAGTGTAGAGTGTAGGGTATAGAGAGTAGGGTATAGAGTGTAGGGTATAGAGTGTAGAGTGTAGGGTATAGAGTGTAGGGTATAGAGTATAGAGTGTAGGGTATAGAGTGGAGGGTGTAGAGTATAGAGTGTAGGGTATAGAGTTTAGAGTGTAGGGTATAGAGTGTAGGGTATAGAGTGTAGGGTATAGAGTGTAGAGTGTAGGGTATAGAGTGTAGGGTATAGAGTGTAGGGTATAGATTGTAGAATGTAGGGATTAGAGTGTAGGGTATAGAGTGTAGGGTATAGAGTATAGAGTGTAGGGTAAAGAGTGTAGGGTATAGAGTGTATGGAATAGAGTGTAGAGTGTAGAGTGTAGGGCATAGAGTGTATGGTATAGAGTGTATGGTATAGAGTGTAGAGTGTAGCGTGTAGGGTATAGAGTGTATGGTATAGAGTGTAGAGTGTAGGGTATAGAGTGTAGGGTATTGAGTGTAGGGTATAGAGTGTAGGGTATTGAGTGTAGAGTGTAAAGTGTAGGGTATAGAGTGTAGAGTGTAGGGTATAGATTGTAGGGTATAGAGTGTAGGTTATACAGTCTATGGTATAGAGTGTATGGTATATAGTGTAGGGTATAGAGTGTTTGGTATAGAGTGTAGGGTATAGAGTGTAGAGTGTAGGGTATAGATTGTAGAATGTAGAGTGTAGGGTATAGAGTGTAGGGCATAGTGTTTATGGAATAGAGTTTATGGTATAGAGTGTAGGGTATAGAGTGTAGGGTATAGAGTGTAGAGTGTAAGGTATAGAGTGTAGGGTATAGAGTGTAGAGTGTAGGGTATAGAGAGTAGGGTACAGAGTGTAGGGTATAGAGTGTAGAGTGTAGGGTATAGAGTGTAGGGTATAGAGTATAGAGTGTAGGGTATAGAGTGCAGGGTATAGAGTGTAGGGTATAGAGTGTAGGGTATAGAGTTTAGAGTGTAGGGTATAGAGTGTAGGGTATAGAGTGTAGGGTATAGAGTGTAGAGTGTAGGGTATAGAGTGTAGGGTATAGAGTGTAGGGTATAGATTGTAGAATGTAGGGATTAGAGTGTAGGGTATAGAGTGTAGGGTATAGAGTGTAGAGTGTAGGGTATAGAGTGTAGGGTATAGAGTATAGAGTGTAGGGTAAAGAGTGTAGGGTATAGAGTGTATGGAATAGAGTGTAGAGTGTAGGGCATAGAGTGTATGGTATAGAGTGTAGGGTATAGAGTGTAGAGTGTAGCATGTAGGGTACAGAGTGTAGAGTGTAGGGTATAGAGTGTATGGTATAGAGTGTAGAGTGTAGGGTATAGAGTGTAGGGTATTGAGTGTAGGGTATAGAGTGTAGGGTATAGAGTGTAGAGTGTAGGGTATAGAGTGTAGAGTGTAGGGTATAGAGTGTTTGGTATAGAGTGTAGGGTATAGAGTGTAGAGTGTAGGGTATAGAGTGTAGGGTATAGAGTGTAGGGTATAGATTGTAGAATGTAGGGATTAGAGTGTAGGGTATAGAGTGTAGGGTATAGAGTGTAGAGTGTAGGGTATAGAGTGTAGGGTATAGAGTATAGAGTGTAGGGTAAAGAGTGTAGGGTATAGAGTGTATGGAATAGAGTGTAGAGTGTAGAGTGTAGGGCATAGAGTGTATGGTATAGAGTGTAGGGTATAGAGTGTAGAGTGTAGCGTGTAGGGTACAGAGTGTAGAGTGTAGGGTATAGAGTGTATGGTATAGAGTGTAGAGTGTAGGGTATAGAGTGTAGGGTATTGAGTGTAGGGTATAGAGTGTAGGGTATAGAGTTTAGAGTGTAGGGTATAGAGTGTAGAGTGTAGGGTATAGAGTGTAGGGTATAGAGTGTAGGGTATACAGTGTATGGTATAGAGTGTATGGTATATAGTGTAGGGTATAGAGTGTAGAGTGTAGGGTATAGATTGTAGAGTGTAGAGTGTAGGGTATAGAGTGTAGGGCATAGTGTTTATGGAATAGAGTGTATGGTATAGAGTGTAGGGTATAGAGTGTAGGGTATAGAGTGTAGAGTGTAGGGTATAGAGTGTAGGGTATAGAGTGTAGGGTATAGAGTGTATGATATAGAGTGTATGGTATAGATTGTAGGGTATAGAGTGTAGGGTATAGAGTGTAGAGTGTAGGGTATAGAGTGTAGAGTGTAGGGTATAGAGTGTCGGGTGTAGAGTGTAGAGTGTAGGGTATAGAGTGTAGGGTATAGAGTGTAGAGTGTAGGGTATAGAGTGTAGAGTGTAGGGTATAGAGGGTAGGGTATAGAGTGTAGAGTGTAGGGTATAGAGTGTAGGGTATAGAGTGTAGGGTATAGATTGTAGAATGTAGGGATTAGAGTGTAGGGTATAGAGTGTAGGGTATAGAGTATAGAGTGTAGGGTAAAGAGTGTAGGGTATAGAGTGTATGGAATTGAGTGTAGAGTGTAGAGTGTAGGGCATAGAGTGTATGGTATAGAGTGTATGGTATAGAGTGTAGAGTGTAGCGTGTAGGGTATAGAGTGTATGGTATAGAGTGTAGAGTGTAGGGTATAGAGTGTAGGGTATTGAGTGTAGGGTATAGAGTGTAGGGTATTGAGTGTAGAGTGTAGAGTGTAGGGTATAGAGTGTAGAGTGTAGGGTATAGAGTGTAGGGTATAGAGTGTAGGTTATACAGTCTATGGTATAGAGTGTATGGTATATAGTGTAGGGTATAGAGTGTTTGGTATAGAGTGTAGGGTATAGAGTGTAGAGTGTAGGGTATAGATTGTAGAGTGTAGAGTGTAGGGTATAGAGTGTAGGGCATAGTGTTTATGGAATAGAGTGTATGGTATAGAGTGTAGGTTATAGAGTGTAGGGTATAGAGTGTAGAGTGTAGGGTGTAGAGTGTAGGGTATAGAGTGTAGAGTGTAGGGTATAGAGAGTAAGGTATAGAGTGTAGGGTATAGAGTGTAGAGTGTAGGGTATAGAGTGTAGGGTATAGAGTATAGAGTGTAGGATATAGAGTGCAGGGTATAGAGTGTAGGGTATAGAGTGTAGGGTATAGAGTTTAGAGTGTAGGGTATAGAGTGTAGGGTATAGAGTGTAGGGTATAGAGTGTAGAGTGTATGGTATAGAGTGTAGGGTATAGAGTGTAGGGTACAGATTGTAGAATGTAGGGATTAGAGTGTAGGGTATAGAGTGTAGGGTATAGAGTGTAGAGTGTAGGGTATAGAGTGTAGGGTATAGAGTATAGAGTGTAAGGTAAAGAGTGTAGGGTATAGAGTGTATGGAATAGAGTGTAGAGTGTAGAGTGTAGGGCATAGAGTGTATGGTATAGAGTGTAGGGTATAGAGTGTAGAGTGTAGCGTGTAGGGTACAGAGTGTAGAGTGTAGGGTATAGAGTGTATGGTATAGAGTGTAGAGTGTAGGGTATAGAGTGTAGGGTATTGAGTGTAGGGTATAGAGTGTAGGGTATAGAGTGTAGAGTGTAGGGTATAGAGTGTAGAGTGTAGGGTATAGAGTGTTTGGTATAGAGTGTAGGGTATAGAGTGTAGAGTGTAGGGTATAGAGTGTAGGGTATAGAGTGTAGTGTATAGATTGTAGAATGTAGGGATTAGAGTGTAGGGTATAGAGTGTAGGGTATAGAGTGTAGAGTGTAGGGTATAGAGTGTAGGGTATAGAGTATAGAGTGTAGGGTAAAGAGTGTAGGGTATAGAGTGTATGGAATAGAGTGTAGAGTGTAGAGTGTAGGGCATAGAGTGTATGGTATAGAGTGTAGGGTATAGAGTGTAGAGTGTAGCGTGTAGGGTACAGAGTGTAGAGTGTAGGGTATAGAGTGTATGGTATAGAGTGTAGAGTGTAGGGTATAGAGTGTAGGGTATTGAGTGTAGGGTATAGAGTGTAGGGTATAGAGTTTAGAGTGTAGGGTATAGAGTGTAGAGTGTAGGGTATAGAGTGTAGGGTATAGAGTGTAGGGTATACAGTGTATGGTATAGAGTGTATGGTATATAGTGTAGGGTATAGAGTGTAGAGTATAGGGTATAGATTGTAGAGTGTAGAGTGTAGGGTATAGAGTGTAGGGCATAGTGTTTATGGAATAGAGTGTATGGTATAGAGTGTAGGGTATAGAGTGTAGGGTATAGAGTGTAGAGTGTAGGGTATAGAGTGTAGGGTATAGAGTGTAGGGTATAGAGTGTATAATATAGAGTGTATGGTATAGATTGTAGGGTATAGAGTGTAGGGTATAGAGTGTAGAGTGTAGGGTATAGAGTGTAGAGTGTAGGGTATAGAGTGTCGGGTGTAGAGTGTAGGGTATAGAGTGTAGGGTATAGAGTGTTGAGTGTAGGGTATAGAGTGTAGGGTATAGAGTATAGAGTGTAGGGTAAAGAGTGTAGGGTATAGAGTGTATGGAATAGAGTGTAGAGTGTAGAGTGTAGGGCATAGAGTGTATGGTATAGAGTGTATGGTATAGAGTGTAGAGTGTAGCGTGTAGGGTATAGAGTGTATGGTATAGAGTGTAGAGTGTAGGGTATAGAGTGTAGGGTATTGAGTGTAGGGTATAGAGTGTAGGGTATAGAGTGTAGAGTGTAGAGTATAGAGTGTAGGGTATAGAGTGTAGGTTATACAGTGTATGGTATAGAGTGTATGGTATATAGTATAGGGTATAGAGTGTTTGGTATAGAGTGTAGGGTATAGAGTGTAGAGTGTAGGGTATAGATTGTAGAGTGTAGAGTGTAGGGTATAAAGTGTAGGGCATAGTGTTTATGGAATAGAGTGTATGGTATAGAGTGTAGGGTATAGAGTGTAGGGTATAGAGTGTAGAGTGTAGGGTATAGAGTGTAGGGTATAGAGTGTAGAGTGTAGGGTATAGAGTGTACGGTATAGAGTGTAGAGTGTAGGGTATAGAGAGTAGGGTATAGAGTGTAGGGTATAGAGTGTAGAGTGTAGGGTATAGAGTGTAGGGTATAGAGTATAAAGTGTAGGGTATAGAGTGCAGGGTATAGAGTGTAGGGTATAGAGTGTAGGGTATAGAGTTTAGAGTGTAGGGTATAGAGTGTAGGGTATAGAGTGTAGGGTATAGAGTGTAGAGTGTAGGGTATAGAGTCTAGGGTATAGAGTGTAGGGTATAGAATGTAGAATGTAGGGATTAGAGTGTAGGGTATAGAGTGTATGGTATAGAGTGTAGAATGTAGGGATTAGAGTGTAGGGTATAGAGTGTAGGGTATAGAGTGTAGAGTGTAGGGTATAAAGTGTAGGATATAGAGTATAGAGTGTAGGGTAAAGAGTGTAGGGTATAGAGTGTATGGAATAGAGTGTAGAGTGTAGAGTGTAGGGCATAGAGTGTATGGTATAGAGTGTATGGTATAGAGTGTAGAGTGTAGCGTGTAGGGTACAGAGTGTAGAGTGTAGGGTATAGAGTGTATGGTATAGAGTGTAGAGTGTAGCGTATAGAGTGTAGGGTATTGAGTGTAGGGTATAGAGTGTAGGGTATAGAGTGTATGGTATATAGTGTAGGGTATAGAGTGTTTGGTATAGAGTGTAGGGTATAGAGTGTAGAGTGTAGGGTATAGATTGTAGAGTGTAGAGTGTAGGGTATAGAGTGTAGGGCATAGTGTTTATGGAATAGAGTGTATGGTATAGAGTGTAGGGTATAGAGTGTAGGGTATAGAGTGTAGAGTGTAGGGTATAGAGTGTAGGGTATAGAGTGTAGAGTGTAGGGTATAGAGAGTAGGGTATAGAGTGTAGGGTATAGAGTGTAGAGTGTAGGGTATAGAGTGTAGGGTATAGAGTATAGAGTGTAGGGAATAGAGTGCAGGGTATAGAGTGTAGGGTATAGAGTGTAGGGTATAGAGTTTAGAGTGTAGGGTATAGAGTGTAGGGTATAGAGTGTAGGGTATAGAGTGTAGAGTGTAGGGTATAGAGTGTAGGGTATAGAGTGTAGGGTATAGATTGTAGAATGTAGGGATTAGAGTGTAGGGTATAGAGTGTAGGGTATAGAGTGTAGAGTGTATGTTATAGAGTGTAGGGTATAAAGTATAGAGTGTAGGGTAAAGAGTGTAGGGTATAGAGTGTATGGAATAGAGTGTAGAGTGTAGAGTGTAGGGCATAGAGTGTATGGTATAGAGTGTAGGGTATAGAGTGTAGAGTGTAGCGTGTAGGGTACAGAGTGTAGAGTGTAGGGTATAGAGTGTATGGTATAGAGTGTAGAGTGTAGGGTATAGAGTGTAGGGTATAGAGTGTAGGGTATAGATTGTAGAATGTAGGGATTAGAGTGTAGGGTATAGAGTGTAGGGTATAGAGTGTAGAGTGTAGGGTATAGAGTGTAGGGTATAGAGTATAGAGTGTAGGGTAAAGAGTGTAGGGTATAGAGTGTATGGAATAGAGTGTAGAGTGTAGAGTGTAGGGCATAGAGTGTATGGTATAGAGTGTAGGGTATAGAGTGTAGAGTGTAGCGTGTAGGGTACAGAGTGTAGAGAGTAGGGTATAGAGTGTATGGTATAGAGTGTAGAGTGTAGGGTATAGAGTGTAGAGTGTAGGGTATAGAGTGTAGGGTATAGATTGTAGAATGTAGGGATTAGAGTGTAGGGTATAGAGTGTAGGGTATAGAGTGTAGAGTGTAGGGTATAGAGTGTAGGGTATAGAGTATAGAGTGTAGGGTATAGAGTGTAGGGTATAGAGTGTATGGAATAGAGTGTAGAGTGTAGAGTGTAGGGCATAGAGTGTATGGTATAGAGTGTAGGGTATAGAGTGTAGAGTGTAGCGTGTAGGGTGCAGAGTGTAGAGTGTAGGGTATAGAGTGTATGGTATATAGTGTAGAGTGTAGGGTATAGAGTGTAGGGTATAGAGTGTAAGGTATAGATTGTAGAATGTAGGGATTAGAGTGTAGGGTATAGAGTGTAGGGTATAGTGTGTTGAGTGTAGGGTATAGAGTGTAGGGTATAGAGTATAGAGTGTAGGGTAAAGAGTGTAGGGTATAGATTGTATGGAATAGAGTGTAGAGTGTAGAGTGTAGGGCATAGAGTGTATGGTATAGAGTGTATGGTATAGAGTGTAGAGTGTAGGGTATAGAGTGTAGGGTATTGAGTGTAGGGTATAGAGTGTAGGGTATAGAGTGTAGAGTGTAGAGTGTAGGGTATAGAGTGTAGAGTGTAGGGTATAGAGTGTAGTGTATAGAGTGTAGGTTATACAGTGTATGGTATAGAGTGTATAGTATATAGTGTAGGGTATAGAGTGTTTGGTATAGAGTGTAGGGTATAGAGTGTAGAGTGTAGGGTATAGATTGTAGAGTGTAGAGTGTAGGGTATAGAGTGTAGGGTATAGAGTTTAGAGTGTAGGGTATAGAGTGTAGGGTATAGAGTGTAGGGTATAGAGTGTAGAGTGTAGGGTATAGATTGTAGAGTGTAGAGTGTAGGGTATAGAGTGTAGGGCATAGTGTTTATGGAATAGAGTGTATGGTATAGAGTGTAGGGTATAGAGTGTAGGGTATAGAGTGTAGAGTGTAGGGTATAGAGTGTAGGGTATAGAGTGTAGAGTGTAGGGTATAGAGAGTAGGGTATAGAGTGTAGGGTATAGAGTGTAGAGTGTAGGGTATAGAGTGTAGAGTGTAGGGTATAGATTGTAGAGTGTAGAGTGTAGGGTATAGAGTGTAGGGCATAGTGTTTATGGATTAGAGTGTATGGTATAGAGTGTAGGGTATAGAGTGTAGGGTATAGAGTGTAGAGTGTAGGGTATAGAGTGTACGGTATAGAGTGTAGAGTGTAGGGTATAGAGAGTAGGGTATAGAGTGTAGGGTATAGAGTGTAGAGTGTAGGGTATAGAGTGTAGGGTATAGAGTATAGAGTGTAGGGTATAGAGTGCAGGGTATAGAGTGTAGGGTATAGAGTGTAGGGTATAGAGTTTAGAGTGTAGGGTATAGAGTGTAGGGTAGAGAGTGTAGGGTATAGAGTGTAGAGTGTAGGGTATAGAGTCTAGGGTATAGAGTGTAGGGTATAGAATGTAGAATGTAGGGATTAGAGTGTAGGGTATAGAGTGTATGGTATAGAGTGTAGAATGTAGGGATTAGAGTGTAGGGTATAGAGTGTAGGGTATAGAGTGTAGAGTGTAGGGTATAAAGTGTAGGGTATAGAGTATAGAGTGTAGGGTAAAGAGTGAAGGGTATAGAGTGTATGGAATAGAGTGTAGAGTGTAGAGTGTAGGGCATAGAGTGTATGGTATAGAGTGTATGGTATAGAGTGTAGAGTGTAGCGTGTAGGGTACAGAGTGTAGAGTGTAAGGTATAGAGTGTATGGTATAGAGTGTAGAGTGTAGGGTATAGAGTGTAGGGTATTGAGTGTAGGGTATAGAGTGTAGGGTATAGAGTGTATGGTATATAGTGTAGGGTATAGAGTGTTTGGTATAGAGTGTAGGGTATAGAGTGTAGAGTGTAGGGTATAGATTGTAGAGTGTAGAGTGTAGGGTATAGAGTGTAGGGCATAGTGTTTATGGAATAGAGTGTATGGTATAGAGTGTAGGGTATAGAGTGTAGGGTATAGAGTGTAGAGTGTAGGGTATAGAGTGTAGGGTATAGAGTGTAGAGTGTAGGGTATAGAGAATAGGGTATAGAGTGTAGGGTATAGAGTGTAGAGTGTAGGGTATAGAGTGTAGGGTATAGAGTATAGAGTGTAGGGAATAGAGTGCAGGGTATAGAGTGTAGGGTATAGAGTGTAGGGTATAGAGTTTAGAGTGTAGGGTATAGAGTGTAGGGTATAGAGTGTAGGGTATAGAGTGTAGAGTGTAGGGTATAGAGTGTAGGGTATAGAGTGTAGGGTATAGATTGTAGAATGTAGGGATTAGAGTGTAGGGTATAGAGTGTAGGGTATAGAGTGTAGAGTGTATGTTATAGAGTGTAGGGTATAAAGTATAGAGTGTAGGGTAAAGAGTGTAGGGTATAGAGTGTATGGAATAGAGTGTAGAGTGTAGAGTGTAGGGCATAGAGTGTATGGTATAGAGTGTAGGGTATAGAGTGTAGAGTGTAGCGTGTAGGGTACAGAGTGTAGAGTGTAGGGTATAGAGTGTATGGTATAGAGTGTAGAGTGTAGGGTATAGAGTGTAGGGTATAGAGTGTAGGGTATAGATTGTAGAATGTAGGGATTAGAGTGTAGGGTATAGAGTGTAGGGTATAGAGTGTAGAGTGTAGGGTATAGAGTGTAGGGTATAGAGTATAGAGTGTAGGGTAAAGAGTGTAGGGTATAGAGTGTATGGAATAGAGTGTAGAGTGTAGAGTGTAGGGCATAGAGTGTATGGTATAGAGTGTAGGGTATAGAGTGTAGAGTGTAGCGTGTAGGGTACAGAGTGTAGAGAGTAGGGTATAGAGTGTATGGTATAGAGTGTAGAGTGTAGGGTATAGAGTGTAGGGTATTGAGTGTAGGGTATAGAGTGTAGGGTATAAAGTGTAGAGTGTAGGGTATAGAGTGTAGTGTGTAGGGTATAGAGTGTTTGGTATAGAGTGTAGGGTATAGAGTGTAGAGTGTAGGGTATAGAGTGTAGGGTATAGAGTGTAGGGTGTAGATTGTAGAATGTAGGGATTAGAGTGTAGGGTATAGAGTGTAGGGTATAGAGTGTAGAGTGTAGGGTATAGAGTGTAGGGTATAGAGTATAGAGTGTAGGGTAAAGAGTGTAGGGTATAGAGTGTATGGAATAGAGTGTAGAGTGTAGAGTGTAGGGCATAGAGTGTATGGTATAGAGTGTAGGGTATAGAGTGTAGAGTGTAGCGTGTAGGGTGCAGAGTGTAGAGTGTAGGGTATAGAGTGTATGGTATATAGTGTAGAGTGTAGGGTATAGAGTGTAGGGTATAGAGTGTAAGGTATAGATTGTAGAATGTAGGGATTAGAGTGTAGGGTATAGAGTGTAGGGTATAGAGTGTTGAGTGTAGGGTATAGAGTGTAGGGTATAGAGTATAGAGTGTAGGGTAAAGAGTGTAGGGTATAGATTGTATGGAATAGAGTGTAGAGTGTAGAGTGTAGGGCATAGAGTGTATGGTATAGAGTGTATGGTATAGAGTGTAGAGTGTAGGGTATAGAGTGTAGGGTATTGAGTGTAGGGTATAGAGTGTAGGGTATAGAGTGTAGAGTGTAGGGTATAGAGTGTAAAGTGTAGGGTATAGAGTGTAGTGTATAGAGTGTAGGTTATACAGTGTATGGTATAGAGTGTATAGTATATAGTGTAGGGTATAGAGTGTTTGGTATAGAGTGTAGGGTATAGAGTGTAGAGTGTAGGGTATAGATTGTAGAGTGTAGAGTGTAGGGTATAGAGTGTAGGGTATAGAGTTTAGAGTGTAGGGTATAGAGTGTAGGGTATAGAGTGTAGGGTATAGAGTGTAGAGTGTAGGGTATAGAGTGTAGGGTATAGAGTGTAGGGTATAGAGTTTAGAGTGTAGGGTATAGAGTGTAGGGTATAGAGTGTAGGGTATAGAGTGTAGAGTGTAGGGTATAGAGTGTAGGGTATAGATTGTAGAATGTAGGGATTAGAGTGTAGGGTATAGAGTGTAGGGTATAGAGTGTAGAGTGTAGGGTATAGAGTGTAAGGTATAGAGTATAGAGTGTAGGGTAAAGAGTGTAGGGTATAGAGTGTAAGGAATAGATTGTAGAGTGTAGAGTGTAGGGCATAGAGTGCATGGTATAGAGTGTAGGGTGTAGAGTGTAGAGTGTAGCGTGTAGGGTACAGAGTGTAGAGTGTAGGGTATAGAGTGTATGGTATAGAGTGTAGAGTGTAGGGTATAGAGTGTAGGGTATTGAGTGTAGGGTATAGAGTGTAGGGTATAGAGTGTAGAGTGTAGGGTATAGAGTGTAGAGTGTAGGGTATAGAGTGTTTGGTATAAAGTGTAGGGTATAGAGTGTAGAGTGTAGGGTATAGAGTGTAGGGTATAGATTGTAGAATGTAGGGATTAGAGTGTAGGGTATAGAGTGTAGGGTATAGAGTGTAGGGTATAGAGTGTAGGGTATAGAGTATAGAGTGTAGGGTAAAGAGTGTAGGGTATAGAGTGTATGGAATAGAGTGTAGAGTGTAGAGTGTAGGGTATAGAGTGTATGGTATAGAGTGTAGGGTATAGAGTGTAGAGTGTAGCGTGTAGGGTACAGAGTGTAGAGTGTAGGGTATAGAGTGTATGGTATAGAGTGTAGAGTGTAGGGTATAGAGTGTAGGGTATTGAGTGTAGGGTATAGAGTGTAGGGTATAGAGTTTAGAGTGTAGGGTATAGAGTGTAGAGTGTAGGGTATAGAGTGTAGGGTATAGAGTGTAGGGTATACAGTGTATGGTATAGAGTGTATGGTATATAGTGTAGGGTATAGAGTGTAGAGTGTAGGGTATAGATTGTAGAGTGTAGAGTGTAGGGTATAGAGTGTAGGGCATAGTGTTTATGGAATAGAGTGTATGGTATAGAGTGTATGGTATAGCGTGTAGGGTATAGAGTGTAGAGTGTAGGGTATAGAGTGTAGGGTATAGAGTGTATGGTATAGAGTGTATGGTATAGATTGTAGGGTATAGAGTGTAGGGTATAGAGTGTAGAGTGTAGGGTGTAGAGTGTAGGGTATAGAGTGTCGGGTATAGAGTGTAGAGTGTAGGGTATAGAGTGTAGGGTATAGAGTGTTGAGTGTAGGGTATAGAGTGTAGGGTATAGAGTATAGAGTGTAGGGTAAAGAGTGTAAGGTATAGAGTGTATGGAATAGAGTGTAGAGTGTAGAGTGTAGGGCATAGAGTGTATGGTATAGAGTGTATGGTATAGAGTGTAGAGTGTAGCGTGTAGGGTGCAGAGTGTAGAGTGTAGGGTATAGAGTGTATGGTATATAGTGTAGAGTGTAGGGTATAGAGTGTAGGGTATAGAGTGTAAGGTATAGATTGTAGAATGTAGGGATTAGAGTGTAGGGTATAGAGTGTAGGGTATAGAGTTTTGAGTGTAGGGTATAGAGTGTAGGGTATAGAGTATAGAGTGTAGGGTAAAGAGTGTAGGGTATGGATTGTATGGAATAGAGTGTAGAGTGTAGAGTGTAGGGCATAGAGTGTATGGTATAGAGTGTATGGTATAGAGTGTAGAGTGTAGGGTATAGAGTGTAGGGTATTGAGTGTAGGGTATAGAGTGTAGGGTATAGAGTGTAGAGTGTAGAGTGTAGGGTATAGAGTGTAGAGTGTAGGGTATAGAGTGTAGTGTATAGAGTGTAGGTTATACAGTGTATGGTATAGAGTGTATAGTATATAGTGTAGGGTATAGAGTGTTTGGTATAGAGTGTAGGGTATAGAGTGTAGAGTGTAGGGTATAGATTGTAGAGTGTAGAGTGTAGGGTATAGAGTGTAGGGTATAGAGTTTAGAGAGTAGGGTATAGAGTGTAGGGTATAGAGTGTAGGGTATAGAGTGTAGAGTGTAGGGTATAGAGTGTAGGGTATAGAGTGTAGGGTATAGAGTTTAGAGTGTAGGGTATAGAGTGTAGGGTATAGAGTGTAGGGTATAGAGTGTAGAGTGTAGGGTATAGAGTGTAGGGTATAGATTGTAGAATGTAGGGATTAGAGTGTAGGGTATAGAGTGTAGGGTATAGAGTGTAGAGTGTAGGGTATAGAGTGTAAGGTATAGAGTATAGAGTGTAGGGTAAAGAGTGTAGGGTATAGAGTGTATGGAATAGATTGTAGAGTGTAGAGTGTAGGGCATAGAGTGTATGGTATAGAGTGTAGGGTGTAGAGTGTAGAGTGTAGCGTGTAGGGTACAGAGTGTAGAGTGTAGGGTATAGAGTGTATGGTATAGAGTGTAGAGTGTAGGGTATAGAGTGTAGGGTATTGAGTGTAGGGTATAGAGTGTAGGGTATAGAGTGTAGAGTGTAGGGTATAGAGTGTAGAGTGTAGGGTATAGAGTGTTTGGTATAAAGTGTAGGGTATAGAGTGTAGAGTGTAGGGTATAGAGTGTAGGGTATAGAGTGTAGGGTATAGATTGTAGAATGTAGGGATTAGAGTGTAGGGTATAGAGTGTAGGGTATAGAGTGTAGAGTGTAGGGTATAGAGTGTAGGGTATAGAGTATAGAGTGTAGGGTAAAGAGTGTAGGGTATAGAGTGTATGGAATAGAGTGTAGAGTGTAGAGTGTAGGGTATAGAGTGTATGGTATAGAGTGTAGGGTATAGAGTGTAGAGTGTAGCGTGTAGGGTACAGAGTGTAGAGTGTAGGGTATAGAGTGTATGGTATAGAGTGTAGAGTGTAGGGTATAGAGTGTAGGGTATTGAGTGTAGGGTATAGAGTGTAGAGTATAGAGTTTAGAGTGTAGGGTATAGAGTGTAGAGTGTAGGGTATAGAGTGTAGGGTATAGAGTGTAGGGTATACAGTGTATGGTATAGAGTGTATGGTATATAGTGTAGGGTATAGAGTGTAGAGTGTAGGGTATAGATTGTAGAGTGTAGAGTGTAGGGTATAGAGTGTAGGGCATAGTGTTTATGGAATAGAGTGTATGGTATAGAGTGTATGGTATAGAGTGTAGGGTATAGAGTGTAGAGTGTAGGGTATAGAGTGTAGGGTATAGAGTGTATGGTATAGAGTGTATGGTATAGATTGTAGGGTATAGAGTGTAGGGTATAGAGTGTAGAGTGTAGGGTATAGAGTGTAGAGTGTAGGGTATAGAGTGTCGGGTATAGAGTGTAGAGTGTAGGGTATAGAGTGTAGGGTATAGAGTGTTGAGTGTAGGGTATAGAGTGTAGGGTATAGAGTATAGAGTGTAGGGTAAAGAGTGTAAGGTATAGAGTGTATGGAATAGAGTGTAGAGTGTAGAGTGTAGGGCATAGAGTGTATGGTATAGAGTGTATGGTATAGAGTGTAGAGTGTAGCGTGTAGGGTGCAGAGTGTAGAGTGTAGGGTATAGAGTGTATGGTATATAGTGTAGAGTGTAGGGTATAGAGTGTAGGGTATAGAGTGTAAGGTATAGATTGTAGAATGTAGGGATTAGAGTGTAGGGTATAGAGTGTAGGGTATAGAGTTTTGAGTGTAGGGTATAGAGTGTAGGGTATAGAGTATAGAGTGTAGGGTAAAGAGTGTAGGGTATAGATTGTATGGAATAGAGTGTAGAGTGTAGAGTGTAGGGCATAGAGTGTATGGTATAGAGTGTATGGTATAGAGTGTAGAGTGTAGGGTATAGAGTGTAGGGTATTGAGTGTAGGGTATAGAGTGTAGGGTATAGAGTGTAGAGTGTAGAGTGTAGGGTATAGAGTGTAGAGTGTAGGGTATAGAGTGTAGTGTATAGAGTGTAGGTTATACAGTGTATGGTATAGAGTGTATAGTATATAGTGTAGGGTATAGAGTGTTTGGTATAGAGTGTAGGGTATAGAGTGTAGAGTGTAGGGTATAGATTGTAGAGTGTAGAGTATAGAGTGTAGGGTATAGAGTTTAGAGTGTAGGGTATAGAGTGTAGGGTATAGAGTGTAGGGTATAGAGTGTAGAGTGTAGGGTATAGAGTGTAGGGTATAGAGTGTAGGGTATAGAGTTTAGAGTGTAGGGTATAGAGTGTAGGGTATAGAGTGTAGGGTATAGAGTGTAGAGTGTAGGGTATAGAGTGTAGGGTATAGATTGTAGAATGTAGGGATTAGAGTGTAGGGTATAGAGTGTAGGGTATAGAGTGTAGAGTGTAGGGTATAGAGTGTAAGGTATAGAGTATAGAGTGTAGGGTATAGAGTGTATGGAATAGATTGTAGAGTGTAGAGTGTAGGGCATAGAGTGTATGGTATAGAGTGTAGGGTGTAGAGTGTAGCGTGTAGCGTGTAGGGTACAGAGTGTAGAGTGTAGGGTATAGAGTGTATGGTATAGAGTGTAGAGTGTAGGGTATAGAGTGTAGGGTATTGAGTGTAGGGTATAGAGTGTAGGGTATAGAGTGTAGAGTGTAGGGTATAGAGTGTAGAGTGTAGGGTATAGAGTGTTTGGTATAAAGTGTAGGGTATAGAGTGTAGAGTGTAGGGTATAGAGTGTAGGGTATAGAGTGTAGGGTATAGATTGTAGAATGTAGGGATTAGAGTGTAGGGTATAGAGTGTAGGGTATAGAGTGTAGAGTGTAGGGTATAGAGTGTAGGGTATAGAGTATAGAGTGTAGGGTAAAGAGTGTAGGGTATAGAGTGTATGGAATAGAGTGTAGAGTGTAGAGTGTAGGGTATAGAGTGTATGGTATAGAGTGTAGGGTATAGAGTGTAGAGTGTAGCGTGTAGGGTGCAGAGTGTAGAGTGTAGGGTATAGAGTGTATGGTATATAGTGTAGAGTGTAGGGTATAGAGTGTAGGGTATAGAGTGTAAGGTATAGATTGTAGAATGTAGGGATTAGAGTGTAGGGTATAGAGTGTAGGGTATAGAGTTTTGAGTGTAGGGTATAGAGTGTAGGGTATAGAGTATAGAGTGTAGGGTAAAGAGTGTAGGGTATAGATTGTATGGAATAGAGTGTAGAGTGTAGAGTGTAGGGCATAGAGTGTATGGTATAGAGTGTATGGTATAGAGTGTAGAGTGTAGGGTATAGAGTGTAGGGTATAGAGTGTAGAGTGTAGAGTGTAGGGTATAGAGTGTAGAGTGTAGGGTATAGAGTGTAGTGTATAGAGTGTAGGTTATAAAGTGTATGGTATAGAGTGTATAGTATATAGTGTAGGGTATAGAGTGTTTGGTATAGAGTGTAGGGTATAGAGTGTAGAGTGTAGGGTATAGATTGTAGAGTGTAGAGTGTAGGGTATAGAGTGTAGGGTATAGAGTTTAGAGTGTAGGGTATAGAGTGTAGGGTATAGAGTGTAGGGTATAGAGTGTAGAGTGTAGGGTATAGAGTGTAGGGTATAGAGTGTAGGGTATAGAGTTTAGAGTGTAGGGTATAGAGTGTAGGGTATAGAGTGTAGGGTATAGAGTGTAGAGTGTAGGGTATAGAGTGTAGGGTATAGATTGTAGAATGTAGGGATTAGAGTGTAGGGTATAGAGTGTAGGGTATAGAGTGTAGAGTGTAGGGTATAGAGTGTAAGGTATAGAGTATAGAGTGTAGGGTAAAGAGTGTAGGGTATAGAGTGTATGGAATAGATTGTAGAGTGTAGAGTGTAGGGCATAGAGTGTATGGTATAGAGTGTAGGGTGTAGAGTGTAGAGTGTAGCGTGTAGGGTACAGAGTGTAGAGTGTAGGGTATAGAGTGTATGGTATAGAGTGTAGAGTGTAGGGTATAGAGTGTAGAGTGTAGGGTATAGAGTGTTTGGTATAAAGTGTAGGGTATAGAGTGTAGAGTGTAGGGTATAGAGTGTAGGGTATAGAGTGTAGGGTATAGATTGTAGAATGTAGGGATTAGAGTGTAGGGTATAGAGTGTAGGGTATAGAGTGTAGAGTGTAGGGTATAGAGTGTAGGGTATAGAGTATAGAGTGTAGGGTAAAGAGTGTAGGGTATAGAGTGTATGGAATAGAGTGTAGAGTGTAGAGTGTAGGGTATAGAGTGTATGGTATAGAGTGTAGGGTATAGAGTGTAGAGTGTAGCGTGTAGGGTGCAGAGTGTAGAGTGTAGGGTATAGAGTGTATGGTATAGAGTGTAGAGTGTAGGGTATAGAGTGTAGGGTATTGAGTGTAGGGTATAGAGTGTAGGGTATAGAGTTTAGAGTGTAGGGTATAGAGTGTAGAGTGTAGGGTATAGAGTGTAGGGTATAGAGTGTAGGGTATACAGTGTATGGTATAGAGTGTATGGTATATAGTGTAGGGTATAGAGTGTAGAGTGTAGGGTATAGATTGTAGAGTGTAGAGTGTAGGGTATAGAGTGTAGGGCATAGTGTTTATGGAATAGAGTGTATGGTATAGAGTGTATGGTATAGAGTGTAGGGTATAGAGTGTAGAGTGTAGGGTATAGAGTGTAGGGTATAGAGTGTATGGTATAGAGTGTATGGTATAGATTGTAGGGTATAGAGTGTAGGGTATAGAGTGTAGAGTGTAGGGTATAGAGTGTAGAGTGTAGGGTATAGAGTGTCGGGTATAGAGTGTAGAGTGTAGGGTATAGAGTGTAGGGTATAGAGTGTTGAGTGTAGGGTATAGAGTGTAGGGTATAGAGTATAGAGTGTAGGGTAAAGAGTGTAAGGTATAGAGTGTATGGAATAGAGTGTAGAGTGTAGAGTGTAGGGCATAGAGTGTATGGTATAGAGTGTATGGTATAGAGTGTAGAGTGTAGCGTGTAGGGTATAGAGTGTATGGTATAGAGTGTAGAGTGTAGGGTATAGAGTGTAGGGTATTGAGTGTAGGGTATAGAGTGTAGGGTATAGAGTGTAGAGTGTAGAGTGTACGGTATAGAGTGTAGAGTGTAGGGTATAGAGTGTAGGGTATAGAGTGTAGGTTATACAGTGTATGGTATAGAGTGTATGGTATATAGTGTAGGGTATAGAGTGTTTGGTATAGAGTGTAGGGTATAGAGTGTAGAGTGTAGGGTATAGATTGTAGAGTGTAGAGTGTAGGGTATAGAGTGTAGGGCATAGTGTTTATGGAATAGAGTGTATGGTATAGAGTGTAGGGTATAGAGTGTAGGGTATAGAGTGTAGAGTGTAGGGTATAGAGAGTAGGGTATAGAGTGTAGAGTGTAGGGTATAGAGAGTAGGGTATAGAGTGTAGGGTATAGAGTGTAGAGTGTAGGGTATAGAGTGTAGGATACAGAGTATAGAGTGTAGGGTATAGAGTGCAGGGTATAGAGTGTAGGGTATAGAGTGTAGGGTATAGAGTTTAGAGTGTAGGGTATAGAGTGTAGGGTATAGAGTGTAGGGTACAGAGTGTAGAGTGTAGGGTATAGAGTGTATGGTTTAGAGTGTAGAGTGTAGGGTATAGAGTGTAGGGTATTGAGTGTAGGGTATAGAGTGTAGGGTATAGAGTGTAGAGTGTAGGGTATAGAGTGTAGAGTGTAGGGTATAGAGTGTTTGGTATAGAGTGTAGGGTATAGAGTGTAGAGTGTAGGGTATAGAGTGTAGGGTATAGAGTGTAGGGTATAGATTGTAGAATGTAGGGATTAGAGTGTAGGGTATAGACTGTAGGGTATAGAGTGTAGAGTGTAGGGTATAGAGTGTAGGGTATAGAGTATAGAGTGTAGGGTAAAGAGTGTAGGGTATAGAGTGTATGGAATAGAGTGTAGAGTGTAGGGCATAGAGTGTATGGTATAGAGTGTAGGGTATAGAGTGTAGAGTGTAGCGTGTAGGGTACAGAGTGTAGAGTGTAGGGTATAGAGTGTAGGGTATAGAGTATAGAGTGTAGGGTATAGAGTGCAGGGTATAGAGTGTAGGGTATAGAGTGTAGGGTATAGAGTTTAGAGTGTAGGGTATAGAGTGTAGGGTATAGAGTGTAGGGTATAGAGTGTAGAGTATAGGGTATAGAGTGTAGGGTATAGATTGTAGGGTATAGATTGTAGAATGTAGGGATTAGAGTGTAGGGTATAGAGTGTAGGGTATAGAGTGTAGAGTGTAGGGTATAGAGTGTAGGGTATAGAGTATAGAGTGTAGGGTAAAGAGTGTAGGGTATAGAGTGTATGGAATAGAGTGTAGGGTATAGAGTGTAGAGTGTAGCGTGTAGGGTACAGAGTGTAGAGTGTAGGGTATAGAGTGTATAGTATAGAGTGTAGAGTGTAGGGTATAGAGTGTAGGGTATAGAGTGTAGGGTATAGATTGTAGAATGTAGGGATTAGAGTGTAGGGTATAGAGTGTAGGGTATAGAGTGTAGAGTGTAGGGTATAGAGTGTAGAGTGTAGGGTATAGAGTGTAGGGTATAGAGTGTAGAGTGTAGGGTATAGAGTGTAGGGTATAGACTGTAGGGTATAGAGTGTAGAGTGTAGGGTATAGAGTGTAGGGTATAGAGTATAGAGTGTAGGGTAAAGAGTGTAGGGTATAGAGTGTATGGAATAGAGTGTAGAGTGTAGAGTGTAGGGCATAGAGTGTATGGTATAGAGTGTAGGGTATAGAGTGTAGAGTGTAGCGTGTAGGGTACAGAGTGTAGAGTGTAGGGTATAGAGTGTAGGGTATAGAGTATAGAGTGTAGGGTATAGAGTGCAGGGTATAGAGTGTAGGGTATAGAGTGTAGGGTATAGAGTTTAGAGTGTAGGGTATAGAGTGTAGGGTATAGAGTGTAGGGTATAGAGTGTAGAGTATAGGGTATAGAGTGTAGGGTATAGATTGTAGGGTATAGATTGTAGAATGTAGGGATTAGAGTGTAGGGTATAGAGTGTAGGGTATAGAGTGTAGGGTATAGAGTGTAGGGTATAGAGTATAGAGTGTAGGGTAAAGAGTGTAGGGTATAGAGTGTATGGAATAGAGTGTAGGGTATAGAGTGTAGAGTGTAGCGTGTAGGGTACAGAGTGTAGAGTGTAGGGTATAGAGTGTATAGTATAGAGTGTAGAGTGTAGGGTATAGAGTGTAGGGTATAGAGTTTAGGGTATAGATTGTAGAATGTAGGGATTAGAGTGTAGGGTATAGAGTGTAGGGTATAGAGTGTAGAGTGTAGGGTATAGAGTGTAGAGTGTAGGGTATAGAGTGTAGGGTATAGAGTGTAGAGTGTAGGGTATAGAGTGTAGGGTATAGAGTGTAGGGTATAGAGTGTAGAGTGTAGGGTATAGAGTGTAGGGTATAGAGTATAGAGTGTAGGGTATAGAGTGTAGGGTATAGAGTGTAGGGTATAGAGTGTAGGGTATATTGTGTAGAGTGTAGGGTATATTGTGTAGAGTGTAGGGTATAGAGTGTAGGGTATAGAGTGTATGGTATAGAGTGTAGAGTGTAGGGTATAGAGTGTAGAGTATTGAGTGTAGGGTATAGAGTGTAGGGTATAGAGTGTAGAGTGTAGGGTATAGAGTGTAGAGTGTAGGGTATAGAGTGTGGGGTATAGAGTGTAGGGTATAGAGTGTATGGTATAGAGTGTATGGTATATAGTGTAGGGTATAGAGTGTTTGGTATAGAGTGTAGGGTATAGAGTGTAGGGTATAGATTGTAGAGTGTAGAGTGTAGGGTATAGAGTGTAGGGCATAGAGTTTATGGAATAGAGTGTATGGTATAGAGTGTAGGGTATAGAGTGTAGGGTATAGAGTGTAATGTATAGATTGTAGAGTGTAGGGTATAGAGTGTAGGGTATAGAGTGTATGGTATAGAGTGTAAGGTATAGATTGGAGGGTATAGAGTGTAGGGCATAGAGTGTAGATATTAGGGCATAGAGTGTAGAGTGTAGGGTATAGAGTGTAGGGTATAGTGTGTAGAGTGTAGGGTATAGAGTGTCGGGTATAGAGTGTAGGGTATAGAGTGTAGAGTGTAGGGTATAGAGTGTAGGGTACAGAGTATAGAGTGTAGGGTATAGAGTGTAGGGTATAGAGTGTAGGGTATAGAGTGTAGAGTGTAGGGTATAGATTGTAGGGTATAGAGTGTAGGGTATAGAGTGTAGAGTGTAGGGTATAGAGTGTAGGGTATAGATTGTAGAGTGTAGGGATTAGAGTGTAGGGTATAGAGTGTAGGGTATAGAGTGTAGAGTGTAGGGTATGGAGTGTAGGGTATAGAGTTGAGTGTATGGTATAGAGAGTAGGGTATAGAGTGTATGGAATAGAGTGTAGAGTGTAGGGTATAGAGTGTATGGTATAGAGTGAAGGGTATAGAGTGTAGGGTATAGAGTGTATGGTATAGAGTGTATGGTATAGATTGCAGGGTATAGAGTGTGGGGTATAGAGTGTAGAGTGTAGGGTATAGAGTGTGGAGTGTAGGGTATAGAGTGTAGGGTATAGAGTGTAGAGTGTAGAGTATAGAGTGTAGGGTATAGAGTGCAGGGTATAGAGTGTAGGGTATAGAGTGTAGGGTATAGAGTTTAGAGTGTAGGGTATAGAGTGTAGGGTATAGAGTGTAGGGTATAGAGTGTAGAGTGTAGGGTATAGAGTGTAGAGTGTAGGGTATAGAGTGTAGGGTATAGAGTGTAGAGTGTAGGGTATAGAGTGTAGGGTATAGAGTGTAGGGTATAGAGTGTAGAGTGTAGGGTATAGAGTGTAGGGTATAGAGTATAGAGTGTAGGGTATAGAGTGTAGGGTATAGAGTGTAGGGTATAGAGTGTAGGGTATATTGTGTAGAGTGTAGGGTATATTGTGTAGAGTGTAGGGTATAGAGTGTAGGGTATAGAGTGTATGGTATAGAGTGTAGAGTGTAGGGTATAGAGTGTAGAGTATTGAGTGTAGGGTATAGAGTGTAGGGTATAGAGTGTAGAGTGTAGGGTATAGAGTGTAGAGTGTAGGGTATAGAGTGTGGGGTATAGAGTGTAGGGTATAGAGTGTATGGTATAGAGTGTATGGTATATAGTGTAGGGTATAGAGTGTTTGGTATAGAGTGTAGGGTATAGAGTGTAGGGTATAGATTGTAGAGTGTAGAGTGTAGGGTATAGAGTGTTGGGCATAGAGTTTATGGAATAGAGTGTATGGTATAGAGTGTAGGGTATAGAGTGTAGGGTATAGAGTGTAATGTATAGATTGTAGAGTGTAGGGTATAGAGTGTAGGGTATAGAGTGTATGGTATAGAGTGTAAGGTATAGATTGGAGGGTATAGAGTGTAGGGCATAGAGTGTAGATATTAGGGCATAGAGTGTAGAGTGTAGGGTATAGAGTGTAGGGTATAGTGTGTAGAGTGTAGGGTATAGAGTGTCGGGTATAGAGTGTAGGGTATAGAGTGTAGAGTGTAGGGTATAGAGTGTAGGGTACAGAGTATAGAGTGTAGGGTATAGAGTGTAGGGTATAGAGTGTAGGGTATAGAGTGTAGAGTGTAGGGTATAGATTGTAGGTTATAGAGTGTAGGGTATAGAATGTAGAGTGTAGGGTATAGAGTGTAGGGTATAGATTGTAGAGTGTAGGGATTAGAGTGTAGGGTATAGAGTGTAGGGTATAGAGTGTAGAGTGTAGGGTATGGAGTGTAGGGTATAGAGTTGAGTGTAGGGTATAGAGAGTAGGGTATAGAGTGTATGGAATAGAGTGTAGAGTGTAGGGTATAGAGTGTATGGTATAGAGTGAAGGGTATAGAGTGTAGGGTATAGAGTGTATGGTATAGAGTGTATGGTATAGATTGCAGGGTATAGAGTGTGGGGTATAGAGTGTAGAGTGTAGGGTATAGAGTGTGGAGTGTAGGGTATAGAGTGTAGGGTATAGAGTGTAGAGTGTAGGGTATAGAGAGTAGGGTATAGAGTGTAGGGTATAGAGTGCAGAGTGTAGGGTATAGAGTGTAGGGTTTAGAGTATAGAGTGTAGGGTATAGAGTGCAGGGTATAGAGTGTAGGGTATAGAGTGTAGGGTATAGAGTTTAGAGTGTAGGGTATAGAGTGTAGAGTGTAGGGTATAGAGTGTAGGGTATAGAGTGTAGAGTGTAGGGTATAGAGTGTAGGGTATAGAGTATAGAGTGTAGGGTAAAGAGTGTAGGGTATAGAGTGTATGGAATAGAGTGTAGAGAGTAGAGTGTAGGGCATAGAGTGTATGGTATAGAGTGTAGGGTATAGAGTGTAGAGTGTAGCGTGTAGGGTGCAGAGTGTAGAGTGTAGGGTATAGAGTGTTTGGTATAGAGTGTAGAGTGTAGGGTATAGAGTGTAGGGTATAGAGTGTAGGGTATAGATTGTAGAATGTAGGGATTAGAGTGTAGGGTATAGAGTGTAGGGTATAGAGTGTAGAGTGTAGGGTATAGACTGTAGGGTATAGAGTATAGAGTGTAGGGTAAAGAGTGTAGGGTATAGAGTGTATGGAATAGAGTGTAGAGTGTAGAGTGTAGGGCATAGAGTGTATGGTATAGAGTGTATGGTATAGAGTGTAGAGTGTAGCGTGTAGGGTACAGAGTGTAGAGTGTAGGGTATAGAGTGTATGGTATAGAGTGCAGAGTGTAGGGTATAGAGTGTAGGGTATTGAGTGTAGGGTATAGAGTGTAGGGTATAGAGTGTAGAGTGTAGGGTATAGAGTGTAGAGTGTAGGATATAGAGTGTAGGGTATAGAGTGTAGGTTATACAGTGTATGGTATAGAGTGTATGGTATATAGTGTAGGGTATAGAGTGTTTGGTATAGAGTGTAGGGTATAGAGTGTAGAGTGTAGGGTATAGATTGTAGAGTGTAGAGTGTAGGGTATAGAGTGTAGGGCATAGTGTTTATGGAATAGAGTGTATGGTATAGAGTGTAGGGTATAGAGTGTAGGGTATAGAGTGTAGAGTGTAGGGCATAGAGTGTAGGGTATAGAGTGTAGGGTATAGAGTGTAGAGTGTAGGGTATAGAGTGTAGGGTATAGAGTATAGAGTGTAGGGTATAGAGAGTAGGGTATAGAGTGTAGGGTATAGAGTGTAGAGTGTAGGGTATAGAGTGTAGGGTATAGAGTATAGAGTGTAGGGTATAGAGTGCAGGGTATAGAGTGTAGGGTATAGAGTGTAGGGTATAGAGTTTAGAGTGTAGGGTATAGAGTGTAGGGTATAGAGTGTAGAGTGTAGGGTATAGAGTGTAGGGTATAGAGTGTAGGGTATAGATTGTAGAATGTAGGGATTAGAGTGTAGGGTATAGAGTGTAGGGTATAGAGTGTAGAGTGTAGGGTATAGAGTGTAGGGTATAGAGTATAGAGTGTAGGGTAAAGAGTGTAGGGTATAGAGTGTATGGAATAGAGTGTAGAGTGTAGAGTGTAGGGCATAGAGTGTATGGTATAGAGTGTATGGTATAGAGTGTAGAGTGTAGCGTGTAGGGTACAGAGTGTAGAGTGTAGGGTATAGAGTGCATGGTATAGAGTGCAGAGTGTAGGGTATAGAGTGTAGGGTATTGAGTGTAGGGTATAGAGTGTAGGGTATAGAGTGTAGAGTGTAGGATATAGAGTGTAGGGTATAGAGTGTAGGTTATACAGTGTATGGTATAGAGTGTATGGTATATAGTGTAGGGTATAGAGTGTTTGGTATAGAGTGTAGGGTATAGAGTGTAGAGTGTAGGGTATAGATTGTAGAGTGTAGAGTGTAGGGTATAGAGTGTAGGGCATAGTGTTTATGGAATAGAGTGTATGGTATAGAGTGTAGGGTATAGAGTGTAGGGTATAGAGTGTAGAGTGTAGGGTATAGAGTGTAGGGTATAGAGTGTAGAGTGTAGGGTATAGAGAGTAGGGTATAGAGTGTAGGGTATAGAGTGTAGAGTGTAGGGTATAGAGTGTAGGGTATAGAGTATAGAGTGTAGGGTATAGAGTGCAGGGTATAGAGTGTAGGGTATAGAGTGTAGGGTATAGAGTTTAGAGTGTAGGGTATAGAGTGTAGGGTATAGAGTGTAGGGTATAGAGTGTAGAGTGTAGGGTATAGAGTGTAGAGTGTAGGGTATAGAGTGTTTGGTATAGAGTGTAGGGTATAGAGTGTAGAGTGTAGGGTATTGAGTGTAGGGTATAGAGTGTAGGGTATAGAGTGTAGAGTGTAGGGTATAGAGTGTAGAGTGTAGGGTGTAGAGTGTTTGGTATAGAGTGTAGGGTATAGAGTGTAGAGTGTAGGGTATAGAGTGTAGGGTATAGAGTGTAGGGTATAGATTGTAGAATGTAGGGATTAGAGTGTAGGGTATAGAGTGTAGGGTATAGAGTGTAGAGTGTAGGGTATAGAGTGTAGAGTGTAGGGTATAGAGTGTAGAGTGTAGGGTGTAGAGTGTTTGGTATAGAGTGTAGGGTATAGAGTGTAGAGTGTAGGGTATAGAGTGTAGGGTATAGAGTGTAGGGTATAGATTGTAGAATGTAGGGATTAGAGTGTAGGGTATAGAGTGTAGGGTATAGAGTATAGAGTGTAGGGTAAAGAGTGTAGGGTATAGAGTGTATGGAATAGAGTGTAGAGTGTAGAGTGTAGGGCATAGAGTGTATGGTATAGAGTGTAGGGTATAGAGTGTAGAGTGTAGCGTGTAGGGTGCAGAGTGTAGAGTGTAGGGTATAGAGTGTATGGTATATAGTGTAGAGTGTAGGGTATAGAGTGTAGAGTATAGAGTGTAGGGTATAGAGTGTAGGGTATAGAGTGTAGGGTATAGAGTTTAGAGTGTAGGGTATAGAGTGTAGGGTATAGAGTGTAGGGTATAGAGTGTAGAGTGTAGGGTATAGAGTGTAGGGTATAGAGTGTAGGGTATAGAGTGTATGGTATAGAGTGTATGGTATAGATTGTAGGGTATAGAGTGTAGGGTATAGAGTGTAGAGTGTAGGGTATAGAGTGTAGAGTGTAGGGTATAGAGTGTAGGGTATAGAGTGTAGAGTGTAGGGTATAGAGTGTAGGGTATAGAGTGTAGGGTATAGAGTGTAGAGTGTAGGGTATAGAGTGTAGGGTATGGAGTATAGAGTGTAGGGTATAGATTGTAGGGTATAGAGTATAGGGTATAGAGTGTAGGGTATATTGTGTAGAGTGTAGGGTATAGAGTGTAGGGTATAGAGTGTAGGGTATAGAGTGTATGGTTTAGAGTGTAGAATGTAGGGTATAGAGTGTAGGGTATTGAGTGTAGGGTATAGAGTGTAGGGTATAGAGTGTAGAGTGTAGAGTGTAGGGTATAGAGTGTAGGGTATAGAGTGTAGGGTATAGAGTGTATGGCATAGAGTGTATGGTATATAGTGTAGGGTATAGAGTGTTTGGCATAGAGTGTAGGGTATAGAGTGTAGAGTGTAGGGTATAGATTGTAGAGTGTAGAGTGTAGGGTATAGAGTGTAGGGCATAGAGTTTATGGAATAGAGTGTATGGTATAGAGTGTAGGGTATAGAGTGTAGGGTATAGAGTGTAATGTATAGATTGTAGAGTGTAGGGTATAGAGTGTAGGGTATAGAGTGTAGGGTATAGAGTGTATGGTATAGAGTGTAAGGTATAGATTGGAGGGTATAGAGTGTAGGGTATAGAGTGTAGAGTTTAGGGTATAGAGTGTAGAGTGTAGGGTATAGATTGTAGGGTATAGTGTGTAGAGTGTAGGGTATAGAGTGTAGAGTGTAGGGTATAGAGTGTAGGGTACAGAGTATAGAGTGTAGGGTATAGAGTGTAGGGTATAGAGTGTAGAGTATAGAGTGTATGGTATAGAGTGTAGAGTGTAGGGTATAGAGAGTAGGGTATAGAGTGTAGGGTATAGATTATAGAGTGTAGGGATTAGAGTATAGGGTATAGAGTGTAGGGTATAGAGTGTAGAGTGTAGGGTATGGAGTGTAGGGTATAGAGTTGAGTGTAGGGTATAGAGTGTAGGGTATAGAGTGTATGGAATAGAGTGCAGAGTGTAGGGTATAGAGTGTATGGTATAGAGTGTAGGGTATAGAGTGTAGGTTATAGAGTGTATGGTATAGAGTGTATGGTATAGATTGTAGGGTATAGAGTGTGGGGTATAGAGTGTAGAGTGTAGGGTATAGAGTGTAGAGTGTAGGGTATAGAGTGTAGGGTATAGAGTGTAGAGTGTAGGGTATAGAGAGTAGGGTATAGAGTGTAGGGTATAGAGTGTAGAGTGTAGGGTATAGAGTGTAGGGTATAGAGTATAGAGTGTAGGGTATAGAGTGCAGGGTACAGAGTGTAGGGTATAGAGTGTAGGGTATAGAGTTTAGAGTGTAGGGTATAGAGTGTAGGGTATAGAGTGTAGGGTATAGAGTGTAGAGTGTAGGGTATAGAGTGTAGGGTATAGAGTGTAGGGTATAGATTGTATAATGTAGGGATTAGAGTGTAGGGTATAGAGTGTAGGGTATAGAGTGTAGAGTGTAGGGTATAGAGTGTAGGGTATAGAGTATAGAGTGTAGGGTAAAGAGTGTAGGGTATAGAGTGTATGGAATAGAGTGTAGAGTGTAGAGTGTAGGGCATAGAGTGTATGGTATAGAGTGTAGGGTATAGAGTGTAGAGTGTAGCGTGTAGGGTACAGAGTGTAGAGTGTAGGGTATAGAGTGTATGGTATAGAGTGTAGAGTGTAGGGTATAGAGTGTAGGGTATAGAGTGTAGGGTATAGATTGTAGAATGTAGGGATTAGAGTGTAGGGTATAGAGTGTAGGGTATAGAGTGTAGAGTGTAGGGTATAGAGTGTAGAGTGTAGGGTATAGAGTGTAGGGTATAGAGTGTAGAGTGTAGGGTATAGAGTGTAGGGTATAGAGTGTAGGGTATAGAGTGTAGAGTGTAGGGTATAGAGTGTAGGGTATAGAGTATAGAGTGTAGGGTATAGAGTGTAGGGTATAGAGTGTAGGGTATATTGTGTAGAGTGTAGGGTATATTGTGTAGAGTGTAGGGTATAGAGTGTAGGGTATAGAGTGTATGGTATAGAGTGTAGAGTGTAGGGTATAGAGTGTAGGGTATTGAGTGTAGGGTATAGAGTGTAGGGTATAGAGTGTAGAATGTAGGGTATAGAGTGTAGAGTGTAGGGTATAGAGTGTAGGGTATAGAGTGTAGGGTATAGAGTGTATGGTATATAGTGTAGGGTATAGAGTGTTTGGTATAGAGTGTAGGGTATAGAGTGTAGGGTATAGATTGTAGAGTGTAGAGTGTAGGGTATAGAGTGTAGGGCATAGAGTTTATGGAATAGAGTGTATGGTATAGAGTGTAGGGTATAGAGTGTAGGGTATAGAGTGTAATGTATAGATTGTAGAGTGTAGGGTATAGAGTGTAGGGTATAGAGTGAAGGGTATAGAGTGTATGGTATAGAGTGTAAGGTATAGATTGGAGGGTATAGAGTGTAGGGTATAGAGTGTAGAGTTTAGGGTATAGAGTGTAGAGAGTAGGGTATAGAGTGTAGGGTATAGTGTGTAGAGTGTAGGGTATAGAGTGTAGGGTATAGAGTGTAGGGTATAGAGTGTAGAGTGTAGGGTATAGAGTGTAGGGTACAGAGTATAGAGTGTAGGGTATAGAGTGTAGGGTATAGAGTGTAGGGTATAGAGTGTAGAGTGTAGGGTATAGATTGTAGGGTATAGAGTGTAGGATATAGAGTGTTGAGTGTAGGGTATAGAGTGTAGGGTATAGAGTGTAGGGTATAGATTGTAGAGTGTAGGGATTAGAGTGTAGGGTATAGAGTGTAGGGCATAGAGTTGAGTGTAGGGTATAGAGAGTAGGGTATAGAGTGTATGGAATAGAGTGTAGAGTGTAGGGTATAGAGTGTATGGTATAGAGTGAAGGGTATAGAGTGTAGGGTATAGAGTGTATGGTATAGAGTGTATGGTATAGAGTGTAGGGTATAGAGTGTAGGGTATAGATTGTAGAATGTAGGGATTAGAGTGTAGGGTATAGAGTGTAGGGTATAGAGTGTAGAGTGTAGGGTATAGAGTGTAGAGTGTAGGGTATAGAGTGTAGGGTATAGAGTGTAGAGTGTAGGGTATAGAGTGTAGGGTATAGAGTGTAGGGTATAGAGTGTAGAGTGTAGGGTATAGAGTGTAGGGTATAGAGTATAGAGTGTAGGGTATAGAGTGTAGGGTATAGAGTGTAGGGTATATTGTGTAGAGTGTAGGGTATATTGTGTAGAGTGTAGGGTATAGAGTGTAGGGTATAGAGTGTATGGTATAGAGTGTAGAGTGTAGGGTATAGAGTGTAGGGTATTGAGTGTAGGGTATAGAGTGTAGGGTATAGAGTGTAGAATGTAGGGTATAGAGTGTAGAGTGTAGGGTATAGAGTGTAGGGTATAGAGTGTAGGGTATAGAGTGTATGGTATATAGTGTAGGGTATAGAGTGTTTGGTATAGAGTGTAGGGTATAGAGTGTAGGGTATAGATTGTAGAGTGTAGAGTGTAGGGTATAGAGTGTAGGGCATAGAGTTTATGGAATAGAGTGTATGGTATAGAGTGTAGGGTATAGAGTGTAGGGTATAGAGTGTAATGTATAGATTGTAGAGTGTAGGGTATAGAGTGTAGGGTATAGAGTGAAGGGTATAGAGTGTATGGTATAGAGTGTAAGGTATAGATTGGAGGGTATAGAGTGTAGGGTATAGAGTGTAGAGTTTAGGGTATAGAGTGTAGAGAGTAGGGTATAGAGTGTAGGGTATAGTGTGTAGAGTGTAGGGTATAGAGTGTAGGGTATAGAGTGTAGGGTATAGAGTGTAGAGTGTAGGGTATAGAGTGTAGGGTACAGAGTATAGAGTGTAGGGTATAGAGTGTAGGGTATAGAGTGTAGGGTATAGAGTGTAGAGTGTAGGGTATAGATTGTAGGGTATAGAGTGTAGGATATAGAGTGTTGAGTGTAGGGTATAGAGTGTAGGGTATAGAGTGTAGGGTATAGATTGTAGAGTGTAGGGATTAGAGTGTAGGGTATAGAGTGTAGGGCATAGAGTTGAGTGTAGGGTATAGAGAGTAGGGTATAGAGTGTATGGAATAGAGTGTAGAGTGTAGGGTATAGAGTGTATGGTATAGAGTGAAGGGTATAGAGTGTAGGGTATAGAGTGTATGGTATAGAGTGTATGGTATAGATTGTAGGGTATAGAGTGTGGGGTATAGAGTGTAGAGTGTAGGGTATAGAGTGTAGAGTGTAGGGTATAGATTGTAGAGTGTAGGGTATAGAGAGTAGGGTATAGAGTGCAGGGTATAGAGTGTAGAGTGTAGGGTATAGAGTGTAGGGTTTAGAGTATAGAGTGTAGGGTATAGAGTGCAAGGTATAGAGTGTAGGGTATAGAGTGTAGGGTGTAGAGTTTAGAGTGTAGGGTATAGAGTGTAGGGTATAGAGTGTAGGGTATAGAGTGTAGAGTGTAGGGTATAGAGTGTAGGGTATAGATTGTAGAATGTAGGGATTAGAGTGTAGGGTATAGAGTGTAGGGTATAGAGTGTAGAGTGTAGGGTATAGAGTGTAGGGTATAGAGTATAGAGTGTAGGGTAAAGAGTATAGGGTATAGAGTGTATGGAATAGAGTGTAGAGAGTAGAGTGTGGGGCATAGAGTGTATGGTATAGAGTGTAGGGTATAGAGTGTAGAGTGTAGCGTGTAGGGTGCAGAGTGTAGAGTGTAGGGTATAGAGTGTTTGGTATAGAGTGTAGAGTGTAGGGTATAGAGTGTAGGGTATAGAGTGTAGGGTATAGATTGTAGAATGTAGGGATTAGAGTGTAGGGTATAGAGTGTAGGGTATAGAGTGTAGAGTGTAGGGTATAGAGTGTAGGGTATAGAGTATAGAGTGTAGGGTAAAGAGTGTAGGGTATAGAGTGTATGGAATAGAGTGTAGAGTGTAGAGTGTAGGGCATAGTGTGTATGGTATAGAGTGTATGGTATAGAGTGTAGAGTGTAGCGTGTAGGGTACAGAGTGTAGAGTGTAGGGTATAGAGTGTGTGGTATAGAGTGTAGAGTGTAGGGTATAGAGTGTAGGGTATTGAGTGTAGGGTATAGAGTGTAGGGTATAGAGTGTAGATTGTAGAGTGTAGAGTGTAGGGTATAGAGTGTAGAGTGTAGGGTATAGAGTGTAGGGTATAGAGTGTAGGTTATACAGTGTATGGTATAGAGTGTATGGTATATAGTGTAGGGTATAGAGTGTTTGGTATAGAGTGTAGGGTATAGAGTGTAGGGTATAGATTGTAGAGTGTAGAGTGTAGGGTATAGAGTGTAGGGCATAGTGTTTATGGAATAGAGTGTATGGTATAGAGTGTAGGGTATAGAGTGTAGGGTATAGAGTGTAGAGTGTAGGGTATAGAGTGTAGGGTATAGAGTGTAGAGTGTAGGGTATAGAGAGTAGGGTATAGAGTGTAGGGTAGAGTGTAGAGTGTAGGGTATAGAGTGTAGGGTATAGAGTATAGAGTGTAGGGTATAGAGTGCAGGGTATAGAGTGTAGGGTATAGAGTGTAGGGAATAGAGTTTAGAGTGTAGGGTATAGAGTGTAGGGTATAGAGTGTAGGGTATAGATTGTAGAATGTAGGGATTAGAGTGTAGGGTATAGAGTGTAGGGTATAGAGTGTAGAGTGTATGATATAGAGTGTAGGGTATAGAGTATAGAGTGTAGGGTAAAGAGTGTAGGGTATAGAGTGTATGGAATAGATTGTAGAGTGTAGGGCATAGAGTGTATGGTATAGAGTGTAGGGTATAGAGTGTAGAGTGTAGCGTGTAGGGTACAGAGTGTAGAGTGTAGGGTATAGAGTGTATGGTATAGAGTGTAGAGTGTAGGGTATAGAGTGTAGGGTATAGAGTGTAGGGTATAGATTGTAGAATGTAGGGATTAGAGTGTAGGGTATAGAGTGTAGGGTATAGAGTGTAGAGTGTAGGGTATAGAGTGTAGGGTATAGAGTGTAGGGTAAAGAGTGTAGGGTATAGAGTGTATGGAATAGAGTGTAGAGTGTAGAGTGTAGGGCATAGAGTGTATGGTATAGAGTGTAGGGTATAGAGTGTAGAGTGTAGCGTGTAGGGTACAGAGTGTAGAGTGTAGGGTATAGAGTGTATGGTATAGAGTGTAGAGTGTAGGGTATAGAGTGTAGGGTATTGAGTGTAGGGTATAGAGTGTAGGGTATAGAGTGTAGAGTGTAGGGTATAGAGTGTAGAGTGTAGGGTATAGAGTGTTTGGTATAGAGTGTAGGGTATAGAGTGTAGAGTGTAGGGTATAGAGTGTAGGGTATAGAGTGTAGGGTATAGATTGTAGAATGTAGGGATTAGAGTGTAGGGTATAGAGTGTAGGGTATAGAGTGTAGAGTGTAGGGTATAGAGTGTAGGGTATAGAGTATAGAGTGTAGGGTAAAGAGTGTAGGGTATAGAGTGTATGGAATAGAGTGTAGAGTGTAGAGTGTAGGGCATAGAGTGTATGGTATAGAGTGTAGGGTATAGAGTGTAGAGTGTAGCGTGTAGGGTGCAGAGTGTAGAGTGTAGGGTATAGAGTGTATGGTATATAGTGTAGAGTGTAGGGTATAGAGTGTAGGGTATAGAGTGTAGGGTATAGATTGTAGAATGTAGGGATTAGAGTGTAGGGTATAGAGTGTTGGGTATAGAGTGTAGAGTGTAGGGTATAGAGTGTAGGGTATAGAGAATACAGTGTAGGGTAAAGAGTGTAGGGTATAGAGTGTATGGAATAGAGTGTAGAGTGTAGAGTGTAGGGCATAGAGTGTATGGTATAGATTGTAGAATGTAGGGATTAGAGTGTAGGGTATAGAGTGTAGGGTATAGAGTGTAGAGTGTAGGGTATAGAGTGTAGGGTATAGAGTATAGAGTGTAGGGTAAAGAGTATAGGGTATAGAGTGTATGGAATAGAGTGTAGAGAGTAGAGTGTAGGGCATAGAGTGTATGGTGTAGAGTGTAGGGTATAGAGTGTAGAGTGTAGCGTGTAGGGTGCAGAGTGTAGAGTGTAGGGTATAGAGTGTTTGGTATAGAGTGTAGAGTGTAGGGTACAGAGTGTAGGGTATAGAGTGTAGGGTATAGATTGTAGAATGTAGGGATTAGATTGTAGGGTATAGAGTGTAGGGTATAGAGTGTAGAGTGTAGGGTATAGAGTGTAGGGTATAGAGTATAGAGTGTAGGGTAAAGAGTGTAGGGTATAGAGTGTATGGAATAGAGTGTAGAGTGTAGAGTGTAGGGCATAGAGTGTATGGTATAGAGTGTATGGTATAGAGTGTAGAGTGTAGCGTGTAGGGTACAGAGTGTAGAGTGTAGGGTATAGAGTGTGTGGTATAGAGTGTAGAGTGTAGGGTATAGAGTGTAGGGTATTGAGTGTAGGGTATAGAGTGTAGGGTATAGAGTGTAGATTGTAGAGTGTAGAGTGTAGGGTATAGAGTGTAGAGTGTAGGGTATAGAGTGTAGGGTATAGAGTGTAGGTTATACAGTGTATGGTATAGAGTGTATGGTATATAGTGTAGGGTATAGAGTGTTTGGTATAGAGTGTAGGGTATAGAGTGTAGGGTATAGATTGTAGAGTGTAGAGTGTAGGGTATAGAGTGTAGGGCATAGTGTTTATGGAATAGAGTGTATGGTATAGAGTGTAGGGTATAGAGTGTAGGGTATAGACTGTAGAGTGTAGGGTATAGAGTGTAGGGTATAGAGTGTAGAGTGTAGGGTATAGAGAGTAGGGTATAGAGTGTAGGGTATAGAGTGTAGAGTGTAGGGTATAGAGTGTAGGGTATAGAGTATAGAGTGTAGGGTATAGAGTGCAGGGTATAGAGTGTAGGGTACAGAGTGTAGGGAATAGAGTTTAGAGTGTAGGGTATAGAGTGTAGGGTATAGAGTGTAGGGTATAGATTGTAGAATGTAGAGATTAGAGTGTAGGGTATAGAGTGTAGGGTATAGAGTGTAGAGTGTATGATATAGAGTGTAGGGTATAGAGTATAGAGTGTAGGGTAAAGAGTGTAGGGTATAGAGTGTATGGAATAGAGTGTAGAGTGTAGAGTGTAGGGCATAGAGTGTATGGTATAGAGTGTAGGGTATAGAGTGTAGAGTGTAGCGTGTAGGGTACAGAGTGTAGAGTGTAGGGTATAGAGTGTATGGTATAGAGTGTAGAGTGTAGGGTATAGAGTGTAGGGTATAGAGTGTAGGGTATAGATTGTAGAATGTAGGGATTAGAGTGTAGGGTATAGAGTGTAGGGTATAGAGTGTAGAGTGTAGGGTATAGAGTGTAGGGTATAGAGTGTAGGGTAAAGAGTGTAGGGTATAGAGTGTATGGAATAGAGTGTAGAGTGTAGAGTGTAGGGCATAGAGTGTATGGTATAGAGTGTAGGGTATAGAGTGTAGAGTGTAGCGTGTAGGGTACAGAGTGTAGAGTGTAGGGTATAGAGTGTATGGTATAGAGTGTAGAGTGTAGGGTATAGAGTGTAGGGTATTGAGTGTAGGGTATAGAGTGTAGGGTATAGAGTGTAGAGTGTAGGGTATAGAGTGTAGAGTGTAGGGTATAGAGTGTTTGGTATAGAGTGTAGGGTATAGAGTGTAGAGTGTAGGGTATAGAGTGTAGGGTATAGAGTGTAGAATGTAGGGATTAGAGTGTAGGGTATAGAGTGTAGGGTATAGAGTGTAGAGTGTAGGGTATAGAGTGTAGGGTATAGAGTATAGAGTGTAGGGTAAAGAGTGTAGGGTATAGAGTGTATGGAATAGAGTGTAGAGTGTAGAGTGTAGGGCATAGAGTGTATGGTATAGAGTGTAGGGTATAGAGTGTAGAGTGTAGCGTGTAGGGTGCAGAGTGTAGAGTGTAGGGTATAGAGTGTATGGTATATAGTGTAGAGTGTAGGGTATAGAGTGTAGGGTATAGAGTGTAGGGTATAGATTGTAGAATGTAGGGATTAGAGTGTAGGGTATAGAGTGTTGGGTATAGAGTGTAGAGTGTAGGGTATAGAGTGTAGGGTATAGAGTATAGAGTGTAGGGTAAAGAGTGTAGGGTATAGAGTGTATGGAATAGAGTGTAGAGTGTAGAGTGTAGGGCATAGAGTGTATGGAATAGAGTGTATGGTATAGAGTGTAGAGTGTAGCGTGTAGGGTACAGAGTGTAGAGTGTAGGGTATAGAGTGTATGGTATAGAGTGTAGAGTGTAGGGTATAGAGTGTAGGGTATGGAGTGTAGGGTATAGAGTGTAGGGTATAGAGTGTAGAGTGTAGAGTGTAGGGTATAGAGTGTAGAGTGTAGGGTATAGAGTGTAGGGTAAAGAATGTAGGTTATACAGTGTATGGTATAGAGTGGATGGTATATAGTGTAGGGTATAGAGTGTTTGGTATAGAGTGTAGGGTATAGAGTGTAGAGTGTAGGGTATAGATTGTAGAGTGTAGAGTGTAGGGTATAGAGTGTAGGGCATAGTGTTTATGGAATAGAGTGTATGGTATAGAGTGTAGGGTATAGAGTGTAGGGTATAGAGTGTAGAGTGTAGGGTATAGAGTGTAGGGAATAGAATGTAGAGTGTAGGGTATAGAGAGTAGGGTATAGAGTGTCGGGTATAGAGTGTAGGGTATAGAGTGTAGGGTATAGAGTATAGAGTGTAGGGTATAGAGTGCAGGGTATAGAGTGTAGGGTATAGAGTGTAGGGTATAGAGTTTAGAGTGTAGGGTATAGAGTGTAGGGTATAGAGTGTAGGGTATAGAGTGTAGAGTGTAGGGTATAGAGTGTAGGGTATAGAGTGTAGGGTATAGAATGTAGAATGTAGGGATTAGAGTGTACGGTATAGAGTGTAGGGTATTGAGTGTAGAGTGTAGGGTATAGAGTGTAGGGTATAGAGTGTAGGGTATAGATTGTAGAATGTAGGGATTAGAGTGTAGGGTATAGAGTGTAGGGTATAGAGTGTAGAGTGTAGGGTAAAGAGTGTAGGGTATAGAGTGTAGGGTATAGAGTATAGAGTGTAGGGTAAAGAGTGTAGGGTATAGAGTGTATGGAATAGAGTGTAGAGTGTAGAGTGTAGGGCATAGAGTGTATGGTATAGAGTGTAGGGTATAGAGTGTAGAGTGTAGCGTGTAGGGTGCAGAGTGTAGAGTGTAGGGTATAGAGTGTATGGTATATAGTGTAGAGTGTAGGGTATAGAGTGTAGGGTATAGAGTGTAGGGTATAGATTGTAGAATGTAGGGATTAGAGTGTAGGGTATAGAGTGTTGGGTATAGAGTGTAGAGTGTAGGGTATAGAGTGTAGGGTATAGAGTATAGAGTGTAGGGTAAAGAGTGTAGGGTATAGAGTGTATGGAATAGAGTGTAGAGTGTAGAGTGTAGGGCATAGAGTGTATGGAATAGAGTGTATGGTATAGAGTGTAGAGTGTAGCGTGTAGGGTACAGAGTGTAGAGTGTAGGGTATAGAGTGTATAATATAGAGTGTAGAGTGTAGGGTATAGAGTGTAGGGTATTGAGTGTAGGGTATAGAGTGTAGGGTATAGAGTGTAGAGTGTAGAGTGTAGGGTATAGAGTGTAGAGTGTAGGGTATAGAGTGTAGGGTATAGAGTGTAGGTTATACAGTGTATGGTATAGAGTGTATGGTATATAGTGTAGGGTATAGAGTGTTTGGTATAGAGTGTAGGGTATAGAGTGTAGAGTGTAGGGTATAGATTGTAGAGTGTAGAGTGTAGGGTATAGAGTGAAGGGCATAGTGTTTATGGAATAGAGTGTATGGTATAGATTGTAGGGTATAGAGTGTAGGGTATAGAGTGTAGAGTGTAGGGTATAGAGTGTAGGGTATAGAGTGTAGAGTGTAGGGTATAGAGAGTAGGGTATAGAGTGTAGGGTATAGAGTGTAGAGTGTAGGGTATAGAGTGTAGGGTAGAGAGTATAGAGTGTAGGGTATAGAGTGCAGGGTATAGAGTGTAGGGTATAGAGTGTAGGGTATAGAGTTTAGAGTGTAGGGTATAGAGTGTAGGGTATAGAGTGTAGGGTATAGAGTGTAGGGTATAGAGTGTAGGGTATAGATTGTAGAATGTAGGGATTAGAGTGTAGGGTATAGAGTGTAGGGTATTGAGTGTAGAGTGTAGGGTATAGAGTGTAGGGTATAGAGTGTAGGGTATAGATTGTAGAATGTAGGGATTAGAGTGTAGGGTATAGAGTGTAGGGTATAGAGTGTAGAGTGTAGGGTATAGAGTGTAGGGTATAGAGTATAGAGTGTAGGGTAAAGAGTGTAGGGTATAGAGTGTATGGAATAGAGTGTAGAGTGTAGAGTGTAGGGCATAGAGTGTATGGTATAGAGTGTAGGGTATAGAGTGTAGAGTGAAGCGTGTAGGGTGCAGAGTGTAGAGTGTAGGGTATAGAGTGTATGGTATAGAGTGTAGAGTGTAGGGTATAGAGTGTAGGGTATAGAGTGTAGGGTATAGATTGTAGAATGTAGGGATTAGAGTGTAGGGTATAGAGTGTAGGGTATAGAGTGTAGAGTGTAGGGTATAGAGTGTAGGGTATAGAGTATAGAGTGTAGGGTAAAGAGTGTAGGGTATAGAGTGTATGGAATAGAGTGTAGAGTGTAGAGTGTAGAGCATAGAGTGTATGGTATAGAGTGTATGGTATAGAGTGTAGAGTGTAGCGTGTAGGGTACAGAGTGTAGAGTGTAGGGTATAGAGTGTATGGTATAGAGTGTAGAGTGTAGGGTATAGAGTGTAGGGTATTGAGTGTAGGGTATAGAGTGTAGGGTATAGAGTGTATGGTATATAGTGTAGGGTATAGAGTGTTTGGTATAGAGTGTAGAGTATAGAGTGTAGAGTGTAGGGTATAGATTGTAGAGTGTAGAGTGTAGGGTATAGAGTGTAGGGCATAGTGTTTATGGAATAGAGTGTATGGTATAGAGTGTAGCGTATAGAGTGTAGGGTATAGAGTGTAGAGTGTAGGGTATAGAGTGTAGGGTATAGAGTGTAGAGTGTAGGGTATAGAGAGTAGGGTATAGAGTGTAGGGTACAGAGTGTAGAGTGTAGGGTATAGAGTATAGGGTATAGAGTATAGAGCGTAGGGTATAGAGTGCAGGGTATAGAGTGTAGGGTATAGAGTGTAGGGTATAGAGTTTAGAGTGTAGGGTATAGAGTGTAGGGTATAGAGTGTAGGGTATAGAGTGTAGGGTATAGAGTGTAGGGTATAGAGTGTAGGGTATAGATTGTAGAATGTAGGGATTAGAGTGTAGGGTATAGAGTGTAGGGTATAGAGTGTAGAGTGTATGGTATAGAGTGTAGGGTATAAAGTATAGAGTGTAGGGTAAAGAGTGTAGGGTATAGAGTGTATGGAATAGAGTGTAGAGTGTAGAGTGTAGGGCATAGAGTGTATGGTATAGAGTGTAGGGTATAGAGTGTAGAGTGTAGCGTGTAGGGTACAGAGTGTAGAGTGTAGGGTATAGAGTGTATGGTTTAGAGTGTAGAGTGTAGGGTATAGAGTGTGGGGTATTGAGTGTAGGGTATAGAGTGTAGGGTATAGAGTGTAGAGTGTAGGGTATAGAGTGTAGAGTGTAGGGTATAGAGTGTTTGGTATAGAGTGTAGGGTATAGAGTGTAGAGTGTAGGGTATAGAGTGTAGGGTATAGAGTGTAGGGTATAGATTGTAGAATGTAGGGATTAGAGTGTAGGGTATAGAGTGTAGGGTATAGAGTGTAGAGTGTAGGGTATAAAGTGTAGGGTATAGAGTATAGAGTGTAGGGTAAAGAGTGTAGGGTATAGAGTGTATGGAATAGAGTGTAGAGTGTAGAGTGTAGGGCATAGAGTGTATGGTATAGAGTGTAGGGTATAGAGTGTAGAGTGTAGCGTGTAGGGTACAGAGTGTAGAGTGTAGGGTATAGAGTGTATGGTTTAGAGTGTAGAGTGTAGGGTATAGAGTGTGGGGTATTGAGTGTAGGGTATAGAGTGTAGGGTATAGAGTATAGAGTGTATGGTATATAGTGTAGAGTGTAGGGTATAGAGTGTAGGGTATAGAGTGTAGGGTATAGAGTGTAGGGTATAGATTGTAGAATGTAGGGATTAGAGTGTAGGGTATAGAGTGTAGGGTATAGAGTGTAGAGTGTAGGGTATAGAGTGTAGGGTATAGAGTATAGAGTGTAGGGTAAAGAGTGTAGGGTATAGAGTGTATGGAATAGAGTGTAAAGTGTAGGGCATAGAGTGTATGGAATAGAGTGTATGGTATAGAGTGTAGAGTGTAGCGTGTAGGGTACAGAGTGTAGAGTGTAGGGTATAGAGTGTATGGTATAGAGTGTAGAGTGTAGGGTATAGAGTGTAGGGTATTGAGTGTAGGGTATAGAGTGTAGGGTATAGAGTGTAGAGTGTAGGGTATAGAGTGTAGAGTGTAGGGTATAGAGTGTAGGGTATAGAGTGTAGGTTATACAGTGTATGGTATAGAGTGTATGGTATATAGTGTAGGGTATAGAGTGTTTGGTATAGAGTGTAGGGTATAGAGTGTAGAGTGTAGGGTATAGATTGTAGAGTGTAGAGTGTAGGGTATAGAGTGTAGGGCATAGTGTTTATGGATTAGAGTGTATGGTATAGAGTGTAGGGTATAGAGTGTAGGGTATAGAGTGTAGAGTGTAGGGTATAGAGTGTAGGGTATAGAGTGTACAGTGTAGGGTATAGAGAGTAGGGTATAGAGTGTAGGGTATAGAGTGTAGAGTGTAGGGTATAGAGTGTAGGGTATAGAGTATAGAGTGTAGGGTATAGAGTGCAGGGTATAGAGTGTAGGGTATAGAGTGTAGGGTATAGAGTTTAGAGTGTAGGGTATAGAGTGTAGGGTATAGAGTGTAGGGTATAGAGTGTAGAGTGTAGGGTATAGAGTCTAGGGTATAGAGTGTAGGGTATAGAATGTAGAATGTAGGGATTAGAGTGTAGGGTATAGAGTGTAGGGTATAGAGTGTAGAGTGTAGGGTATAGAGTGTAAGGTATAGAGTGTAGGGTATAGATTGTAGAATGTAGGGATTAGAGTGTAGGGTATAGAGTGTAGGGTATAGAGTGTAGAGTGTAGGGTATAGAGTGTAGGGTATAGAGTATAGAGTGTAGGGTAAAGAGTGTAGGGTATAGAGTGTATGGAATAGAGTGTAGAGTGTAGGGCATAGAGTGTATGGTATAGAGTGTAGGGTATAGAGTGTAGAGTGTAGCGTGTAGGGTGCAGAGTGTAGAGTGTAGGGTATAGAGTGTATGGTATAGAGTGTAGAGTGTAGGGTATAGAGTGTAGGGTATAGAGTGTAGGGTATAGATTGTAGAATGTAGGGATTAGAGTGTAGGGTATAGAGTGTAGGGTATAGAGTGTAGAGTGTAGGGTATAGAGTGTAGGGTATAGATTATAGAGTGTAGGGTAAAGAGTGTAGGGTATAGAGTGTATGGAATAGAGTGTAGAGTGTAGAGTGTAGGGCATAGAGTGTATGGTATAGAGTGTATGGTATAGAGTGTAGAGTGTAGCGTGTAGGGTACAGAGTGTAGAGTGTAGGGTATAGAGTGTATGGTATAGAGTGTAGAGTGTAGGGTATAGAGTGTAGGGTATTGAGTGTAGGGTATAGAGTGTAGGGTATAGAGTGTAGGGTATTGAGTGTAGGGTATAGAGTGTAGGGTATAGAGTGTAGAGTGTAGGGTATAGATTGTAGAGTGTAGAGTGTAGGGTATAGAGTGTAGGGCATAGTGTTTATGGAATAGAGTGTATGGTATAGAGTGTAGGGTATAGAGTGTAGAGTGTAGGGTATAGAGTGTAGGGTATAGAGTGTAGGGTATAGAGAGTAGGGTATAGAGTGTAGGGTATAGAGTGTAGAGTGTAGGGTATAGAGTGTAGGGTATAGAGTATAGAGTGTAGGGTATAGAGTGCAGGGTATAGAGTGTAGGGTATAGAGTGTAGGGTATAGAGTTTAGAGTGTAGGGTATAGAGTGTAGGGTATAGAGTGTAGGGTATAGAGTGTAGAGTGTAGGGTATAGAGTGTAGGGTATAGAGTGTAGGGTATAGATTGTAGAATGTAGGGATTAGAGTGTAGGGTATAGAGTGTAGGGTATAGAGTGTAGAGTGTATGGTATAGAGTGTAGGGTATAAAGTATAGAGTGTAGGGTAAAGAGTGTAGGGTATAGAGTGTATGGAATAGAGTGTAGAGTGTAGGGCATAGAGTGTATGGTATAGAGTGTAGGGTATAGAGTGTAGAGTGTAGCGTGTAGGGTACAGAGTGTAGAGTGTAGGGTATAGAGTGTATGGTATAGAGTGTAGAGTGTAGGGTATAGAGTGTAGGGTATAGAGTGTAGGGTATAGATTGTAGAATGTAGGGATTAGAGTGTAGGGTATAGAGTGTAGGGTATAGAGTGTAGAGTGTAGGGTATAGAGTGTAGGGTATAGAGTATAGAGTGTAGGGTAAAGAGTGTAGGGTATAGAGTGTATGGAATAGAGTGTAGAGTGTAGAGTGTAGGGCATAGAGTGTATGGTATAGAGTGTAGGGTATAGAGTGTAGAGTGTAACGTGTAGGGTACAGAGTGTAGAGAGTAGGGTATAGAGTGTATGGTATAGAGTGTAGAGTGTAGGGTATAGAGTGTAGGGTATTGAGTGTAGGGTATAGAGTGTAGGGTATAGAGTGTAGAGTGTAGGGTATAGAGTGTAGAGTGTAGGGTATAGAGTGTTTGGTATAGAGTGTAGGGTATAGAGTGTAGAGTGTAGGGTATAGAGTGTAGGGTATAGAGTGTAGGGTATAGATTGTAGAGTGTAGGGTATAGAGTGTAGGGTATAGAGTATAGAGTGTAGGGTAAAGAGTGTAGGGTATAGAGTGTATGGAATAGAGTGTAGAGTGTAGAGTGTAGCGTGTAGGGTACAGAGTGTAGAGTGTAGGGTATAGAGTGTATGGTATAGAGTGTAGAGTGTAGGGTATAGAGTGTAGGGTATTGAGTGTAGGGTATAGAGTGTAGGGTATAGAGTGTATGGTATATAGTGTAGGGTATAGAGTGTTTGGTATAGAGTGTAGGGTATAGAGTGTAGAGTGTAGGGTATAGATTGTAGAGTGTAGAGTGTAGGGTATAGAGTGTAGGGCATAGTGTTTATGGAATAGAGTGTATGGTATAGAGTGTAGGGTATAGAGTGTAGAGTGTAGGGTATAGAGTGTAGGGTATAGAGTGTAGAGTGTAGGGTATAGAGAGTAGGGTATAGAGTGTAGGGTATAGAGTGTAGAGTGTAGGGTATAGAGTGTAGGGTATAGAGTATAGAGTGTAGGGTATAGAGTGCAGGGTATAGAGTGTAGGGTATAGAGTGTAGGGTATAGAGTTTAGAGTGTAGGGTATAGAGTGTAGGGTATAGAGTGTAGGGTATAGAGTGTAGAGTGTAGGGTATAGAGTGTAGGGTATAGAGTGTAGGGTATAGATTGTAGAATGTAGGGATTAGAGTGTAGGGTATAGAGTGTAGGGTATAGAGTGTAGAGTGTATGGTATAGAGTGTAGGGTATAAAGTATAGAGTGTAGGGTAAAGAGTGTAGGGTATAGAGTGTATGGAATAGAGTGTAGAGTGTAGGGCATAGAGTGTATGGTATAGAGTGTAGGGTATAGAGTGTAGAGTGTAGCGTGTAGGGTACAGAGTGTAGAGTGTAGGGTATAGAGTGTATGGTATAGAGTGTAGAGTGTAGGGTATAGAGTGTAGGGTATAGAGTGTAGGGTATAGATTGTAGAATGTAGGGATTAGAGTGTAGGGTATAGAGTGTAGGGTATAGAGTGTAGAGTGTAGGGTATAGAGTGTAGGGTATAGAGTATAGAGTGTAGGGTAAAGAGTGTAGGGTATAGAGTGTATGGAATAGAGTGTAGAGTGTAGAGTGTAGGGCATAGAGTGTATGGTATAGAGTGTAGGGTATAGAGTGTAGAGTGTAACGTGTAGGGTACAGAGTGTAGAGAGTAGGGTATAGAGTGTATGGTATAGAGTGTAGAGTGTAGGGTATAGAGTGTAGGGTATTGAGTGTAGGGTATAGAGTGTAGGGTATAGAGTGTAGAGTGTAGGGTATAGAGTGTAGAGTGTAGGGTATAGAGTGTTTGGTATAGAGTGTAGGGTATAGAGTGTAGAGTGTAGGGTATAGAGTGTAGGGTATAGAGTGTAGGGTATAGATTGTAGAGTGTAGGGTATAGAGTGTAGGGTATAGAGTATAGAGTGTAGGGTAAAGAGTGTAGGGTATAGAGTGTATGGAATAGAGTGTAGAGTGTAGAGTGTAGCGTGTAGGGTACAGAGTGTAGAGTGTAGGGTATAGAGTGTATGGTATAGAGTGTAGAGTGTAGGGTATAGAGTGTAGGGTATTGAGTGTAGGGTATAGAGTGTAGGGTATAGAGTGTATGGTATATAGTGTAGGGTATAGAGTGTTTGGTATAGAGTGTAGGGTATAGAGTGTAGAGTGTAGGGTATAGATTGTAGAGTGTAGAGTGTAGGGTATAGAGTGTAGGGCATAGTGTTTATGGAATAGAGTGTATGGTATAGAGTGTAGGGTATAGAGTGTAGAGTGTAGGGTATAGAGTGTAGGGTATAGAGTGTAGAGTGTAGGGTATAGAGAGTAGGGTATAGAGTGTAGGGTATAGAGTGTAGAGTGTAGGGTATAGAGTGTAGGGTATAGAGTATAGAGTGTAGGGTATAGAGTGCAGGGTATAGAGTGTAGGGTATAGAGTGTAGGGTATAGAGTTTAGAGTGTAGGGTATAGAGTGTAGGGTATAGAGTGTAGGGTATAGAGTGTAGAGTGTAGGGTATAGAGTGTAGGGTATAGAGTGTAGGGTATAGATTGTAGAATGTAGGGATTAGAGTGTAGGGTATAGAGTGTAGGGTATAGAGTGTAGAGTGTATGGTATAGAGTGTAGGGTATAAAGTATAGAGTGTAGGGTAAAGAGTGTAGGGTATAGAGTGTATGGAATAGAGTGTAGAGTGTAGAGTGTAGGGCATAGAGTGTATGGTATAGAGTGTAGGGTATAGAGTGTAGAGTGTAGCGTGTAGGGTACAGAGTGTAGAGTGTAGGGTATAGAGTGTATGGTATAGAGTGTAGAGTGTAGGGTATAGAGTGTAGGGTATAGAGTGTAGGGTATAGATTGTAGAATGTAGGGATTAGAGTGTAGGGTATAGAGTGTAGGGTATAGAGTGTAGAGTGTAGGGTATAGAGTGTAGGGTATAGAGTATAGAGTGTAGGGTAAAGAGTGTAGGGTATAGAGTGTATGGAATAGAGTGTAGAGTGTAGAGTGTAGGGCATAGAGTGTATGGTATAGAGTGTAGGGTATAGAGTGTAGAGTGTAGCGTGTAGGGTACAGAGTGTAGAGAGTAGGGTATAGAGTGTATGGTATAGAGCGTAGAGTGTAGGGTATAGAGTGTAGGGTATTGAGTGTAGGGTATAGAGTGTAGGGTATAGAGTGTAGAGTGTAGGGTATAGAGTGTAGAGTGTAGGGTATAGAGTGTTTGGTATAGAGTGTAGGGTATAGAGTGTAGAGTGTAGGGTATAGAGTGTAGGGTATAGAGTGTAGGGTATAGATTGTAGAATGTAGGGATTAGAGTGTAGGGTATAGAGTGTAGGGTATAGAGTGTAGAATGTAGGGTATAGAGTGTAGTGTATAGAGTATAGAGTGTAGGGTAAAGAGTGTAGGGTATAGAGTGTATGGAATAGAGTGTAGAGTGTAGAGTGTAGGGCATAGAGTGTATGGTATAGAGTGTAGGGTATAGAGTGTAGAGTGTAGGGTATAGAGTGCAGGGTATTGAGTGTCGGGTATAGAGTGTAGGGTATAGAGTGTAGAGTGTGGAGTGTAGGGTATAGAGTGTAGAGTGTAGGGTATAGAGTGTAGGGTATAGAGTGTAGGTTATACAGTGTATGGTATAGAGTGTATGGTATATAGTGTAGGGTATAGAGTGTTTGGTATAGAGTGTAGGGTATAGAGTGTAGAGTGTAGGGTATAGATTGTAGAGTGTAGAGTGTAGGGTATAGAGTGTAGGGCATAGTGTTTATGGAATAGAGTGTATGGTATAGAGTGTAGGGTATAGAGTGTAGGGTATAGAGTGTAGAGTGTAGGGTATAGAGTGTAGGGAATAGAGTGTAGAGTGTAGGGTATAGAGAGTAGGGTATAGAGTGTAGGGTATAGAGTGTAGAGTGTAGGGTATAGAGTGTAGGGTATAAAGTATAGAGTGTAGGGTAAAGAGTGTAGGGTATAGAGTGTATGGAATAGAGTGTAGAGTGTAGAGTGTAGGGCATAGAGTGTATGGTATAGAGTGTAGGGTATAGAGTGTAGAGTGTAGCGTGTAGGGTACAGAGTGTAGAGTGTAGGGTATAGAGTGTATGGTATAGAGTGTAGAGTGTAGGGTATAGAGTGTAGGGTATAGAGTGTAGGGTATAGATTGTAGAATGTAGGGATTAGAGTGTAGGGTATAGAGTGTAGGGAATAGAGTGTAGAGTGTAGGGTATAGAGTGTAGGGTATAGAGTATAGAGTGTAGGGTAAAGAGTGTAGGGTATAGAGTGTATGGAATAGAGTGTAGAGTGTAGAGTGTAGGGCATAGAGTGTATGGTATAGAGTGTAGGGTATAGAGTGTAGAGTGTAGCGTGTAGGGTACAGAGTGTAGAGAGTAGGGTATAGAGTGTATGGTATAGAGTGTAGAGTGTATGGTATAGAGTGTAGGGTATTGAGTGTAGGGTATAGAGTGTAGGGTATAGAGTGTAGAGTGTAGGGTATAGAGTGTAGAGTGTAGGGTATAGAGTGTTTGGTATAGAGTGTAGGGTATAGAGTGTAGAGTGTAGGGTATAGAGTGTAGGGTATAGAGTGTAGGGTATAGATTGTAGAATGTAGGGATTAGAGTGTAGGGTATAGAGTGTAGGGTATAGAGTGTAGAATGTAGGGTATAGAGTGTAGGGTATAGAGTATAGAGTGTAGGGTAAAGAGTGTAGGGTATAGAGTGTATGGAATAGAGTGTAGAGTGTAGAGTGTAGGGCATAGAGTGTATGGTATAGAGTGTAGGGTATAGAGTGTAGAGTGTAGGGTATAGAGTGCAGGGTATTGAGTGTCGGGTATAGAGTGTAGGGTATAGAGTGTAGAGTGTGGAGTGTAGGGTATAGAGTGTAGAGTGTAGGGTATAGAGTGTAGGGTATAGAGTGTAGGTTATACAGTGTATGGTATAGAGTGTATGGTATATAGTGTAGGGTATAGAGTGTTTGGTATAGAGTGTAGGGTATAGAGTGTAGAGTGTAGGGTATAGATTGTAGAGTGTAGAGTGTAGGGTATAGAGTGTAGGGCATAGTGTTTATGGAATAGAGTGTATGGTATAGAGTGTAGGGTATAGAGTGTAGGGTATAGAGTGTAGAGTGTAGGGTATAGAGTGTAGGGAATAGAGTGTAGAGTGTAGGGTATAGAGAGTAGGGTATAGAGTGTAGGGTATAGAGTGTAGAGTGTAGGGTATAGAGTGTAGGGTATAGAGTATAGAGTGTAGGGTATAGAGTGCAGGGTATAGAGTGTAGGGTATAGAGTGTAGGGTATAGAGTTTAGAGTGTAGGGTATAGAGTGTAGGGTATAGAGTGTAGGGTATAGAGTGTAGAGTGTAGGGTATAGAGTGTAGGGTATAGAGTGTAGGGTATAGAATGTAGAATGTAGGGATTAGAGTGTAGGGTATAGAGTGTAGGGTATTGAGTGTAGAGTGTAGGGTATAGAGTGTAGGGTATAGAGTGTAGGGTATAGATTGTAGAATGTGGGGATTAGAGTGTAGGGTATAGAGTGTAGGGTATAGAGTGTAGAGTGTAGGGTATAGAGTGTAGGGTATAGAGTATAGAGTGTAGGGTAAAGAGTGTAGGGTATAGAGTGTATGGAATAGAGTGTAGAGTGTAGAGTGTAGGGCATAGAGTGCATGGTATAGAGTGTAGGGTATAGAGTGTAGAGTGTAGCGTGTAGGGTGCAGAGTGTAGAGTGTAGGGTATAGAGTGTATGGTATATAGTGTAGAGTGTAGGGTATAGAGTGTAGGGTATAGAGTGTAGGGTATAGATTGTAGAATGTAGGGATTAGAGTGTAGGGTATAGAGTGTTGGGTATAGAGTGTAGAGTGTAGGGTATAGAGTGTAGGGTATAGAGTATAGAGTGTAGGGTATAGAGTGTATGGAATAGAGTGTAGAGTGTAGAGTGTAGGGCATAGAGTGTATGGAATAGAGTGTATGGTATAGAGTGTAGAGTGTAGCGTGTAGGGTACAGAGTGTAGAGTGTAGGGTATAGAGTGTATGGTATAGAGTGTAGAGTGTAGGGTATAGAGTGTAGGGTATTGAGTGTAGGGTATAGAGTGTAGGGTATAGAGTGTAGAGTGTAGAGTGTAGGGTATAGAGTGTAGAGTGTAGGGTATAGAGTGTAGGGTATAGAGTGTAGGTTATACAGTGTATGGTATAGAGTGTATGGTATATAGTGTAGGGTATAGAGTGTTTGGTATAGAGTGTAGGGTATAGAGTGTAGAGTGTAGGGTATAGATTGTAGAGTGTAGAGTGTTGGGTATAGAGTGTAGGGCATAGTGTTTATGGAATAGAGTGTATGGTATAGATTGTAGGGTATAGAGTGTAGGGTATAGAGTGTAGAGTGTAGGGTATAGAGTGTAGGGAATAGAGTGTAGAGTGTAGGGTATAGAGAGTAGGGTATGGAGTGTAGGGTATAGAGTGTAGAGTGTAGGGTATAGAGTGTAGGGTATAGAGTATAGAGTGTAGGGTATAGAGTGCAGAGTATAGAGTGTAGGGTATAGAGTGTAGGGTATAGAGTTTAGAGTGTAGGGTATAGAGTGTAGGGTATAGAGTGTAGGGTATAGAGTGTAGAGTGTAGGGTATAGAGTGTAGGGTATAGAGTGTAGGGTATAGAATGTAGAATGTAGGGATTAGAGTGTAGGGTATATAGTGTAGGGTATTGAGTGTAGAGTGTAGGGTATAGAGTGTAGGGTATAGAGTGTAGGGTATAGATTGTAGAATGTAGGGATTAGAGTGTAGGGTATAGAGTGTAGGGTATAGAGTGTAGAGTGTAGGGTATAGAGTGTAGGGTATAGAGTATAGAGTGTAGGGTAAAGAGTGTAGGGTATAGAGTGTATGGAATAGAGTGTAGAGTGTAGAGTGTAGGGCATAGAGTGTATGGTATAGAGTGTAGGGTATAGAGTGTAGAGTGTAACGTGTAGGGTACAGAGTGTAGAGAGTAGGGTATAGAGTGTATGGTATAGAGTGTAGAGTGTAGGGTATAGAGTGTAGGGTATTGAGTGTAGGGTATAGAGTGTAGGGTATAGAGTGTAGAGTGTAGGGTATAGAGTGTAGAGTGTAGGGTATAGAGTGTTTGGTATAGAGTGTAGGGTATAGAGTGTAGAGTGTAGGGTATAGAGTGTAGGGTATAGAGTGTAGGGTATAGATTGTAGAGTGTAGGGTATAGAGTGTAGGGTATAGAGTATAGAGTGTAGGGTAAAGAGTGTAGGGTATAGAGTGTATGGAATAGAGTGTAGAGTGTAGAGTGTAGCGTGTAGGGTACAGAGTGTAGAGTGTAGGGTATAGAGTGTATGGTATAGAGTGTAGAGTGTAGGGTATAGAGTGTAGGGTATTGAGTGTAGGGTATAGAGTGTAGGGTATAGAGTGTATGGTATATAGTGTAGGGTATAGAGTGTTTGGTATAGAGTGTAGGGTATAGAGTGTAGAGTGTAGGGTATAGATTGTAGAGTGTAGAGTGTAGGGTATAGAGTGTAGGGCATAGTGTTTATGGAATAGAGTGTATGGTATAGAGTGTAGGGTATAGAGTGTAGAGTGTAGGGTATAGAGTGTAGGGTATAGAGTGTAGAGTGTAGGGTATAGAGAGTAGGGTATAGAGTGTAGGGTATAGAGTGTAGAGTGTAGGGTATAGAGTGTAGGGTATAGAGTATAGAGTGTAGGGTATAGAGTGCAGGGTATAGAGTGTAGGGTATAGAGTGTAGGGTATAGAGTTTAGAGTGTAGGGTATAGAGTGTAGGGTATAGAGTGTAGGGTATAGAGTGTAGAGTGTAGGGTATAGAGTGTAGGGTATAGAGTGTAGGGTATAGATTGTAGAATGTAGGGATTAGAGTGTAGGGTATAGAGTGTAGGGTATAGAGTGTAGAGTGTATGGTATAGAGTGTAGGGTATAAAGTATAGAGTGTAGGGTAAAGAGTGTAGGGTATAGAGTGTATGGAATAGAGTGTAGAGTGTAGGGCATAGAGTGTATGGTATAGAGTGTAGGGTATAGAGTGTAGAGTGTAGCGTGTAGGGTACAGAGTGTAGAGTGTAGGGTATAGAGTGTATGGTATAGAGTGTAGAGTGTAGGGTATAGAGTGTAGGGTATAGAGTGTAGGGTATAGATTGTAGAATGTAGGGATTAGAGTGTAGGGTATAGAGTGTAGGGTATAGAGTGTAGAGTGTAGGGTATAGAGTGTAGGGTATAGAGTATAGAGTGTAGGGTAAAGAGTGTAGGGTATAGAGTGTATGGAATAGAGTGTAGAGTGTAGAGTGTAGGGCATAGAGTGTATGGTATAGAGTGTAGGGTATAGAGTGTAGAGTGTAACGTGTAGGGTACAGAGTGTAGAGAGTAGGGTATAGAGTGTATGGTATAGAGTGTAGAGTGTAGGGTATAGAGTGTAGGGTATTGAGTGTAGGGTATAGAGTGTAGGGTATAGAGTGTAGAGTGTAGGGTATAGAGTGTAGAGTGTAGGGTATAGAGTGTTTGGTATAGAGTGTAGGGTATAGAGTGTAGAGTGTAGGGTATAGAGTGTAGGGTATAGAGTGTAGGGTATAGATTGTAGAGTGTAGGGTATAGAGTGTAGGGTATAGAGTATAGAGTGTAGGGTAAAGAGTGTAGGGTATAGAGTGTATGGAATAGAGTGTAGAGTGTAGAGTGTAGCGTGTAGGGTACAGAGTGTAGAGTGTAGGGTATAGAGTGTATGGTATAGAGTGTAGAGTGTAGGGTATAGAGTGTAGGGTATTGAGTGTAGGGTATAGAGTGTAGGGTATAGAGTGTATGGTATATAGTGTAGGGTATAGAGTGTTTGGTATAGAGTGTAGGGTATAGAGTGTAGAGTGTAGGGTATAGATTGTAGAGTGTAGAGTGTAGGGTATAGAGTGTAGGGCATAGTGTTTATGGAATAGAGTGTATGGTATAGAGTGTAGGGTATAGAGTGTAGAGTGTAGGGTATAGAGTGTAGGGTATAGAGTGTAGAGTGTAGGGTATAGAGAGTAGGGTATAGAGTGTAGGGTATAGAGTGTAGAGTGTAGGGTATAGAGTGTAGGGTATAGAGTATAGAGTGTAGGGTATAGAGTGCAGGGTATAGAGTGTAGGGTATAGAGTGTAGGGTATAGAGTTTAGAGTGTAGGGTATAGAGTGTAGGGTATAGAGTGTAGGGTATAGAGTGTAGAGTGTAGGGTATAGAGTGTAGGGTATAGAGTGTAGGGTATAGATTGTAGAATGTAGGGATTAGAGTGTAGGGTATAGAGTGTAGGGTATAGAGTGTAGAGTGTATGGTATAGAGTGTAGGGTATAAAGTATAGAGTGTAGGGTAAAGAGTGTAGGGTATAGAGTGTATGGAATAGAGTGTAGAGTGTAGAGTGTAGGGCATAGAGTGTATGGTATAGAGTGTAGGGTATAGAGTGTAGAGTGTAGCGTGTAGGGTACAGAGTGTAGAGTGTAGGGTATAGAGTGTATGGTATAGAGTGTAGAGTGTAGGGTATAGAGTGTAGGGTATAGAGTGTAGGGTATAGATTGTAGAATGTAGGGATTAGAGTGTAGGGTATAGAGTGTAGGGTATAGAGTGTAGAGTGTAGGGTATAGAGTGTAGGGTATAGAGTATAGAGTGTAGGGTAAAGAGTGTAGGGTATAGAGTGTATGGAATAGAGTGTAGAGTGTAGAGTGTAGGGCATAGAGTGTATGGTATAGAGTGTAGGGTATAGAGTGTAGAGTGTAGCGTGTAGGGTACAGAGTGTAGAGAGTAGGGTATAGAGTGTATGGTATAGCGCGTAGAGTGTAGGGTATAGAGTGTAGGGTATTGAGTGTAGGGTATAGAGTGTAGGGTATAGAGTGTAGAGTGTAGGGTATAGAGTGTAGAGTGTAGGGTATAGAGTGTTTGGTATAGAGTGTAGGGTATAGAGTGTAGAGTGTAGGGTATAGAGTGTAGGGTATAGAGTGTAGGGTATAGATTGTAGAATGTAGGGATTAGAGTGTAGGGTATAGAGTGTAGGGTATAGAGTGTAGAATGTAGGGTATAGAGTGTAGTGTATAGAGTATAGAGTGTAGGGTAAAGAGTGTAGGGTATAGAGTGTATGGAATAGAGTGTAGAGTGTAGAGTGTAGGGCATAGAGTGTATGGTATAGAGTGTAGGGTATAGAGTGTAGAGTGTAGGGTATAGAGTGCAGGGTATTGAGTGTCGGGTATAGAGTGTAGGGTATAGAGTGTAGAGTGTGGAGTGTAGGGTATAGAGTGTAGAGTGTAGGGTATAGAGTGTAGGGTATAGAGTGTAGGTTATACAGTGTATGGTATAGAGTGTATGGTATATAGTGTAGGGTATAGAGTGTTTGGTATAGAGTGTAGGGTATAGAGTGTAGAGTGTAGGGTATAGATTGTAGAGTGTAGAGTGTAGGGTATAGAGTGTAGGGCATAGTGTTTATGGAATAGAGTGTATGGTATAGAGTGTAGGGTATAGAGTGTAGGGTATAGAGTGTAGAGTGTAGGGTATAGAGTGTAGGGAATAGAGTGTAGAGTGTAGGGTATAGAGAGTAGGGTATAGAGTGTAGGGTATAGAGTGTAGAGTGTAGGGTATAGAGTGTAGGGTATAAAGTATAGAGTGTAGGGTAAAGAGTGTAGGGTATAGAGTGTATGGAATAGAGTGTAGAGTGTAGAGTGTAGGGCATAGAGTGTATGGTATAGAGTGTAGGGTATAGAGTGTAGAGTGTAGCGTGTAGGGTACAGAGTGTAGAGTGTAGGGTATAGAGTGTATGGTATAGAGTGTAGAGTGTAGGGTATAGAGTGTAGGGTATAGAGTGTAGGGTATAGATTGTAGAATGTAGGGATTAGAGTGTAGGGTATAGAGTGTAGGGTATAGAGTGTAGAGTGTAGGGTATAGAGTGTAGGGTATAGAGTATAGAGTGTAGGGTAAAGAGTGTAGGGTATAGAGTGTATGGAATAGAGTGTAGAGTGTAGAGTGTAGGGCATAGAGTGTATGGTATAGAGTGTAGGGTATAGAGTGTAGAGTGTAGCGTGTAGGGTACAGAGTGTAGAGAGTAGGGTATAGAGTGTATGGTATAGAGTGTAGAGTGTAGGGTATAGAGTGTAGGGTATTGAGTGTAGGGTATAGAGTGTAGGGTATAGAGTGTAGAGTGTAGGGTATAGAGTGTAGAGTGTAGGGTATAGAGTGTTTGGTATAGAGTGTAGGGTATAGAGTGTAGAGTGTAGGGTATAGAGTGTAGGGTATAGAGTGTAGGGTATAGATTGTAGAATGTAGGGATTAGAGTGTAGGGTATAGAGTGTAGGGTATAGAGTGTAGAATGTAGGGTATAGAGTGTAGGGTATAGAGTATAGAGTGTAGGGTAAAGAGTGTAGGGTATAGAGTGTATGGAATAGAGTGTAGAGTGTAGAGTGTAGGGCATAGAGTGTATGGTATAGAGTGTAGGGTATAGAGTGTAGAGTGTAGGGTATAGAGTGCAGGGTATTGAGTGTCGGGTATAGAGTGTAGGGTATAGAGTGTAGAGTGTGGAGTGTAGGGTATAGAGTGTAGAGTGTAGGGTATAGAGTGTAGGGTATAGAGTGTAGGTTATACAGTGTATGGTATAGAGTGTATGGTATATAGTGTAGGGTATAGAGTGTTTGGTATAGAGTGTAGGGTATAGAGTGTAGAGTGTAGGGTATAGATTGTAGAGTGTAGAGTGTAGGGTATAGAGTGTAGGGCATAGTGTTTATGGAATAGAGTGTATGGTATAGAGTGTAGGGTATAGAGTGTAGGGTATAGAGTGTAGAGTGTAGGGTATAGAGTGTAGGGAATAGAGTGTAGAGTGTAGGGTATAGAGAGTAGGGTATAGAGTGTAGGGTATAGAGTGTAGAGTGTAGGGTATAGAGTGTAGGGTATAGAGTATAGAGTGTAGGGTATAGAGTGCAGGGTATAGAGTGTAGGGTATAGAGTGTAGGGTATAGAGTTTAGAGTGTAGGGTATAGAGTGTAGGGTATAGAGTGTAGGGTATAGAGTGTAGAGTGTAGGGTATAGAGTGTAGGGTATAGAGTGTAGGGTATAGAATGTAGAATGTAGGGATTAGAGTGTAGGGTATAGAGTGTAGGGTATTGAGTGTAGAGTGTAGGGTATAGAGTGTAGGGTATAGAGTGTAGGGTATAGATTGTAGAATGTGGGGATTAGAGTGTAGGGTATAGAGTGTAGGGTATAGAGTGTAGAGTGTAGGGTATAGAGTGTAGGGTATAGAGTATAGAGTGTAGGGTAAAGAGTGTAGGGTATAGAGTGTATGGAATAGAGTGTAGAGTGTAGAGTGTAGGGCATAGAGTGCATGGTATAGAGTGTAGGGTATAGAGTGTAGAGTGTAGCGTGTAGGGTGCAGAGTGTAGAGTGTAGGGTATAGAGTGTATGGTATATAGTGTAGAGTGTAGGGTATAGAGTGTAGGGTATAGAGTGTAGGGTATAGATTGTAGAATGTAGGGATTAGAGTGTAGGGTATAGAGTGTTGGGTATAGAGTGTAGAGTGTAGGGTATAGAGTGTAGGGTATAGAGTATAGAGTGTAGGGTATAGAGTGTATGGAATAGAGTGTAGAGTGTAGAGTGTAGGGCATAGAGTGTATGGAATAGAGTGTATGGTATAGAGTGTAGAGTGTAGCGTGTAGGGTACAGAGTGTAGAGTGTAGGGTATAGAGTGTATGGTATAGAGTGTAGAGTGTAGGGTATAGAGTGTAGGGTATTGAGTGTAGGGTATAGAGTGTAGGGTATAGAGTGTAGAGTGTAGGGTATAGAGTGTAGAGTGTAGGGTATAGAGTGTAGGGTATAGAGTGTAGGTTATACAGTGTATGGTATAGAGTGTATGGTATATAGTGTAGGGTATAGAGTGTTTGGTATAGAGTGTAGGGTATAGAGTGTAGAGTGTAGGGTATAGATTGTAGAGTGTAGAGTGTTGGGTATAGAGTGTAGGGCATAGTGTTTATGGAATAGAGTGTATGGTATAGATTGTAGGGTATAGAGTGTAGGGTATAGAGTGTAGAGTGTAGGGTATAGAGTGTAGGGAATAGAGTGTAGAGTGTAGGGTATAGAGAGTAGGGTATGGAGTGTAGGGTATAGAGTGTAGAGTGTAGGGTATAGAGTGTAGGGTATAGAGTATAGAGTGTAGGGTATAGAGTGCAGGGTATAGAGTGTAGGGTATAGAGTGTAGGGTATAGAGTTTAGAGTGTAGGGTATAGAGTGTAGGGTATAGAGTGTAGGGTATAGAGTGTAGAGTGTAGGGTATAGAGTGTAGGGTATAGAGTGTAGGGTATAGAATGTAGAATGTAGGGATTAGAGTGTAGGGTATAGAGTGTAGGGTATTGAGTGTAGAGTGTAGGGTATAGAGTGTAGGGTATAGAGTGTAGGGTATAGATTGTAGAATGTAGGGATTAGAGTGTAGGGTATAGAGTGTAGGGTATAGAGTGTAGAGTGTAGGGTATAGAGTGTAGGGTATAGAGTATAGAGTGTAGGGTAAAGAGTGTAGGGTATAGAGTGTATGGAATAGAGTGTAGAGTGTAGAGTGTAGGGCATAGAGTGTATGGTATAGAGTGTAGGGTATAGAGTGTAGAGTGTAGCGTGTAGGGTGCAGAGTGTAGAGTGTAGGGTATAGAGTGTATGGTATAGAGTGTAGAGTGAAGGGTATAGAGTGTAGGGTATAGAGTGTAGGGTATAGATTGTAGAATGTAGGGATTAGAGTGTAGGGTATAGAGTGTAGGGTATAGAGTGTAGAGTGTAGGGTATAGAGTGTAGGGTATAGAGTATAGAGTGTAGGGTAAAGAGTGTAGGGTATAGAGTGTATGGAATAGAGTGTAGAGTGTAGAGTGTAGGGCATAGAGTGTATGGTATAGAGTGTATGGTATAGAGTGTAGAGTGTAGCGTGTAGGGTACAGAGTGTAGAGTGTAGGGTATAGAGTGTATGGTATAGAGTGTAGAGTGTAGGGTATAGAGTGTAGGGTATTGAGTGTAGGGTATAGAGTGTAGGGTATGGAGTGTATGGTATATAGTGTAGGGTATAGAGTGTTTGGTATAGAGTGTAGGGTATAGAGTGTAGAGTGTAGGGTATAGATTGTAGAGTGTAGAGTGTAGGGTATAGAGTGTAGGGCATAGTGTTTATGGAATAGAGTGTATGGTATAGAGTGTAGCGTATAGAGTGTAGGGTATAGAGTGTAGAGTGTAGGGTATAGAGTGTAGGGTATAGAGTGTAGAGTGTAGGGTATAGAGAGTAGGGTATAGAGTGTAGGGTACAGAGTGTAGAGTGTAGGGTATAGAGTATAGGGTATAGAGTATAGAGCGTAGGGTATAGAGTGCAGGGTATAGAGTGTAGGGTATAGAGTGAAGGGTATAGAGTTTAGAGTGTAGGGTATAGAGTGTAGGGTATAGAGTGTAGGGTATAGAGTGTAGGGTATAGAGTGTAGGGTATAGATTGTAGAATGTAGGGATTAGAGTGTAGGGTATAGAGTGTAGGGTATAGAGTGTAGAGTGTATGGTATAGAGTGTAGGGTATAAAGTATAGAGTGTAGGGTAAAGAGTGTAGGGTATAGAGTGTATGGAATAGAGTGTAGAGTGTAGAGTGTAGGGCATAGAGTGTATGGTATAGAGTGTAGGGTATAGAGTGTAGAGTGTAGCGTGTAGGGTACAGAGTGTAGAGTGTAGGGTATAGAGTGTATGGTTTAAAGTGTAGAGTGTAGGGTTTAGAGTGTGGGGTATTGAGTGTAGGGTATAGAGTGTAGGGTATAGAGTGTAGAGTGTAGGGTATAGAGTGTAGAGTGTAGGGTATAGAGTGTTTGGTATAGAGTGTAGGGTATAGAGTGTATGGAATAGAGTGTAGAGTGTAGAGTGTAGGGCATAGAGTGTATGGTATAGAGTGTATGGTATAGAGTGTAGAGTGTAGCGTGTAGGGTACAGAGTGTAGAGTGTAGGGTATAGAGTGTATGGTATAGAGTGTAGAGTGTAGGGTATAGAGTGTAGGGTATTGAGTGTAGGGTATAGAGTGTAGGGTATGGAGTGTATGGTATATAGTGTAGGGTATAGAGTGTTTGGTATAGAGTGTAGGGTATAGAGTGTAGAGTGTAGGGTATAGATTGTAGAGTGTAGAGTGTAGGGTATAGAGTGTAGGGCATAGTGTTTATGGAATAGAGTGTATGGTATAGAGTGTAGCGTATAGAGTGTAGGGTATAGAGTGTAGAGTGTAGGGTATAGAGTGTAGGGTATAGAGTGTAGAGTGTAGGGTATAGAGAGTAGGGTATAGAGTGTAGGGTACAGAGTGTAGAGTGTAGGGTATAGAGTATAGGGTATAGAGTATAGAGCGTAGGGTATAGAGTGCAGGGTATAGAGTGTAGGGTATAGAGTGTAGGGTATAGAGTTTAGAGTGTAGGGTATAGAGTGTAGGGTATAGAGTGTAGGGTATAGAGTGTAGGGTATAGAGTGTAGGGTATAGATTGTAGAATGTAGGGATTAGAGTGTAGGGTATAGAGTGTAGGGTATAGAGTGTAGAGTGTATGGTATAGAGTGTAGGGTATAAAGTATAGAGTGTAGGGTAAAGAGTGTAGGGTATAGAGTGTATGGAATAGAGTGTAGAGTGTAGAGTGTAGGGCATAGAGTGTATGGTATAGAGTGTAGGGTATAGAGTGTAGAGTGTAGCGTGTAGGGTACAGAGTGTAGAGTGTAGGGTATAGAGTGTATGGTTTAAAGTGTAGAGTGTAGGGTTTAGAGTGTGGGGTATTGAGTGTAGGGTATAGAGTGTAGGGTATAGAGTGTAGAGTGTAGGGTATAGAGTGTAGAGTGTAGGGTATAGAGTGTTTGGTATAGAGTGTAGGGTATAGAGTGTAGAGTGTAGGGTATAGAGTGTAGGGTATAGAGTGTAGGGTATAGATTGTAGAATGTAGGGATTAGAGTGTAGGGTATAGAGTGTAGGGTATAGAGTGTAGAGTGTAGGGTATAAAGTGTAGGGTATAGAGTATAGAGTGTAGGGTAAAGAGTGTAGGCTATAGAGTGTATGGAATAGAGTGTAGAGTGTAGAGTGTAGGGCATAGAGTGTATGGTATAGAGTGTAGGGTATAGAGTGTAGAGTGTAGCGTGTAGGGTGCAGAGTGTAGAGTGTAGGGTATAGAGTGTATGGTATATAGTGTAGAGTGTAGGGTATAGAGTGTAGGGTATAGAGTGTAGGGTATAGATTGTAGAATGAAGGGATTAGAGTGTAGGGTATAGAGTGTAGGGTATAGAGTGTAGAGTGTAGGGTATAGAGTGTAGGGTATAGAGTATAGAGTGTAGGGTAAAGAGTGTAGGGTATAGAGTGTATGGAATAGAGTGTAGAGTGTAGAGTGTAGGGCATAGAGTGTATGGAATAGAGTGTATGGTATAGAGTGTAGAGTGTAGCGTGTAGGGTACAGAGTGTAGAGTGTAGGGTATAGAGTGTATGGTATAGAGTGTAGGGTATAGAGTGTAGGGTATTGAGTGTAGGGTATAGAGTGTAGGGTATAGAGTGTAGAGTGTAGGGTATAGAGTGTAGAGTGTAGGGTATAGAGTGTAGGGTATAGAGTGTAGGTTATACAGTGTATGGTATAGAGTGTATGGTATATAGTGTAGGGTATAGAGTGTTTGGTATAGAGTGTAGGGTATAGAGTGTAGAGTGTAGGGTATAGATTGTAGAGTGTAGAGTATAGGGTATAGAGTGTAGGGCATAGTGTTTATGGATTAGAGTGTATGGTATAGAGTGTAGGGTATAGAGTGTAGGGTATAGAGTGTAGAGTGTAGGGTATAGAGTGTAGGGTATAGAGTGTAGAGTGTAGGGTATAGAGTGTAGGGTATAGAGTATAGAGTGTAGGGTAAAGAGTGTAGGGTATAGAGTGTATGGAATAGAGTGTAGAGTGTAGAGTGTAGGGCATAGAGTGCATGGTATAGAGTGTAGGGTATAGAGTGTAGAGTGTAGCGTGTAGGGTGCAGAGTGTAGAGTGTAGGGTATAGAGTGTATGGTATATAGTGTAGAGTGTAGGGTATAGAGTGTAGGGTATAGAGTGTAGGGTATAGATTGTAGAATGTAGGGATTAGAGTGTAGGGTATAGAGTGTTGGGTATAGAGTGTAGAGTGTAGGGTATAGAGTGTAGGGTATAGAGTATAGAGTGTAGGGTATAGAGTGTAGGGTATTGAGTGTAGGGTATAGAGTGTAGGGTATAGAGTGTAGAGTGTAGAGTGTAGGGTATAGAGTGTAGAGTGTAGGGTATAGAGTGTAGGGTATAGAGTGTAGGTTATACAGTGTATGGTATAGAGTGTATGGTATATAGTGTAGGGTATAGAGTGTTTGGTATAGAGTGTAGGGTATAGAGTGTAGAGTGTAGGGTATAGATTGTAGAGTGTAGAGTGTTGGGTATAGAGTGTAGGGCATAGTGTTTATGGAATAGAGTGTATGGTATAGATTGTAGGGTATAGAGTGTAGGGTATAGAGTGTAGAGTGTAGGGTATAGAGTGTAGGGAATAGAGTGTAGAGTGTAGGGTATAGAGAGTAGGGTATAGAGTGTAGGGTATAGAGTGTAGAGTGTAGGGTATAGAGTGTAGGGTATAGAGTATAGAGTGTAGGGTATAGAGTGCAGGGTATAGAGTGTAGGGTATAGAGTGTAGGGTATAGAGTTTAGAGTGTAGGGTATAGAGTGTAGGGTATAGAGTGTAGGGTATAGAGTGTAGAGTGTAGGGTATAGAGTGTAGGGTATAGAGTGTAGGGTATAGAATGTAGAATGTAGGGATTAGAGTGTAGGGTATAGAGTGTAGGGTATTGAGTGTAGAGTGTAGGGTATAGAGTGTAGGGTATAGAGTGTAGGGTATAGATTGTAGAATGTAGGGATTAGAGTGTAGGGTATAGAGTGTAGGGTATAGAGTGTAGAGTGTAGGGTATAGAGTGTAGGGTATAGAGTATAGAGTGTAGGGTAAAGAGTGTAGGGTATAGAGTGTATGGAATAGAGTGTAGAGTGTAGAGTGTAGGGCATAGAGTGTATGGTATAGAGTGTAGGGTATAGAGTGTAGAGTGTAGCGTGTAGGGTGCAGAGTGTAGAGTGTAGGGTATAGAGTGTATGGTATATAGTGTAGAGTGAAGGGTATAGAGTGTAGGGTATAGAGTGTAGGGTATAGATTGTAGAATGTAGGGATTAGAGTGTAGGGTATAGAGTGTAGGGTATAGAGTGTAGAGTGTAGGGTATAGAGTGTAGGGTATAGAGTATAGAGTGTAGGGTAAAGAGTGTAGGGTATAGAGTGTATGGAATAGAGTGTAGAGTGTAGAGTGTAGGGCATAGAGTGTATGGTATAGAGTGTATGGTATAGAGTGTAGAGTGTAGCGTGTAGGGTACAGAGTGTAGAGTGTAGGGTATAGAGTGTATGGTATAGAGTGTAGAGTGTAGGGTATAGAGTGTAGGGTATTGAGTGTAGGGTATAGAGTGTAGGGTATGGAGTGTATGGTATATAGTGTAGGGTATAGAGTGTTTGGTATAGAGTGTAGGGTATAGAGTGTAGAGTGTAGGGTATAGATTGTAGAGTGTAGAGTGTAGGGTATAGAGTGTAGGGCATAGTGTTTATGGAATAGAGTGTATGGTATAGAGTGTAGCGTATAGAGTGTAGGGTATAGAGTGTAGAGTGTAGGGTATAGAGTGTAGGGTATAGAGTGTAGAGTGTAGGGTATAGAGAGTAGGGTATAGAGTGTAGGGTACAGAGTGTAGAGTGTAGGGTATAGAGTATAGGGTATAGAGTATAGAGCGTAGGGTATAGAGTGCAGGGTATAGAGTGTAGGGTATAGAGTGTAGGGTATAGAGTTTAGAGTGTAGGGTATAGAGTGTAGGGTATAGAGTGTAGGGTATAGAGTGTAGGGTATAGAGTGTAGGGTATAGATTGTAGAATGTAGGGATTAGAGTGTAGGGTATAGAGTGTAGGGTATAGAGTGTAGAGTGTATGGTATAGAGTGTAGGGTATAAAGTATAGAGTGTAGGGTAAAGAGTGTAGGGTATAGAGTGTATGGAATAGAGTGTAGAGTGTAGAGTGTAGGGCATAGAGTGTATGGTATAGAGTGTAGGGTATAGAGTGTAGAGTGTAGCGTGTAGGGTACAGAGTGTAGAGTGTAGGGTATAGAGTGTATGGTTTAAAGTGTAGAGTGTAGGGTTTAGAGTGTGGGGTATTGAGTGTAGGGTATAGAGTGTAGGGTATAGAGTGTAGAGTGTAGGGTATAGAGTGTAGAGTGTAGGGTATAGAGTGTTTGGTATAGAGTGTAGGGTATAGAGTGTATGGAATAGAGTGTAGAGTGTAGAGTGTAGGGCATAGAGTGTATGGTATAGAGTGTATGGTATAGAGTGTAGAGTGTAGCGTGTAGGGTACAGAGTGTAGAGTGTAGGGTATAGAGTGTATGGTATAGAGTGTAGAGTGTAGGGTATAGAGTGTAGGGTATTGAGTGTAGGGTATAGAGTGTAGGGTATGGAGTGTATGGTATATAGTGTAGGGTATAGAGTGTTTGGTATAGAGTGTAGGGTATAGAGTGTAGAGTGTAGGGTATAGATTGTAGAGTGTAGAGTGTAGGGTATAGAGTGTAGGGCATAGTGTTTATGGAATAGAGTGTATGGTATAGAGTGTAGCGTATAGAGTGTAGGGTATAGAGTGTAGAGTGTAGGGTATAGAGTGTAGGGTATAGAGTGTAGAGTGTAGGGTATAGAGAGTAGGGTATAGAGTGTAGGGTACAGAGTGTAGAGTGTAGGGTATAGAGTATAGGGTATAGAGTATAGAGCGTAGGGTATAGAGTGCAGGGTATAGAGTGTAGGGTACAGAGTGTAGGGTATAGAGTTTAGAGTGTAGGGTATAGAGTGTAGGGTATAGAGTGTAGGGTATAGAGTGTAGGGTATAGAGTGTAGGGTATAGATTGTAGAATGTAGGGATTAGAGTGTAGGGTATAGAGTGTAGGGTATAGAGTGTAGAGTGTATGGTATAGAGTGTAGGGTATAAAGTATAGAGTGTAGGGTAAAGAGTGTAGGGTATAGAGTGTATGGAATAGAGTGTAGAGTGTAGGGCATAGAGTGTATGGTATAGAGTGTAGGGTATAGAGTGTAGAGTGTAGCGTGTAGGGTACAGAGTGTAGAGTGTAGGGTATAGAGTGTATGGTTTAAAGTGTAGAGTGTAGGGTTTAGAGTGTGGGGTATTGAGTGTAGGGTATAGAGTGTAGGGTATAGAGTGTAGAGTGTAGGGTATAGAGTGTAGAGTGTAGGGTATAGAGTGTTTGGTATAGAGTGTAGGGTATAGAGTGTAGAGTGTAGGGTATAGAGTGTAGGGTATAGAGTGTAGGGTATAGATTGTAGAATGTAGGGATTAGAGTGTAGGGTATAGAGTGTAGGGTATAGAGTGTAGAGTGTAGGGTATAAAGTGTAGGGTATAGAGTATAGAGTGTAGGGTAAAGAGTGTAGGCTATAGAGTGTATGGAATAGAGTGTAGAGTGTAGAGTGTAGGGCATAGAGTGTATGGTATAGAGTGTAGGGTATAGAGTGTAGAGTGTAGCGTGTAGTGTGCAGAGTGTAGAGTGTAGGGTATAGAGTGTATGGTATATAGTGTAGAGTGTAGGGTATAGAGTGTAGGGTATAGAGTGTAGGGTATAGATTGTAGAATGTAGGGATTAGAGTGTAGGGTATAGAGTGTAGGGTATAGAGTGTAGAGTGTAGGGTATAGAGTGTAGGGTATAGAGTATAGAGTGTAGGGTAAAGAGTGTAGGGTATAGAGTGTATGGAATAGAGTGTAGAGTGTAGAGTGTAGGGCATAGAGTGTATGGAATAGAGTGTATGGTATAGAGTGTAGAGTGTAGCGTGTAGGGTACAGAGTGTAGAGTGTAGGGTATAGAGTGTATGGTATAGAGTGTAGGGTATAGAGTGTAGGGTATTGAGTGTAGGGTATAGAGTGTAGGGTATAGAGTGTAGAGTGTAGGGTATAGAGTGTAGAGTGTAGGGTATAGAGTGTAGGGTATAGAGTGTAGGTTATACAGTGTATGGTATAGAGTGTATGGTATATAGTGTAGGGTATAGAGTGTTTGGTATAGAGTGTAGGGTATAGAGTGTAGAGTGTAGGGTATAGATTGTAGAGTGTAGAGTATAGGGTATAGAGTGTAGGGCATAGTGTTTATGGATTAGAGTGTATGGTATAGAGTGTAGGGTATAGAGTGTAGGGTATAGAGTGTAGAGTGTAGGGTATAGAGTGTAGGGTATAGAGTGTAGAGTGTAGGGTATAGAAGGTAGGGTATAGAGTGTAGGGTATAGAGTGTAGAGTGTAGGGTATAGAGTGTAGGGTATAGAGTATAGAGTGTAGGGTATAGAGTGCAGGGTATAGAGTGTAGGGTATAGAGTGTAGGGTATAGAGTTTAGAGTGTAGGGTATAGAGTGTAGGGTATAGAGTGTAGGGTATAGAGTGTAGAGTGTAGGGTATAGAGTCTAGGGTATAGAGTGTAGGGTATAGAATGTAGAATGTAGGGATTAGAGTGTAGGGTATAGAGTGTAGGGTATAGAGTGTAGAGTGTAGGGTATAGAGTGTAAGGTATAGAGTGTAGGGTATAGATTGTAGAATGTAGGGATTAGAGTGTAGGGTATAGATTGTAGGGTATAGAGTGTAGAGTGTAGGGTATAGAGTGTAGGGTATAGAGTATAGAGTGTAGGGTAAAGAGTGTAGGGTATAGAGTGTATGGAATAGAGTGTAGAGTGTAGAGTGTAGGGCATAGAGTGTATGGTATAGAGTGTATGGTATAGAGTGTAGAGTGTAGGGTACAGAGTGTAGAGTGTAGGGTATAGAGTGTATGGTATAGAGTGTAGAGTGTAGGGTATAGAGTGTAGGGTATTGAGTGTAGGGTATAGAGTGTAGGGTATAGAGTGTATGGTATATAGTGTAGGGTATAGAGTGTTTGGTATAGAGTGTAGGGTATAGAGTGTAGAGTGTAGGGTATAGATTGTAGAGTGTAGAGTGTAGGGTATAGAGTGTAGGGCATAGTGTTTATGGAATAGAGTGTATGGTATAGAGTGTAGCGTATAGAGTGTAGGGTATAGAGTGTAGAGTGTAGGGTATAGAGTGTAGGGTATAGAGTGTAGAGTGTAGGGTATAGAGAGTAGGGTATAGAGTGTAGGGTACAGAGTGTAGAGTGTAGGGTATAGAGTATAGGGTATAGAGTATAGAGCGTAGGGTATAGAGTGCAGGGTATAGAGTGTAGGGTATAGAGTGTAGGGTATAGAGTTTAGAGTGTAGGGTATAGAGTGTAGGGTATAGAGTGTAGGGTATAGATTGTAGAATGTAGGGATTAGAGTGTAGGGTATAGAGTGTAGGGTATAGAGTGTAGAGTGTATGGTATAGAGTGTAGGGTATAAAGTATAGAGTGTAGGGTAAAGAGTGTAGGGTATAGAGTGTATGGAATAGAGTGTAGAGTGTAGAGTGTAGGGCATAGAGTGTATGGTATAGAGTGTAGGGTATAGAGTGTAGAGTGTAGCGTGTAGGGTACAGAGTGTAGAGTGTAGGGTATAGAGTGTATGGTTTAAAGTGTAGAGTGTAGGGTTTAGAGTGTGGGGTATTGAGTGTAGGGTATAGAGTGTAGGGTATAGAGTGTAGAGTGTAGGGTATAGAGTGTAGAGTGTAGTGTATAGAGTGTTTGGTATAGAGTGTAGGGTATAGAGTGTAGAGTGTAGGGTATAGAGTGTAGGGTATAGAGTGCAGGGTATAGATTGTAGAATGTAGGGATTAGAGTGTAGGGTATAGAGTGTAGGGTATAGAGTGTAGAGTGTAGGGTATAAAGTGTAGGGTATAGAGTATAGAGTGTAGGGTAAAGAGTGTAGGCTATAGAGTGTATGGAATAGAGTGTAGAGTGTAGAGTGTAGGGCATAGAGTGTATGGTATAGAGTGTAGGGTATAGAGTGTAGAGTGTAGCGTGTAGTGTGCAGAGTGTAGAGTGTAGGGTATAGAGTGTATGGTATATAGTGTAGAGTGTAGGGTATAGAGTGTAGGGTATAGAGTGTAGGGTATAGATTGTAGAATGTAGGGATTAGAGTGTAGGGTATAGAGTGTAGGGTATAGAGTGTAGAGTGTAGGGTATAGAGTGTAGGGTATAGAGTATAGAGTGTAGGGTAAAGAGTGTAGGGTATAGAGTGTATGGAATAGAGTGTAGAGTGTAGAGTGTAGGGCATAGAGTGTATGGAATAGAGTGTATGGTATAGAGTGTAGAGTGTAGCGTGTAGGGTACCGAGTGTAGAGTGTAGGGTATAGAGTGTATGGTATAGAGTGTAGAGTGTAGGGTATAGAGTGTAGGGTATTGAGTGTAGGGTATAGAGTGTAGGGTATAGAGTGTAGAGTGTAGAGTGTAGGGTATAGAGTGTAGAGTGTAGGGTATAGAGTGTAGGGTATAGAGTCTAGGTTATACAGTGTATGGTATAGAGTGTATGGTATATAGTGTAGGGTATAGAGTGTTTGGTATAGAGTGTAGGGTATAGAGTGTAGAGTGTAGGGTATAGATTGTAGAGTGTAGAGTATAGGGTATAGAGTGTAGGGCATAGTGTTTATGGATTAGAGTGTATGGTATAGAGTGTAGGGTATAGAGTGTAGGGTATAGAGTGTAGAGTGTAGGGTATAGAGTGTAGGGTATAGAGTGTAGAGTGTAGGGTATAGAAGGTAGGGTATAGAGTGTAGGGTGTAGAGTGTAGGGTATAGAGTGTAGGGTATAGAGTATAGAGTGTAGGGTATAGAGTGCAGGGTATAGAGTGTAGGGTATAGAGTGTAGGGTATAGAGTTTAGAGTGTAGGGTATAGAGTGTAGGGTATAGAGTGTAGGGTATAGAGTGTAGAGTGTAGGGTATAGAGTCTAGGGTATAGAGTGTAGGGTATAGAATGTAGAATGTAGGGATTAGAGTGTAGGGTATAGAGTGTAGGGTATAGAGTGTAGAGTGTAGGGTATAGAGTGTAAGGTATAGAGTGTAGGGTATAGATTGTAGAATGTAGGGATTAGAGTGTAGGGTATAGATTGTAGGGTATAGAGTGTAGAGTGTAGGGTATAGAGTGTAGGGTATAGAGTATAGAGTGTAGGGTAAAGAGTGTAGGGTATAGAGTGTATGGAATAGAGTGTAGAGTGTAGAGTGTAGGGCATAGAGTGTATGGTATAGAGTGTAGGGTATAGAGTGTAGAGTGTAGCGTGTAGGGTGCAGAGTGTAGAGTGTAGGGTATAGAGTGTATGGTATAGAGTGTAGAGTGTGGGGTATAGAGTGTAGGGTATAGAGTGTAGGGTATAGATTGTAGAATGTAGGGATTAGAGTGTAGGGTATAGAGTGTAGGGTATAGAGTGTAGAGTGTAGGGTATAGAGTGTAGGGTATAGAGTGTATGGAATAGAGTGTAGAGTGTAGAGTGTAGGGCATAGAGTGTATGGTATAGAGTGTATGGTATAGAGTGTAGAGTGTAGCGTGTAGGGTACAGAGTGTAGAGTGTAGGGTATAGAGTGTATGGTATAGAGTGTAGAGTGTAGGGTATAGAGTGTAGGGTATTGAGTGTAGGGTATAGAGTGTAGGGTATAGAGTGTATGGTATATAGTGTAGGGTATAGAGTGTTTGGTATAGAGTGTAGGGTATAGAGTGTAGAGTGTAGGGTATAGATTGTAGAGTGTAGAGTGTAGGGTATAGAGTGTAGCGCATAGTGTTTATGGAATAGAGTGTATGGTATAGAGTGTAGGGTATAGAGTGTAGGGTATAGAGTGTAGAGTGTAGGGTATAGAGTGTATGGTATAGAGTGTAGAGTGTAGGGTATAGAGTGTAGGGTATTGAGTGTAGGGTATAGAGTGTAGGGTTTAGAGTGTATGGTATATAGTGTAGGGTATAGAGTGTTTGGTATAGAGTGTAGGGTATAGAGTGTAGAGTGTAGGGTATAGATTGTAGAGTGTAGAGTGTAGGGTATAGAGTGTAGGGCATAGTGTTTATGGAATAGAGTGTATGGTATAGAGTGTAGGGTATAGAGTGTAGAGTGTAGGGTATAGAGTGTAGGGTATAGAGTGTAGAGTGTAGGGTATAGAGAGTAGGGTATAGAGTGTAGGGTATAGAGTGTAGAGTGTAGGGTATAGAGTGTAGGGTATAGAGTATAGAGTGTAGGGTAAAGAGTGTAGGGTATAGAGTGTATGGAATAGAGTGTAGAGTGTAGAGTGTAGGGCATAGAGTGCATGGTATAGAGTGTAGGGTATAGAGTGTAGAGTGTAGCGTGTAGGGTGCAGAGTGTAGAGTGTAGGGTATAGAGTGTATGGTATATAGTGTAGAGTGTAGGGTATAGAGTGTAGGGTATAGAGTGTAGGGTATAGATTGTAGAATGTAGGGATTAGAGTGTAGGGTATAGAGTGTTGGGTATAGAGTGTAGAGTGTAGGGTATAGAGTGTAGGGTATAGAGTATAGAGTGTAGGGTATAGAGTGTATGGAATAGAGTGTAGAGTGTAGAGTGTAGGGCATAGAGTGTATGGAATAGAGTGTATGGTATAGAGTGTAGAGTGTAGCGTGTAGGGTACAGAGTGTAGAGTGTAGGGTATAGAGTGTATGGTATAGAGTGTAGAGTGTAGGGTATAGAGTGTAGGGTATTGAGTGTAGGGTATAGAGTGTAGGGTATAGAGTGTAGAGTGTAGAGTGTAGGGTATAGAGTGTAGAGTGTAGGGTATAGAGTGTAGGGTATAGAGTGTAGGTTATACAGTGTATGGTATAGAGTGTATGGTATATAGTGTAGGGTATAGAGTGTTTGGTATAGAGTGTAGGGTATAGAGTGTAGAGTGTAGGGTATAGATTGTAGAGTGTAGAGTGTTGGGTATAGAGTGTAGGGCATAGTGTTTATGGAATAGAGTGTATGGTATAGATTGTAGGGTATAGAGTGTAGGGTATAGAGTGTAGAGTGTAGGGTATAGAGTGTAGGGAATAGAGTGTAGAGTGTAGGGTATAGAGAGTAGGGTATGGAGTGTAGGGTATAGAGTGTAGAGTGTAGGGTATAGAGTGTAGGGTATAGAGTATAGAGTGTAGGGTATAGAGTGCAGAGTATAGAGTGTAGGGTATAGAGTGTAGGGTATAGAGTTTAGAGTGTAGGGTATAGAGTGTAGGGTATAGAGTGTAGGGTATAGAGTGTAGAGTGTAGGGTATAGAGTGTAGGGTATAGAGTGTAGGGTATAGAATGTAGAATGTAGGGATTAGAGTGTAGGGTATATAGTGTAGGGTATTGAGTGTAGAGTGTAGGGTATAGAGTGTAGGGTATAGAGTGTAGGGTATAGATTGTAGAATGTAGGGATTAGAGTGTAGGGTATAGAGTGTAGGGTATAGAGTGTAGAGTGTAGGGTATAGAGTGTAGGGTATAGAGTATAGAGTGTAGGGTAAAGAGTGTAGGGTATAGAGTGTATGGAATAGAGTGTAGAGTGTAGGGCATAGAGTGTATGGTATAGAGTGTAGGGTATAGAGTGTAGAGTGTAACGTGTAGGGTACAGAGTGTAGAGAGTAGGGTATAGAGTGTATGGTATAGAGTGTAGAGTGTAGGGTATAGAGTGTAGGGTATTGAGTGTAGGGTATAGAGTGTAGGGTATAGAGTGTAGAGTGTAGGGTATAGAGTGTAGAGTGTAGGGTATAGAGTGTTTGGTATAGAGTGTAGGGTATAGAGTGTAGAGTGTAGGGTATAGAGTGTAGGGTATAGAGTGTAGGGTATAGATTGTAGAGTGTAGGGTATAGAGTGTAGGGTATAGAGTATAGAGTGTAGGGTAAAGAGTGTAGGGTATAGAGTGTATGGAATAGAGTGTAGAGTGTAGAGTGTAGCGTGTAGGGTACAGAGTGTAGAGTGTAGGGTATAGAGTGTATGGTATAGAGTGTAGAGTGTAGGGTATAGAGTGTAGGGTATTGAGTGTAGGGTATAGAGTGTAGGGTATAGAGTGTATGGTATATAGTGTAGGGTATAGAGTGTTTGGTATAGAGTGTAGGGTATAGAGTGTAGAGTGTAGGGTATAGATTGTAGAGTGTAGAGTGTAGGGTATAGAGTGTAGGGCATAGTGTTTATGGAATAGAGTGTATGGTATAGAGTGTAGGGTATAGAGTGTAGAGTGTAGGGTATAGAGTGTAGGGTATAGAGTGTAGAGTGTAGGGTATAGAGAGTAGGGTATAGAGTGTAGGGTATAGAGTGTAGAGTGTAGGGTATAGAGTGTAGGGTATAGAGTATAGAGTGTAGGGTATAGAGTGCAGGGTATAGAGTGTAGGGTATAGAGTGTAGGGTATAGAGTTTAGAGTGTAGGGTATAGAGTGTAGGGTATAGAGTGTAGGGTATAGAGTGTAGAGTGTAGGGTATAGAGTGTAGGGTATAGAGTGTAGGGTATAGATTGTAGAATGTAGGGATTAGAGTGTAGGGTATAGAGTGTAGGGTATAGAGTGTAGAGTGTATGGTATAGAGTGTAGGGTATAAAGTATAGAGTGTAGGGTAAAGAGTGTAGGGTATAGAGTGTATGGAATAGAGTGTAGAGTGTAGGGCATAGAGTGTATGGTATAGAGTGTAGGGTATAGAGTGTAGAGTGTAGCGTGTAGGGTACAGAGTGTAGAGTGTAGGGTATAGAGTGTATGGTATAGAGTGTAGAGTGTAGGGTATAGAGTGTAGGGTATAGAGTGTAGGGTATAGATTGTAGAATGTAGGGATTAGAGTGTAGGGTATAGAGTGTAGGGTATAGAGTGTAGAGTGTAGGGTATAGAGTGTAGGGTATAGAGTATAGAGTGTAGGGTAAAGAGTGTAGGGTATAGAGTGTATGGAATAGAGTGTAGAGTGTAGAGTGTAGGGCATAGAGTGTATGGTATAGAGTGTAGGGTATAGAGTGTAGAGTGTAACGTGTAGGGTACAGAGTGTAGAGAGTAGGGTATAGAGTGTATGGTATAGAGTGTAGAGTGTAGGGTATAGAGTGTAGGGTATTGAGTGTAGGGTATAGAGTGTAGGGTATAGAGTGTAGAGTGTAGGGTATAGAGTGTAGAGTGTAGGGTATAGAGTGTTTGGTATAGAGTGTAGGGTATAGAGTGTAGAGTGTAGGGTATAGAGTGTAGGGTATAGAGTGTAGGGTATAGATTGTAGAGTGTAGGGTATAGAGTGTAGGGTATAGAGTATAGAGTGTAGGGTAAAGAGTGTAGGGTATAGAGTGTATGGAATAGAGTGTAGAGTGTAGAGTGTAGCGTGTAGGGTACAGAGTGTAGAGTGTAGGGTATAGAGTGTATGGTATAGAGTGTAGAGTGTAGGGTATAGAGTGTAGGGTATTGAGTGTAGGGTATAGAGTGTAGGGTATAGAGTGTATGGTATATAGTGTAGGGTATAGAGTGTTTGGTATAGAGTGTAGGGTATAGAGTGTAGAGTGTAGGGTATAGATTGTAGAGTGTAGAGTGTAGGGTATAGAGTGTAGGGCATAGTGTTTATGGAATAGAGTGTATGGTATAGAGTGTAGGGTATAGAGTGTAGAGTGTAGGGTATAGAGTGTAGGGTATAGAGTGTAGAGTGTAGGGTATAGAGAGTAGGGTATAGAGTGTAGGGTATAGAGTGTAGAGTGTAGGGTATAGAGTGTAGGGTATAGAGTATAGAGTGTAGGGTATAGAGTGCAGGGTATAGAGTGTAGGGTATAGAGTGTAGGGTATAGAGTTTAGAGTGTAGGGTATAGAGTGTAGGGTATAGAGTGTAGGGTATAGAGTGTAGAGTGTAGGGTATAGAGTGTAGGGTATAGAGTGTAGGGTATAGATTGTAGAATGTAGGGATTAGAGTGTAGGGTATAGAGTGTAGGGTATAGAGTGTAGAGTGTATGGTATAGAGTGTAGGGTATAAAGTATAGAGTGTAGGGTAAAGAGTGTAGGGTATAGAGTGTATGGAATAGAGTGTAGAGTGTAGAGTGTAGGGCATAGAGTGTATGGTATAGAGTGTAGGGTATAGAGTGTAGAGTGTAGCGTGTAGGGTACAGAGTGTAGAGTGTAGGGTATAGAGTGTATGGTATAGAGTGTAGAGTGTAGGGTATAGAGTGTAGGGTATAGAGTGTAGGGTATAGATTGTAGAATGTAGGGATTAGAGTGTAGGGTATAGAGTGTAGGGTATAGAGTGTAGAGTGTAGGGTATAGAGTGTAGGGTATAGAGTATAGAGTGTAGGGTAAAGAGTGTAGGGTATAGAGTGTATGGAATAGAGTGTAGAGTGTAGAGTGTAGGGCATAGAGTGTATGGTATAGAGTGTAGGGTATAGAGTGTAGAGTGTAGCGTGTAGGGTACAGAGTGTAGAGAGTAGGGTATAGAGTGTATGGTATAGCGCGTAGAGTGTAGGGTATAGAGTGTAGGGTATTGAGTGTAGGGTATAGAGTGTAGGGTATAGAGTGTAGAGTGTAGGGTATAGAGTGTAGAGTGTAGGGTATAGAGTGTTTGGTATAGAGTGTAGGGTATAGAGTGTAGAGTGTAGGGTATAGAGTGTAGGGTATAGAGTGTAGGGTATAGATTGTAGAATGTAGGGATTAGAGTGTAGGGTATAGAGTGTAGGGTATAGAGTGTAGAATGTAGGGTATAGAGTGTAGTGTATAGAGTATAGAGTGTAGGGTAAAGAGTGTAGGGTATAGAGTGTATGGAATAGAGTGTAGAGTGTAGAGTGTAGGGCATAGAGTGTATGGTATAGAGTGTAGGGTATAGAGTGTAGAGTGTAGGGTATAGAGTGCAGGGTATTGAGTGTCGGGTATAGAGTGTAGGGTATAGAGTGTAGAGTGTGGAGTGTAGGGTATAGAGTGTAGAGTGTAGGGTATAGAGTGTAGGGTATAGAGTGTAGGTTATACAGTGTATGGTATAGAGTGTATGGTATATAGTGTAGGGTATAGAGTGTTTGGTATAGAGTGTAGGGTATAGAGTGTAGAGTGTAGGGTATAGATTGTAGAGTGTAGAGTGTAGGGTATAGAGTGTAGGGCATAGTGTTTATGGAATAGAGTGTATGGTATAGAGTGTAGGGTATAGAGTGTAGGGTATAGAGTGTAGAGTGTAGGGTATAGAGTGTAGGGAATAGAGTGTAGAGTGTAGGGTATAGAGAGTAGGGTATAGAGTGTAGGGTATAGAGTGTAGAGTGTAGGGTATAGAGTGTAGGGTATAAAGTATAGAGTGTAGGGTAAAGAGTGTAGGGTATAGAGTGTATGGAATAGAGTGTAGAGTGTAGAGTGTAGGGCATAGAGTGTATGGTATAGAGTGTAGGGTATAGAGTGTAGAGTGTAGCGTGTAGGGTACAGAGTGTAGAGTGTAGGGTATAGAGTGTATGGTATAGAGTGTAGAGTGTAGGGTATAGAGTGTAGGGTATAGAGTGTAGGGTATAGATTGTAGAATGTAGGGATTAGAGTGTAGGGTATAGAGTGTAGGGTATAGAGTGTAGAGTGTAGGGTATAGAGTGTAGGGTATAGAGTATAGAGTGTAGGGTAAAGAGTGTAGGGTATAGAGTGTATGGAATAGAGTGTAGAGTGTAGAGTGTAGGGCATAGAGTGTATGGTATAGAGTGTAGGGTATAGAGTGTAGAGTGTAGCGTGTAGGGTACAGAGTGTAGAGAGTAGGGTATAGAGTGTATGGTATAGAGTGTAGAGTGTAGGGTATAGAGTGTAGGGTATTGAGTGTAGGGTATAGAGTGTAGGGTATAGAGTGTAGAGTGTAGGGTATAGAGTGTAGAGTGTAGGGTATAGAGTGTTTGGTATAGAGTGTAGGGTATAGAGTGTAGAGTGTAGGGTATAGAGTGTAGGGTATAGAGTGTAGGGTATAGATTGTAGAATGTAGGGATTAGAGTGTAGGGTATAGAGTGTAGGGTATAGAGTGTAGAATGTAGGGTATAGAGTGTAGGGTATAGAGTATAGAGTGTAGGGTAAAGAGTGTAGGGTATAGAGTGTATGGAATAGAGTGTAGAGTGTAGAGTGTAGGGCATAGAGTGTATGGTATAGAGTGTAGGGTATAGAGTGTAGAGTGTAGGGTATAGAGTGCAGGGTATTGAGTGTCGGGTATAGAGTGTAGGGTATAGAGTGTAGAGTGTGGAGTGTAGGGTATAGAGTGTAGAGTGTAGGGTATAGAGTGTAGGGTATAGAGTGTAGGTTATACAGTGTATGGTATAGAGTGTATGGTATATAGTGTAGGGTATAGAGTGTTTGGTATAGAGTGTAGGGTATAGAGTGTAGAGTGTAGGGTATAGATTGTAGAGTGTAGAGTGTAGGGTATAGAGTGTAGGGCATAGTGTTTATGGAATAGAGTGTATGGTATAGAGTGTAGGGTATAGAGTGTAGGGTATAGAGTGTAGAGTGTAGGGTATAGAGTGTAGGGAATAGAGTGTAGAGTGTAGGGTATAGAGAGTAGGGTATAGAGTGTAGGGTATAGAGTGTAGAGTGTAGGGTATAGAGTGTAGGGTATAGAGTATAGAGTGTAGGGTATAGAGTGCAGGGTATAGAGTGTAGGGTATAGAGTGTAGGGTATAGAGTTTAGAGTGTAGGGTATAGAGTGTAGGGTATAGAGTGTAGGGTATAGAGTGTAGAGTGTAGGGTATAGAGTGTAGGGTATAGAGTGTAGGGTATAGAATGTAGAATGTAGGGATTAGAGTGTAGGGTATAGAGTGTAGGGTATTGAGTGTAGAGTGTAGGGTATAGAGTGTAGGGTATAGAGTGTAGGGTATAGATTGTAGAATGTGGGGATTAGAGTGTAGGGTATAGAGTGTAGGGTATAGAGTGTAGAGTGTAGGGTATAGAGTGTAGGGTATAGAGTATAGAGTGTAGGGTAAAGAGTGTAGGGTATAGAGTGTATGGAATAGAGTGTAGAGTGTAGAGTGTAGGGCATAGAGTGCATGGTATAGAGTGTAGGGTATAGAGTGTAGAGTGTAGCGTGTAGGGTGCAGAGTGTAGAGTGTAGGGTATAGAGTGTATGGTATATAGTGTAGAGTGTAGGGTATAGAGTGTAGGGTATAGAGTGTAGGGTATAGATTGTAGAATGTAGGGATTAGAGTGTAGGGTATAGAGTGTTGGGTATAGAGTGTAGAGTGTAGGGTATAGAGTGTAGGGTATAGAGTATAGAGTGTAGGGTATAGAGTGTATGGAATAGAGTGTAGAGTGTAGAGTGTAGGGCATAGAGTGTATGGAATAGAGTGTATGGTATAGAGTGTAGAGTGTAGCGTGTAGGGTACAGAGTGTAGAGTGTAGGGTATAGAGTGTATGGTATAGAGTGTAGAGTGTAGGGTATAGAGTGTAGGGTATTGAGTGTAGGGTATAGAGTGTAGGGTATAGAGTGTAGAGTGTAGGGTATAGAGTGTAGAGTGTAGGGTATAGAGTGTAGGGTATAGAGTGTAGGTTATACAGTGTATGGTATAGAGTGTATGGTATATAGTGTAGGGTATAGAGTGTTTGGTATAGAGTGTAGGGTATAGAGTGTAGAGTGTAGGGTATAGATTGTAGAGTGTAGAGTGTTGGGTATAGAGTGTAGGGCATAGTGTTTATGGAATAGAGTGTATGGTATAGATTGTAGGGTATAGAGTGTAGGGTATAGAGTGTAGAGTGTAGGGTATAGAGTGTAGGGAATAGAGTGTAGAGTGTAGGGTATAGAGAGTAGGGTATGGAGTGTAGGGTATAGAGTGTAGAGTGTAGGGTATAGAGTGTAGGGTATAGAGTATAGAGTGTAGGGTATAGAGTGCAGGGTATAGAGTGTAGGGTATAGAGTGTAGGGTATAGAGTTTAGAGTGTAGGGTATAGAGTGTAGGGTATAGAGTGTAGGGTATAGAGTGTAGAGTGTAGGGTATAGAGTGTAGGGTATAGAGTGTAGGGTATAGAATGTAGAATGTAGGGATTAGAGTGTAGGGTATAGAGTGTAGGGTATTGAGTGTAGAGTGTAGGGTATAGAGTGTAGGGTATAGAGTGTAGGGTATAGATTGTAGAATGTAGGGATTAGAGTGTAGGGTATAGAGTGTAGGGTATAGAGTGTAGAGTGTAGGGTATAGAGTGTAGGGTATAGAGTATAGAGTGTAGGGTAAAGAGTGTAGGGTATAGAGTGTATGGAATAGAGTGTAGAGTGTAGAGTGTAGGGCATAGAGTGTATGGTATAGAGTGTAGGGTATAGAGTGTAGAGTGTAGCGTGTAGGGTGCAGAGTGTAGAGTGTAGGGTATAGAGTGTATGGTATAGAGTGTAGAGTGAAGGGTATAGAGTGTAGGGTATAGAGTGTAGGGTATAGATTGTAGAATGTAGGGATTAGAGTGTAGGGTATAGAGTGTAGGGTATAGAGTGTAGAGTGTAGGGTATAGAGTGTAGGGTATAGAGTATAGAGTGTAGGGTAAAGAGTGTAGGGTATAGAGTGTATGGAATAGAGTGTAGAGTGTAGAGTGTAGGGCATAGAGTGTATGGTATAGAGTGTATGGTATAGAGTGTAGAGTGTAGCGTGTAGGGTACAGAGTGTAGAGTGTAGGGTATAGAGTGTATGGTATAGAGTGTAGAGTGTAGGGTATAGAGTGTAGGGTATTGAGTGTAGGGTATAGAGTGTAGGGTATGGAGTGTATGGTATATAGTGTAGGGTATAGAGTGTTTGGTATAGAGTGTAGGGTATAGAGTGTAGAGTGTAGGGTATAGATTGTAGAGTGTAGAGTGTAGGGTATAGAGTGTAGGGCATAGTGTTTATGGAATAGAGTGTATGGTATAGAGTGTAGCGTATAGAGTGTAGGGTATAGAGTGTAGAGTGTAGGGTATAGAGTGTAGGGTATAGAGTGTAGAGTGTAGGGTATAGAGAGTAGGGTATAGAGTGTAGGGTACAGAGTGTAGAGTGTAGGGTATAGAGTATAGGGTATAGAGTATAGAGCGTAGGGTATAGAGTGCAGGGTATAGAGTGTAGGGTATAGAGTGAAGGGTATAGAGTTTAGAGTGTAGGGTATAGAGTGTAGGGTATAGAGTGTAGGGTATAGAGTGTAGGGTATAGAGTGTAGGGTATAGATTGTAGAATGTAGGGATTAGAGTGTAGGGTATAGAGTGTAGGGTATAGAGTGTAGAGTGTATGGTATAGAGTGTAGGGTATAAAGTATAGAGTGTAGGGTAAAGAGTGTAGGGTATAGAGTGTATGGAATAGAGTGTAGAGTGTAGAGTGTAGGGCATAGAGTGTATGGTATAGAGTGTAGGGTATAGAGTGTAGAGTGTAGCGTGTAGGGTACAGAGTGTAGAGTGTAGGGTATAGAGTGTATGGTTTAAAGTGTAGAGTGTAGGGTTTAGAGTGTGGGGTATTGAGTGTAGGGTATAGAGTGTAGGGTATAGAGTGTAGAGTGTAGGGTATAGAGTGTAGAGTGTAGGGTATAGAGTGTTTGGTATAGAGTGTAGGGTATAGAGTGTATGGAATAGAGTGTAGAGTGTAGAGTGTAGGGCATAGAGTGTATGGTATAGAGTGTATGGTATAGAGTGTAGAGTGTAGCGTGTAGGGTACAGAGTGTAGAGTGTAGGGTATAGAGTGTATGGTATAGAGTGTAGAGTGTAGGGTATAGAGTGTAGGGTATTGAGTGTAGGGTATAGAGTGTAGGGTATGGAGTGTATGGTATATAGTGTAGGGTATAGAGTGTTTGGTATAGAGTGTAGGGTATAGAGTGTAGAGTGTAGGGTATAGATTGTAGAGTGTAGAGTGTAGGGTATAGAGTGTAGGGCATAGTGTTTATGGAATAGAGTGTATGGTATAGAGTGTAGCGTATAGAGTGTAGGGTATAGAGTGTAGAGTGTAGGGTATAGAGTGTAGGGTATAGAGTGTAGAGTGTAGGGTATAGAGAGTAGGGTATAGAGTGTAGGGTACAGAGTGTAGAGTGTAGGGTATAGAGTATAGGGTATAGAGTATAGAGCGTAGGGTATAGAGTGCAGGGTATAGAGTGTAGGGTATAGAGTGTAGGGTATAGAGTTTAGAGTGTAGGGTATAGAGTGTAGGGTATAGAGTGTAGGGTATAGAGTGTAGGGTATAGAGTGTAGGGTATAGATTGTAGAATGTAGGGATTAGAGTGTAGGGTATAGAGTGTAGGGTATAGAGTGTAGAGTGTATGGTATAGAGTGTAGGGTATAAAGTATAGAGTGTAGGGTAAAGAGTGTAGGGTATAGAGTGTATGGAATAGAGTGTAGAGTGTAGAGTGTAGGGCATAGAGTGTATGGTATAGAGTGTAGGGTATAGAGTGTAGAGTGTAGCGTGTAGGGTACAGAGTGTAGAGTGTAGGGTATAGAGTGTATGGTTTAAAGTGTAGAGTGTAGGGTTTAGAGTGTGGGGTATTGAGTGTAGGGTATAGAGTGTAGGGTATAGAGTGTAGAGTGTAGGGTATAGAGTGTAGAGTGTAGGGTATAGAGTGTTTGGTATAGAGTGTAGGGTATAGAGTGTAGAGTGTAGGGTATAGAGTGTAGGGTATAGAGTGTAGGGTATAGATTGTAGAATGTAGGGATTAGAGTGTAGGGTATAGAGTGTAGGGTATAGAGTGTAGAGTGTAGGGTATAAAGTGTAGGGTATAGAGTATAGAGTGTAGGGTAAAGAGTGTAGGCTATAGAGTGTATGGAATAGAGTGTAGAGTGTAGAGTGTAGGGCATAGAGTGTATGGTATAGAGTGTAGGGTATAGAGTGTAGAGTGTAGCGTGTAGGGTGCAGAGTGTAGAGTGTAGGGTATAGAGTGTATGGTATATAGTGTAGAGTGTAGGGTATAGAGTGTAGGGTATAGAGTGTAGGGTATAGATTGTAGAATGTAGGGATTAGAGTGTAGGGTATAGAGTGTAGGGTATAGAGTGTAGAGTGTAGGGTATAGAGTGTAGGGTATAGAGTATAGAGTGTAGGGTAAAGAGTGTAGGGTATAGAGTGTATGGAATAGAGTGTAGAGTGTAGAGTGTAGGGCATAGAGTGTATGGAATAGAGTGTATGGTATAGAGTGTAGAGTGTAGCGTGTAGGGTACAGAGTGTAGAGTGTAGGGTATAGAGTGTATGGTATAGAGTGTAGGGTATAGAGTGTAGGGTATTGAGTGTAGGGTATAGAGTGTAGGGTATAGAGTGTAGAGTGTAGGGTATAGAGTGTAGAGTGTAGGGTATAGAGTGTAGGGTATAGAGTGTAGGTTATACAGTGTATGGTATAGAGTGTATGGTATATAGTGTAGGGTATAGAGTGTTTGGTATAGAGTGTAGGGTATAGAGTGTAGAGTGTAGGGTATAGATTGTAGAGTGTAGAGTATAGGGTATAGAGTGTAGGGCATAGTGTTTATGGATTAGAGTGTATGGTATAGAGTGTAGGGTATAGAGTGTAGGGTATAGAGTGTAGAGTGTAGGGTATAGAGTGTAGGGTATAGAGTGTAGAGTGTAGGGTATAGAGTGTAGGGTATAGAGTATAGAGTGTAGGGTAAAGAGTGTAGGGTATAGAGTGTATGGAATAGAGTGTAGAGTGTAGAGTGTAGGGCATAGAGTGCATGGTATAGAGTGTAGGGTATAGAGTGTAGAGTGTAGCGTGTAGGGTGCAGAGTGTAGAGTGTAGGGTATAGAGTGTATGGTATATAGTGTAGAGTGTAGGGTATAGAGTGTAGGGTATAGAGTGTAGGGTATAGATTGTAGAATGTAGGGATTAGAGTGTAGGGTATAGAGTGTTGGGTATAGAGTGTAGAGTGTAGGGTATAGAGTGTAGGGTATAGAGTATAGAGTGTAGGGTATAGAGTGTAGGGTATTGAGTGTAGGGTATAGAGTGTAGGGTATAGAGTGTAGAGTGTAGAGTGTAGGGTATAGAGTGTAGAGTGTAGGGTATAGAGTGTAGGGTATAGAGTGTAGGTTATACAGTGTATGGTATAGAGTGTATGGTATATAGTGTAGGGTATAGAGTGTTTGGTATAGAGTGTAGGGTATAGAGTGTAGAGTGTAGGGTATAGATTGTAGAGTGTAGAGTGTTGGGTATAGAGTGTAGGGCATAGTGTTTATGGAATAGAGTGTATGGTATAGATTGTAGGGTATAGAGTGTAGGGTATAGAGTGTAGAGTGTAGGGTATAGAGTGTAGGGAATAGAGTGTAGAGTGTAGGGTATAGAGAGTAGGGTATAGAGTGTAGGGTATAGAGTGTAGAGTGTAGGGTATAGAGTGTAGGGTATAGAGTATAGAGTGTAGGGTATAGAGTGCAGGGTATAGAGTGTAGGGTATAGAGTGTAGGGTATAGAGTTTAGAGTGTAGGGTATAGAGTGTAGGGTATAGAGTGTAGGGTATAGAGTGTAGAGTGTAGGGTATAGAGTGTAGGGTATAGAGTGTAGGGTATAGAATGTAGAATGTAGGGATTAGAGTGTAGGGTATAGAGTGTAGGGTATTGAGTGTAGAGTGTAGGGTATAGAGTGTAGGGTATAGAGTGTAGGGTATAGATTGTAGAATGTAGGGATTAGAGTGTAGGGTATAGAGTGTAGGGTATAGAGTGTAGAGTGTAGGGTATAGAGTGTAGGGTATAGAGTATAGAGTGTAGGGTAAAGAGTGTAGGGTATAGAGTGTATGGAATAGAGTGTAGAGTGTAGAGTGTAGGGCATAGAGTGTATGGTATAGAGTGTAGGGTATAGAGTGTAGAGTGTAGCGTGTAGGGTGCAGAGTGTAGAGTGTAGGGTATAGAGTGTATGGTATATAGTGTAGAGTGAAGGGTATAGAGTGTAGGGTATAGAGTGTAGGGTATAGATTGTAGAATGTAGGGATTAGAGTGTAGGGTATAGAGTGTAGGGTATAGAGTGTAGAGTGTAGGGTATAGAGTGTAGGGTATAGAGTATAGAGTGTAGGGTAAAGAGTGTAGGGTATAGAGTGTATGGAATAGAGTGTAGAGTGTAGAGTGTAGGGCATAGAGTGTATGGTATAGAGTGTATGGTATAGAGTGTAGAGTGTAGCGTGTAGGGTACAGAGTGTAGAGTGTAGGGTATAGAGTGTATGGTATAGAGTGTAGAGTGTAGGGTATAGAGTGTAGGGTATTGAGTGTAGGGTATAGAGTGTAGGGTATGGAGTGTATGGTATATAGTGTAGGGTATAGAGTGTTTGGTATAGAGTGTAGGGTATAGAGTGTAGAGTGTAGGGTATAGATTGTAGAGTGTAGAGTGTAGGGTATAGAGTGTAGGGCATAGTGTTTATGGAATAGAGTGTATGGTATAGAGTGTAGCGTATAGAGTGTAGGGTATAGAGTGTAGAGTGTAGGGTATAGAGTGTAGGGTATAGAGTGTAGAGTGTAGGGTATAGAGAGTAGGGTATAGAGTGTAGGGTACAGAGTGTAGAGTGTAGGGTATAGAGTATAGGGTATAGAGTATAGAGCGTAGGGTATAGAGTGCAGGGTATAGAGTGTAGGGTATAGAGTGTAGGGTATAGAGTTTAGAGTGTAGGGTATAGAGTGTAGGGTATAGAGTGTAGGGTATAGAGTGTAGGGTATAGAGTGTAGGGTATAGATTGTAGAATGTAGGGATTAGAGTGTAGGGTATAGAGTGTAGGGTATAGAGTGTAGAGTGTATGGTATAGAGTGTAGGGTATAAAGTATAGAGTGTAGGGTAAAGAGTGTAGGGTATAGAGTGTATGGAATAGAGTGTAGAGTGTAGAGTGTAGGGCATAGAGTGTATGGTATAGAGTGTAGGGTATAGAGTGTAGAGTGTAGCGTGTAGGGTACAGAGTGTAGAGTGTAGGGTATAGAGTGTATGGTTTAAAGTGTAGAGTGTAGGGTTTAGAGTGTGGGGTATTGAGTGTAGGGTATAGAGTGTAGGGTATAGAGTGTAGAGTGTAGGGTATAGAGTGTAGAGTGTAGGGTATAGAGTGTTTGGTATAGAGTGTAGGGTATAGAGTGTATGGAATAGAGTGTAGAGTGTAGAGTGTAGGGCATAGAGTGTATGGTATAGAGTGTATGGTATAGAGTGTAGAGTGTAGCGTGTAGGGTACAGAGTGTAGAGTGTAGGGTATAGAGTGTATGGTATAGAGTGTAGAGTGTAGGGTATAGAGTGTAGGGTATTGAGTGTAGGGTATAGAGTGTAGGGTATGGAGTGTATGGTATATAGTGTAGGGTATAGAGTGTTTGGTATAGAGTGTAGGGTATAGAGTGTAGAGTGTAGGGTATAGATTGTAGAGTGTAGAGTGTAGGGTATAGAGTGTAGGGCATAGTGTTTATGGAATAGAGTGTATGGTATAGAGTGTAGCGTATAGAGTGTAGGGTATAGAGTGTAGAGTGTAGGGTATAGAGTGTAGGGTATAGAGTGTAGAGTGTAGGGTATAGAGAGTAGGGTATAGAGTGTAGGGTACAGAGTGTAGAGTGTAGGGTATAGAGTATAGGGTATAGAGTATAGAGCGTAGGGTATAGAGTGCAGGGTATAGAGTGTAGGGTATAGAGTGTAGGGTATAGAGTTTAGAGTGTAGGGTATAGAGTGTAGGGTATAGAGTGTAGGGTATAGAGTGTAGGGTATAGAGTGTAGGGTATAGATTGTAGAATGTAGGGATTAGAGTGTAGGGTATAGAGTGTAGGGTATAGAGTGTAGAGTGTATGGTATAGAGTGTAGGGTATAAAGTATAGAGTGTAGGGTAAAGAGTGTAGGGTATAGAGTGTATGGAATAGAGTGTAGAGTGTAGGGCATAGAGTGTATGGTATAGAGTGTAGGGTATAGAGTGTAGAGTGTAGCGTGTAGGGTACAGAGTGTAGAGTGTAGGGTATAGAGTGTATGGTTTAAAGTGTAGAGTGTAGGGTTTAGAGTGTGGGGTATTGAGTGTAGGGTATAGAGTGTAGGGTATAGAGTGTAGAGTGTAGGGTATAGAGTGTAGAGTGTAGGGTATAGAGTGTTTGGTATAGAGTGTAGGGTATAGAGTGTAGAGTGTAGGGTATAGAGTGTAGGGTATAGAGTGTAGGGTATAGATTGTAGAATGTAGGGATTAGAGTGTAGGGTATAGAGTGTAGGGTATAGAGTGTAGAGTGTAGGGTATAAAGTGTAGGGTATAGAGTATAGAGTGTAGGGTAAAGAGTGTAGGCTATAGAGTGTATGGAATAGAGTGTAGAGTGTAGAGTGTAGGGCATAGAGTGTATGGTATAGAGTGTAGGGTATAGAGTGTAGAGTGTAGCGTGTAGTGTGCAGAGTGTAGAGTGTAGGGTATAGAGTGTATGGTATATAGTGTAGAGTGTAGGGTATAGAGTGTAGGGTATAGAGTGTAGGGTATAGATTGTAGAATGTAGGGATTAGAGTGTAGGGTATAGAGTGTAGGGTATAGAGTGTAGAGTGTAGGGTATAGAGTGTAGGGTATAGAGTATAGAGTGTAGGGTAAAGAGTGTAGGGTATAGAGTGTATGGAATAGAGTGTAGAGTGTAGAGTGTAGGGCATAGAGTGTATGGAATAGAGTGTATGGTATAGAGTGTAGAGTGTAGCGTGTAGGGTACAGAGTGTAGAGTGTAGGGTATAGAGTGTATGGTATAGAGTGTAGGGTATAGAGTGTAGGGTATTGAGTGTAGGGTATAGAGTGTAGGGTATAGAGTGTAGAGTGTAGGGTATAGAGTGTAGAGTGTAGGGTATAGAGTGTAGGGTATAGAGTGTAGGTTATACAGTGTATGGTATAGAGTGTATGGTATATAGTGTAGGGTATAGAGTGTTTGGTATAGAGTGTAGGGTATAGAGTGTAGAGTGTAGGGTATAGATTGTAGAGTGTAGAGTATAGGGTATAGAGTGTAGGGCATAGTGTTTATGGATTAGAGTGTATGGTATAGAGTGTAGGGTATAGAGTGTAGGGTATAGAGTGTAGAGTGTAGGGTATAGAGTGTAGGGTATAGAGTGTAGAGTGTAGGGTATAGAAGGTAGGGTATAGAGTGTAGGGTATAGAGTGTAGAGTGTAGGGTATAGAGTGTAGGGTATAGAGTATAGAGTGTAGGGTATAGAGTGCAGGGTATAGAGTGTAGGGTATAGAGTGTAGGGTATAGAGTTTAGAGTGTAGGGTATAGAGTGTAGGGTATAGAGTGTAGGGTATAGAGTGTAGAGTGTAGGGTATAGAGTCTAGGGTATAGAGTGTAGGGTATAGAATGTAGAATGTAGGGATTAGAGTGTAGGGTATAGAGTGTAGGGTATAGAGTGTAGAGTGTAGGGTATAGAGTGTAAGGTATAGAGTGTAGGGTATAGATTGTAGAATGTAGGGATTAGAGTGTAGGGTATAGATTGTAGGGTATAGAGTGTAGAGTGTAGGGTATAGAGTGTAGGGTATAGAGTATAGAGTGTAGGGTAAAGAGTGTAGGGTATAGAGTGTATGGAATAGAGTGTAGAGTGTAGAGTGTAGGGCATAGAGTGTATGGTATAGAGTGTATGGTATAGAGTGTAGAGTGTAGGGTACAGAGTGTAGAGTGTAGGGTATAGAGTGTATGGTATAGAGTGTAGAGTGTAGGGTATAGAGTGTAGGGTATTGAGTGTAGGGTATAGAGTGTAGGGTATAGAGTGTATGGTATATAGTGTAGGGTATAGAGTGTTTGGTATAGAGTGTAGGGTATAGAGTGTAGAGTGTAGGGTATAGATTGTAGAGTGTAGAGTGTAGGGTATAGAGTGTAGGGCATAGTGTTTATGGAATAGAGTGTATGGTATAGAGTGTAGCGTATAGAGTGTAGGGTATAGAGTGTAGAGTGTAGGGTATAGAGTGTAGGGTATAGAGTGTAGAGTGTAGGGTATAGAGAGTAGGGTATAGAGTGTAGGGTACAGAGTGTAGAGTGTAGGGTATAGAGTATAGGGTATAGAGTATAGAGCGTAGGGTATAGAGTGCAGGGTATAGAGTGTAGGGTATAGAGTGTAGGGTATAGAGTTTAGAGTGTAGGGTATAGAGTGTAGGGTATAGAGTGTAGGGTATAGATTGTAGAATGTAGGGATTAGAGTGTAGGGTATAGAGTGTAGGGTATAGAGTGTAGAGTGTATGGTATAGAGTGTAGGGTATAAAGTATAGAGTGTAGGGTAAAGAGTGTAGGGTATAGAGTGTATGGAATAGAGTGTAGAGTGTAGAGTGTAGGGCATAGAGTGTATGGTATAGAGTGTAGGGTATAGAGTGTAGAGTGTAGCGTGTAGGGTACAGAGTGTAGAGTGTAGGGTATAGAGTGTATGGTTTAAAGTGTAGAGTGTAGGGTTTAGAGTGTGGGGTATTGAGTGTAGGGTATAGAGTGTAGGGTATAGAGTGTAGAGTGTAGGGTATAGAGTGTAGAGTGTAGTGTATAGAGTGTTTGGTATAGAGTGTAGGGTATAGAGTGTAGAGTGTAGGGTATAGAGTGTAGGGTATAGAGTGCAGGGTATAGATTGTAGAATGTAGGGATTAGAGTGTAGGGTATAGAGTGTAGGGTATAGAGTGTAGAGTGTAGGGTATAAAGTGTAGGGTATAGAGTATAGAGTGTAGGGTAAAGAGTGTAGGCTATAGAGTGTATGGAATAGAGTGTAGAGTGTAGAGTGTAGGGCATAGAGTGTATGGTATAGAGTGTAGGGTATAGAGTGTAGAGTGTAGCGTGTAGTGTGCAGAGTGTAGAGTGTAGGGTATAGAGTGTATGGTATATAGTGTAGAGTGTAGGGTATAGAGTGTAGGGTATAGAGTGTAGGGTATAGATTGTAGAATGTAGGGATTAGAGTGTAGGGTATAGAGTGTAGGGTATAGAGTGTAGAGTGTAGGGTATAGAGTGTAGGGTATAGAGTATAGAGTGTAGGGTAAAGAGTGTAGGGTATAGAGTGTATGGAATAGAGTGTAGAGTGTAGAGTGTAGGGCATAGAGTGTATGGAATAGAGTGTATGGTATAGAGTGTAGAGTGTAGCGTGTAGGGTACCGAGTGTAGAGTGTAGGGTATAGAGTGTATGGTATAGAGTGTAGAGTGTAGGGTATAGAGTGTAGGGTATTGAGTGTAGGGTATAGAGTGTAGGGTATAGAGTGTAGAGTGTAGAGTGTAGGGTATAGAGTGTAGAGTGTAGGGTATAGAGTGTAGGGTATAGAGTCTAGGTTATACAGTGTATGGTATAGAGTGTATGGTATATAGTGTAGGGTATAGAGTGTTTGGTATAGAGTGTAGGGTATAGAGTGTAGAGTGTAGGGTATAGATTGTAGAGTGTAGAGTATAGGGTATAGAGTGTAGGGCATAGTGTTTATGGATTAGAGTGTATGGTATAGAGTGTAGGGTATAGAGTGTAGGGTATAGAGTGTAGAGTGTAGGGTATAGAGTGTAGGGTATAGAGTGTAGAGTGTAGGGTATAGAAGGTAGGGTATAGAGTGTAGGGTGTAGAGTGTAGGGTATAGAGTGTAGGGTATAGAGTATAGAGTGTAGGGTATAGAGTGCAGGGTATAGAGTGTAGGGTATAGAGTGTAGGGTATAGAGTTTAGAGTGTAGGGTATAGAGTGTAGGGTATAGAGTGTAGGGTATAGAGTGTAGAGTGTAGGGTATAGAGTCTAGGGTATAGAGTGTAGGGTATAGAATGTAGAATGTAGGGATTAGAGTGTAGGGTATAGAGTGTAGGGTATAGAGTGTAGAGTGTAGGGTATAGAGTGTAAGGTATAGAGTGTAGGGTATAGATTGTAGAATGTAGGGATTAGAGTGTAGGGTATAGATTGTAGGGTATAGAGTGTAGAGTGTAGGGTATAGAGTGTAGGGTATAGAGTATAGAGTGTAGGGTAAAGAGTGTAGGGTATAGAGTGTATGGAATAGAGTGTAGAGTGTAGAGTGTAGGGCATAGAGTGTATGGTATAGAGTGTAGGGTATAGAGTGTAGAGTGTAGCGTGTAGGGTGCAGAGTGTAGAGTGTAGGGTATAGAGTGTATGGTATAGAGTGTAGAGTGTGGGGTATAGAGTGTAGGGTATAGAGTGTAGGGTATAGATTGTAGAATGTAGGGATTAGAGTGTAGGGTATAGAGTGTAGGGTATAGAGTGTAGAGTGTAGGGTATAGAGTGTAGGGTATAGAGTGTATGGAATAGAGTGTAGAGTGTAGAGTGTAGGGCATAGAGTGTATGGTATAGAGTGTATGGTATAGAGTGTAGAGTGTAGCGTGTAGGGTACAGAGTGTAGAGTGTAGGGTATAGAGTGTATGGTATAGAGTGTAGAGTGTAGGGTATAGAGTGTAGGGTATTGAGTGTAGGGTATAGAGTGTAGGGTATAGAGTGTATGGTATATAGTGTAGGGTATAGAGTGTTTGGTATAGAGTGTAGGGTATAGAGTGTAGAGTGTAGGGTATAGATTGTAGAGTGTAGAGTGTAGGGTATAGAGTGTAGCGCATAGTGTTTATGGAATAGAGTGTATGGTATAGAGTGTAGGGTATAGAGTGTAGGGTATAGAGTGTAGAGTGTAGGGTATAGAGTGTATGGTATAGAGTGTAGAGTGTAGGGTATAGAGTGTAGGGTATTGAGTGTAGGGTATAGAGTGTAGGGTTTAGAGTGTATGGTATATAGTGTAGGGTATAGAGTGTTTGGTATAGAGTGTAGGGTATAGAGTGTAGAGTGTAGGGTATAGATTGTAGAGTGTAGAGTGTAGGGTATAGAGTGTAGGGCATAGTGTTTATGGAATAGAGTGTATGGTATAGAGTGTAGGGTATAGAGTGTAGAGTGTAGGGTATAGAGTGTAGGGTATAGAGTGTAGAGTGTAGGGTATAGAGAGTAGGGTATAGAGTGTAGGGTATAGAGTGTAGAGTGTAGGGTATAGAGTGTAGGGTATAGAGTATAGAGTGTAGGGTATAGAGTGCAGGGTATAGAGTGTAGGGTATAGAGTGTAGGGTATAGAGTTTAGAGTGTAGGGTATAGAGTGTAGGGTATAGAGTGTAGGGTATAGAGTGTAGAGTGTAGGGTATAGAGTGTAGGGTATAGATTGTAGAATGTAGGGATTAGAGTGTAGGGTATAGAGTGTAGGGTATAGAGTGTAGAGTGTATGGTATAGAGTGTAGGGTATAAAGTATAGAGTGTAGGGTAAAGAGTGTAGGGTATAGAGTGTATGGAATAGAGTGTAGAGTGTAGAGTGTAGGGCATAGAGTGTATGGTATAGAGTGTAGGGTATAGAGTGTAGAGTGTAGCGTGTAGGGTGCAGAGTGTAGAGTGTAGGGTATAGAGTGTATGGTATAGAGTGTAGAGTGTAGGGTATAGAGTGTAGGGTATAGAGTGTAGGGTATAGATTGTAGAATGTAGGGATTAGAGTGTAGGGTATAGAGTGTAGGGTATAGAGTGTAGAGTGTAGGGTATAGAGTGTAGGGTATAGAGTATAGAGTGTAGGGTAAAGAGTGTAGGGTATAGAGTGTATGGAATAGAGTGTAGAGTGTAGAGTGTAGGGCATAGAGTGTATGGTATAGAGTGTAGAGTATAGAGTGTAGAGTGTAGCGTGTAGGGTACAGAGTGTAGAGAGTAGGGTATAGAGTGTATGGTATAGAGTGTAGAGTGTAGGGTATAGAGTGTAGGGTATTGAGTGTAGGGTATAGAGTGTAGGGTATAGAGTGTAGAGTGTAGGGTATAGAGTGTAGAGTGTAGGGTATAGAGTGTTTGGTATAGAGTGTAGGGTATAGAGTGTAGAGTGTAGGGTATAGAGTGTAGGGTATAGAGTGTAGGGTATAGATTGTAGAGTGTAGAGTGTAGGGTATAGAGTGTAGGGCATAGTGTTTATGGAATAGAGTGTATGGTATAGAGTGTAGGGTATAGAGTGTAGAGTGTAGGGTATAGAGTGTAGGGTATAGAGTGTAGAGTGTAGGGTATAGAGAGTAGGGTATAGAGTGTAGGGTATAGAGTGTAGAGTGTAGGGTATAGAGTGTAGGGTATAGAGTATAGAGTGTAGGGTATAGAGTGCAGGGTATAGAGTGTAGGGTATAGAGTGTAGGGTATAGAGTTTAGAGTGTAGGGTATAGAGTGTAGGGTATAGAGTGTAGGGTATAGAGTGTAGAGTGTAGGGTATAGAGTGTAGGGTATAGATTGTAGAATGTAGGGATTAGAGTGTAGGGTATAGAGTGTAGGGTATAGAGTGTAGAGTGTATGGTATAGAGTGTAGGGTATAAAGTATAGAGTGTAGGGTAAAGAGTGTAGGGTATAGAGTGTATGGAATAGAGTGTAGAGTGTAGAGTGTAGGGCATAGAGTGTATGGTATAGAGTGTAGGGTATAGAGTGTAGAGTGTAGCGTGTAGGGTGCAGAGTGTAGAGTGTAGGGTATAGAGTGTATGGTATAGAGTGTAGAGTGTAGGGTATAGAGTGTAGGGTATAGAGTGTAGGGTATAGATTGTAGAATGTAGGGATTAGAGTGTAGGGTATAGAGTGTAGGGTATAGAGTGTAGAGTGTAGGGTATAGAGTGTAGGGTATAGAGTATAGAGTGTAGGGTAAAGAGTGTAGGGTATAGAGTGTATGGAATAGAGTGTAGAGTGTAGAGTGTAGGGCATAGAGTGTATGGTATAGAGTGTAGAGTATAGAGTGTAGAGTGTAGCGTGTAGGGTACAGAGTGTAGAGAGTAGGGTATAGAGTGTATGGTATAGAGTGTAGAGTGTAGGGTATAGAGTGTAGGGTATTGAGTGTAGGGTATAGAGTGTAGGGTATAGAGTGTAGAGTGTAGGGTATAGAGTGTAGAGTGTAGGGTATAGAGTGTTTGGTATAGAGTGTAGGGTATAGAGTGTAGAGTGTAGGGTATAGAGTGTAGGGTATAGAGTGTAGGGTATAGATTGTAGAGTGTAGGGTATAGAGTGTAGGGTATAGAGTATAGAGTGTAGGGTAAAGAGTGTAGGGTATAGAGTGTATGGAATAGAGTGTGGAGTGTAGAGTGTAGGGCATAGAGTGTATGGTATAGAGTGTATGGTATAGAGTGTAGAGTGTAGCGTGTAGGGTACAGAGTGTAGAGTGTAGGGTATAGAGTGTATGGTATAGAGTGTAGAGTGTAGGGTATAGAGTGTAGGGTATTGAGTGTAGGGTATAGAGTGTAGGGTATAGAGTGTATGGTATATAGTGTAGGGTATAGAGTGTTTGGTATAGAGTGTAGGGTATAGAGTGTAGAGTGTAGGGTATAGATTGTAGAGTGTAGAGTGTAGGGTATAGAGTGTAGGGCATAGTGTTTATGGAATAGAGTGTATGGTATAGAGTGTAGGGTATAGAGTGTAGAGTGTAGGGTATAGAGTGTAGGGTATAGAGTGTAGAGTGTAGGGTATAGAGAGTAGGGTATAGAGTGTAGGGTATAGAGTGTAGAGTGTAGGGTATAGAGTGTAGGGTATAGAGTATAGAGTGTAGGGTATAGAGTGCAGGGTATAGAGTGTAGGGTATAGAGTGTAGGGTATAGAGTTTAGAGTGTAGGGTATAGAGTGTAGGGTATAGAGTGCAGGGTATAGAGTGTAGAGTGTAGGGTATAGAGTGTAGGGTATAGAGTGTAGGGTATAGATTGTAGAATGTAGGGATTAGAGTGTAGGGTATAGAGTGTAGGGTATAGAGTGTAGAGTGTAGGGTATAGAGTGTAGGGTATAGAGTATAGAGTGTAGGGTAAAGAGTGTAGGGTATAGAGTGTATGGAATAGAGTGTAGAGTGTAGAGTGTAGGGCATAGAGTGTATGGAATAGAGTGTATGGTATAGAGTGTAGAGTGTAGCGTGTAGGGTACCGAGTGTAGAGTGTAGGGTATAGAGTGTATGGTATAGAGTGTAGAGTGTAGGGTATAGAGTGTAGGGTATTGAGTGTAGGGTATAGAGTGTAGGGTATAGAGTGTAGAGTGTAGAGTGTAGGGTATAGAGTGTAGAGTGTAGGGTATAGAGTGTAGGGTATAGAGTCTAGGTTATACAGTGTATGGTATAGAGTGTATGGTATATAGTGTAGGGTATAGAGTGTTTGGTATAGAGTGTAGGGTATAGAGTGTAGAGTGTAGGGTATAGATTGTAGAGTGTAGAGTATAGGGTATAGAGTGTAGGGCATAGTGTTTATGGATTAGAGTGTATGGTATAGAGTGTAGGGTATAGAGTGTAGGGTATAGAGTGTAGAGTGTAGGGTATAGAGTGTAGGGTATAGAGTGTAGAGTGTAGGGTATAGAAGGTAGGGTATAGAGTGTAGGGTGTAGAGTGTAGGGTATAGAGTGTAGGGTATAGAGTATAGAGTGTAGGGTATAGAGTGCAGGGTATAGAGTGTAGGGTATAGAGTGTAGGGTATAGAGTTTAGAGTGTAGGGTATAGAGTGTAGGGTATAGAGTGTAGGGTATAGAGTGTAGAGTGTAGGGTATAGAGTCTAGGGTATAGAGTGTAGGGTATAGAATGTAGAATGTAGGGATTAGAGTGTAGGGTATAGAGTGTAGGGTATAGAGTGTAGAGTGTAGGGTATAGAGTGTAAGGTATAGAGTGTAGGGTATAGATTGTAGAATGTAGGGATTAGAGTGTAGGGTATAGATTGTAGGGTATAGAGTGTAGAGTGTAGGGTATAGAGTGTAGGGTATAGAGTATAGAGTGTAGGGTAAAGAGTGTAGGGTATAGAGTGTATGGAATAGAGTGTAGAGTGTAGAGTGTAGGGCATAGAGTGTATGGTATAGAGTGTAGGGTATAGAGTGTAGAGTGTAGCGTGTAGGGTGCAGAGTGTAGAGTGTAGGGTATAGAGTGTATGGTATAGAGTGTAGAGTGTGGGGTATAGAGTGTAGGGTATAGAGTGTAGGGTATAGATTGTAGAATGTAGGGATTAGAGTGTAGGGTATAGAGTGTAGGGTATAGAGTGTAGAGTGTAGGGTATAGAGTGTAGGGTATAGAGTGTATGGAATAGAGTGTAGAGTGTAGAGTGTAGGGCATAGAGTGTATGGTATAGAGTGTATGGTATAGAGTGTAGAGTGTAGCGTGTAGGGTACAGAGTGTAGAGTGTAGGGTATAGAGTGTATGGTATAGAGTGTAGAGTGTAGGGTATAGAGTGTAGGGTATTGAGTGTAGGGTATAGAGTGTAGGGTATAGAGTGTATGGTATATAGTGTAGGGTATAGAGTGTTTGGTATAGAGTGTAGGGTATAGAGTGTAGAGTGTAGGGTATAGATTGTAGAGTGTAGAGTGTAGGGTATAGAGTGTAGCGCATAGTGTTTATGGAATAGAGTGTATGGTATAGAGTGTAGGGTATAGAGTGTAGGGTATAGAGTGTAGAGTGTAGGGTATAGAGTGTATGGTATAGAGTGTAGAGTGTAGGGTATAGAGTGTAGGGTATTGAGTGTAGGGTATAGAGTGTAGGGTATAGAGTGTATGGTATATAGTGTAGGGTATAGAGTGTTTGGTATAGAGTGTAGGGTATAGAGTGTAGAGTGTAGGGTATAGATTGTAGAGTGTAGAGTGTAGGGTATAGAGTGTAGGGCATAGTGTTTATGGAATAGAGTGTATGGTATAGAGTGTAGGGTATAGAGTGTAGAGTGTAGGGTATAGAGTGTAGGGTATAGAGTGTAGAGTGTAGGGTATAGAGAGTAGGGTATAGAGTGTAGGGTATAGAGTGTAGAGTGTAGGGTATAGAGTGTAGGGTATAGAGTATAGAGTGTAGGGTATAGAGTGCAGGGTATAGAGTGTAGGGTATAGAGTGTAGGGTATAGAGTTTAGAGTGTAGGGTATAGAGTGTAGGGTATAGAGTGTAGGGTATAGAGTGTAGAGTGTAGGGTATAGAGTGTAGGGTATAGATTGTAGAATGTAGGGATTAGAGTGTAGGGTATAGAGTGTAGGGTATAGAGTGTAGAGTGTATGGTATAGAGTGTAGGGTATAAAGTATAGAGTGTAGGGTAAAGAGTGTAGGGTATAGAGTGTATGGAATAGAGTGTAGAGTGTAGAGTGTAGGGCATAGAGTGTATGGTATAGAGTGTAGGGTATAGAGTGTAGAGTGTAGCGTGTAGGGTGCAGAGTGTAGAGTGTAGGGTATAGAGTGTATGGTATAGAGTGTAGAGTGTAGGGTATAGAGTGTAGGGTATAGAGTGTAGGGTATAGATTGTAGAATGTAGGGATTAGAGTGTAGGGTATAGAGTGTAGGGTATAGAGTGTAGAGTGTAGGGTATAGAGTGTAGGGTATAGAGTATAGAGTGTAGGGTAAAGAGTGTAGGGTATAGAGTGTATGGAATAGAGTGTAGAGTGTAGAGTGTAGGGCATAGAGTGTATGGTATAGAGTGTAGAGTATAGAGTGTAGAGTGTAGCGTGTAGGGTACAGAGTGTAGAGAGTAGGGTATAGAGTGTATGGTATAGAGTGTAGAGTGTAGGGTATAGAGTGTAGGGTATTGAGTGTAGGGTATAGAGTGTAGGGTATAGAGTGTAGAGTGTAGGGTATAGAGTGTAGAGTGTAGGGTATAGAGTGTTTGGTATAGAGTGTAGGGTATAGAGTGTAGAGTGTAGGGTATAGAGTGTAGGGTATAGAGTGTAGGGTATAGATTGTAGAGTGTAGGGTATAGAGTGTAGGGTATAGAGTATAGAGTGTAGGGTAAAGAGTGTAGGGTATAGAGTGTATGGAATAGAGTGTGGAGTGTAGAGTGTAGGGCATAGAGTGTATGGTATAGAGTGTATGGTATAGAGTGTAGAGTGTAGCGTGTAGGGTACAGAGTGTAGAGTGTAGGGTATAGAGTGTATGGTATAGAGTGTAGAGTGTAGGGTATAGAGTGTAGGGTATTGAGTGTAGGGTATAGAGTGTAGGGTATAGAGTGTATGGTATATAGTGTAGGGTATAGAGTGTTTGGTATAGAGTGTAGGGTATAGAGTGTAGAGTGTAGGGTATAGATTGTAGAGTGTAGAGTGTAGGGTATAGAGTGTAGGGCATAGTGTTTATGGAATAGAGTGTATGGTATAGAGTGTAGGGTATAGAGTGTAGAGTGTAGGGTATAGAGTGTAGGGTATAGAGTGTAGAGTGTAGGGTATAGAGAGTAGGGTATAGAGTGTAGGGTATAGAGTGTAGAGTGTAGGGTATAGAGTGTAGGGTATAGAGTATAGAGTGTAGGGTATAGAGTGCAGGGTATAGAGTGTAGGGTATAGAGTGTAGGGTATAGAGTTTAGAGTGTAGGGTATAGAGTGTAGGGTATAGAGTGCAGGGTATAGAGTGTAGAGTGTAGGGTATAGAGTGTAGGGTATAGAGTGTAGGGTATAGATTGTAGAATGTAGGGATTAGAGTGTAGGGTATAGAGTGTAGGGTATAGAGTGTAGAGTGTATGGTATAGAGTGTAGGGTATAAAGTATAGAGTGTAGGGTAAAGAGTGTAGGGTATAGAGTGTATGGAATAGAGTGTAGAGTGTAGAGTGTAGGGCATAGAGTGTATGGTATAGAGTGTAGGGTATAGAGTGTAGAGTGTAGCGTGTAGGGTACAGAGTATAGAGTGTAGGGTATAGAGTGTATGGTATAGAGTGTAGAGTGTAGGGTATAGAGTGTAGGGTATAGAGTGTAGGGTATAGATTGTAGAATGTAGGGATTAGAGTGTAGGGTATAGAGTGTAGGGTATAGAGTGTAGAGTGTAGGGTATAGAGTGTAGGGTATAGAGTATAGAGTGTAGGGGAAAGAGTGTAGGGTATAGAGTGTATGGAATAGAGTGTAGAGTGTAGAGTGTAGGGCATAGAGTGTATGGTATAGAGTGTAGGGTATAGAGTGTAGAGTGTAGCGTGTAGGGTACAGAGTGTAGAGAGTAGGGTATAGAGTGTATGGTATAGAGTGTAGAGTGTAGGGTATAGAGTGTAGGGAATTGAGTGTAGGGTATAGAGTGTAGGGTATAGAGTGTAGAGTGTAGGGTATAGAGTGTAGAGTGTAGGGTATAGAGTGTTTGGTATAGAGTGTAGGGTATAGAGTGTAGAGTGTAGGGTATAGAGTGTAGGGTATAGAGTGTAGGGTATAGATTGTAGAATGTAGGGATTAGAGTGTAGGGTATAGAGTGTAGGGTATAGAGTGTAGAATGTAGGGTATAGAGTGTAGGGTATAGAGTATAGAGTGTAGGGTAAAGAGTGTAGGGTATAGAGTGTATGGAATAGAGTGTAGAGTGTAGAGTGTAGGGCATAGAGTGTATGGTATAGAGTGTAGGGTATAGAGTGTAGAGTGTAGGGTATAGAGTGCAGGGTATTGAGTGTCGGGTATAGAGTGTAGGGTATAGAGTGTAGAGTGTGGAGTGTAGGGTATAGAGTGTAGAGTGTAGGGTATAGAGTGTAGGGTATAGAGTGTAGGTTGTACAGTGTATGGTATAGAGTGTATGGTATATAGTGTAGGGTATAGAGTGTTTGGTATAGAGTGTAGGGTATAGAGTGTAGAGTGTAGGGTATAGATTGTAGAGTGTAGAGTGTAGGGTATAGAGTGTAGGGCATAGTGTTTATGGAATAGAATGTATGGTATAGAGTGTAGGGTATAGAGTGTAGGGTATAGAGTGTAGAGTGTAGGGTATAGAGTGTAGGGAATAGAGTGTAGAGTGTAGGGTATAGAGAGTAGGGTATAGAGTGTAGGGTATAGAGTGTAGAGTGTAGGGTATAGAGTGTAGGGTATAGAGTGTAGAGTGTAGGGTATAGAGTGTAGGGAATAGAGTGTAGAGTGTAGGGTATAGAGAGTAGGGTATAGAGTGTATGGAATAGAGTGTAGAGTGTAGGGTATAGCGTGTAGGGTATAGAGTGTATGGTATAGAGTGTAGGGTATAGAGTGTAGGGTATAGAGTGTAGGGTATAGAGTGTAGAGTGTAGGGATTAGATTGTAGGGTATAGAGTGTAGGGTATAGAGTGTATGGAATAGAGTGTAGGCTATATAGTGTAGAGTGTAGGGTATAGAGTGTAGGGTATAGAGCGTAGTGTGTAGGATATAGAGTGTAGGGTATAGAGTGTAGAGTGTAGGGTATAGAGTGTATGGTATAGAGTGTAGAGTGTAGGGTATAGAGTGTATGGTATAGATTGTAGAGTGTAGGGCATAGAGTGTATGGTGTAGGGTGTAGAGTGTATGGAATAGAGTATAGAGTGTAGGGTATAGAGTGTAGGGTATTGAGTGTAGGGTATAGAGTGTAGGGTATAGAGTGTAGAGTGTAGGGTATAGAGTGTAGAGTGTAGGGTATAGAGTGTATGGTATAGAGTGTAGAGTGTAGGGTATAGAGTGTAAGGTATTGAGTGTAGGGTATAGAGTGTAGGATATTGAGTGTAGGGTATAGACTGTAGGGTATAGAGCGTAGGGTGTAGGATATAGAGTGTAGGGTATAGAGTGTAGGGTATAGAGTGTATGGTATAGAGTGTAGAGTGTAGGGTATAGAGTGTATGGTATAGATTGTAGAGTGTAGGGCATAGAGTGTATGGTGTAGGGTGTAGAGTGTATGGAATAGAGTGTAGAGTGTAGGGTATAGAGTGTAGGGTATTGAGTGTTGGGTATAGAGTGTAGGGTATAGAGTGTAGAGTGAAGGGTATAGAGTGTAGAGTGTAGGGTATAGAGTGTATGGTATAGAGTGTAGAGTGTAGGGTATAGAGTGTAAGGTATTGAGTGTAGGGTATAGAGTGTAGAGTATAGAGTGTAGGGTATAGAGTGTTTGGTATAGAGTGTAGAGTATAGAGTGTAGAGTGTAGGGTATAGATTGTAGAGTGTAGGGTATAGAGTGTAGGGCATAGAGTTTATGGAATAGAGTGTATGGTATAGAGTGTAGGGTATAGAGTGTATGGTATAGAGTGTAGAGTGTAGGGTATAGAGTGTAGGGTATAGAGTGTAGGGTATATAGTGTTTGGTATAGAGTGTAGAGTATAGAGTGTAGAGTGTAGGGTATAGATTGTAGAGTGTAGAGTATAGAGTGTAGGGCATAGAGTTTATGGAATAGAGTGTATGGTATAGAGTGTAGGGTATAGAGTGTAGGGTATAGAGTGTAGAGTGTAGGGTATAGAGTGTAGGGTATAGAGTGTAGGGTATAGAGTGTATGGTATAGAGTGTATGGTATTGATTGTAGGGTATAGAGTGTAGGGTATAGAGTGTAGAGTGTAGGGTATAGAGTGTAGAGTGTAGGGTATAGAGTGTAGGGTACAGAGTGTAGGGTATAGAGTGTAGAGTGTAGGGTATAGAGTGTAGGGTATAGAGTGTAGTGTATAGAGTGTAGTGTATAGAGTCTAGAGTGTAGGGTATAGAGTGTAGGGTATAGAGTGTAGGGTATAGAGTATAGGGTATAGAGTGTAGAGTGTAGGGTATAGAGTGTAGAGTGTAGGGTATAGAGTGTAGGGTATAGAGTGTAGGGTATAGAATGTATGGAATAGAGTGTAGAGTGTAGGGTATAGAGTGTAGGGTATAGAGTGTATGGTATAGAGTGTAGGGTATAGAGTGTAGGGTATAGAGTGTAGGGTATAGAGTGTAGAGTGTAGGGATTAGAGTGTAGGGTATAGAGTGTAGGGTATAGAGTGTATGGAATAGAGTGTAGGCTATATAGTGTAGAGTGTAGGGTATAGAGTGTAGGGTATAGAGCGTAGTGTGTAGGATATAGAGTGCAGGGTATAGAGTGTAGAGTGTAGGGTATATAGTGTATGGTATAGAGCGTAGTGTGTAGGATATAGAGTGCAGGGTATAGAGTGTAGAGTGTAGGGTATAGAGTGTATGGTATAGAGTGTAGAGTGTAGGGTATAGAGTGTATGGTATTGAGTGTAGGGTATAGACTGTAGGGTATAGAGCGTAGGGTGTAGGATATAGAGTGTAGGGTATAGAGTGTAGGGTATAGAGTGTATGGTATAGAGTGTAGAGTGTAGGGTATAGAGTGTATGGTATAGATTGTAGAGTGTAGGGCATAGAGTGTATGGTGTAGGGTGTAGAGTGTATGGAATAGAGTGTAGAGTGTAGGGTATAGAGTGTAGGATATTGAGTGTTGGGTATAGAGTGTAGGGTATAGAGTGTAGAGTGTAGGGTATAGAGTGTAGAGTGTAGGGTATAGAGTGTATGGTATAGAGTGTAGAGTGTAGGGTATAGAGTGTAGGGTATTGAGTGTAGTGTATAGAGTGTAGAGTATAGAGTGTAGAGTGTAGAGTGTAGGGTATGGAGTGTAGAGTGTAGGGTATAGAGTGTAGGGTATAGAGTGTTTGGTATAGAGTGTAGAGTATAGAGTGTAGAGTGTAGGGTATAGATTGTAGAGTGTAGGGTATAGAGTATAGGGCATAGAGTTTATGGAATAGAGTGTATGGTATAGAGTGTAGGGTATAGAGTGTAGGGTATAGAGTGTAGAGTGTAGGGTATAGAGTGTATGGTATAGAGTGTATGGTATTGATTGTAGGGTATAGAGTGTAGGGTATAGAGTGTAGAGTGTAGGGTATAGAGTGTAGAGTGTAGGGTATAGAGTGTAGGGTATAGAGTGTAGAGTGTAGGGTATAGAGTGTAGGGTGTAGAGTGTAGGGTATAGAGTGTAGAGTGTAGGGTATAGAGTGTAGGGTATAGAGTATAGAGTGTAGGGTATAGAGTGTAGGGTATAGAGTGTAGAGTGTAGGGTATAGAGTGTAGAGTGTAGGGTATAGAGTGTAGAGTGTAAGGTATAGAGTGTAGGGTACAGAGTGTAGGGTATAGAGTGTAGGGTACAGAGTGTAGGGTATAGAGTGTAGAGTGTATGGTATAGAGTGTAGGGTATAGAGTGTAGGGTATAGAGTGTAGAGTGTAGGGTATAGAGTGTAGGGTATAGAGTATAGAGTGTAGGGTATAGAGTGTAGGGTATAGAGTGTAGAGTGTAGAGTGTAGGGTATAGACTGTAGAGTGTAGGGTATAGAGTGTAGAGTGTAGGGTATAGAGTGTAGAGTGTAGGATATAGAGTGTAGGGTATAGAGTGTATGGAATAGAGTGTAGAGTGTACGTATAGAGTGTAGGGTATAGAGTGTATGGTATACAGTGTAGGGTATAGAGTGTAGGGTATAGAGTGTAGGGTATAGAGTGTAGAGTGTAGGGATTAGAGTGTAGGGTATAGAGTGTAGGGTATAGAGTGTATGGAATAGAGGGTAGGGTATAGAGTGTAGGGTATAGAGCGTAGGGTGTAGGATATAGAGTGTAGGGTATAGAGTGTAGAGTGTAGGGTATAGAGTGTATGGTATAGAGTGTAGGGTGTAGAGTGTAGGGTATAGAGTGTAGGGTATAGAGTGTAGGGCATAGAGTGTATGGTGTAGGGTGTAGAGTGTATGGAATAGAGTGTAGGGTATAGATTGTATGGTATAGAGTTTAGAGTGTAGGGTTTAGAGTGTAGGGTATAGAGTGTAGGGTATAGAGTGTAGAGTGTAGGGTATAGAGTGTAGGGTATAGAGTGTTTGGTATAGAGTGTAAAGTATAGAGTGTAGAGTGTAGGGTATAGATTGTAGAGTATAGAGTGTAGGGTATAGAGTGTAGGGTATAGAGTGTATGGAATAGAGTGTATGGTATAGAGTGTAGGGTGTGGGGTATAGAGTGTGGAGTGTAGGCTATAGAGTGTATGATATAGAGTGTAGGGTATAGAGTGTAGGGTATAGAGTGTAGGGTATAGAGTGTAGGGTATAGAGTGTATGGTTTAGATTGTAGGGTATAGAGTGTAGGGTATAGAGTGTAGGGTATAGAGTGTAGAAAGTAGGGTATAGAGTGTAGAGTGTAGGGTATAGAGTGTAGGGTATAGAGTGTAGGGTACAGAGTGTAGGGAATAGAGTTTAGGGTAGAGTGTAGGGTATAGAGTGTAGAGTGTAGGGTATAGAGTGTATGGTATAGAGTGTAGGGTGTAGAGTGTAGGGTATAGAGTGTAGGGTATAGAGTGTAGGGTATAGAGTGTAGAAAGTAGGGTATTGAGTGTAGAGTGTAGGGTATAGAGTGTAGGGTATAGAGTGTAGGGTATAGAGTGTAGGGTATAGAGTGTAGAGTGTTGGGTATAGATTGTAGAGTGTAGAGTGTAGGGTATAGAGTGTAGGGCATAGAGTTTATGGAATAGAGTGTATGGTATAGAGTGTAGGGTATAGAGTGTAGGATATAGAGTGTAGAGTGTAGGGTATAGAGTGTAGGGTATAGAGTGTAGGGTATAGAGTATATGGTATAGAGTGTATGGTATAGATTGTAGGGTATAGAGTGTAGGGTATGGAGTGTATCGTGTAGGGTATAGAGTGTAGAGTGTAGGGAATAGAGTGCAGGGTATAGAGTGTAGAGTGTAGGGTATAGAGTGTAGGGTATAGAGTGTAGGGTATAGAGTGTAGGGTATAGAGTGTAGGGTATAGAGTGTATGGTATATAGTGTAGAGTGTAGAGTGTAGGGTATAGAGTGTAGAGTGTAGGGTATAGAGTGTAGGGTACAGAGTGTAGGTTATAGAGTGTAGGGTACAGAGTGTAGGGTATAGAGTGTAGAGTGTAGGGTATAGAGTGTAGGGTATAGAGTGTAGGGTATAGAGTGTAGTGTATAGAGTGTAAAGTGTAGGGTATAGAGTGTAGGGTATATAGTATAGAGTGTAGGGTATAGAGTGTAGGGTATAGAGTGTAGGGTATAGAGTGTAGGGTATAGAGTGTAGAGTGTAGGGATTACAGTGTAGGGCATAGAGTGTAGGGTATAGAGTGTATGGAATAGAGTGTAGGGTATAGAGTGTAGAGTGTAGGGTATAAAGTGTAGGGTATAGAGCGTAGGGTGTAGGATATAGAGTGTAGGGTATAGAGTGTAGAGTGTAGGGTATAGAGTGTATGGTATAGAGTGTAGAGTGTAGAGTGTAGGGTATAGAGTGTATGGTATAGATTGTAGAGTGTAGGGCATAGAGTGTATGGTGTAGGGTGTAGAGTGTATGGAATAGAGTGTAGAGTGTAGGGTGTAGAGTGTAGGGTATTGAGTGTAGGGTATAGAGTGTAGGGTATAGAGTGTAGAGTGTAGGGAATAGAGTGTAGAGTGTAGGGTATAGAGTGTATGGTATAGATCGTAGAGTGTAGGGTATAGAGTGTAGGGTATTGAGTGTAGGGAATAGAGTGTAGAGTATAGAGTGTAGAGTGTAGAGTGTAGGGTATGGAGTGTAGAGTGTAGGGTATAGAGTGTAGGGTATATAGTGTAGGGTATAGAGTGTATGGTATAGAGTGTTTTGTATATAGTGTAGGGTATAGAGTGTTTGGTATAGAGTGTAGGGTATAGAGTATAGAGTGTAGAGTGTAGGGTATAGATTGTAGAGTGTAGAGTGTAGGGTATAGAGTGTAGGGCATAGAGTTTATGGAATAGAGTGTATGGTATAGAGTGTAGGGTATAGAGTGTAGGGTATAGAGTGTAGAGTGTAGGGTATAGAGTGTAGGGTATAGAGTGTAGGGTATAGAGTGTATGGTATATAGTGTATGGTATTGATTGTAGGGTATAGAGTCTAGGGTACAGAGTGTAGGGTATAGAGTGTAGAGTGTAGGGTATAGAGTGTGGGGTATAGAGTGTAGGGTATAGAGTGTAGTGTATAGAGTGTAGAGTGTAGGGTATAGAGTGTAGGGTATAGAGTATAGAGTGTAGGGTATAAAGTATAGGGTATAGAGTGTAGAGTGTAGAGTGTAGGGTATAGAGTGTAGAGTGTAGGGTATAGAGTATAGGGTATAGAGTGTAGATTGTAGAGTGTAGGGTATAGAGTGTAGAGTGTAGGGTATAGAGTGTAGGGTATAGAGTGTAGGGTATAGAGTGTATGGAATAGAGTGTAGAGTGTAGGGTATAGAGTGTAGGGTATAGAATGTATGGTACAGAGTGTAGAGTATAGAGTGTAGGGTATAGAGTGTAGGGTGTAGAGTGAAGAGTGTAGGGATTAGAGTGTAGGGTATAGAGTGTAGGGTATAGAGTGTATGGAATAGAGTGTAGGGTCTAGAGTGTAGAATGTATGGTATAGAGTGTAGGGTATAGAGCGTAGGGTGTAGGATATAGAGTGTAGGGTATAGAGGGTAGAGTGTAGGGTATAGAGTGTATGGTATAGAGTGTAGAGTGTAGAGTGTAGGGTATAGAGTGTATGGTATAGATTGTAGAGTGTAGGGCATAGAGTGTATGGTGTAGGGTGTAGAGTGTATGGAATAGAGTGTAGAGTGTAGGGTATAGAGTGTAGGGTATTGAGTGTAGGGTATAGAGTGTAGGGTATAGAGTGTAGAGTGTAGGGTATAGAGTGTAGAGTGTAGGGTATAGAGTGTATGGTATAGAGTGTAGATTGTAGGGTATAGAGTGTAGGTTATTGAGTGTAGGGTATAGAGTGTAGAGTATAGAGTGTAGAGTGTAGAGTGTAGGGTATGGAGTGTAGAGTGTAGGGTATAGAGTGTAGGGTATAGAGTGTGAGGGATAGAGTGTATGGTATAGAGTGTTTTGTATATAGTGTAGGGTATAGAGTGTTTGGTATAGAGTGTAGGGTATAGAGTGTAGAGTGTAGGGTATAGATTTTAGAGTGTAGAGTGTAGGGTATAGAGTGTATTGCATAGAGTTTATGGAATAGAGTGTATGGTATAGATTGTAGGGTATAGAGTGTAGGGTATAGAGTGTAGAGTGTAGGGTATAGAGTGTAGGGTATAGAGTGTATGGTATAGAGTGTATGGTATTGATTGTAGGTATAGAGTGTAGGTTAGAGAGTGTAGAGTGTAGGGTATAGATTTTAGAGTGTAGAGTGTAGGGTATAGAGTGTATTGCATAGAGTTTATGGAATAGAGTGTATGGTATAGAGTGTAGGGTATAGAGTGTAGAGTGTAGGGTATAGAGTGTAGGGTATAGAGTGTATGGTATAGAGTGTATGGTATTGATTGTAGGGTATAGAGTGTAGGGTATAGAGTGTAGAATGTAGGGTATAGAGTGTAGAGTGTAGGGTATAGAGTGTATGGTATAGAGTGTAGAGTGTAGGGTATAGAGTGTATGGTATAGATTGTAGAGTGTAGGGCATAGAGTGTATGGTGTAGGGTGTAGAGTGTATGGAATAGAGTATAGAGTGTAGGGTATAGAGTGTAGGGTATTGAGTGTAGGGTATAGAGTGTAGGGTATAGAGTGTAGAGTGTAGGGTATAGAGTGTAGAGTGTAGGGTATAGAGTGTATGGTATAGAGTGTAGAGTGTAGGGTATAGAGTGTAAGGTATTGAGTGTAGGGTATAGAGTGTAGGATATTGAGTGTAGGGTATAGACTGTAGGGTATAGAGCGTAGGGTGTAGGATATAGAGTGTAGGGTATAGAGTGTAGGGTATAGAGTGTATGGTATAGAGTGTAGAGTGTAGGGTATAGAGTGTATGGTATAGATTGTAGAGTGTAGGGCATAGAGTGTATGGTGTAGGGTGTAGAGTGTATGGAATAGAGTGTAGAGTGTAGGGTATAGAGTGCAGGGTATTGAGTGTTGGGTATAGAGTGTAGAGTATAGAGTGTAGAGTGTAGGGTATAGAGTGTAGAGTGTAGGGTATAGAGTGTATGGTATAGAGTGTAGAGTGTAGGGTATAGAGTGTAAGGTATTGAGTGTAGGGTATAGAGTGTAGAGTATAGAGTGTAGGGTATAGAGTGTTTGGTATAGAGTGTAGAGTATAGAGTGCAGAGTGTAGGGTATAGATTGTAGAGTGTAGGGTATAGAGTGTAGGGCATAGAGTTTATGGAATAGAGTGTATGGTATAGAGTGTAGGGTATAGAGTGTAGGGTATAGAGTGTAGAGTGTAGGGTATAGAGTGTAGGGTATAGAGTGTAGGGTATATAGTGTTTGGTATAGAGTGTAGAGTATAGAGTGTAGAGTGTAGGGTATAGATTGTAGAGTGTAGGGTATAGAGTGTAGGGCATAGAGTTTATGGAATAGAGTGTATGGTATAGAGTGTAGGGTATAGAGTGTAGGGTATAGAGTGTAGAGTGTAGGGTATAGAGTGTAGGGTATAGAGTGTAGGGTATAGAGTGTATGGTATAGAGTGTATGGTATTGATTGTAGGGTATAGAGTGTAGGGTATAGAGTGTAGAGTGTAGGGTATAGAGTGTAGAGTGTAGGGTATAGAGTGTAGGGTACAGAGTGTAGGGTATAGAGTGTAGAGTGTAGGGTATAGAGTGTAGGGTATAGAGTGTAGTGTATAGAGTGTAGTGTATAGAGTCTAGAGTGTAGGGTATAGAGTGTAGGGTATAGAGTGTAGGGTATAGAGTATAGGGTATAGAGTGTAGAGTGTAGGGTATAGAGTGTAGAGTGTAGGGTATAGAGTGTAGGGTATAGAGTGTAGGGTATAGAATGTATGGAATAGAGTGTAGAGTGTAGGGTATAGAGTGTAGGGTATAGATTGTATGGTATAGAGTGTAGGGTATAGAGTGTAGGGTATAGAGTGTAGGGTATAGAGTATAGAGTGTAGGGATTAGAGTGTAGGGTATAGAGTGTAGGGTATAGAGTGTATGGAATAGAGTGTAGGCTATATAGTGTAGAGTGTAGGGTATAGAGTGTAGGGTATAGAGCGTAGTGTGTAGGATATAGAGTGCAGGGTATAGAGTGTAGAGTGTAGGGTATATAGTGTATGGTATAGAGCGTAGTGTGTAGGATATAGAGTGCAGGGTATAGAGTGTAGAGTGTAGGGTATAGAGTGTATGGTATAGAGTGTAGAGTGTAGGGTATAGAGTGTATGGTATTGAGTGTAGGGTATAGACTGTAGGGTATAGAGCGTAGGGTGTAGGATATAGAGTGTAGAGTATAGAGTGTAGGGTATAGAGTGTATGGTATAGAGTGTAGAGTGTAGGGTATAGAGTGTATGGTATAGATTGTAGAGTGTAGGGCATAGAGTGTATGGTGTAGGGTGTAGAGTGTATGGAATAGAGTGTAGAGTGTAGGGTATAGAGTGTAGGATATTGAGTGTTGGGTATAGAGTGTAGGGTATAGAGTGTAGAGTGTAGGGTATAGAGTGTAGAGTGTAGGGTATAGAGTGTATGGTATAGAGTGTAGAGTGTAGGGTATAGAGTGTAGGGTATTGAGTGTAGTGTATAGAGTGTAGAGTATAGAGTGTAGAGTGTAGAGTGTAGGGTATGGAGTGTAGAGTGTAGGGTATAGAGTGTAGGGTATAGAGTGTTTGGTATAGAGTTAGAGTATAGAGTGTAGAGTGTAGGGTATAGATTGTAGAGTGTAGGGTATAGAGTGTAGGGCATAGAGTTTATGGAATAGAGTGTATGGTATAGAGTGTAGGGTATAGAGTGTAGGGTATAGAGTGTAGAGTGTAGGGTATAGAGTGTATGGTATAGAGTGTATGGTATTGATTGTAGGGTATAGAGTGTAGGGTATAGAGTGTAGAGTGTAGGGTATAGAGTGTAGAGTGTAGGGTATAGAGTGTAGGGTATAGAGTGTAGAGTGTAGGGTATAGAGTGTAGGGTGTAGAGTGTAGGGTATAGAGTGTAGAGTGTAGGGTATAGAGTGTAGGGTATAGAGTATAGAGTGTAGGGTATAGAGTGTAGGGTATAGAGTGTAGAGTGTAGGGTATAGAGTGTAGAGTGTAGGGTATAGAGTGTAGAGTGTAAGGTATAGAGTGTAGGGTACAGAGTGTAGGGTATAGAGTGTAGGGTACAGAGTGTAGGGTATAGAGTGTAGAGTGTATGGTATAGAGTGTAGGGTATAGAGTGTAGGGTATAGAGTGTAGAGTGTAGGGTATAGAGTGTAGGGTATAGAGTATAGAGTGTAGGGTATAGAGTGTAGGGTATAGAGTGTAGAGTGTAGAGTGTAGGGTATAGACTGTAGAGTGTAGGGTATAGAGTGTAGAGTGTAGGGTATAGAGTGTAGAGTGTAGGATATAGAGTGTAGGGTATAGAGTGTATGGAATAGAGTGTAGAGTGTACGTATAGAGTGTAGGGTATAGAGTGTATGGTATACAGTGTAGGGTATAGAGTGTAGGGTATAGAGTGTAGGGTATAGAGTGTAGAGTGTAGGGATTAGAGTGTAGGGTATAGAGTGTAGGGTATAGAGTGTATGGAATAGAGGGTAGGGTATAGAGTGTAGGGTATAGAGCGTAGGGTGTAGGATATAGAGTGTAGGGTATAGAGTGTAGAGTGTAGGGTATAGAGTGTATGGTATAGAGTGTAGGGTGTAGAGTGTAGGGTATAGAGTGTAGGGTATAGAGTGTAGGGCATAGAGTGTATGGTGTAGGGTGTAGAGTGTATGGAATAGAGTGTAGGGTATAGATTGTATGGTATAGAGTTTAGAGTGTAGGGTTTAGAGTGTAGGGTATAGAGTGTAGGGTATAGAGTGTAGAGTGTAGGGTATAGAGTGTAGGGTATAGAGTGTTTGGTATAGAGTGTAAAGTATAGAGTGTAGAGTGTAGGGTATAGATTGTAGAGTATAGAGTGTAGGGTATAGAGTGTAGGGTATAGAGTGTATGGAATAGAGTGTATGGTATAGAGTGTAGGGTGTGGGGTATAGAGTGTGGAGTGTAGGCTATAGAGTGTATGATATAGAGTGTAGGGTATAGAGTGTAGGGTATAGAGTGTAGGGTATAGAGTGTAGGGTATAGAGTGTATGGTTTAGATTGTAGGGTATAGAGTGTAGGGTATAGAGTGTAGGGTATAGAGTGTAGAAAGTAGGGTATAGAGTGTAGAGTGTAGGGTATAGAGTGTAGGGTATAGAGTGTAGGGTACAGAGTGTAGGGAATAGAGTTTAGGGTAGAGTGTAGGGTATAGAGTGTAGAGTGTAGGGTATAGAGTGTATGGTATAGAGTGTAGGGTGTAGAGTGTAGGGTATAGAGTGTAGGGTATAGAGTGTAGGGTATAGAGTGTAGAAAGTAGGGTATTGAGTGTAGAGTGTAGGGTATAGAGTGTAGGGTATAGAGTGTAGGGTATAGAGTGTAGGGTATAGAGTGTAGAGTGTTGGGTATAGATTGTAGAGTGTAGAGTGTAGGGTATAGAGTGTAGGGCATAGAGTTTATGGAATAGAGTGTATGGTATAGAGTGTAGGGTATAGAGTGTAGGATATAGAGTGTAGAGTGTAGGGTATAGAGTGTAGGGTATAGAGTGTAGGGTATAGAGTATATGGTATAGAGTGTATGGTATAGATTGTAGGGTATAGAGTGTAGGGTATGGAGTGTATCGTGTAGGGTATAGAGTGTAGAGTGTAGGGAATAGAGTGCAGGGTATAGAGTGTAGAGTGTAGGGTATAGAGTGTAGGGTATAGAGTGTAGGGTATAGAGTGTAGGGTATAGAGTGTATGGTATATAGTGTAGAGTGTAGAGTGTAGGGTATAGAGTGTAGAGTGTAGGGTATAGAGTGTAGGGTACAGAGTGTAGGTTATAGAGTGTAGGGTACAGAGTGTAGGGTATAGAGTGTAGAGTGTAGGGTATAGAGTGTAGGGTATAGAGTGTAGGGTATAGAGTGTAGTGTATAGAGTGTAAAGTGTAGGGTATAGAGTGTAGGGTATATAGTATAGAGTGTAGGGTATAGAGTGTAGGGTATAGAGTGTAGGGTATAGAGTGTAGGGTATAGAGTGTAGAGTGTAGGGATTACAGTGTAGGGCATAGAGTGTAGGGTATAGAGTGTATGGAATAGAGTGTAGGGTATAGAGTGTAGAGTGTAGGGTATAAAGTGTAGGGTATAGAGCGTAGGGTGTAGGATATAGAGTGTAGGGTATAGAGTGTAGAGTGTAGGGTATAGAGTGTATGGTATAGAGTGTAGAGTGTAGAGTGTAGGGTATAGAGTGTATGGTATAGATTGTAGAGTGTAGGGCATAGAGTGTATGGTGTAGGGTGTAGAGTGTATGGAATAGAGTGTAGAGTGTAGGGTGTAGAGTGTAGGGTATTGAGTGTAGGGTATAGAGTGTAGGGTATAGAGTGTAGAGTGTAGGGAATAGAGTGTAGAGTGTAGGGTATAGAGTGTATGGTATAGATCGTAGAGTGTAGGGTATAGAGTGTAGGGTATTGAGTGTAGGGAATAGAGTGTAGAGTATAGAGTGTAGAGTGTAGAGTGTAGGGTATGGAGTGTAGAGTGTAGGGTATAGAGTGTAGGGTATATAGTGTAGGGTATAGAGTGTATGGTATAGAGTGTTTTGTATATAGTGTAGGGTATAGAGTGTTTGGTATAGAGTGTAGGGTATAGAGTATAGAGTGTAGAGTGTAGGGTATAGATTGTAGAGTGTAGAGTGTAGGGTATAGAGTGTAGGGCATAGAGTTTATGGAATAGAGTGTATGGTATAGAGTGTAGGGTATAGAGTGTAGGGTATAGAGTGTAGAGTGTAGGGTATAGAGTGTAGGGTATAGAGTGTAGGGTATAGAGTGTATGGTATATAGTGTATGGTATTGATTGTAGGGTATAGAGTCTAGGGTACAGAGTGTAGGGTATAGAGTGTAGAGTGTAGGGTATAGAGTGTGGGGTATAGAGTGTAGGGTATAGAGTGTAGTGTATAGAGTGTAGAGTGTAGGGTATAGAGTGTAGGGTATAGAGTATAGAGTGTAGGGTATAAAGTATAGGGTATAGAGTGTAGAGTGTAGAGTGTAGGGTATAGAGTGTAGAGTGTAGGGTATAGAGTATAGGGTATAGAGTGTAGATTGTAGAGTGTAGGGTATAGAGTGTAGAGTGTAGGGTATAGAGTGTAGGGTATAGAGTGTAGGGTATAGAGTGTATGGAATAGAGTGTAGAGTGTAGGGTATAGAGTGTAGGGTATAGAATGTATGGTACAGAGTGTAGAGTATAGAGTGTAGGGTATAGAGTGTAGGGTGTAGAGTGAAGAGTGTAGGGATTAGAGTGTAGGGTATAGAGTGTAGGGTATAGAGTGTATGGAATAGAGTGTAGGGTCTAGAGTGTAGAATGTATGGTATAGAGTGTAGGGTATAGAGCGTAGGGTGTAGGATATAGAGTGTAGGGTATAGAGGGTAGAGTGTAGGGTATAGAGTGTATGGTATAGAGTGTAGAGTGTAGAGTGTAGGGTATAGAGTGTATGGTATAGATTGTAGAGTGTAGGGCATAGAGTGTATGGTGTAGGGTGTAGAGTGTATGGAATAGAGTGTAGAGTGTAGGGTATAGAGTGTAGGGTATTGAGTGTAGGGTATAGAGTGTAGGGTATAGAGTGTAGAGTGTAGGGTATAGAGTGTAGAGTGTAGGGTATAGAGTGTATGGTATAGAGTGTAGATTGTAGGGTATAGAGTGTAGGTTATTGAGTGTAGGGTATAGAGTGTAGAGTATAGAGTGTAGAGTGTAGAGTGTAGGGTATGGAGTGTAGAGTGTAGGGTATAGAGTGTAGGGTATAGAGTGTGAGGGATAGAGTGTATGGTATAGAGTGTTTTGTATATAGTGTAGGGTATAGAGTGTTTGGTATAGAGTGTAGGGTATAGAGTGTAGAGTGTAGGGTATAGATTTTAGAGTGTAGAGTGTAGGGTATAGAGTGTATTGCATAGAGTTTATGGAATAGAGTGTATGGTATAGATTGTAGGGTATAGAGTGTAGGGTATAGAGTGTAGAGTGTAGGGTATAGAGTGTAGGGTATAGAGTGTATGGTATAGAGTGTATGGTATTGATTGTAGGTATAGAGTGTAGGGTAGAGAGTGTAGAGTGTAGGGTATAGATTTTAGAGTGTAGAGTGTAGGGTATAGAGTGTATTGCATAGAGTTTATGGAATAGAGTGTATGGTATAGAGTGTAGGGTATAGAGTGTAGAGTGTAGGGTATAGAGTGTAGGGTATAGAGTGTATGGTATAGAGTGTATGGTATTGATTGTAGGGTATAGAGTGTAGGGTATAGAGTGTAGAATGTAGGGTATAGAGTGTAGAGTGTAGGGTATAGAGTGTATGGTATAGAGTGTAGAGTGTAGGGTATAGAGTGTATGGTATAGATTGTAGAGTGTAGGGCATAGAGTGTATGGTGTAGGGTGTAGAGTGTATGGAATAGAGTATAGAGTGTAGGGTATAGAGTGTAGGGTATTGAGTGTAGGGTATAGAGTGTAGGGTATAGAGTGTAGAGTGTAGGGTATAGAGTGTAGAGTGTAGGGTATAGAGTGTATGGTATAGAGTGTAGAGTGTAGGGTATAGAGTGTAAGGTATTGAGTGTAGGGTATAGAGTGTAGGATATTGAGTGTAGGGTATAGACTGTAGGGTATAGAGCGTAGGGTGTAGGATATAGAGTGTAGGGTATAGAGTGTAGGGTATAGAGTGTATGGTATAGAGTGTAGAGTGTAGGGTATAGAGTGTATGGTATAGATTGTAGAGTGTAGGGCATAGAGTGTATGGTGTAGGGTGTAGAGTGTATGGAATAGAGTGTAGAGTGTAGGGTATAGAGTGCAGGGTATTGAGTGTTGGGTATAGAGTGTAGAGTATAGAGTGTAGAGTGTAGGGTATAGAGTGTAGAGTGTAGGGTATAGAGTGTATGGTATAGAGTGTAGAGTGTAGGGTATAGAGTGTAAGGTATTGAGTGTAGGGTATAGAGTGTAGAGTATAGAGTGTAGGGTATAGAGTGTTTGGTATAGAGTGTAGAGTATAGAGTGCAGAGTGTAGGGTATAGATTGTAGAGTGTAGGGTATAGAGTGTAGGGCATAGAGTTTATGGAATAGAGTGTATGGTATAGAGTGTAGGGTATAGAGTGTAGGGTATAGAGTGTAGAGTGTAGGGTATAGAGTGTAGGGTATAGAGTGTAGGGTATATAGTGTTTGGTATAGAGTGTAGAGTATAGAGTGTAGAGTGTAGGGTATAGATTGTAGAGTGTAGGGTATAGAGTGTAGGGCATAGAGTTTATGGAATAGAGTGTATGGTATAGAGTGTAGGGTATAGAGTGTAGGGTATAGAGTGTAGAGTGTAGGGTATAGAGTGTAGGGTATAGAGTGTAGGGTATAGAGTGTATGGTATAGAGTGTATGGTATTGATTGTAGGGTATAGAGTGTAGGGTATAGAGTGTAGAGTGTAGGGTATAGAGTGTAGAGTGTAGGGTATAGAGTGTAGGGTACAGAGTGTAGGGTATAGAGTGTAGAGTGTAGGGTATAGAGTGTAGGGTATAGAGTGTAGTGTATAGAGTGTAGTGTATAGAGTCTAGAGTGTAGGGTATAGAGTGTAGGGTATAGAGTGTAGGGTATAGAGTATAGGGTATAGAGTGTAGAGTGTAGGGTATAGAGTGTAGAGTGTAGGGTATAGAGTGTAGGGTATAGAGTGTAGGGTATAGAATGTATAGAATAGAGTGTAGAGTGTAGGGTATAGAGTGTAGGGTATAGATTGTATGGTATAGAGTGTAGGGTATAGAGTGTAGGGTATAGAGTGTAGGGTATAGAGTATAGAGTGTAGGGATTAGAGTGTAGGGTATAGAGTGTAGGGTATAGAGTGTATGGAATAGAGTGTAGGCTATATAGTGTAGAGTGTAGGGTATAGAGTGTAGGGTATAGAGCGTAGTGTGTAGGATATAGAGTGCAGGGTATAGAGTGTAGAGTGTAGGGTATATAGTGTATGGTATAGAGCGTAGTGTGTAGGATATAGAGTGCAGGGTATAGAGTGTAGAGTGTAGGGTATAGAGTGTATGGTATAGAGTGTAGAGTGTAGGGTATAGAGTGTATGGTATTGAGTGTAGGGTATAGACTGTAGGGTATAGAGCGTAGGGTGTAGGATATAGAGTGTAGGGTATAGAGTGTAGGGTATAGAGTGTATGGTATAGAGTGTAGAGTGTAGGGTATAGAGTGTATGGTATAGATTGTAGAGTGTAGGGCATAGAGTGTATGGTGTAGGGTGTAGAGTGTATGGAATAGAGTGTAGAGTGTAGGGTATAGAGTGTAGGGTATTGAGTGTTGGGTATAGAGTGTAGGGTATAGAGTGTAGAGTGTAGGGTATAGAGTGTAGAGTGTAGGGTATAGAGTGTATGGTATAGAGTGTAGAGTGTAGGGTATAGAGTGTAGGGTATTGAGTGTAGTGTATAGAGTGTAGAGTATAGAGTGTAGAGTGTAGAGTGTAGGGTATGGAGTGTAGAGTGTAGGGTATAGAGTGTAGGGTATAGAGTGTTTGGTATAGAGTGTAGAGTATAGAGTGTAGAGTGTAGGGTATAGATTGTAGAGTGTAGGGTATAGAGTGTAGGGCATAGAGTTTATGGAATAGAGTGTATGGTATAGAGTGTAGGGTATAGAGTGTAGGGTATAGAGTGTAGAGTGTAGGGTATAGAGTGTAGGGTATAGAGTGTAGGGTATAGAGTGTAGGGTATAGAGTGTAGAGTGTAGGGATTACAGTGTAGGGCATAGAGTGTAGGGTATAGAGTGTATGGAATAGAGTGTAGGGAATAGAGTGTAGAGTGTAGATTATAAAGTGTAGGGTATAGAGCGTAGGGTGTAGGATATAGAGTGTAGGGTATAGAGTGTAGAGTGTAGGGTATAGAGTGTATGGTATAGAGTGTAGAGTGTAGAGTGTAGGGTATAGAGTGTATGGTATAGATTGTAGAGTGTAGGGCATAGAGTGTATGGTGTAGGGTGTAGAGTGTATGGAATAGAGTGTAGAGTGTAGGGTGTAGAGTGTAGGGTATTGAGTGTAGGGTATAGAGTGTAGGGTATAGAGTGTAGAGTGTAGGGAATAGAGTGTAGAGTGTAGGGTATAGAGTGTATGGTATAGATCGTAGAGTGTAGGGTATAGAGTGTAGGGTATTGAGTGTAGGGAATTGAGTGTAGAGTATAGAGTGTAGAGTGTAGAGTGTAGGGTATGGAGTGTAGAGTGTAGGGTATAGAGTGTAGGGTATATAGTGTAGGGTATAGAGTGTATGGTATAGAGTGTTTTGTATATAGTGTAGGGTATAGAGTGTTTGGTATAGAGTGTAGGGTATAGAGTATAGAGTGTAGAGTGTAGGGTATAGATTGTAGAGTGTAGGGTATAGAGTGTAGGGCATAGAGTTTATGGAATAGAGTGTATGGTATAGAGTGTAGGGTATAGAGTGTAGGGTATAGAGTGTAGAGTGTAGGGTATAGAGTGTAGGGTATAGAGTGTAGGGTATAGAGTGTATGGTATATAGTGTATGGTATTGATTGTAGGGTATAGAGTCTAGGGTACAGAGTGTAGGGTATAGAGTGTAGAGTGTAGGGTATAGAGTGTGGGGTATAGAGTGTAGAGTGTAGGGTATAAAGTGTAGGGTATAGAGCGTAGGGTGTAGGATATAGAGTGTAGGGTATAGAGTGTAGAGTGTAGGGTATAGAGTGTATGGTATAGAGTGTAGAGTGTAGAGTGTAGGGTATAGAGTGTATGGTATAGATTGTAGAGTGTAGGGCATAGAGTGTATGGTGTAGGGTGTAGAGTGTATGGAATAGAGTGTAGAGTGTAGGGTGTAGAGTGTAGGGTATTGAGTGTAGGGTATAGAGTGTAGGGTATAGAGTGTAGAGTGTAGGGAATAGAGTGTAGAGTGTAGGGTATAGAGTGTATGGTATAGATCGTAGAGTGTAGGGTATAGAGTGTAGGGTATTGAGTGTAGGGAATAGAGTGTAGAGTATAGAGTGTAGAGTGTAGAGTGTAGTGTATGGAGTGTAGAGTGTAGGGTATAGAGTGTAGGGTATATAGTGTAGGGTATAGAGTGTATGGTATAGAGTGTTTTGTATATAGTGTAGGGTATAGAGTGTTTGGTATAGAGTGTAGGGTATAGAGTATAGAGTGTAGAGTGTAGGGTATAGATTGTAGAGTGTAGGGTATAGAGTGTAGGGCATAGAGTTTATGGAATAGAGTGTATGGTATAGAGTGTAGGGTATAGAGTGTAGGGTATAGAGTGTAGAGTGTAGGGTATAGAGTGTAGGGTATAGAGTGTAGGGTATAGAGTGTATGGTATATAGTGTATGGTATTGATTGTAGGGTATAGAGTCTAGGGTACAGAGTGTAGGGTATAGAGTGTAGAGTGTAGGGTATAGAGTGTGGGGTATAGAGTGTAGGGTATAGAGTGTAGTGTATAGAGTGTAGAGTGTAGGGTATAGAGTGTAGGGTATAGAGTATAGAGTGTAGGGTATAAAGTATAGGGTATAGAGTGTAGAGTGTAGAGTGTAGGGTATAGAGTGTAGAGTGTAGGGTATAGAGTATAGGGTATAGAGTGTAGATTGTAGAGTGTAGGGTATAGAGTGTAGAGTGTAGGGTATAGAGTGTAGGGTATAGAGTGTAGGGTATAGAGTGTATGGAATAGAGTGTAGAGTGTAGGGTATAGAGTGTAGGGTATAGAATGTATGGTACAGAGTGTAGGGTATAGAGTGTAGGGTATAGAGTGTAGGGTGTAGAGTGAAGAGTGTAGGGATTAGAGTGTAGAGTATAGAGTGTAGGGTATAGAGTGTATGGAATAGAGTGTAGGGTCTAGAGTGTAGAATGTATGGTATAGAGTGTAGGGTATAGAGCGTAGAGTGTAGGATATAGAGTGTAGGGTATAGAGGGTAGAGTGTAGGGTATAGAGTGTATGGTATAGAGTGTAGAGTGTAGAGTGTAGGGTATAGAGTGTATGGTATAGATTGTAGAGTGTAGGGCATAGAGTGTATGGTGTAGGGTGTAGAGTGTATGGAATAGAGTGTAGAGTGTAGGGTATAGAGTGTAGGGTATTGAGTGTAGGGTATAGAGTGTAGGGTATAGAGTGTAGAGTGTAGGGTATAGAGTGTAGAGTGTAGGGTATAGAGTGTATGGTATAGAGTGTAGATTGTAGGGTATAGAGTGTAGGTTATTGAGTGTAGGGTATAGAGTGTAGAGTATAGAGTGTAGAGTGTAGAGTGTAGGGTATGGAGTGTAGAGTGTAGGGTATAGAGTGTAGGGTATAGAGTGTGAGGGATAGAGTGTATGGTATAGAGTGTTTTGTATATAGTGTAGGGTATAGAGTGTTTGGTATAGAGTGTAGGGTATAGAGTGTAGAGTGTAGGGTATAGATTTTAGAGTGTAGAGTGTAGGGTATAGAGTGTATTGCATAGAGTTTATGGAATAGAGTGTATGGTATAGATTGTAGGGTATAGAGTGTAGGGTATAGAGTGTAGAGTGTAGGGTATAGAGTGTAGGGTATAGAGTGTATGGTATAGAGTGTATGGTATTGATTGTAGGTATAGAGTGTAGGGTATAGAGTGTAGAGTGTAGGGTATAGATTTTAGAGTGTAGAGTGTAGGGTATAGAGTGTATTGCATAGAGTTTATGGAATAGAGTGTATGGTATAGAGTGTAGGGTATAGAGTGTAGAGTGTAGGGTATAGAGTGTAGGGTATAGAGTGTATGGTATAGAGTGTATGGTATTGACTGTAGGGTATAGAGTGTAGGGTATAGAGTGTAGAATGTAGGGTATAGAGTGTAGAGTGTAGGGTATAGAGTGTATGGTATAGAGTGTAGAGTGTAGGGTATAGAGTGTATGGTATAGATTGTAGAGTGTAGGGCATAGAGTGTATGGTGTAGGGTGTAGAGTGTATGGAATAGAGTATAGAGTGTAGGGTATAGAGTGTAGGGTATTGAGTGTAGGGTATAGAGTGTAGGGTATAGAGTGTAGAGTGTAGGGTATAGAGTGTAGAGTGTAGGGTATAGAGTGTATGGTATAGAGTGTAGAGTGTAGGGTATAGAGTGTAAGGTATTGAGTGTAGGGTATAGAGTGTAGGATATTGAGTGTAGGGTATAGACTGTAGGGTATAGAGCGTAGGGTGTAGGATATAGAGTGTAGGGTATAGAGTGTAGGGTATAGAGTGTATGGTATAGAGTGTAGAGTGTAGGGTATAGAGTGTATGGTATAGATTGTAGAGTGTAGGGCATAGAGTGTATGGTGTAGGGTGTAGAGTGTATGGAATAGAGTGTAGAGTGTAGGGTATAGAGTGTAGGGTATTGAGTGTTGGGTATAGAGTGTAGGGTATAGAGTGTAGAGTGTAGGGTATAGAGTGTAGAGTGTAGGGTATAGAGTGTATGGTATAGAGTGTAGAGTGTAGGGTATAGAGTGTAAGGTATTGAGTGTAGGGTATAGAGTGTAGAGTATAGAGTGTAGGGTATAGAGTGTTTGGTATAGAGTGTAGAGTATAGAGTGTAGAGTGTAGGGTATAGATTGTAGAGTGTAGGGTATAGAGTGTAGGGCATAGAGTTTATGGAATAGAGTGTATGGTATAGAGTGTAGGGTATAGAGTGTAGGGTATAGAGTGTAGAGTGTAGGGTATAGAGTGTAGGGTATAGAGTGTAGGGTATATAGTGTTTGGTATAGAGTGTAGAGTATAGAGTGTAGAGTGTAGCGTATAGATTGTAGAGTGTAGGGTATAGAGTGTAGGGCATAGAGTTTATGGAATAGAGTGTATGGTATAGAGTGTAGGGTATAGAGTGTAGGGTATAGAGTGTAGAGTGTAGGGTATAGAGTGTAGGGTATAGAGTGTAGGGTATAGAGTGTATGGTATAGAGTGTATGGTATTGATTGTAGGGTATAGAGTGTAGGGTATAGAGTGTAGAGTGTAGGGTATAGAGTGTAGAGTGTAGGGTATAGAGTGTAGGGTACAGAGTGTAGGGTATAGAGTGTAGAGTGTAGGGTATAGAGTGTAGGGTATAGAGTGTAGTGTATAGAGTGTAGTGTATAGAGTCTAGAGTGTAGGGTATAGAGTGTAGGGTATAGAGTGTAGGGTATAGAGTATAGGGTATAGAGTGTAGAGTGTAGGGTATAGAGTGTAGAGTGTAGGGTATAGAGTGTAGGGTATAGAGTGTAGGGTATAGAATGTATGGAATAGAGTGTAGAGTGTAGGGTATAGAGTGTAGGGTATAGAGTGTATGGTATAGAGTGTAGGGTATAGAGTGTAGGGTATAGAGTGTAGGGTATAGAGTGTAGAGTGTAGGGATTAGAGTGTAGGGTATAGAGTGTAGGGTATAGAGTGTATGGAATAGAGTGTAGGCTATATAGTGTAGAGTGTAGGGTATAGAGTGTAGGGTATAGAGCGTAGTGTGTAGGATATAGAGTGCAGGGTATAGAGTGTAGAGTGTAGGGTATAGAGTGTATGGTATAGAGTGTAGAGTGTAGGGTATAGAGTGTATGGTATTGAGTGTAGGGTATAGACTGTAGGGTATAGAGCGTAGGGTGTAGGATATAGAGTGCAGGGTATAGAGTGTAGGGTATAGAGTGTATGGTATAGAGTGTAGAGTGTAGGGTATAGAGTGTATGGTATAGATTGTAGAGTGTAGGGCATAGAGTGTATGGTGTAGGGTGTAGAGTGTATGGAATAGAGTGTAGAGTGTAGGGTATAGAGTGTAGGGTATTGAGTGTTGGGTATAGAGTGTAGGGTATAGAGTGTAGAGTGTAGGGTATAGAGTGTAGAGTGTAGGGTATAGAGTGTATGGTATAGAGTGTAGAGTGTAGGGTATAGAGTGTAGGGTATTGAGTGTAGTGTATAGAGTGTAGAGTATAGAGTGTAGAGTGTAGAGTGTAGGGTATGGAGTGTAGAGTGTAGGGTATAGAGTGTAGGGTATAGAGTGTTTGGTATAGAGTGTAGAGTATAGAGTGTAGAGTGTAGGGTATAGATTGCAGAGTGTAGGGTATAGAGTGTAGGGCATAGAGTTTATGGAATAGAGTGTATGGTATAGAGTGTAGGGTATAGAGTGTAGGGTATAGAGTGTAGAGTGTAGGGTATAGAGTGTAGAGTGTAGGATATAGAGTGTAGGGTATAGAGTGTATGGAATAGAGTGTAGAGTGTACGTATAGAGTGTAGGGTATAGAGTGTATGGTATACAGTGTAGGGTATAGAGTGTAGGGTATAGAGTGTAGGGTATAGAGTGTAGAGTGTAGCGATTAGAGTGTAGGGTATAGAGTGTAGGGTATAGAGTGTATGGAATAGAGGGTAGGGTATAGAGTGTAGGGTATAGAGCATAGGGTGTAGGATATAGAGTGTAGGGTATAGAGTGTAGGGTATAGAGTGTAGAGTGTAGGGTATAGAGTGTATGGTATAGAGTGTAGGGTGTAGAGTGTAGGGTATAGAGTGTAGGGTATAGAGTGTAGGGCATAGAGTGTATGGTGTAGGGTGTAGAGTGTATGGAATAGAGTGTAGGGTATAGATTGTATGGTATAGAGTTTAGAGTGTAGGGTTTAGAGTGTAGGGTATAGAGTGTAGGGTATAGAGTGTAGAGTGTAGGGTATAGAGTGTAGGGTATAGAGTGTTTGGTATAGAGTGTAAAGTATAGAGTGTAGAGTGTAGGGTATAGATTGTAGAGTATAGAGTGTAGGGTATAGAGTGTAGGGTATAGAGTGTATGGAATAGAGTGTATGGTATAGAGTGTAGGGTGTGGGGTATAGAGTGTGGAGTGTAGGCTATAGAGTGTATGATATAGAGTGTAGGGTATAGAGTGTAGGGTATAGAGTGTAGGGTATAGAGTGTAGGGTATAGAGTGTATGGTTTAGATTGTAGGGTATAGAGTGTAGGGTATAGAGTGTAGAGTGTAGGGTATAGAGTGTAGAAAGTAGGGTATAGAGTGTAGAGTGTAGGGTATAGAGTGTAGGGTATAGAGTGTAGGGTACAGAGTGTAGGGAATAGAGTTTAGGGTATAGAGTGTAGGGTATAGAGTGTAGAGTGTAGGGTATAGAGTGTATGGTATAGAGTGTAGGGTGTAGAGTGTAGGGTATAGAGTGTAGGGTATAGAGTGTAGGGTATAGAGTGTAGAAAGTAGGGTATTGAGTGTAGAGTGTAGGGTATAGAGTGTAGGGTATAGAGTGTAGGGTATAGAGTGTAGGGTATAGAGTGTAAAGTGCTGGGTATAGATTGTAGAGTGTAGAGTGTAGGGTATAGAGTGTAGGGCATAGAGTTTATGGAATAGAGTGTATGGTATAGAGTGTAGGGTATAGAGTGTAGGATATAGAGTGTAGAGTGTAGGGTATAGAGTGTAGGGTATAGAGTGTAGGGTATAGAGTATATGGTATAGAGTGTATGGTATAGATTGTAGGGTATAGAGTGTAGGGTATGGAGTGTATCGTGTAGGGTATAGAGTGTAGAGTGTAGGGAATAGAGTGCAGGGTATAGAGTGTAGAGTGTAGGGTATAGAGTGTAGGGTATATTGTGTAGGGTATAGAGTGTAGGGTATAGAGTGTAGGGTATAGAGTGTATGGTATATAGTGTAGAGTGTAGAGTGTAGGGTAAAGAGTGTAGAGTGTAGGGTATAGAGTGTAGGGTACAGAGTGTAGGTTATAGAGTGTAGGGTACAGAGTGTAGGGTATAGAGTGTAGAGTGTAGGGTATAGAGTGTAGGGTATAGAGTGTAGGGTATAGAGTGTAGTGTATAGAGTGTAAAGTGTAGGGTATAGAGTGTAGGGTATATAGTATAGAGTGTAGGGTATAGAGTGTAGGGTATAGAGTGTAGGGTATAGAGTGTAGGGTATAGAGTGTAGAGTGTAGGGATTACAGTGTAGGGCATAGAGTGTAGGGTATAGAGTGTATGGAATAGAGTGTAGGGTATAGAGTGTAGAGTGTAGGGTATAAAGTGTAGGGTATAGAGCGTAGGGTGTAGGATATAGAGTGTAGGGTATAGAGTGTAGAGTGTAGGGTATAGAGTGTATGGTATAGAGTGTAGAGTGTAGAGTGTAGGGTATAGAGTGTATGGTATAGATTGTAGAGTGTAGGGCATAGAGTGTATGGTGTAGGGTGTAGAGTGTATGGAATAGAGTGTAGAGTGTAGGGTGTAGAGTGTAGGGTATTGAGTGTAGGGTATAGAGTGTAGGGTATAGAGTGTAGAGTGTAGGGAATAGAGTGTAGAGTGTAGGGTATAGAGTGTATGGTATAGATCGTAGAGTGTAGGGTATAGAGTGTAGGGTATTGAGTGTAGGGAATAGAGTGTAGAGTATAGAGTGTAGAGTGTAGAGTGTAGGGTATGGAGTGTAGAGTGTAGGGTATAGAGTGTAGGGTATATAGTGTAGGGTATAGAGTGTATGGTATAGAGTGTTTTGTATATAGTGTAGGGTATAGAGTGTTTGGTATAGAGTGTAGGGTATAGAGTATAGAGTGTAGAGTGTAGGGTATAGATTGTAGAGTGTAGAGTGTAGGGTATAGAGTGTAGGGCATAGAGTTTATGGAATAGAGTGTATGGTATAGAGTGTAGGGTATAGAGTGTAGGGTATAGAGTGTAGAGTGTAGGGTATAGAGTGTAGGGTATAGAGTGTAGGGTATAGAGTGTATGGTATATAGTGTATGGTATTGATTGTAGGGTATAGAGTCTAGGGTACAGAGTGTAGGGTATAGAGTGTAGAGTGTAGGGTATAGAGTGTGGGGTATAGAGTGTAGGGTATAGAGTGTAGTGTATAGAGTGTAGAGTGTAGGGTATAGAGTGTAGGGTATAGAGTATAGAGTGTAGGGTATAAAGTATAGGGTATAGAGTGTAGAGTGTAGAGTGTAGGGTATAGAGTGTAGAGTGTAGGGTATAGAGTATAGGGTATAGAGTGTAGATTGTAGAGTGTAGGGTATAGAGTGTAGAGTGTAGGGTATAGAGTGTAGGGTATAGAGTGTAGGGTATAGAGTGTATGGAATAGAGTGTAGAGTGTAGGGTATAGAGTGTAGGGTATAGAATGTATGGTACAGAGTGTAGAGTATAGAGTGTAGGGTATAGAGTGTAGGGTGTAGAGTGAAGAGTGTAGGGATTAGAGTGTAGGGTATAGAGTGTAGGGTATAGAGTGTATGGAATAGAGTGTAGGGTCTAGAGTGTAGAATGTATGGTATAGAGTGTAGGGTATAGAGCGTAGGGTGTAGGATATAGAGTGTAGGGTATAGAGGGTAGAGTGTAGGGTATAGAGTGTATGGTATAGAGTGTAGAGTGTAGAGTGTAGGGTATAGAGTGTATGGTATAGATTGTAGAGTGTAGGGCATAGAGTGTATGGTGTAGGGTGTAGAGTGTATGGAATAGAGTGTAGAGTGTAGGGTATAGAGTGTAGGGTATTGAGTGTAGGGTATAGAGTGTAGGGTATAGAGTGTAGAGTGTAGGGTATAGAGTGTAGAGTGTAGGGTATAGAGTGTATGGTATAGAGTGTAGATTGTAGGGTATAGAGTGTAGGTTATTGAGTGTAGGGTATAGAGTGTAGAGTATAGAGTGTAGAGTGTAGAGTGTAGGGTATGGAGTGTAGAGTGTAGGGTATAGAGTGTAGGGTATAGAGTGTGAGGGATAGAGTGTATGGTATAGAGTGTTTTGTATATAGTGTAGGGTATAGAGTGTTTGGTATAGAGTGTAGGGTATAGAGTGTAGAGTGTAGGGTATAGATTTTAGAGTGTAGAGTGTAGGGTATAGAGTGTATTGCATAGAGTTTATGGAATAGAGTGTATGGTATAGATTGTAGGGTATAGAGTGTAGGGTATAGAGTGTAGAGTGTAGGGTATAGAGTGTAGGGTATAGAGTGTATGGTATAGAGTGTATGGTATTGATTGTAGGTATAGAGTGTAGGGTAGAGAGTGTAGAGTGTAGGGTATAGATTTTAGAGTGTAGAGTGTAGGGTATAGAGTGTATTGCATAGAGTTTATGGAATAGAGTGTATGGTATAGAGTGTAGGGTATAGAGTGTAGAGTGTAGGGTATAGAGTGTAGGGTATAGAGTGTATGGTATAGAGTGTATGGTATTGATTGTAGGGTATAGAGTGTAGGGTATAGAGTGTAGAATGTAGGGTATAGAGTGTAGAGTGTAGGGTATAGAGTGTATGGTATAGAGTGTAGAGTGTAGGGTATAGAGTGTATGGTATAGATTGTAGAGTGTAGGGCATAGAGTGTATGGTGTAGGGTGTAGAGTGTATGGAATAGAGTATAGAGTGTAGGGTATAGAGTGTAGGGTATTGAGTGTAGGGTATAGAGTGTAGGGTATAGAGTGTAGAGTGTAGGGTATAGAGTGTAGAGTGTAGGGTATAGAGTGTATGGTATAGAGTGTAGAGTGTAGGGTATAGAGTGTAAGGTATTGAGTGTAGGGTATAGAGTGTAGGATATTGAGTGTAGGGTATAGACTGTAGGGTATAGAGCGTAGGGTGTAGGATATAGAGTGTAGGGTATAGAGTGTAGGGTATAGAGTGTATGGTATAGAGTGTAGAGTGTAGGGTATAGAGTGTATGGTATAGATTGTAGAGTGTAGGGCATAGAGTGTATGGTGTAGGGTGTAGAGTGTATGGAATAGAGTGTAGAGTGTAGGGTATAGAGTGCAGGGTATTGAGTGTTGGGTATAGAGTGTAGAGTATAGAGTGTAGAGTGTAGGGTATAGAGTGTAGAGTGTAGGGTATAGAGTGTATGGTATAGAGTGTAGAGTGTAGGGTATAGAGTGTAAGGTATTGAGTGTAGGGTATAGAGTGTAGAGTATAGAGTGTAGGGTATAGAGTGTTTGGTATAGAGTGTAGAGTATAGAGTGTAGAGTGTAGGGTATAGATTGTAGAGTGTAGGGTATAGAGTGTAGGGCATAGAGTTTATGGAATAGAGTGTATGGTATAGAGTGTAGGGTATAGAGTGTAGGGTATAGAGTGTAGAGTGTAGGGTATAGAGTGTAGGGTATAGAGTGTAGGGTATATAGTGTTTGGTATAGAGTGTAGAGTATAGAGTGTAGAGTGTAGGGTATAGATTGTAGAGTGTAGGGTATAGAGTGTAGGGCATAGAGTTTATGGAATAGAGTGTATGGTATAGAGTGTAGGGTATAGAGTGTAGGGTATAGAGTGTAGAGTGTAGGGTATAGAGTGTAGGGTATAGAGTGTAGGGTATAGAGTGTATGGTATAGAGTGTATGGTATTGATTGTAGGGTATAGAGTGTAGGGTATAGAGTGTAGAGTGTAGGGTATAGAGTGTAGAGTGTAGGGTATAGAGTGTAGGGTACAGAGTGTAGGGTATAGAGTGTAGAGTGTAGGGTATAGAGTGTAGGGTATAGAGTGTAGTGTATAGAGTGTAGTGTATAGAGTCTAGAGTGTAGGGTATAGAGTGTAGGGTATAGAGTGTAGGGTACAGAGTATAGGGTATAGAGTGTAGAGTGTAGGGTATAGAGTGTAGAGTGTAGGGTATAGAGTGTAGGGTATAGAGTGTAGGGTATAGAATGTATGGAATAGAGTGTAGAGTGTAGGGTATAGAGTGTAGGGTATAGAGTGTATGGTATAGAGTGTAGGGTATAGAGCGTAGTGTGTAGGATATAGAGTGCAGGGTATAGAGTGTAGAGTGTAGGGTATATAGTGTATGGTATAGAGCGTAGTGTGTAGGATATAGAGTGCAGGGTATAGAGTGTAGAGTGTAGGGTATAGAGTGTATGGTATAGAGTGTAGAGTGTAGGGTATAGAGTGTATGGTATTGAGTGTAGGGTATAGACTGTAGGGTATAGAGCGTAGGGTGTAGGATATAGAGTGTAGGGTATAGAGTGTAGGGTATAGAGTGTATGGTATAGAGTGTAGAGTGTAGGGTATAGAGTGTATGGTATAGATTGTAGAGTGTAGGGCATAGAGTGTATGGTGTAGGGTGTAGAGTGTATGGAATAGAGTGTAGAGTGTAGGGTATAGAGTGTAGGGTATTGAGTGTTGGGTATAGAGTGTAGGGTATAGAGTGTAGAGTGTAGGGTATAGAGTGTAGAGTGTAGGGTATAGAGTGTATGGTATAGAGTGTAGAGTGTAGGGTATAGAGTGTAGGGTATTGAGTGTAGTGTATAGAGTATAGAGTATAGAGTGTAGAGTGTAGAGTGTAGGGTATGGAGTGTAGAGTGTAGGGTATAGAGTGTAGGGTATAGAGTGTTTGGTATAGAGTGTAGAGTATAGAGTGTAGAGTGTAGGGTATAGATTGTAGAGTGTAGGGTATAGAGTGTAGGGCATAGAGTTTATGGAATAGAGTGTATGGTATAGAGTGTAGGGTATAGAGTGTAGGGTATAGAGTGTAGAGTGTAGGGTATAGAGTGTAGGGTATAGAGTGTAGGGTATAGAGTGTAGGGTATAGAGTGCAGAGTGTAGGGATTACAGTGTAGGGCATAGAGTGTAGGGTATAGAGTGTATGGAATAGAGTGTAGGGTATAGAGTGTAGAGTGTAGGGTATAAAGTGTAGGGTATAGAGCGTAGGGTGTAGGATATAGAGTGTAGGGTATAGAGTGTAGAGTGTAGGGTATAGAGTGTATGGTATAGAGTGTAGAGTGTAGAGTGTAGGGTATAGAGTGTATGGTATAGATTGTAGAGTGTAGGGCATAGAGTGTATGGTGTAGGGTGTAGAGTGTATGGAATAGAGTGTAGAGTGTAGGGTGTAGAGTGTAGGGTATTGAGTGTAGGGTATAGAGTGTAGGGTATAGAGTGTAGAGTGTAGGGAATAGAGTGTAGAGTGTAGGGTATAGAGTGTATGGTATAGATCGTAGAGTGTAGGGTATAGAGTGTAGGGTATTGAGTGTAGGGAATAGAGTGTAGAGTATAGAGTGTAGAGTGTAGAGTGTAGGGTATGGAGTGTAGAGTGTAGGGTATAGAGTGTAGGGTATATAGTGTAGGGTATAGAGTGTATGGTATAGAGTGTTTTGTATATAGTGTAGGGTATAGAGTGTTTGGTATAGAGTGTAGGGTATAGAGTATAGAGTGTAGAGTGTAGGGTATAGATTGTAGAGTGTAGGGTATAGAGTGTAGGGCATAGAGTTTATGGAATAGAGTGTATGGTATAGAGTGTAGGGTATAGAGTGTAGGGTATAGAGTGTAGAGTGTAGGGTATAGAGTGTAGGGTATAGAGTGTAGGGTATAGAGTGTATGGTATATAGTGTATGGTATTGATTGTAGGGTATAGAGTCTAGGGTACAGAGTGTAGGGTATAGAGTGTAGAGTGTAGGGTATAGAGTGTGGGGTATAGAGTGTAGGGTATAGAGTGTAGTGTATAGAGTGTAGAGTGTAGGGTATAGAGTGTAGGGTATAGAGTATAGAGTGTAGGGTATAAAGTATAGGGTATAGAGTGTAGAGTGTAGAGTGTAGGGTATAGAGTGTAGAGTGTAGGGTATAGAGTATAGGGTATAGAGTGTAGATTGTAGAGTGTAGGGTATAGAGTGTAGAGTGTAGGGTATAGAGTGTAGGGTATAGAGTGTAGGGTATAGAGTGTATGGAATAGAGTGTAGAGTGTAGGGTATAGAGTGTAGGGTATAGAATGTATGGTACAGAGTGTAGGGTATAGAGTGTAGGGTATAGAGTGTAGGGTGTAGAGTGAAGAGTGTAGGGATTAGAGTGTAGGGTATAGAGTGTAGGGTATAGAGTGTATGGAATAGAGTGTAGGGTCTAGAGTGTAGAATGTATGGTATAGAGTGTAGGGTATAGAGCGTAGGGTGTAGGATATAGAGTGTAGGGTATAGAGGGTAGAGTGTAGGGTATAGAGTGTATGGTATAGAGTGTAGAGTGTAGAGTGTAGGGTATAGAGTGTATGGTATAGATTGTAGAGTGTAGGGCATAGAGTGTATGGTGTAGGGTGTAGAGTGTATGGAATAGAGTGTAGAGTGTAGGGTATAGAGTGTAGGGTATTGAGTGTAGGGTATAGAGTGTAGAGTGTAGGGTATAGAGTGTAGAGTGTAGGGTATAGAGTGTATGGTATAGAGTGTAGATTGTAGGGTATAGAGTGTAGGTTATTGAGTGTAGGGTATAGAGTGTAGAGTATAGAGTGTAGAGTGTAGAGTGTAGGGTATGGAGTGTAGAGTGTAGGGTATAGAGTGTAGGGTATAGAGTGTGAGGGATAGAGTGTATGGTATAGAGTGTTTTGTATATAGTGTAGGGTATAGAGTGTTTGGTATAGAGTGTAGGGTATAGAGTGTAGAGTGTAGGGTATAGATTTTAGAGTGTAGAGTGTAGGGTATAGAGTGTATTGCATAGAGTTTATGGAATAGAGTGTATGGTATAGATTGTAGGGTATAGAGTGTAGGGTATAGAGTGTAGAGTGTAGGGTATAGAGTGTAGGGTATAGAGTGTATGGTATAGAGTGTATGGTATTGATTGTAGGTATAGAGTGTAGGGTATAGAGTGTAGAGTGTAGGGTATAGATTTTAGAGTGTAGAGTGTAGGGTATAGAGTGTATTGCATAGAGTTTATGGAATAGAGTGTATGGTATAGAGTGTAGGGTATAGAGTGTAGAGTGTAGGGTATAGAGTGTAGGGTATAGAGTGTATGGTATAGAGTGTATGGTATTGATTGTAGGGTATAGAGTGTAGGGTATAGAGTGTAGAATGTAGGGTATAGAGTGTAGAGTGTAGGGTATAGAGTGTATGGTATAGAGTGTAGAGTGTAGGGTATAGAGTGTATGGTATAGATTGTAGAGTGTAGGGCATAGAGTGTATGGTGTAGGGTGTAGAGTGTATGGAATAGAGTATAGAGTGTAGGGTATAGAGTGTAGGGTATTGAGTGTAGGGTATAGAGTGTAGGGTATAGAGTGTAGAGTGTAGGGTATAGAGTGTAGAGTGTAGGGTATAGAGTGTATGGTATAGAGTGTAGAGTGTAGGGTATAGAGTGTAAGGTATTGAGTGTAGGGTATAGAGTGTAGGATATTGAGTGTAGGGTATAGACTGTAGGGTATAGAGCGTAGGGTGTAGGATATAGAGTGTAGGGTATAGAGTGTAGGGTATAGAGTGTATGGTATAGAGTGTAGAGTGTAGGGTATAGAGTGTATGGTATAGATTGTAGAGTGTAGGGCATAGAGTGTATGGTGTAGGGTGTAGAGTGTATGGAATAGAGTGTAGAGTGTAGGGTATAGAGTGTAGGGTATTGAGTGTTGGGTATAGAGTGTAGGGTATAGAGTGTAGAGTGTAGGGTATAGAGTGTAGAGTGTAGGGTATAGAGTGTATGGTATAGAGTGTAGAGTGTAGGGTATAGAGTGTAAGGTATTGAGTGTAGGGTATAGAGTGTAGAGTATAGAGTGTAGGGTATAGAGTGTTTGGTATAGAGTGTAGAGTATAGAGTGTAGAGTGTAGGGTATAGATTGTAGAGTGTAGGGTATAGAGTGTAGGGCATAGAGTTTATGGAATAGAGTGTATGGTATAGAGTGTAGGGTATAGAGTGTAGGGTATAGAGTGTAGAGTGTAGGGTATAGAGTGTAGGGTATAGAGTGTAGGGTATATAGTGTTTGGTATAGAGTGTAGAGTATAGAGTGTAGAGTGTAGCGTATAGATTGTAGAGTGTAGGGTATAGAGTGTAGGGCATAGAGTTTATGGAATAGAGTGTATGGTATAGAGTGTAGGGTATAGAGTGTAGGGTATAGAGTGTAGAGTGTAGGGTATAGAGTGTAGGGTATAACGTGTAGGGTATAGAGTGTATGGTATAGAGTGTATGGTATTGATTGTAGGGTATAGAGTGTAGGGTATAGAGTGTAGAGTGTAGGGTATAGAGTGTAGAGTGTAGGGTATAGAGTGTAGGGTACAGAGTGTAGGGTATAGAGTGTAGAGTGTAGGGTATAGAGTGTAGGGTATAGAGTGTAGTGTATAGAGTGTAGTGTATAGAGTCTAGAGTGTAGGGTATAGAGTGTAGGGTATAGAGTGTAGGGTATAGAGTATAGGGTATAGAGTGTAGAGTGTAGGGTATAGAGTGTAGAGTGTAGGGTATAGAGTGTAGGGTATAGAGTGTAGGGTATAGAATGTATGGAATAGAGTGTAGAGTGTAGGGTATAGAGTGTAGGGTATAGAGTGTATGGTATAGAGTGTAGGGTATAGAGTGTAGGGTATAGAGTGTAGGGTATAGAGTGTAGAGTGTAGGGATTAGAGTGTAGGGTATAGAGTGTAGGGTATAGAGTGTATGGAATAGAGTGTAGGCTATATAGTGTAGAGTGTAGGGTATAGAGTGTAGGGTATAGAGCGTAGTGTGTAGGATATAGAGTGCAGGGTATAGAGTGTAGAGTGTAGGGTATATAGTGTATGGTATAGAGCGTAGTGTGTAGGATATAGAGTGCAGGGTATAGAGTGTAGAGTGTAGGGTATAGAGTGTATGGTATAGAGTGTAGAGTGTAGGGTATAGAGTGTATGGTATTGAGTGTAGGGTATAGACTGTAGGGTATAGAGCGTAGGGTGTAGGATATAGAGTGCAGGGTATAGAGTGTAGGGTATAGAGTGTATGGTATAGAGTGTAGAGTGTAGGGTATAGAGTGTATGGTATAGATTGTAGAGTGTAGGGCATAGAGTGTATGGTGTAGGGTGTAGAGTGTATGGAATAGAGTGTAGAGTGTAGGGTATAGAGTGTAGGGTATTGAGTGTTGGGTATAGAGTGTAGGGTATAGAGTGTAGAGTGTAGGGTATAGAGTGTAGAGTGTAGGGTATAGAGTGTATGGTATAGAGTGTAGAGTGTAGGGTATAGAGTGTAGGGTATTGAGTGTAGTGTATAGAGTGTAGAGTATAGAGTGTAGAGTGTAGAGTGTAGGGTATGGAGTGTAGAGTGTAGGGTATAGAGTGTAGGGTATAGAGTGTTTGGTATAGAGTGTAGAGTATAGAGTGTAGAGTGTAGGGTATAGATTGTAGAGTGTAGGGTATAGAGTGTAGGGCATAGAGTTTATGGAATAGAGTGTATGGTATAGAGTGTAGGGTATAGAGTGTAGGGTATAGAGTGTAGAGTGTAGGGTATAGAGTGTATGGTATAGAGTGTATGGTATTGATTGTAGGGTATAGAGTGTAGGGTATAGAGTGTAGAGTGTAGGGTATAGAGTGTAGAGTGTAGGGTATAGAGTGTAGGGTATAGAGTGTAGAGTGTAGGGTATAGAGTGTAGGGTGTAGAGTGTAGGGTATAGAGTGTAGAGTGTAGGGTATAGAGTGTAGGGTATAGAGTATAGAGTGTAGGGTATAGAGTGTAGGGTATAGAGTGTAGAGTGTAGGGTATAGAGTGTAGAGTGTAGGGTATAGAGTGTAGAGTGTAAGGTATAGAGTGTAGGGTACAGAGTGTAGGGTATAGAGTGTAGGGTACAGAGTGTAGGGTATAGAGTGTAGAGTGTAGGGTATAGAGTGTAGGGTATAGAGTGTAGGGTATAGAGTGTAGAGTGTAGGGTATAGAGTGTAGGGTATAGAGTATAGAGTGTAGGGTATAGAGTGTAGGGTATAGAGTGTAGAGTGTAGAGTGTAGGGTATAGACTGTAGAGTGTAGGGTATAGAGTGTAGAGTGTAGGGTATAGAGTGTAGAGTGTAGGATATAGAGTGTAGGGTATAGAGTGTATGGAATAGAGTGTAGAGTGTAGGGTATAGAGTGTAGGGTATAGAGTGTATGGTATACAGTGTAGGGTATAGAGTGTAGGGTATAGAGTGTAGGGTATAGAGTGTAGAGTGTAGGGATTAGAGTGTAGGGTATAGAGTGTAGGGTATAGAGTGTATGGAATAGAGGGTAGGGTATAGAGTGTAGGGTATAGAGTGTAGGGTATAGAGTGTATGGAATAGAGGGTAGGGTATAGAGCGTAGGGTGTAGGATATAGAGTGTAGGGTATAGAGTGTAGGGTATAGAGTGTAGAGTGTAGGGTATAGAGTGTATGGTATAGAGTGTAGGGTGTAGAGTGTAGGGTATAGAGTGTAGGGTATAGAGTGTAGGGCATAGAGTGTATGGTGTAGGGTGTAGAGTGTATGGAATAGAGTGTAGGGTATAGATTGTATGGTATAGAGTTTAGAGTGTAGGGTATAGAGTGTAGGGTATAGAGTGTATGGTATAGAGTGTAGAGTGTAGGGTATAGAGTGTAGGGTATAGAGTGTAGGGTATAGAGTGTAGAGTGTAGGGTATATAGTGTAGGGTATAGAGTGTTTGGTATAGAGTGTAAAGTATAGAGTGTAGAGTGTAGGGTATAGATTGTAGAGTATAGAGTGTAGGGTATAGAGTGTAGGGTATAGAGTGTATGGAATAGAGTGTATGGTATAGAGTGTAGGGTGTGGGGTATAGAGTGTGGAGTGTAGGCTATAGAGTGTATGATATAGAGTGTAGGGTATAGAGTGTAGGGTATAGAGTGTAGGGTATAGAGTGTATGGTTTAGATTGTAGGGTATAGAGTGTAGGGTATAGAGTGTAGAGTGTAGGGTATAGAGTGTAGAAAGTAGGGTATAGAGTGTAGAGTGTAGGGTATAGAGTGTAGGGTATAGAGTGTAGGGTACAGAGTGTAGGGAATAGAGTGTAGGGTATAGAGTGTAGAGTGTAGGGTATAGAGTGTAGGGTATAGAGCGTAGGGTGTAGGATATAGAGTTTAGGGTATAGAGTGTAGGGTATAGAGTGTAGAGTGTAGGGTATAGAGTGTATGGTATAGAGTGTAGGGTGTAGAGTGTAGGGTATAGAGTGTAGGGTATAGAGTGTAGGGTATAGAGTGTAGAAAGTAGGGTATTGAGTGTAGAGTGTAGGGTATAGAGTGTAGGGTATAGAGTGTAGGGTATAGAGTGTAGAGTGTTGGGTATAGATTGTAGAGTGTAGAGTGTAGGGTATAGAGTGTAGGGCATAGAGTTTATGGAATAGAGTGTATGGTATAGAGTGTAGGGTATAGAGTGTAGGATATAGAGTGTAGAGTGTAGGGTATAGAGTGTAGGGTATAGAGTGTAGGGTATAGAGTATATGGTATAGAGTGTATGGTATAGATTGTAGGGTATAGAGTGTAGGGTATGGAGTGTATCGTGTAGGGTATAGAGTGTAGAGTGTAGGGAATAGAGTGCAGGGTATAGAGTGTAGAGTGTAGGGTATAGAGTGTAGGGTATAGAGTGTAGGGTATAGAGTGTAGGGTATAGAGTATAGAGTGTAGGGTATAGAGTGTATGGTATATAGTGTAGAGTGTAGAGTGTAGGGTATAGAGTGTAGAGTGTAGGGTATAGAGTGTAGGGTACAGAGTGTAGGTTATAGAGTGTAGGGTACAGAGTGTAGGGTATAGAGTGTAGGGTATAGAGTGTAGGGTATAGAGTGTAGGGTATAGAGTGTAGTGTATAGAGTGTAAAGTGTAGGGTATAGAGTGTAGGGTATATAGTATAGAGTGTAGGGTATAGAGTGTAGGGTATAGAGTGTAGGGTATAGAGTGTAGGGTATAGAGTGTAGAGTGTAGGGATTACAGTGTAGGGCATAGAGTGTAGGGTATAGAGTGTATGGAATAGAGTGTAGGGTATAGAGTGTAGAGTGTAGGGTATAAAGTGTAGGGTATAGAGCGTAGGGTGTAGGATATAGAGTGTAGGGTATAGAGTGTAGAGTGTAGGGTATAGAGTGTATGGTATAGAGTGTAGAGTGTAGAGTGTAGGGTATAGAGTGTATGGTATAGATTGTAGAGTGTAGGGCATAGAGTGTATGGTGTAGGGTGTAGAGTGTATGGAATAGAGTGTAGAGTGTAGGGTGTAGAGTGTAGGGTATTGAGTGTAGGGTATAGAGTGTAGGGTATAGAGTGTAGAGTGTAGGGAATAGAGTGTAGAGTGTAGGGTATAGAGTGTATGGTATAGATCGTAGAGTGTAGGGTATAGAGTGTAGGGTATTGAGTGTAGGGAATAGAGTGTAGAGTATAGAGTGTAGAGTGTAGAGTGTAGGGTATGGAGTGTAGAGTGTAGGGTATAGAGTGTAGGGTATATAGTGTAGGGCATAGAGTGTATGGTATAGAGTGTTTTGTATATAGTGTAGGGTATAGAGTGTTTGGTATAGAGTGTAGGGTATAGAGTATAGAGTGTAGAGTGTAGGGTATAGATTGTAGAGTGTAGAGTGTAGGGTATAGAGTGTAGGGCATAGAGTTTATGGAATAGAGTGTATGGTATAGAGTGTAGGGTATAGAGTGTAGGGTATAGAGTGTAGAGTGTAGGGTATAGAGTGTAGGGTATAGAGTGTAGGGTATAGAGTGTATGGTATAGAGTGTATGGTATTGATTGTAGGGTATAGAGTCTAGGGTACAGAGTGTAGGGTATAGAGTGTAGAGTGTAGGGTATAGAGTGTGGGGTATAGAGTGTAGGGTATAGAGTGTAGTGTATAGAGTGTAGAGTGTAGGGTATAGAGTGTAGGGTATAGAGTATAGAGTGTAGGGTATAAAGTATAGGGTATAGAGTGTAGAGTGTAGAGTGTAGGGTATAGAGTGTAGAGTGTAGGGTATAGAGTATAGGGTATAGAGTGTAGATTGTAGAGTGTAGGGTATAGAGTGTAGAGTGTAGGGTATAGAGTGTAGGGTATAGAGTGTAGGGTATAGAGTGTATGGAATAGAGTGTAGAGTGTAGGGTATAGAGTGTAGGGTATAGAATGTATGGTACAGAGTGTAGGGTATAGAGTGTAGGGTATAGAGTGTAGGGTGTAGAGTGAAGAGTGTAGGGATTAGAGTGTTGGGTATAGAGTGTAGGGTATAGAGTGTATGGAATAGAGTGTAGGGTCTAGAGTGTAGAATGTATGGTATAGAGTGTAGGGTATAGAGCGTAGGGTGTAGGATATAGAGTGTAGGGTATAGAGGGTAGAGTGTAGGGTATAGAGTGTATGGTATAGAGTGTAGAGTGTAGAGTGTAGGGTATAGAGTGTATGGTATAGATTGTAGAGTGTAGGGCATAGAGTGTATGGTGTAGGGTGTAGAGTGTATGGAATAGAGTGTAGAGTGTAGGGTATAGAGTGTAGGGTATTGAGTGTAGGGTATAGAGTGTAGGGTATAGAGTGTAGAGTGTAGGGTATAGAGTGTAGAGTGTAGGGTATAGAGTGTATGGTATAGAGTGTAGATTGTAGGGTATAGAGTGTAGGTTATTGAGTGTAGGGTATAGAGTGTAGAGTATAGAGTGTAGAGTGTAGAGTGTAGGGTATGGAGTGTAGAGTGTAGGGTATAGAGTGTAGGGTATAGAGTGTGAGGGATAGAGTGTATGGTATAGAGTGTTTTGTATATAGTGTAGGGTATAGAGTGTTTGGTATAGAGTGTAGGGTATAGAGTGTATTGCATAGAGTTTATGGAATAGAGTGTATGGTATAGAGTGTAGGGTATAGAGTGTAGAGTGTAGGGTATAGAGTGTAGGGTATAGAGTGTATGGTATAGAGTGTATGGTATTGATTGTAGGGTATAGAGTGTAGGGTATAGAGTGTAGAATGTAGGGTATAGAGTGTAGAGTGTAGGGTATAGAGTGTATGGTATAGAGTGTAGAGTGTAGGGTATAGAGTGTATGGTATAGATTGTAGAGTGTAGGGCATAGAGTGTATGGTGTAGGGTGTAGAGTGTATGGAATAGAGTATAGAGTGTAGGGTATAGAGTGTAGGGTATTGAGTGTAGGGTATAGAGTGTAGGGTATAGAGTGTAGAGTGTAGGGTATAGAGTGTAGAGTGTAGGGTATAGAGTGTATGGTATAGAGTGTAGAGTGTAGGGTATAGAGTGTAAGGTATTGAGTGTAGGGTATAGAGTGTAGGATATTGAGTGTAGGGTATAGACTGTAGGGTATAGAGCGTAGGGTGTAGGATATAGAGTGTAGGGTATAGAGTGTAGGGTATAGAGTGTATGGTATAGAGTGTAGAGTGTAGGGTATAGAGTGTATGGTATAGATTGTAGAGTGTAGGGCATAGAGTGTATGGTGTAGGGTGTAGAGTGTATGGAATAGAGTGTAGAGTGTAGGGTATAGAGTGTAGGGTATTGAGTGTTGGGTATAGAGTGTAGGGTATAGAGTGTAGAGTGTAGGGTATAGAGTGTAGAGTGTAGGGTATAGAGTGTATGGTATAGAGTGTAGAGTGTAGGGTATAGAGTGTAAGGTATTGAGTGTAGGGTATAGAGTGTAGAGTATAGAGTGTAGGGTATAGAGTGTTTGGTATAGAGTGTAGAGTATAGAGTGTAGAGTGTAGGGTATAGATTGTAGAGTGTAGGGTATAGAGTGTAGGGCATAGAGTTTATGGAATAGAGTGTATGGTATAGAGTGTAGGGTATAGAGTGTAGGGTATAGAGTGTAGAGTGTAGGGTATAGAGTGTAGGGTATAGAGTGTAGGGTATATAGTGTTTGGTATAGAGTGTAGAGTATAGAGTGTAGAGTGTAGCGTATAGATTGTAGAGTGTAGGGTATAGAGTGTAGGGCATAGAGTTTATGGAATAGAGTGTATGGTATAGAGTGTAGGGTATAGAGTGTAGGGTATAGAGTGTAGAGTGTAGGGTATAGAGTGTAGGGTATAGAGTGTAGGGTATAGAGTGTATGGTATAGAGTGTATGGTATTGATTGTAGGGTATAGAGTGTAGGGTATAGAGTGTAGAGTGTAGGGTATAGAGTGTAGAGTGTAGGGTATAGAGTGTAGGGTACAGAGTGTAGGGTATAGAGTGTATAGTGTAGGGTATAGAGTGTAGGGTATAGAGTGTAGTGTATAGAGTGTAGTGTATAGAGTCTAGAGTGTAGGGTATAGAGTGTAGGGTATAGAGTGTAGGGTATAGAGTATAGGGTATAGAGTGTAGAGTGTAGGGTATAGAGTGTAGAGTGTAGGGTATAGAGTGTAGGGTATAGAGTGTAGGGTATAGAATGTATGGAATAGAGTGTAGAGTGTAGGGTATAGAGTGTAGGGTATAGAGTGTATGGTATAGAGTGTAGGGTATAGAGTGTAGGGTATAGAGTGTAGGGTATAGAGTGTAGAGTGTAGGGATTAGAGTGTAGGGTATAGAGTGTAGGGTATAGAGTGTATGGAATAGAGTGTAGGCTATATAGTGTAGAGTGTAGGGTATAGAGTGTAGGGTATAGAGCGTAGTGTGTAGGATATAGAGTGCAGGGTATAGAGTGTAGAGTGTAGGGTATATAGTGTATGGTATAGAGCGTAGTGTGTAGGATATAGAGTGCAGGGTATAGAGTGTAGAGTGTAGGGTATAGAGTGTATGGTATAGAGTGTAGAGTGTAGGGTATAGAGTGTATGGTATTGAGTGTAGGGTATAGACTGTAGGGTATAGAGCGTAGGGTGTAGGATATAGAGTGCAGGGTATAGAGTGTAGGGTATAGAGTGTATGGTATAGAGTGTAGAGTGTAGGGTATAGAGTGTATGGTATAGATTGTAGAGTGTAGGGCATAGAGTGTATGGTGTAGGGTGTAGAGTGTATGGAATAGAGTGTAGAGTGTAGGGTATAGAGTGTAGGGTATTGAGTGTTGGGTATAGAGTGTAGGGTATAGAGTGTAGAGTGTAGGGTATAGAGTGTAGAGTGTAGGGTATAGAGTGTATGGTATAGAGTGTAGAGTGTAGGGTATAGAGTGTAGGGTATTGAGTGTAGTGTATAGAGTGTAGAGTATAGAGTGTAGAGTGTAGAGTGTAGGGTATGGAGTGTAGAGTGTAGGGTATAGAGTGTAGGGTATAGAGTGTTTGGTATAGAGTGTAGAGTATAGAGTGTAGAGTGTAGGGTATAGATTGTAGAGTGTAGGGTATAGAGTGTAGGGCATAGAGTTTATGGAATAGAGTGTATGGTATAGAGTGTAGGGTATAGAGTGTAGGGTATAGAGTGTAGAGTGTAGGGTATAGAGTGTATGGTATAGAGTGTATGGTATTGATTGTAGGGTATAGAGTGTAGGGTATAGAGTGTAGAGTGTAGGGTATAGAGTGTAGAGTGTAGGGTATAGAGTGTAGGGTATAGAGTGTAGAGTGTAGGGTATAGAGTGTAGGGTGTAGAGTGTAGGGTATAGAGTGTAGAGTGTAGGGTATAGAGTGTAGGGTATAGAGTATAGAGTGTAGGGTATAGAGTGTAGGGTATAGAGTGTAGAGTGTAGGGTATAGAGTGTAGAGTGTAGGGTATAGAGTGTAGAGTGTAAGGTATAGAGTGTAGGGTACAGAGTGTAGGGTATAGAGTGTAGGGTACAGAGTGTAGGGTATAGAGTGTAGAGTGTAGGGTATAGAGTGTAGGGTATAGAGTGTAGGGTATAGAGTGTAGAGTGTAGGGTATAGAGTGTAGGGTATAGAGTATAGAGTGTAGGGTATAGAGTGTAGGGTATAGAGTGTAGAGTGTAGAGTGTAGGGTATAGACTGTAGAGTGTAGGGTATAGAGTGTAGAGTGTAGGGTATAGAGTGTAGAGTGTAGGATATAGAGTGTAGGGTATAGAGTGTATGGAATAGAGTGTAGAGTGTAGGGTATAGAGTGTAGGGTATAGAGTGTATGGTATACAGTGTAGGGTATAGAGTGTAGGGTATAGAGTGTAGGGTATAGAGTGTAGAGTGTAGGGATTAGAGTGTAGGGTATAGAGTGTAGGGTATAGAGTGTATGGAATAGAGGGTAGGGTATAGAGTGTAGGGTATAGAGTGTAGGGTATAGAGTGTATGGAATAGAGGGTAGGGTATAGAGCGTAGGGTGTAGGATATAGAGGTATGGTATAGAGTGTAGGGTGTAGAGTGTAGGGTATAGAGTGTAGGGTATAGAGTGTAGGGCATAGAGTGTATGGTGTAGGGTGTAGAGTGTATGGAATAGAGTGTAGGGTATAGATTGTATGGTATAGAGTTTAGAGTGTAGGGTATAGAGTGTAGGGTATAGAGTGTATGGTATAGAGTGTAGAGTGTAGGGTATAGAGTGTAGGGTATAGAGTGTAGGGTATAGAGTGTAGAGTGTAGGGTATATAGTGTAGGGTATAGAGTGTTTGGTATAGAGTGTAAAGTATAGAGTGTAGAGTGTAGGGTATAGATTGTAGAGTATAGAGTGTAGGGTATAGAGTGTAGGGTATAGAGTGTATGGAATAGAGTGTATGGTATAGAGTGTAGGGTGTGGGGTATAGAGTGTGGAGTGTAGGCTATAGAGTGTATGATATAGAGTGTAGGGTATAGAGTGTAGGGTATAGAGTGTAGGGTATAGAGTGTATGGTTTAGATTGTAGGGTATAGAGTGTAGGGTATAGAGTGTAGAGTGTAGGGTATAGAGTGTAGAAAGTAGGGTATAGAGTGTAGAGTGTAGGGTATAGAGTGTAGGGTATAGAGTGTAGGGTACAGAGTGTAGGGAATAGAGTGTAGGGTATAGAGTGTAGAGTGTAGGGTATAGAGTGTAGGGTATAGAGCGTAGGGTGTAGGATATAGAGTTTAGGGTATAGAGTGTAGGGTATAGAGTGTAGAGTGTAGGGTATAGAGTGTATGGTATAGAGTGTAGGGTGTAGAGTGTAGGGTATAGAGTGTAGGGTATAGAGTGTAGGGTATAGAGTGTAGAAAGTAGGGTATTGAGTGTAGAGTGTAGGGTATAGAGTGTAGGGTATAGAGTGTAGGGTATAGAGTGTAGAGTGTTGGGTATAGATTGTAGAGTGTAGAGTGTAGGGTATAGAGTGTAGGGCATAGAGTTTATGGAATAGAGTGTATGGTATAGAGTGTAGGGTATAGAGTGTAGGATATAGAGTGTAGAGTGTAGGGTATAGAGTGTAGGGTATAGAGTGTAGGGTATAGAGTATATGGTATAGAGTGTATGGTATAGATTGTAGGGTATAGAGTGTAGGGTATGGAGTGTATCATGTAGGGTATAGAGTGTAGAGTGTAGGGAATAGAGTGCAGGGTATAGAGTGTAGAGTGTAGGGTATAGAGTGTAGGGTATAGAGTGTAGGGTATAGAGTGTAGGGTATAGAGTATAGAGTGTAGGGTACAGAGTGTATGGTATATAGTGTAGAGTGTAGAGTGTAGGGTATAGAGTGTAGGGTACAGAGTGTAGGTTATAGAGTGTAGGGTACAGAGTGTAGGGTATAGAGTGTAGAGTGTAGGGTATAGAGTGTAGGGTATAGAGTGTAGGGTATAGAGTGTAGTGTATAGAGTGTAAAGTGTAGGGTATAGAGTGTAGGGTATATAGTATAGAGTGTAGGGTATAGAGTGTAGGGTATAGAGTGTAGGGTATAGAGTGTAGGGTATAGAGTGTAGAGTGTAGGGATTACAGTGTAGGGCATAGAGTGTAGGGTATAGAGTGTATGGAATAGAGTGTAGGGTATAGAGTGTAGAGTGTAGGGTATAAAGTGTAGGGTATAGAGCGTAGGGTGTAGGATATAGAGTGTAGGGTATAGAGTGTAGAGTGTAGGGTATAGAGTGTATGGTATAGAGTGTAGAGTGTAGAGTGTAGGGTATAGAGTGTATGGTATAGATTGTAGAGTGTAGGGCATAGAGTGTATGGTGTAGGGTGTAGAGTGTATGGAATAGAGTGTAGAGTGTAGGGTGTAGAGTGTAGGGTATTGAGTGTAGGGTATAGAGTGTAGGGTATAGAGTGTAGAGTGTAGGGAATAGAGTGTAGAGTGTAGGGTATAGAGTGTATGGTATAGATCGTAGAGTGTAGGGTATAGAGTGTAGGGTATTGAGTGTAGGGAATAGAGTGTAGAGTATAGAGTGTAGAGTGTAGAGTGTAGGGTATGGAGTGTAGAGTGTAGGGTATAGAGTGTAGGGTATATAGTGTAGGGTATAGAGTGTATGGTATAGAGTGTTTTGTATATAGTGTAGGGTATAGAGTGTTTGGTATAGAGTGTAGGGTATAGAGTATAGAGTGTAGAGTGTAGGGTATAGATTGTAGAGTGTAGAGTGTAGGGTATAGAGTGTAGGGCATAGAGTTTATGGAATAGAGTGTATGGTATAGAGTGTAGGGTATAGAGTGTAGGGTATAGAGTGTAGAGTGTAGGGTATAGAGTGTAGGGTATAGAGTGTAGGGTATAGAGTGTATGGTATAGAGTGTATGGTATTGATTGTAGGGTATAGAGTCTAGGGTACAGAGTGTAGGGTATAGAGTGTAGAGTGTAGGGTATAGAGTGTGGGGTATAGAGTGTAGGGTATAGAGTGTAGTGTATAGAGTGTAGAGTGTAGGGTATAGAGTGTAGGGTATAGAGTATAGAGTGTAGGGTATAAAGTATAGGGTATAGAGTGTAGAGTGTAGAGTGTAGGGTATAGAGTGTAGAGTGTAGGGTATAGAGTATAGGGTATAGAGTGTAGATTGTAGAGTGTAGGGTATAGAGTGTAGAGTATAGGGTATAGAGTGTAGGGTATAGAGTGTAGGGTATAGAGTGTATGGAATAGAGTGTAGAGTGTAGGGTATAGAGTGTAGGGTATAGAATGTATGGTACAGAGTGTAGGGTATAGAGTGTAGGGTATAGAGTGTAGGGTGTAGAGTGAAGAGTGTAGGGATTAGAGTGTAGGGTATAGAGTGTAGGGTATAGAGTGTATGGAATAGAGTGTAGGGTCTAGAGTGTAGAATGTATGGTATAGAGTGTAGGGTATAGAGCGTAGGGTGTAGGATATAGAGTGTAGGGTATAGAGGGTAGAGTGTAGGGTATAGAGTGTATGGTATAGAGTGTAGAGTGTAGAGTGTAGGGTATAGAGTGTATGGTATAGATTGTAGAGTGTAGGGCATAGAGTGTATGGTGTAGGGTGTAGAGTGTATGGAATAGAGTGTAGAGTGTAGGGTATAGAGTGTAGGGTATTGAGTGTAGGGTATAGAGTGTAGGGTATAGAGTGTAGAGTGTAGGGTATAGAGTGTAGAGTGTAGGGTATAGAGTGTATGGTATAGAGTGTAGATTGTAGGGTATAGAGTGTAGGTTATTGAGTGTAGGGTATAGAGTGTAGAGTATAGAGTGTAGAGTGTAGAGTGTAGGGTATGGAGTGTAGAGTGTAGGGTATAGAGTGTAGGGTATAGAGTGTGAGGGATAGAGTGTATGGTATAGAGTGTTTTGTATATAGTGTAGGGTATAGAGTGTTTGGTATAGAGTGTAGGGTATAGAGTGTAGAGTGTAGGGTATAGATTTTAGAGTGTAGAGTGTAGGGTATAGAGTGTATTGCATAGAGTTTATGGAATAGAGTGTATGGTATAGATTGTAGGGTATAGAGTGTAGGGTATAGAGTGTAGAGTGTAGGGTATAGAGTGTAGGGTATAGAGTGTATGGTATAGAGTGTATGGTATTGATTGTAGGTATAGAGTGTAGGGTATAGAGTGTAGAGTGTAGGGTATAGATTTTAGAGTGTAGAGTGTAGGGTATAGAGTGTATTGCATAGAGTTTATGGAATAGAGTGTATGGTATAGAGTGTAGGGTATAGAGTGTAGAGTGTAGGGTATAGAGTGTAGGGTATAGATTGTATGGTATAGAGTGTATGGTATTGATTGTAGGGTATAGAGTGTAGGGTATAGAGTGTAGAATGTAGGGTATAGAGTGTAGAGTGTAGAGTATAGAGTGTAGTGTATAGAGTGTAGAGTGTAGGGTATGGAGTGTAGGGTATAGAGTGTAGGGTATAGAGTGTAGAGTGTAGGGTATAGAGTGTAGGGTATAGAGTATAGAGTGTAGGGTATAGAGTGTAGGGTATAGAGTGTAAAGTGTAGGGTATAGAGTGTAGAGTGTAGGGTATGGAGTGTAGAGTGTAGGGTATAGAGTGTAGGGTATATAGTGTGAGGGATAGAGTGTATGGTATAGAGTGTTTTGTATATAGTGTAGGGTATAGAGTGTTTGGTATAGAGTGTAGGGTATAGAGTGTAGAGTGTAGGGTATAGATTTTAGAGTGTAGAGTGTAGGGTATAGAGTGTATTGCATAGAGTTTATGGAATAGAGTGTATGGTATAGAGTGTAGGGTACAGAGTGTAGGGTATAGAGTGTAGAGTGTAGGGTATAGAGTGTATGGTATAGAGTGTAGGGTATAGAGTGTAGGGTATAGAGTGTAGAGTGTAGGGTATAGAGTGTAGGTAGTATAGAGTGTATGGTTTAGAGTGTATGGGTATTGATTGTAGGGTATAGAGTGTAGGGTATAGAGTGTAGATGTAGGGTATAGAGTGTAGAGTGTAGAGTATAGAGTGTAGGGTATAGAGTGTAGGGTATAGAGTGTAGAGTTGTAGGGTAGAGTTAGAGTGTAGGGTATAGAGTGTAGAGTGTAGGGTATAGAGTGTAGGGTAAAGAGTTGTAGAGTGTAGGGTACTAGAGTGTAGAGGTAAGAGTGTAGAGTGTAGGGTATAGAGTGTAGGTTAGAGTGTAGGGTATAGAGTGTAGAGTGTAGAGTATAGAGGTGTAGGGTTTAGAGTGTAGGGTATAGAGTGTAGGGTAAGAGTGTAGGGTATAGAGTGTAGAGTGTAGGGTATAGAGTTGTAGGGTATAGAGTGTAGGGTATAGAGTGTAGGGTATAGAGTGTAGAGTGTAGGGCATAGAGTGTTGGGTATAGAGTATAGAGTGTAGGGTATAGAGTGTAGGGTATAGAGTGTAGAGTGTAGAGTGTAGGGTATAGAGTGTAGAGTGTAGGGTATAGAGAGTAGAGTGTAGGGTATAGAGTGTAGAGTGTAGGGTATGGAGTGTAGGGTATAGAGTATAGAGTGTTGGGTATAGAGTGTAGGGTATAGAGTGTATGGAATAGAGTGTAGAGTGTAGAGTGTAGGGTATAGAGTGTATGGTATAGAGTGTAGGGTATAGAGTGTAGGGTATAGAGTGTATGGTATAGATTGTAGGGTATAGAGTGTAGGGTGTAGAGTGTAGGGTATAGAGTGTAGAGTGTAGGGTATAGAGTGTAGGGTATAGAGTGTAGAGTGTAGGGTATAGAGTGTAGGGTATAGAGTGTAGGGTATAGAGTGAAGAGTGTAGGGTATAGAGTGTAGGGTATAGAATATAGAGTGTAGGCTATAGAGTGTAGGGTATAGATTGTAGAGTGTAGGGATTAGAGTGTAGGGTATATAGTGTAGGGTATAGAGTGTAGAGTGTAGGGTATAGAGTGTAGGGTATAGAGTATAGAGTGTAGGGTATAGAGTGTAGGGTATAGAGTGTATGGAATAGAGTGTAGGGTATAGAGTGTAATGTATAGAGTGTAGGGTATAGAGTGTAGAGTGTAAGGATTAGAGTGTAAGGTATAGAGTGTAGGGTATAGAGTGTATGGAATAGAGTGTACGGTATAGAGTGTAGAGCGTAGGGTATAGAGTGTAGGGTATAGAGTGTAGGGTATAGAGTGCAGAGTGTAGGGTATAGAGTTTATGGTATAGAGTGTAGGGTGTAGAGTGTAGGGTATAGAGTGTAGGGTATAGGGTGTAGAGTGTAGGGTATAGAGTGTATGGTATAGAGTGTAGGGTGTAGAGTGTATGGTATAGAGTGTAGGGTATAGAGTGTATGGTATAGAGTGTAGAGTGTAGAGTATAGAGTGTAGGGTATAGAGTGTAGAGTGTAGGGTATAGAGTGTATGGTATAGAGTGTAGAGTGTAGGGTATAGAGTGTAGGGTATTGAGTCTAGGGTATAGAGTGTAGGGTATAGAGTGTAGAGTGTAGGGTATAGATTGGAGGGTATAGAGTGTAGGGTATAGAGTGTAAGGTATCGAGTGTAGAGTGTAGGGTATAGAGTGTATGGTATAGAGTGTAGAGTGTAGGGTATAGAAAGTAGGGTATTGAGTGTAGGGTATAGAGTGTAGGGTATAGAGTGTAGAGTGTAGGGTATAGAGTGTAGGGTATAGAGTGTAGAGTGTAGGGTATAGAGTGTAGGGTATAGAGTGTAGGGTATAGAGTGTAAGGTATAGAGTGTAGGGTATAGAGTGTATGGTATATAGTGTAGGGTATAGAGTGTTTGGTATAGAGTGTAGGGTATATAGTGTAGAGTGTTGGGTATAGATTGTAGAGTGTACAGTGTAGGGTATAGAGTGTAGTGCATAGAGTTTATGGAATAGAGTGTATGGTATAGATTGTAGGGTATAGAGTGTAGGATATAGAGTGTAGAGTGTAGGGTATAGAGTGTAGAGTGTAGGGTATAGAGTGTAGGGTATAGAGTGTAGGGTATAGAGTGAAGAGTGTAGGGTATAGAGTGTAGGGTATAGAATATAGAGTGTAGGCTATAGAGTGTAGGGTATAGATTGTAGAGTGTAGGGATTAGAGTGTAGGGTATATAGTGTAGGGTATAGAGTGTAGAGTGTAGGGTATAGAGTCTAGGGTATAGAGTATAGAGTGTAGGGTATAGAGTGTAGGGTATAGAGTGTATGGAATAGAGTGTAGGGTATAGAGTGTAATGTATAGAGTGTAGGGTATAGAGTGTAGAGTGTAAGGATTAGAGTGTAAGGTATAGAGTGTAGGGTATAGAGTGTATGGAATAGAGTGTACGGTATAGAGTGTAGAGCGTAGGGTATAGAGTGTAGGGTATAGAGTGCAGAGTGTAGGGTATAGAGTTTATGGTATAGAGTGTAGGGTGTAGAGTGTAGGGTATAGAGTGTAGGGTGTAGAGTGTATGGTATAGAGTGTAGGGTATAGAGTGTATGGCATAGAGTGTAGAGTGTAGAGTATAGAGTGTAGGGTATAGAGTGTAGAGTGTAGGGTATAGAGTGTATGGTATAGAGTGTAGAGTGTAGGGTATAGAGTGTAGGGTATTGAGTGTAGGGTATAGAGTGTAGGGTATAGAGTGTAGAGTGTAGGGTATAGATTGGAGGGTATAGAGTGTAGAGTATAGAGTGTAAGGTATCGAGTGTAGAGTGTAGGGTATAGAGTGTATGGTATAGAGTGTAGAGTGTAGGGTATAGAAAGTAGGGTATTGAGTGTAGGGTATAGAGTGTAGGGTATAGAGTGTAGAGTGTAGGGTATAGTGTGTAGAGTGTAGGGTATAGAGTGTATGGTGTAGAGTGTAGAGTGTAGGGTATAGAAAGTAGGGTATTGAGTGTAGGGTATAGAGTGTAGGCTATAGAGTGTAGAGTGTAGGGTATAGAGTTTAGAGTGTAGGGTATAGAGTGTAGGGTTTAGAGTGTAAGGTATAGAGTGTAGGGTATAGAGTGTATGGTATATAGTGTAGGGTATAGAGTGTTTGGTATAGAGTGTAGGGTATAGAGTGTAGAGTGTTGGGTATAGATTGTAGAGTGTAGAGTGTAGGGTATAGAGTGTAGGGCATAGAGTTTATGGAATAGAGTGTATGGTATAGATTGTAGGGCATAGAGTGTAGGGTATAGAGTGTAGAGTGTAGGGTATAGAGTGTAGGGTATAGAGTGTAGGGTATAGAGTGAAGAGTGTAGGGTATAGAGTGTAGGGTATAGAATATAGAGTGTAGGCTATAGAGTGTAGGGTATAGATTGTAGAGTGTAGGGATTAGAGTGTAGGGTATATAGTGTAGGGTATAGAGTGTAGAGTGTAGGGTATAGAGTGTAGGGTATAGAGTGTAGGGTATAGAGTGTAGGGTATAGAGTGTAGAGTGTAGGGTATAGATTGGAGGGTATAGAGTGTAGAGTATAGAGTGTAAGGTATCGAGTGTAGAGTGTAGGGTATAGAGTGTATGGTATAGAGTGTAGGGTATAGAAAGTAGGGTATTGAGTGTAGGGTATAGAGTGTAGGGTATAGAATGTAGAGTGTAGGGTATAGTGTGTAGAGTGTAGGGTATAGAGTGTATGGTATAGAGTGTAGAGTGTAGGGTATAGAAAGTAGGGTATTGAGTGTAGGGTATAGAGTGTAGGCTATAGAGTGTAGAGTGTAGGGCATAGAGTGTAGAGTGTAGGGTATAGAGTGTAGGGTATAGAATGTAAGGTATAGAGTGTAGGGTATAGAGTGTATGGTATAGAGTGTAGAGTGTTGGGTATAGATTGTAGAGTGTAGAGTGTAGGGTATAGAGTGTAGGGCATAGAGTTTATGGAATAGAGTGTATGGTATAGATTGTAGGGTATAGAGTGTAGGGTATAGAGTGTAGAGTGTAGGGTATAGAGTGTAGGGTATAGAATATAGAGTGTAGGCTATAGAGTGTAGGGTATAGATTGTAGAGTGTAGGGATTAGAGTGTAGGGTATATAGTGTAGGGTATAGAGTGTAGAGTGTAGGGTATAGAGTGTAGGGTATAGAGTGTAGGGTATAGAGTGTAGGGTATAGAGTGTATGGAATAGAGTGTAGGCTATAGAGTGTAATGTATAGAGTGTAGGGTATAGAGTGTAGAGTGTAAGGATTAGAGTGTAAGGTATAGAGTGTAGGGTATAGAGTGTATGGAATAGAGTGTACGGTATAGAGTGTAGGGTATAGAGTGTAGGGTATAGAGTGCAGAGTGTAGGGTATAGATTTGAGGGTATAGAGTGTAGGGTATAGAGTGTAAGGTATCGAGTGTAGAGTGTAGGGTATAGAGTGTATGGTATAGAGTGTAGAGTGTAGAGTGTAGGGTATAGAGTGTATGGTATAGAGTGTAGAGTGTAGGGTATAGAAAGTAGGGTATTGAGTGTAGGGTATAGAGTGTAGGGTATAGAGTGTAGAGTGTAGGGTATAGATTGGAGGGTATAGAGTGTAGGGTATAGAGTGTAAGGTATCGAGTGTAGAGTGTAGGGTATAGAGTGTATGGTATAGAGTGTAGAGTGTAGGGTATAGAAAGTAGGGTATTGAGTGTAGGGTATAGAGTGTAGGGTATAGAGTGTAGAGTGTAGGGTATAGTGTGTAGAGTGTAGGGTATAGAGTGTATGGTATAGAGTGTAGAGTGTAGGGTATAGAAAGTAGGGTATTGAGTGTACGGTATAGAGTGTAGGCTATAGAGTGTAGAGTGTAGGGTATAGAGTGTAGAGTGTAGGGTATAGAGTGTAGGGTATAGAGTGTAGGGTATAGAGTGTAAGGTATAGAGTGTAGGGTATAGAGTGTATGGTATATAGTGTAGGGTATAGAGTGTTTGGTATAGAGTGTAGGGTATAGAGTGTAGAGTGTTGGGTATAGATTGTAGAGTGTAAAGTGTAGGGTATAGAGTGTAGGGCATAGAGTTTATGGAATAGAGTGTATGGTATAGATTGTAGGGTATAGAGTGTAGGGTATAGAGTGTAGGGTATAGAGTGTAGGGTATAGAGTGAAGAGTGTAGGGTATAGAGTGTAGGGTATAGAATATAGAGTGTAGGCTATAGAGTGTAGGGTATAGATTGTAGAGTGTAGGGATTAGAGTGTAGGGTATATAGTGTAGGGTATAGAGTGTAGAGTGTAGGGTATAGAGTGTAGGGTATAGAGTGTAGGGTATAGAGTGTAGGGTATAGAGTGTATGGAATAGAGTGTAGGCTATAGAGTGTAATGTATAGAGTGTAGGGTGTAGAGTGTAGAGTGTAAGGATTAGAGTGTAAGGTATAGAGTGTAGGGTATAGAGTGTATGGAATAGAGTGTACGGTATAGAGTGTAGAGCGTAGGGTATAGAGTGTAGGGTATAGAGTGTAGGGTATAGAGTGCAGAGTGTAGGGTATAGAGTTTATGGTATAGAGTGTAGGGTGTAGAGTGTAGGGTATAGAGTGTAGGGTATAGAGTGTAGAGTGTAGGGTATAGAGTGTAGGGTATAGAGTGTATGGTATAGAGTGTAGGGTGTAGAGTGTATGGTATAGAGTGTAGGGTGTAGAGTGTATGGTATAGAGTGTAGAGTGTAGAGTATAGAGTGTAGGGTATAGAGTGTAGAGTGTAGGGTATAGAGTGTATGGTATAGAGTGTAGAGTGTAGGGTATAGAGTGTAGGGTATTGAGTGTAGGGTATAGAGTGTAGGCTATAGAGTGTAGAGTGTAGGGTATAGATTGGAGGGTATAGAGTGTAGGGTATAGAGTGTAAGGTATCGAGTGTAGGGTGTAGGGTATAGAGTGTATGGTATAGAGTGTAGAGTGTAGTGTATAGAAAGTAGGGTATTGAGTGTAGGGTATAGAGTGTAGGGTATAGAGTGTAGAGTGTACGGTATAGAATGTAGAGTGTAGGGTATAAAGTGTATGGTATAGAGTGTAGAGTGTAGGGTATAGAAAGTAGGGTATTGAGTGTAGGGTATAGAGTGTAGGCTATAGAGTGTAGAGTGTAGGGTATAGAGTGTAGGGTATAGAGTGTAGGGTATAGAGTGTAAGGTATAGAGTGTAGGGTATAGAGTGTATGGTATATAGTGTAGGGTATAGAGTGTTTGGTATAGAGTGTAGGGTATAGAGTGTAGAGTGTTGGGTATAGATTGTAGAGTGTAGAGTGTAGGGTATAGAGTGTAGGGCATAGAGTTTATGGAATAGAGTGTATGGTATAGATTGTAGGGTATAGAGTGTAGGGTATAGAGTGTAGAGTGTAGGGTATAGAGTGTAGGGTATAGAGTGTAGAGCATAGAGTGAAGAGTGTAGGGTATAGAGTGTAGGGTATAGAATATAGAGTGTAGGCTATAGAGTGTAGGGTATAGATTGTAGAGTGTAGGGATTAGAGTGTAGGGTATATAGTGTAGGGTATAGAGTGTAGAGTGTAGGGTATAGAGTGTAGGGTATAGAGTGTAGGGTATAGAGTGTATGGAATAGAGTGTAGGCTATAGAGTGTAATGTATAGAGTGTAGGGTATAGAGTGTAGAGTGTAAGGATTAGAGTGTAAGGTATAGAGTGTAGGGTATAGAGTGTATGGTATAGAGTGTACGGTATAGAGTGTAGAGCGTAGGGTATAGAGTGTAGGGTATAGAGTGTAGGGTATAGAGTGCAGACTGTAGGGTATGGAGTTTATGGTATAGAGTGTAGGGTGTAGAGTGTAGGGTATAGAGTGTAGGGTATAGAGTGTAGAGTATAGGGTATAGAGTGTATGGTATAGAGTGTAGGGTGTAGAGTGTATGTTATAGAGCGTAGGGTATAGAGTGTATGGTATAGAGTGTAGGGTATTGAATGTAGGGTATAGAGTGTAGGGTATAGAGTGTAGAGTGTAGGGTATAGATTGGAGGGTATAGAGTGTAGGGTATAGAGTGTATGGTATAGAGTGTAGAGTGTAGGGTATAGAAAGTAGGGTATTGAGTGTAGGGTATAGAGTGTAGGGTATATTGTGTAGAGTGTAGGGTATAGAGTGTAGAGTGTAGGGTATAAAGTGTATGGTATAGAGTGTAGAGTGTAGGGTATAGAAAGTAGGGTATTGAGTGTAGTGTAGGGTATAGAGTGTAGAGTGTAGGGTATAGAGTGTAGGCTATAGAGTGTAGAGTGTAGGGTATAGAGTGTAGAGTGTAGGGTATAGAGTGTAGGGTATAGAGTGTAGGGTATAGAGTGTAAGGTATAGAGTGTAGGGTATAGAGTGTATGGTATATAGTGTAGGGTATAGTGTGTTTGGTATAGAGTGTAGGGTATAGAGTGTAGAGTGTTGGGTATAGATTGTAGAGTGTAGAGTGTAGGGTATAGAGTGTAGGGCATAGAGTTTATGGAATAGAGTGTATGGTATAGATTGTAGGGTATAGAGTGTAGGGTATAGATTGTAGGGTATAGAGTGTAGAGTGTAGGGTATAGAGTGTAGGGTATACAGTGTAGGGTATAGAGTATATGGTATAGAGTGTATGGTATAGATTGTAGGGTATAGAGTGTAGGGTATAGAGTGTAGAGTGTAGGGTATAGAGTGTAGAGTGTAGGGTATAGAGTGCAGGGTATAGAGTGTAGAGTGTAGGGTATAGAGTGTAGGGTATAGAGTGTAGGGTATAGAGTATAGAGTGTGGTGTATAGAGTGTAGGGTATAGAGTGTAGAGTATAGGGTATAGAGTGTAGAGTGTAGGGTATAGAGTGTAGAGTGTAGGGTATAGAGTGTAGGGTACAGAGTGTAGGGTATAGAGTGTAGGGTACAGAGTGTAGGGTATAGAGTGGAGAGTGTAGGGTATAGAGTGTAGGGTATAGAGTGTAGTGTATAGAGTGTAGTGTATAGAGTGTAGAGTGTAGGGTATAGAGTGTAGGGTATAGAGTGTATGGTATAGAGTGTAGGGTATAGAGTGTATGGTATATAGTGTAGGGTATAGAGTGTTTGGTATAGAGTGTAGGGTATAGAGTGTAGAGTGTTGGGTATAGATTGTAGAGTGTAGAGTGTAGGGTATAGAGTGTAGGGCATAGAGTTTATGGAATAGAGTGTATGGTATAGATTGTAGGGCATAGAGTGTAGGGTATAGAGTGTAGAGTGTAGGGTATAGAGTGTAGGGTATAGAGTGTAGGGTATAGAGTGAAGAGTGTAGGGTATAGAGTGTAGGGTATAGAATATAGAGTGTAGGCTATAGAGTGTAGGGTATAGATTGTAGAGTGTAGGGATTAGAGTGTAGGGTATATAGTGTAGGGTATAGAGTGTAGAGTGTAGGGTATAGAGTGTAGGGTATAGAGTGTAGGGTATAGAGTGTAGGGTATAGAGTGTAGAGTGTAGGGTATAGATTGGAGGGTATAGAGTGTAGAGTATAGAGTGTAAGGTATCGAGTGTAGAGTGTAGGGTATAGAGTGTATGGTATAGAGTGTAGGGTATAGAAAGTAGGGTATTGAGTGTAGGGTATAGAGTGTAGGGTATAGAATGTAGAGTGTAGGGTATAGTGTGTAGAGTGTAGGGTATAGAGTGTATGGTATAGAGTGTAGAGTGTAGGGTATAGAAAGTAGGGTATTGAGTGTAGGGTATAGAGTGTAGGCTATAGAGTGTAGAGTGTAGGGCATAGAGTGTAGAGTGTAGGGTATAGAGTGTAGGGTATAGAATGTAAGGTATAGAGTGTAGGGTATAGAGTGTATGGTATATAGTGTAGGGTATAGAGTGTTTGGTATAGAGTGTAGGGTATAGAGTGTAGAGTGTTGGGTATAGATTGTAGAGTGTAGAGTGTAGGGTATAGAGTGTAGGGCATAGAGTTTATGGAATAGAGTGTATGGTATAGATTGTAGGGTATAGAGTGTAGGGTATAGAGTGTAGAGTGTAGGGTATAGAGTGTAGGGTATAGAATATAGAGTGTAGGCTATAGAGTGTAGGGTATAGATTGTAGAGTGTAGGGATTAGAGTGTAGGGTATATAGTGTAGGGTATAGAGTGTAGAGTGTAGGGTATAGAGTGTAGGGTATAGAGTGTAGGGTATAGAGTGTAGGGTATAGAGTGTATGGAATAGAGTGTAGGCTATAGAGTGTAATGTATAGAGTGTAGGGTATAGAGTGTAGAGTGTAAGGATTAGAGTGTAAGGTATAGAGTGTAGGGTATAGAGTGTATGGAATAGAGTGTACGGTATAGAGTGTAGGGTATAGAGTGTAGGGTATAGAGTGCAGAGTGTAGGGTATAGATTTGAGGGTATAGAGTGTAGGGTATAGAGTGTAATGTATCGAGTGTAGAGTGTAGGGTATAGAGTGTATGGTATAGAGTGTAGAGTGTAGGGTATAGAAAGTAGGGTATTGAGTGTAGGGTATAGAGTGTAGGGTATAGAGTGTAGAGTGTAGGGTATAGATTGGAGGGTATAGAGTGTAGGGTATAGAGTGTAAGGTATCGAGTGTAGAGTGTAGGGTATAGAGTGTATGGTATAGAGTGTAGAGTGTAGGGTATAGAAAGTAGGGTATTGAGTGTAGGGTATAGAGTGTAGGGTATAGAGTGTAGAGTGTAGGGTATAGTGTGTAGAGTGTAGGGTATAGAGTGTATGGTATAGAGTGTAGAGTGTAGGGTATAGAAAGTAGGGTATTGAGTGTACGGTATAGAGTGTAGGCTATAGAGTGTAGAGTGTAGGGTATAGAGTGTAGAGTGTAGGGTATAGAGTGTAGGGTATAGAGTGTAGGGTATAGAGTGTAAGGTATAGAGTGTAGGGTATAGAGTGTATGGTATATAGTGTAGGGTATAGAGTGTTTGGTATAGAGTGTAGGGTATAGAGTGTAGAGTGTTGGGTATAGATTGTAGAGTGTAAAGTGTAGGGTATAGAGTGTAGGGCATAGAGTTTATGGAATAGAGTGTATGGTATAGATTGTAGGGTATAGAGTGTAGGGTATAGAGTGTAGGGTATAGAGTGTAGGGTATAGAGTGAAGAGTGTAGGGTATAGAGTGTAGGGTATAGAATATAGAGTGTAGGCTATAGAGTGTAGGGTATAGATTGTAGAGTGTAGGGATTAGAGTGTAGGGTATATAGTGTAGGGTATAGAGTGTAGAGTGTAGGGTATAGAGTGTAGGGTATAGAGTGTAGGGTATAGAGTGTAGGGTATAGAGTGTATGGAATAGAGTGTAGGCTATAGAGTGTAATGTATAGAGTGTAGGGTGTAGAGTGTAGAGTGTAAGGATTAGAGTGTAAGGTATAGAGTGTAGGGTATAGAGTGTATGGAATAGAGTGTACGGTATAGAGTGTAGAGCGTAGGGTATAGAGTGTAGGGTATAGAGTGTAGGGTATAGAGTGCAGAGTGTAGGGTATAGAGTTTATGGTATAGAGTGTAGGGTGTAGAGTGTAGGGTATAGAGTGTAGGGTATAGAGTGTAGAGTGTAGGGTATAGAGTGTAGGGTATAGAGTGTATGGTATAGAGTGTAGGGTGTAGAGTGTATGGTATAGAGTGTAGGGTGTAGAGTGTATGGTATAGAGTGTAGAGTGTAGAGTATAGAGTGTAGGGTATAGAGTGTAGAGTGTAGGGTATAGAGTGTATGGTATAGAGTGTAGAGTGTAGGGTATAGAGTGTAGGGTATTGAGTGTAGGGTATAGAGTGTAGGCTATAGAGTGTAGAGTGTAGGGTATGGATTGGAGGGTATAGAGTGTAGGGTATAGAGTGTAAGGTATCGAGTGTAGGGTGTAGGGTATAGAGTGTATGGTATAGAGTGTAGAGTGTAGTGTATAGAAAGTAGGGTATTGAGTGTAGGGTATAGAGTGTAGGGTATAGAGTGTAGAGTGTACGGTATAGAATGTAGAGTGTAGGGTATAAAGTGTATGGTATAGAGTGTAGAGTGTAGGGTATAGAAAGTAGGGTATTGAGTGTAGGGTATAGAGTGTAGGCTATAGAGTGTAGAGTGTAGGGTATAGAGTGTAGGGTATAGAGTGTAGGGTATAGAGTGTAAGGTATAGAGTGTAGGGTATAGAGTGTATGGTATATAGTGTAGGGTATAGAGTGTTTGGTATAGAGTGTAGGGTATAGAGTGTAGAGTGTTGGGTATAGATTGTAGAGTGTAGAGTGTAGGGTATAGAGTGTAGGGCATAGAGTTTATGGAATAGAGTGTATGGTATAGATTGTAGGGTATAGAGTGTAGGGTATAGAGTGTAGAGTGTAGGGTATAGAGTGTAGGGTATAGAGTGTAGAGCATAGAGTGAAGAGTGTAGGGTATAGAGTGTAGGGTATAGAATATAGAGTGTAGGCTATAGAGTGTAGGGTATAGATTGTAGAGTGTAGGGATTAGAGTGTAGGGTATATAGTGTAGGGTATAGAGTGTAGAGTGTAGGGTATAGAGTGTAGGGTATAGAGTGTAGGGTATAGAGTGTATGGAATAGAGTGTAGGCTATAGAGTGTAATGTATAGAGTGTAGGGTATAGAGTGTAGAGTGTAAGGATTAGAGTGTAAGGTATAGAGTGTAGGGTATAGAGTGTATGGTATAGAGTGTACGGTATAGAGTGTAGAGCGTAGGGTATAGAGTGTAGGGTATAGAGTGTAGGGTATAGAGTGCAGACTGTAGGGTATGGAGTTTATGGTATAGAGTGTAGGGTGTAGAGTGTAGGGTATAGAGTGTAGGGTATAGAGTGTAGAGTATAGGGTATAGAGTGTATGGTATAGAGTGTAGGGTGTAGAGTGTATGTTATAGAGCGTAGGGTATAGAGTGTATGGTATAGAGTGTAGGGTATTGAATGTAGGGTATAGAGTGTAGGGTATAGAGTGTAGAGTGTAGGGTATAGATTGGAGGGTATAGAGTGTAGGGTATAGAGTGTATGGTATAGAGTGTAGAGTGTAGGGTATAGAAAGTAGGGTATTGAGTGTAGGGTATAGAGTGTAGGGTATATTGTGTAGAGTGTAGGGTATAGAGTGTAGAGTGTAGGGTATAAAGTGTATGGTATAGAGTGTAGAGTGTAGGGTATAGAAAGTAGGGTATTGAGTGTAGTGTAGGGTATAGAGTGTAGAGTGTAGGGTATAGAGTGTAGGCTATAGAGTGTAGAGTGTAGGGTATAGAGTGTAGAGTGTAGGGTATAGAGTGTAGGGTATAGAGTGTAGGGTATAGAGTGTAAGGTATAGAGTGTAGGGTATAGAGTGTATGGTATATAGTGTAGGGTATAGTGTGTTTGGTATAGAGTGTAGGGTATAGAGTGTAGAGTGTTGGGTATAGATTGTAGAGTGTAGAGTGTAGGGTATAGAGTGTAGGGCATAGAGTTTATGGAATAGAGTGTATGGTATAGATTGTAGGGTATAGAGTGTAGGGTATAGATTGTAGGGTATAGAGTGTAGAGTGTAGGGTATAGAGTGTAGGGTATACAGTGTAGGGTATAGAGTATATGGTATAGAGTGTATGGTATAGATTGTAGGGTATAGAGTGTAGGGTATAGAGTGTAGAGTGTAGGGTATAGAGTGTAGAGTGTAGGGTATAGAGTGCAGGGTATAGAGTGTAGAGTGTAGGGTATAGAGTGTAGGGTATAGAGTGTAGGGTATAGAGTATAGAGTGTGGTGTATAGAGTGTAGGGTATAGAGTGTAGAGTATAGGGTATAGAGTGTAGAGTGTAGGGTATAGAGTGTAGAGTGTAGGGTATAGAGTGTAGGGTACAGAGTGTAGGGTATAGAGTGTAGGGTACAGAGTGTAGGGTATAGAGTGGAGAGTGTAGGGTATAGAGTGTAGGGTATAGAGTGTAGTGTATAGAGTGTAGTGTATAGAGTGTAGAGTGTAGGGTATAGAGTGTAGGGTATAGAGTGTATGGTATAGAGTGTAGGGTATAGAGTGTAGGGTATAGAGTGTAGGGTATAGAGTGTAGAGTGTAGGGATTAGAGTGTAGGGTATAGAGTGTAGGGTATATAGTGTATGGAATAGAGTGTAGGGTATATAGTGTAGAGTGTAGGGTATAGAGTGTAGGGTATAGAGTGTAGGGTATAGAGTGTAGGGTATAGAGTGTAGAGTGTAGGGATTAGAGTGTAGGGTATAGAGTGTAGCGTATAGAGTGTATGGAATAGAGTGTAGGGTATATAGTGTAGTGTGTAGGATATAGAGTGTAGGGTATAGAGTGTAGAGTGTAGTGTATAGAGTGTATGGTATAGAGAGTAAAGTGTAGGGTATAGAGTGTATGTTATAGATTGTAGAGTGTAGGGTATAGAGTGTATGGTGTAGGGTGTAGAGTGTATGGAATAGAGTGTAGAGTGTAGGGTATAGAGTGTAGGGTATTGAGTGTAGGGTATAGAGTGTAGGGTATAGAGTGTAGAGTGTAGGGTATAGAGTGTAGAGTGTAGGGTATAGAGTGTATGGTATAGAGTGCAGAGTGTAGGGTATAGAGTGTAGGGTATTGAGTGTAGGGTATAGACTGTAGGGTATAGAGCGTAGGGTGTAGGATATAGAGTGTAGGGTATAGAGTGTAGGGTATAGAGTGTATGGTATAGAGTGTAGAGTGTAGGGTATAGAGTGTAGGGTATTGAGTGTTGGGTATAGAGTGTAGGGTATAGATTGTAGAGTGTAGGGTATAGAGTGTAGAGTTTAGGGTATAGAGTGTATGGTATAGAGTGTAGAGTGTAGGGTATAGAGTGTAGGGTATTGAGTGTAGGGTATAGAGTGTAGAGTATAGAGTGTAGAGTGTAGGGTATAGAGTGTAGGGTATAGAGTGTATGGTATAGAGTGTAGGGTATAGAGTGTAGGGTATAGAGTGTAGGGTATAGAGTGTAGAGTGTAGGCATTAGAGTGTAGGGTATAGAGTGTAGGGTATATAGTGTATGGAATAGAGTGTAGGGTATATAGTGTAGAGTGTAGGGTATAGAGTGTAGGGTATAGAGTGTAGGGTATAGAGTGTAGGGTATAGAGTGTAGAGTGTAGGGTATAGAGTGTAGAGTGTAGGGTATAGAGTGTAGAGTGTAGGGTATAGAGTGTAGGGTACAGAGTGTAGGGTATAGAGTGTAGGGTACAGAGTGTAGGGTATAGAGTGGAGAGTGTAGGGTATAGAGTGTAGGGTATAGAGTGTAGTGTATAGAGTGTAGTGTATAGAGTGTAGAGTGTAGGGTATAGAGTGTAGGGTATAGAGTGTATGGTATAGAGTGTAGGGTATAGAGTGTAGGGTATAGAGTGTAGGGTATAGAGTGTAGAGTGTAGGGATTAGAGTGTAGGGTATAGAGTGTAGGGTATATAGTGTATGGAATAGAGTGTAGGGTATATAGTGTAGAGTGTAGGGTATAGAGTGTAGGGTATAGAGTGTAGGGTATAGAGTGTAGGGTATAGAGTATAGAGTGTGGTGTATAGAGTGTAGGGTATAGAGTGTAGAGTATAGGGTATAGAGTGTAGAGTGTAGGGTATAGAGTGTAGAGTGTAGGGTATAGAGTGTAGGGTACAGAGTGTAGGGTATAGAGTGTAGGGTACAGAGTGTAGGGTATAGAGTGGAGAGTGTAGGGTATAGAGTGTAGGGTATAGAGTGTAGTGTATAGAGTGTAGTGTATAGAGTGTAGAGTGTAGGGTATAGAGTGTAGGGTATAGAGTGTATGGTATAGAGTGTAGGGTATAGAGTGTAGGGTATAGAGTGTAGGGTATAGAGTGTAGAGTGTAGGGATTAGAGTGTAGGGTATAGAGTGTAGGGTATATAGTGTATGGAATAGAGTGTAGGGTATATAGTGTAGAGTGTAGGGTATAGAGTGTAGGGTATAGAGTGTAGGGTATAGAGTGTAGGGTATAGAGTGTAGAGTGTAGGGATTAGAGTGTAGGGTATAGAGTGTAGCGTATAGAGTGTATGGAATAGAGTGTAGGGTATATAGTGTAGTGTGTAGGATATAGAGTGTAGGGTATAGAGTGTAGAGTGTAGTGTATAGAGTGTATGGTATAGAGAGTAAAGTGTAGGGTATAGAGTGTATGTTATAGATTGTAGAGTGTAGGGTATAGAGTGTATGGTGTAGGGTGTAGAGTGTATGGAATAGAGTGTAGAGTGTAGGGTATAGAGTGTAGGGTATTGAGTGTAGGGTATAGAGTGTAGGGTATAGAGTGTAGAGTGTAGGGTATAGAGTGTAGAGTGTAGGGTATAGAGTGTATGGTATAGAGTGCAGAGTGTAGGGTATAGAGTGTAGGGTATTGAGTGTAGGGTATAGACTGTAGGGTATAGAGCGTAGGGTGTAGGATATAGAGTGTAGGGTATAGAGTGTAGGGTATAGAGTGTATGGTATAGAGTGTAGAGTGTAGGGTATAGAGTGTAGGGTATTGAGTGTTGGGTATAGAGTGTAGGGTATAGATTGTAGAGTGTAGGGTATAGAGTGTAGAGTTTAGGGTATAGAGTGTATGGTATAGAGTGTAGAGTGTAGGGTATAGAGTGTAGGGTATTGAGTGTAGGGTATAGAGTGTAGAGTATAGAGTGTAGAGTGTAGGGTATAGAGTGTAGGGTATAGAGTGTATGGTATAGAGTGTAGGGTATAGAGTGTAGGGTATAGAGTGTAGGGTATAGAGTGTAGAGTGTAGGCATTAGAGTGTAGGGTATAGAGTGTAGGGTATATAGTGTATGGAATAGAGTGTAGGGTATATAGTGTAGAGTGTAGGGTATAGAGTGTAGGGTATAGAGTGTAGGGTATAGAGTGTAGGGTATAGAGTGTAGAGTGTAGGGATTAGAGTGTAGGGTATAGAGTGTAGCGTATAGAGTGTATGGAATAGAGTGTAGGGTATATAGTGTAGTGTGTAGGATATAGAGTGTAGGGTATAGAGTGTAGAGTGTAGGGTATAGAGTGTATGGTATAGAGAGTAAAGTGTAGGGTATAGAGTGTATGTTATAGATTGTAGAGTGTAGGGCATAGAGTGTATGGTGTAGGGTGTAGAGTGTATGGAATAGAGTGTAGAGTGTAGGGTATAGAGTGTAGGGTATTGAGTGTAGGGTATAGAGTGTAGGGTATAGAGTGTAGAGTGTAGGGTATAGAGTGTAGAGTGTAGGGTATAGAGTGTATGGTATAGAGTGCAGAGTGTAGGGTATAGAGTGTAGGGTATTGAGTGTAGGGTATAGACTGTAGGGTATAGAGCGTAGGGTGTAGGATATAGAGTGTAGGGTATAGAGTGTAGGGTATAGAGTGTATGGTATAGAGTGTAGAGTGTAGGGTATAGAGTGTAGGGTATTGAGTGTTGGGTATAGAGTGTAGGGTATAGATTGTAGAGTGTAGGGTATAGAGTGTAGAGTTTAGGGTATAGAGTGTATGGTATAGAGTGTAGAGTGTAGGGTATAGAGTGTAGGGTATTGAGTGTAGGGTATAGAGTGTAGAGTATAGAGTGTAGAGTGTAGGGTATAGAGTGTAGGGTATAGAGTGTTTGGTATAGAGTGTAGAGTATAGAGTGTAGAGTGTAGGGTATAGATTGTAGAGTGTAGGGTATAGAGTGTAGGGCATAGAGTTTATGGAATAGAGTGTATGGTATAGAGTGTAGGGTATAGAGTGTAGAGTGTAGGGTATAGAGTGTAGGGTGTAGAGTGTAGGGTATAGAGTGTATGGTATAGAGTGTATGGTATTGATTGTAGGGTATAGAGTGTAGGGTATAGAGTGTAGAGTGTAGAGTATAGAGTGTAGAGTGTAGGGTATAGAGTTTAGGGTATAGAGTGTAGAGTGTAGGGTATAGAGTGTAGGGTGTAGAATGTAGGGTATAGAGTGTTGAGTGTAGGGTATAGAGTGTAGGGTATACAGTGTAGGGTATAGAGTGTAGGGTTTAGAGTGTAGGGTACAGAGTGTAGGGTATAGAGTGTAGGGTACAGAGTGTAGGGTATAGAGTGTAGAGTGTAGGGTATAGAGTGTAGGGTATAGAGTGTAGGGTATAGAGTGTAGAGTGTAGGGTATAGAGTGTAGGGTATAGAGTATAGAGTGTAGGGTATAGAGTGTAGAGTGTAGAGTGTAGGGTATAGAGTGTAGAGTGTAGGGTATAGAGTGTAGAGTGTAGGGTATAGAGTGCAGAGTGTAGGATATAGAGTGTAGGGTATAGAGTGTATGGAATAGAGTGTAGAGTGTAGGGTATAGAGTGTAGGGTATAGAGTGTATGGTATACAGTGTAGGGTATAGAGTGTATTGTATAGAGTGTAGGGTATAGAGTGTAGAGTGTAGGGATTAGAGTGTAGGGTATAGAGTGTAGGGTATAGAGTGTATGGAATAGAGGGTAGGGTATAGAGTGTAGGGTATAGAGCGTAGGGTGTAGGATATAGAGTGTAGGGTATAGAGTGTAGGGTATAGAGTGTAGAGTGTAGGGTATAGAGTGTATGGTATAGAGTGTAGGGTGTAGAGTGTAGGGTATAGAGTGTAGGGTATAGAGTGTAGGGCATAGAGTGTATGGTGTAGGGCGTAGAGTGTATGGAATAGAGTGTAGGGTATAGATTGTATGGTATAGAGTTTAGAGTGTAGGGTATAGAGTGTAGGGTATAGAGTGTAGGGTATAGAGTGTAGAGTGTAGGATATAGAGTGTAGGGTATAGAGTGTAGGGTATAGAGTGTAGAGTGTAGGGTATATAGTGTAGGGTATAGAGTGTTTGGTATAGAGTGTAAAGTATAGAGTGTAGAGTGTAGGGTATAGATTGTAGAGTATAGAGTGTAGGGTATAGAGTGTAGGGTATAGAGTGTATGGAATAGAGTGTATGGTATAAAGTGTAGGGTGTAGAGTGTAGGGTATAGAGTGTGGAGTGTAGGCTATAGAGTGTATGATATAGAGTGTAGGGTATAGAGTGTAGGGTATAGAGTGTAGAGTGTAGGGTATAGAGTGTAGGGTAAAGAGTGTATGGTATAGAGCGTATAGATTGTAGGGTATAGAGTGTAGGGTATAGAGTGTAGAGTGTAGGGTATAGGGTATAGAGTGTAGGGTATAGAGCGTAGGGTGTAGGATATAGAGTTTAGGGTATAGAGTGTAGGGTATAGAGTGTAGAGTGTAGGGTATAGAGTGTATGGTATAGAGTGTAGGGTGTAGAGTGTAGGGTATAGAGTGTAGGGTATAGAGTGTAGGGTATAGAGTGTAGAGTGTAGGGCATAGAGTGTAGAGAATAGAGTGTAGGGTATAGATTGTATGGTATAGAGTTTAGAGTGTAGGGTATATAGTGTAGGGTATAGAGTGTAGAGTGTAGAGTGTAGGATATAGAGTGTAGAGTGTAGGGTATAGAGTGTAGGGTATAGACTGTAGAGTGTAGGGTATAGAGTGTAGTGTATAGAGTGTACGGTATATAGTGTAGGGTATAGAGTGTTTGGTACAGAGTGTAAGGTATAGAGTGTAGAGTATAGGGTATAGATTGTAGAGTGTAGAGTGTAGGGTATAGAGTGTAGGGTATAGAGTGTATGGAATAGAGTGTATGGTATAGAGTGTAGGGTGTAGAGTGTAGGGTATAGAGTGTAGAGTGTGGGGTATAGAGTGTAGAGTGTAGGCTATAGAGTGTATGGTATAGAGTGTAGGGTGTAGAGTGTAGGGTATAGAGTGTAGAGTGTAGGGTATAGAGTGTAGTGTATAGAGTGTAGGGTATAGAGTGTAGGGTTTAGAGTGTAGGGAATAGAGTGTAGAGTGTAGGGTATAAAGTGTAGGGTATAGAGAGTAGGGTGTAGAGTGTAGGGTATAGAGTGTAGAGTGTAGGGTATAGAGTGTATGGTATAACGTGTAGGGTATAGAGTGCAGGGTGTAGAGTGTAGGGTATAGAGTGTAGGGTATAGAGTGTATGGTATAGAGTGTATGGTATATAGTGTAGGGTATATAGTGTTTGGTATAGAGTGTAGGGTATAGAGTGTAGAGTGTTGGGTATCGATTGTAGAGTGTAGAGAGTAGGGTATAGAGTGTAGGGCATAGAGTTTATGGAATAGAGAGTATGGTATAGAGTGTAGGGTATAGAGTGTAGGGTATAGAGTGTAGAGTGTAGGGTATAGAGTGTAGGGTATAGAGTGTAGGGTATAGAGTATATGGTATAGAGTGTATGGCATAGATTGTAGGGTATAGAGTGTAGGGTATAGAGTGTAGAGTGTAGGGTATAGAGTGTAGAGTTTAGGGTATAGAGTGCAGGGTTATAGAGTGTAGAGTGTAGGGTATAGAGTGTAGGGTATAGAGTGTAGGGTATAGAGTGTAGGGTATAGAGTATAGAGTGTAGGGTATAGAGTGTATGGTATATAGTGTAGAGTGTAGAGTGTAGGGTATAAAGTGTAGAGTGTAGGGTATAGAGTGTAGGGTACAGAATGTAGGGTATAGAGTGTAGAGTACAGAGTGTAGGGTATAGAGTGTAGAGTGTAGGGTATAGAGTGTAGGGTATAGAGTGTAGGGTATAGAGTGTAGTATATAGAGTGTAGAGTGTAGGGTATAGAGTGTAGGGTATAGTGTATAGAGTGTAGGGTATAGAGTATAGGGTATAGAGTGTAGAGTGTAGGGTATAGAGTGTAGAGTGTAGGGTATAGAGTGTAGGGTATAGAGTGCAGGGTATAGAGTGTAGGGTATAGAGTGTATGGAATAGAGTGTATGGTATAGAGTGTAGAGTGTGGGGTATAGAGTGTGGAGTGTAGGCTATAGAGTGTATGATATAGAGTGTAGGGTATAGAGTGTAGGGTATAGAGTGTAGAGTGTAGGGTATAGAGTGTAGGGCATAGAGTTTATGGAATAGAGTGTATGGTATAGAGTGTAGGGTATAGAGTGTAGGGTATAGAGTGTAGAGTGTAGGGTATAGAGTGTATGGTATAGAGTGTAGGGTATAGAGTATATGGTATAGAGTGTATGGTATAGATTGTAGGGTATAGAGTGTAGGGTATAGAGTGTAGAGTGTAGGGTATAGAGTGTAGAGTGTAGGGTATAGAGTGCAGGGTGTAGAGTGTAGGGTATAGAGTGTAGGGTATAGAGTGTAGGGTATAGAGTATCGAGTGTAGTGTATAGAGTGTAGGGTATAGAGTGTAGAGTGTAGAGTGTAGGGTATAGAGTGTAGAGTGTAGGGTATAGAGTGAAGAGTGTAGGGTATAGAGTGTAGGGAATAGAGTGTAGGGTACAGAGTGTAGGGTATAGAGTGTAGAGTGTAGGGTATAGAGTGTAGGGTATAGAGTGTAGTGTATAGAGTGTAGTGTATAGAGTCTAGAGTGTAGGGTATAGAGTGTAGGGTATAGAGTATAGAGTGTAGGGTATAGAGTATAGGGTATAGAGTGAAGAGTGTAGGGTATAGAGTGTAGAGTGTAGGGTATAGAGTGTAGGGTATAGAGTGTAGGGTATAGAGTGTATGGAATAGAGTGTAGAGTGTAGGGTATAGAGTGTAGGGTATAGAGTGTATGGTATAGAGTGTAGGGTATAGAGTATCGAGTGTAGTGTATAGAGTGTAGGGTATAGAGTGTAGAGTGTAGAGTGTAGGGTATAGAGTGTAGAGTGTAGGGTAGAGAGTGAAGAGTGTAGGGTATAGAGTGTAGGGAATAGAGTGTAGGGTACAGAGTGTAGGGTATAGAGTGTAGAGTGTAGGGTATAGAGTGGAGGGTATAGAGTGTAGTGTATAGAGTTTAGTGTATAGAGTCTAGAGTGTAGGGTATAGAGTGTAGGGTATAGAGTATAGAGTGTAGGGTATAGAGTATAGGGTATAGAGTGTAGAGTGTAGGGTATAGAGTGTAGAGTGTAGGGTATAGAGTGTAGGGTATAGAGTGTAGGGTATAGAGTGTATGGAATAGAGTGTAGAGTGTAGGGTATAGCGTGTAGGGTATAGAGTGTATGGTATAGAGTGTAGGGTATAGAGTGTAGGGTATAGAGTGTAGGGTATAGAGTGTAGAGTGTAGGGATTAGATTGTAGGGTATAGAGTGTAGGGTATAGAGTGTATGGAATAGAGTGTAGGCTATATAGTGTAGAGTGTAGGGTATAGAGTGTAGGGTATAGAGCGTAGTGTGTAGGATATAGAGTGTAGGGTATAGAGTGTAGAGTGTAGGGTATAGAGTGTATGGTATAGAGTGTAAAGTGTAGGGTATAGAGTGTATGGTATAGATTGTAGAGTGTAGGGCATAGAGTGTATGGTGTAGGGTGTAGAGTGTATGAAATAGAGTATAGAGTGTAGGGTATAGAGTGTAGGGTATTGAGTGTAGGGTATAGAGTGTAGGGTATAGAGTGTAGAGTGTAGGGTATAGAGTGTAGAGTGTAGGGTATAGAGTGTATGGTATAGAGTGCAGAGTGTAGGGTATAGAGTGTAGGATATTGAGTGTAGGGTATAGACTGTAGGGTATAGAGCGTAGGGTGTAGGATATAGAGTGTAGGGTATAGAGTGTAGGGTATAGAGTGTATGGTATAGAGTGTAGAGTGTAGGGTATAGAGTGTATGGTATAGATTGTAGAGTGTAGGGTATAGAGTGTAGAGTGTAGGGTATAGAGTGTATGGTATAGAGTGTAGAGTGTAGGGTATAGAGTGTAGAGTGTAGGGTATAGAGTGTATGGTATAGAGTGTAGAGTGTAGGGTATAGAGTGTAGAGTATAGAGTGTAGGGTATAGAGTGTTTGGTATAGAGTGTAGAGTATAGAGTGTAGAGTGTAGGGTATAGATTGTAGAGTGTAGGGTATAGAGTGTAGGGCATAGAGTTTATGGAATAGAGTGTATGGTATAGAGTGTAGGGTATAGAGTGTAGGGTATAGAGTGTAGAGTGTAGGGTATAGAGTGTAGGGTATAGAGTGTAGGGTATAGAGTGTTTGGTATAGAGTGTAGAGTATAGAGTGTAGAGTGTAGGGTATAGATTGTAGAGTGTAGGGTATAGAGTGTAGGGCATAGAGTTTATGGAATAGAGTGTATGGTATAGAGTGTAGGGTATAGAGTGTAGGGTATAGAGTGTAGAGTGTAGGGTATAGAGTGTAGGGTATAGAGTGTAGGGTATAGAGTGTATGGTATAGAGTGTATGGTATTGATTGTAGGGTATAGAGTGTAGGGTATAGAGTGTAGAGTGTAGGGTATAGAGTGTAGAGTGTAGGGTATAGAGTGTAGGGTACAGAGTGTAGGGTATAGAGTGTAGAGTGTAGGGTATAGAGTGTAGGGTATAGAGTGTAGTGTATAGAGTGTAGTGTATAGAGTCTAGAGTGTAGGGTATAGAGTGTAGGGTATAGAGTGTAGGGTATAGAGTATAGGGTATAGAGTGTAGAGTGTAGGGTATAGAGTGTAGAGTGTAGGGTATAGAGTGTAGGGTATAGAGTGTAGGGTATAGAATGTATGGAATAGAGTGTAGAGTGTAGGGTATAGAGTGTAGGGTATAGAGTGTATGGTATAGAGTGTAGGGTATAGAGTGTAGGGTATAGAGTGTAGGGTATAGAGTGTAGAGTGTAGGGATTAGAGTGTAGGGTATAGAGTGTAGGGTATAGAGTGTATGGAATAGAGTGTAGGCTATAAAGTGTAGAGTGTAGGGTAAAGAGTGTAGGGTATAGAGCGTAGTGTGTAGGATATAGAGTGCAGGGTATAGAGTGTAGAGTGTAGGGTATATAGTGTATGGTATAGAGCGTAGTGTGTAGGATATAGAGTGCAGGGTATAGAGTGTAGAGTGTAGGGTATAGAGTGTATGGTATAGAGTGTAGAGTGTAGGGTATAGAGTGTATGGTATTGAGTGTAGGGTATAGACTGTAGGGTATAGAGCGTAGGGTGTAGGATATAGAGTGTAGGGTATAGAGTGTAGGGTATAGAGTGTATGGTATAGAGTGTAGAGTGTAGGGTATAGACTGTATGGTATAGATTGTAGAGTGTAGGGCATAGAGTGTATGGTGTAGGGTGTAGAGTGTATGGAATAGAGTGTAGAGTGTAGGGTATAGAGTGTAGGGTATTGAGTGTTGGCTATAGAGTGTAGGGTATAGAGTGTAGAGTGTAGGGTATAGAGTGTAGAGTGTAGGGTATAGAGTGTATGGTATAGAGTGTAGAGTGTAGGGTATAGAGTGTAGGGTATTGAGTGTAGTGTATAGAGTGTAGAGTATAGAGTGTAGAGTGTAGGGTATGGAGTGTAGAGTGTAGGGTATAGAGTGTAGGGTATAGAGTGTTTGGTATAGAGTGTAGAGTATAGAGTGTAGAGTGTAGGGTATAGATTGTAGAGTGTAGGGTATAGAGTGTAGGGCATAGAGTTTATGGAATAGAGTGTATGGTATAGAGTGTAGGGTATAGAATGTAGGGTATAGAGTGTAGAGTGTAGGGTATAGAGTGCATGGTATAGAGTGTATGGTATTGATTGTAGGGTATAGAGTGTAGGGTATAGAGTGTAGAGTGTAGGGTATAGAGTGTAGAGTGTAGGGTATAGAGTGTAGGGTATAGAGTGTAGAGTGTAGGGTATAGAGTGTAGGGTGTAGAGTGTAGGGTATAGAGTGTAGAGTGTAGGGTATAGAGTGTAGGGTATAGAGTATAGAGTGTAGGGTATAGAGTGTAGGGTATAGAGTGTAGAGTGTAGGGTATAGAGTGTAGAGTGTAGGGTATAGAGTGTAGAGTGTAAGGTATAGAGTGTAGGGTACAGAGTGTAGGGTATAGAGTGTAGGGTACAGAGTGTAGGGTATAGAGTGTAGAGTGTAGGGTATAGAGTGTAGGGTATAGAGTGTAGGGTATAGAGTGTAGAGTGTAGGGTATAGAGTGTAGGGTATAGAGTATAGAGTGTAGGGTATAGAGTGTAGGGTGTAGAGTGTAGAGTGTAGAGTGTAGGGTATAGACTGTAGAGTGTAGGGTATAGAGTGTAGAGTGTAGGGTATAGAGTGTAGAGTGTAGGATATAGAGTGTAGGGTATAGAGTGTATGGAATAGAGTGTAGAGTGTAGGGTATAGAGTGTAGGGTATAGAGTGTATGGTATACAGTGTAGGGTATAGAGTGTAGGGTATAGAGTGTAGGGTATAGAGTGTAGAGTGTAGGGATTAGAGTGTAGGGTATAGAGTGTAGGGTATAGAGTGTATGGAATAGAGGGTAGGGTATAGAGTGTAGGGTATAGAGCGTAGGGTGTAGGATATAGAGTGTAGGGTATAGAGTGTAGGGTATAGAGTGTAGAGTGTAGGGTATAGAGTGTATGGTATAGAGTGTAGGGTGTAGAGTGTAGGGTATAGAGTGTAGGGTATAGAGTGTAGGGCATAGAGTGTATGGTGTAGGGTGTAGAGTGTATGGAATAGAGTGTAGGGTATAGATTGTATGGTATAGAGTTTAGAGTGTAGGGTATAGAGTGTAGGGTATAGAGTGTAGGATATAGAGTGTAGAGTGTAGGGTATAGAGTGTAGGGTATAGAGTGTAGGGTATAGAGTGTAGAGTGTAGGGTATATAGTGTAGGGTATAGAGTGTTTGGTATAGAGTGTAAAGTATAGAGTGTAGAGTGTAGGGTATAGATTGTAGAGTATAGAGTGTATGGTATAGAGTGTAGGGTATAGAGTGTATGGAATAGAGTGTATGGTATAGAGTGTAGGGTGTGGGGTATAGAGTGTGGAGTGTAGGCTATAGAGTGTATGATATAGAGTGTAGGGTATAGAGTGTAGGGTATAGAGTGTAGGGTATAGAGTGTAGGGTATAGAGTGTATGGTTTAGATTGTAGGGTATAGAGTGTAGGGTATAGAGTGTAGAGTGTAGGGTATAGAGTGTAGAAAGTAGGGTATAGAGTGTAGAGTGTAGGGTATAGAGTGTAGGGTATAGAGTGTAGGGTACAGAGTGTAGGGAATAGAGTGTAGGGTATAGAGTGTAGAGTGTAGGGTATAGAGTGTAGGGTATAGAGCGTAGGGTGTAGGATATAGAGTTTAGGGTATAGAGTGTAGGGTATAGAGTGTAGAGTGTAGGATATAGAGTGTATGGTATAGAGTGTAGGGTGTAGAGTGTAGGGTATAGAGTGTATGGTATATAGTGTAGGGTATAGAGTGTTTGGTATAGAGTGTAGGGTATAGAGTGTAGAGTGTTGGGTATAGATTGTAGAGTGTAAAGTGTAGGGTATAGAGTGTAGGGCATAGAGTTTATGGAATAGAGTGTATGGTATAGATTGTAGGGTATAGAGTGTAGGGTATAGAGTGTAGGGTATAGAGTGTAGGGTATAGAGTGAAGAGTGTAGGGTATAGAGTGTAGGGTATAGAATATAGAGTGTAGGCTATAGAGTGTAGGGTATAGATTGTAGAGTGTAGGGATTAGAGTGTAGGGTATATAGTGTAGGGTATAGAGTGTAGAGTGTAGGGTATAGAGTGTAGGGTATAGAGTGTAGGGTATAGAGTGTAGGGTATAGAGTGTATGGAATAGAGTGTAGGCTATAGAGTGTAATGTATAGAGTGTAGGGTATAGAGTGTATAGTGTAAGGATTAGAGTGTAAGGTATAGAGTGTAGGGTATAGAGTGTATGGAATAGAGTGTATGGTATAGAGTGTAGAGCGTAGGGTATAGAGTGTAGGGTATAGAGTGTAGGGTATAGAGTGCAGAGTGTAGGGTATAGAGTTTATGGTATAGAGTGTAGGGTGTAGAGTGTAGGGTATAGAGTGTAGGGTATAGAGTGTAGAGTGTAGGGTATAGAGTGTAGGGTATAGAGTGTATGGTATAGAGTGTAGGGTGTAGAGTGTATGGTATAGAGTGTAGGGTGTAGAGTGTATGGTATAGAGTGTAGAGTGTAGAGTATAGAGTGTAGGGTATAGAGTGTAGAGTGTAGGGTATAGAGTGTATGGTATAGAGTGTAGAGTGTGGGGTATAGAGTGTGGAGTGTAGGCTATAGAGTGTATGATATAGAGTGTAGGGTATAGAGTGTAGGGTATAGAGTGTAGGGTATAGAGTGTAGGGTATAGAGTGTATGGTTTAGATTGTAGGGTATAGAGTGTAGGGTATAGAGTGTAGAGTGTAGGGTATAGAGTGTAGAAAGTAGGGTATAGAGTGTAGAGTGTAGGGTATAGAGTGTAGGGTATAGAGTGTAGGGTACAGAGTGTAGGGAATAGAGTGTAGGGTATAGAGTGTAGAGTGTAGGGTATAGAGTGTAGGGTATAGAGCGTAGGGTGTAGGATATAGAGTTTAGGGTATAGAGTGTAGGGTATAGAGTGTAGAGTGTAGGATATAGAGTGTATGGTATAGAGTGTAGGGTGTAGAGTGTAGGGTATAGAGTGTATGGTATATAGTGTAGGGTATAGAGTGTTTGGTATAGAGTGTAGGGTATAGAGTGTAGAGTGTTGGGTATAGATTGTAGAGTGTAAAGTGTAGGGTATAGAGTGTAGGGCATAGAGTTTATGGAATAGAGTGTATGGTATAGATTGTAGGGTATAGAGTGTAGGGTATAGAGTGTAGGGTATAGAGTGTAGGGTATAGAGTGAAGAGTGTAGGGTATAGAGTGTAGGGTATAGAATATAGAGTGTAGGCTATAGAGTGTAGGGTATAGATTGTAGAGTGTAGGGATTAGAGTGTAGGGTATATAGTGTAGGGTATAGAGTGTAGAGTGTAGGGTATAGAGTGTAGGGTATAGAGTGTAGGGTATAGAGTGTAGGGTATAGAGTGTATGGAATAGAGTGTAGGCTATAGAGTGTAATGTATAGAGTGTAGGGTATAGAGTGTATAGTGTAAGGATTAGAGTGTAAGGTATAGAGTGTAGGGTATAGAGTGTATGGAATAGAGTGTATGGTATAGAGTGTAGAGCGTAGGGTATAGAGTGTAGGGTATAGAGTGTAGGGTATAGAGTGCAGAGTGTAGGGTATAGAGTTTATGGTATAGAGTGTAGGGTGTAGAGTGTAGGGTATAGAGTGTAGGGTATAGAGTGTAGAGTGTAGGGTATAGAGTGTAGGGTATAGAGTGTATGGTATAGAGTGTAGGGTGTAGAGTGTATGGTATAGAGTGTAGGGTGTAGAGTGTATGGTATAGAGTGTAGAGTGTAGAGTATAGAGTGTAGGGTATAGAGTGTAGAGTGTAGGGTATAGAGTGTATGGTATAGAGTGTAGAGTGTAGGGTATAGAGTGTAGGGTATTGAGTGTAGGGTATAGAGTGTAGGCTATAGAGTGTAGAGTGTAGGGTATAGATTGGAGGGTATAGAGTGTAGGGTATAGAGTGTAAGGTATCGAGTGTAGGGTGTAGGGTATAGAGTGTATGGTATAGAGTGTAGAGTGTAGTGTATAGAAAGTAGGGTATTGAGTGTAGGGTATAGAGTGTAGGGTATAGAGTGTAGAGTGTAGGGTATAGAATATAGAGTGTAGGGTATAAAGTGTATGGTATAGAGTGTAGAGTGTAGGGTATAGAAAGTAGGGTATTGAGTGTAGGGTATAGAGTGTAGGCTATAGAGTGTAGAGTGTAGGGTATAGAGTGTAGGGTATAGAGTGTAGGGTATAGAGTGTTTGGTATAGAGTGTAGGGTATAGAGTGTAGAGTGTTGGGTATAGATTGTAGAGTGTAGAGTGTAGGGTATAGAGTGTAGGGCATAGAGTTTATGGAATAGAGTGTATGGTATAGATTGTAGGGTATAGAGTGTAGGGTATAGAGTGTAGAGTGTAGGGTATAGAGTGTAGGGTATAGAGTGTAGAGCATAGAGTGAAGAGTGTAGGGTATAGAGTGTAGGGTATAGAATATAGAGTGTAGGCTATATAGTGTAGGGTATAGATTGTAGAGTGTAGGGATTAGAGTGTAGGGTATATAGTGTAGGGTATAGAGTGTAGAGTGTAGGTTATAGAGTGTAGGGTATAGAGTGTAGGGTATAGAGTGTATGGAATAGAGTGTAGGCTATAGAGTGTAATGTATAGAGTGTAGGGTATAGAGTGTAGAGTGTAAGGATTAGAGTGTAAGGTATAGAGTGTAGGGTATAGAGTGTATGGAATAGAGTGTACGGTATAGAGTGTAGAGCGTAGGGTATAGAGTGTAGGGTATAGAGTGTAGGGTATAGAGTGCAGACTGTAGGGTATGGAGTTTATGGTATAGAGTGTAGGGTGTAGAGTGTAGGGTATAGAGTGTAGGGTATAGAGTGTAGAGTATAGGGTATAGAGTGTATGGTATAGAGTGTAGGGTGTAGAGTGTATGCTATAGAGTGTAGGGTATAGAGTGTATGGTATAGAGTGTAGAGTGTAGGGTATAGAGTGTAGGGTATTGAATGTAGGGTATAGAGTGTAGGGTATAGAGTGTAGAGTGTAGGGTATAGATTGGAGGGTATAGAGTGTAGGGTATAGAGTGTAAGGTATCGAGTGTAGAGTGTAGGGTATAGAGTGTATGGTATAGAGTGTAGAGTGTAGGGTATAGAAAGTAGGGTATTGAGTGTAGGGTATAGAGTGTTGGGTATATTGTGTAGAGTGTAGGGTATAGAGTGTAGAGTGTAGGGTATTGAGTGTATGGTATAGAGTGTAGAGTGTAGGGTATAGAAAGTAGGGTATTGAGTGTAGTGTAGGGTATAGAGTGTAGAGTGTAGGGTATAGAGTGTAGGCTATAGAGTGTAGAGTGTAGGGTATAGAGTGTAGAGTGTAGGGTATAGAGTGTAGGGTATAGAGTGTAGGGTATAGAGTGTAAGGTATAGAGTGTAGGGTATAGAGTGTATGGTATATAGTGTAGGGTATAGTGTGTTTGGTATAGAGTGTAGGGTATAGAGTGTAGAGTGTTGGGTATAGATTGTAGAGTGTAGAGTGTAGGGTATAGAGTGTAGGGCATAGAGTTTATGGAATAGAGTGTATGGTATAGATTGTAGGGTATAGAGTGTAGGGTATAGATTGTAGGGTATAGAGTGTAGAGTGTAGGGTATAGAGTGTAGGGTATACAGTGTAGGGTATAGAGTATATGGTATAGAGTGTATGGTATAGATTGTAGGGTATAGAGTGTAGGGTATAGAGTGTAGAGTGTAGGGTATAGAGTGTAGAGTGTAGGGTATAGAGTGCAGGGTATAGAGTGTAGAGTGTAGGGTATAGAGTGTAGGGTAAAGAGTGTAGGGTATAGAGTATAGAGTGTGGTGTATAGAGTGTAGGGTATAGAGTGTAGAGTATAGGGTATAGAGTGTAGAGTGTAGGGTATAGAGTGTAGAGTGTAGGGTATAGAGTGTAGGGTACAGAGTGTAGGGTATAGAGTGTAGGGTACAGAGTGTAGGGTATAGAGTGGAGAGTGTAGGGTATAGAGTGTAGGGTATAGAGTGTAGTGTATAGAGTGTAGTGTATAGAGTGTAGAGTGTAGGGTATAGAGTGTAGGGTATAGAGTGTATGGTATAGAGTGTAGGGTATAGAGTGTAGGGTATAGAGTGTAGGGTATAGAGTGTAGAGTGTAGGGATTAGAGTGTAGGGTATAGAGTGTAGGGTAAATAGTGTATGGAATAGAGTGTAGGGTATATAGTGTAGAGTGTAGGGTATAGAGTGTAGGGTATAGAGTGTAGGGTATAGAGTGTAGGGTATAGAGTGTAGAGTGTAGGGATTAGAGTGTAGGGTATAGAGTGTAGCGTATAGAGTGTATGGAATAGAGTGTAGGGTATATAGTGTAGTGTGTAGGATATAGAGTGTAGGGTATAGAGTGTAGAGTGTAGGGTATAGAGTGTATGGTATAGAGAGTAAAGTGTAGGGTATAGAGTGTATGGTATAGATTGTAGAGTGTAGGGCATAGAGTGTAGGGTATTGAGTGTAGAGTGTAGGGTATAGAGTGTAGAGTGTAGGGTATAGAGTGTATGGTATAGAGTGCAGAGTGTAGGGTATAGAGTGTAGGGTATTGAGTGTAGGGTATAGACTGTAGGGTATAGAGCGTAGGGTGTAGGATATAGAGTGTAGAGTATAGAGTGTAGGGTATAGAGTGTATGGTATAGAGTGTAGAGTGTAGGGTATAGAGTGTAGGGTATTGAGTGTAGGGTATAGACTGTAGGGTATAGAGCGTAGGGTGTAGGATATAGAGTGTAGGGTATAGAGTGTAGGGTATAGAGTGTATGGTATAGAGTGTAGAGTGTAGGGTATAGAGTGTAGGGTATTGAGTGTTGGGTATAGAGTGTAGGGTATAGATTGTAGAGTGTAGGGTATAGAGTGTAGAGTGTAGGGTATAGAGTGTATGGTATAGAGTGTAGAGTGTAGGGTATAGAGTGTAGGGTATTGAGTGTAGGGTATAGAGTGTAGAGTATAGAGTGTAGAGTGTAGGGTATAGAGTGTAGGGTATAGAGTGTTTGGTATAGAGTGTAGAGCATAGAGTGTAGAGTGTAGGGTATAGATTGTAGAGTGTAGGGTATAGAGTGTAGGGCATAGAGTTTATGGAATAGAGTGTATGGTATAGAGTGTAGGGTATAGAGTGTAGGGTATAGAGTGTAGAGTGTAGGGTATAGAGTGTAGGGTGTAGAGTGTAGGGTATAGAGTGTATGGTATAGAGTGTATGGTATTGATTGTAGGGTATAGAGTGTAGGGTATAGAGTGTAGAGTGTAGAGTATAGAGTGTGAAGTGTAGGGTATAGAGTTTAGGGTATAGAGTGTAGAGTGTAGGGTATAGAGTGTAGGGTGTAGAATGTAGGGTATAGAGTGTAGAGTGTAGGGTATAGAGTGTAGGGTATAGAGTGTAGGGTATAGAGTGTAGGGTATAGAGTATAGGGTATAGAGTGTAGAGTGTAGAGTGTAGGGTATAGAGTGTAGAGTGTAGGGTATAGAGTGTAGAGTGTAAGGTATAGAGTGTAGGGTACAGAGTGTAGGGTATAGAGTGTAGGGTACAGAGTGTAGGGTATAGAGTGTAGAGTGTAGGGTATAGAGTGTAGGGTATAAAGTGTAGGGTATAGAGTGTAGAGTGTAGGGTATAGAGTGTAGGGTATAGAGTATAGAGTGTAGGGTATAGAGTGTAGAGTGTAGAGTGTAGGGTATAGAGTGTAGAGTGTAGGGAATAGAGTGTAGAGTGTAGGGTATAGAGTGCAGAGTGTAGGATATAGAGTGTAGGGTATAGAGTGTATGGAATAGAGTGTAGAGTGTAGGGTATAGAGTGTAGGGTATAGAGTGTATGGTATACAGTGTAGGGTATAGAGTGTATTGTATAGAGTGTAGGGTATAGAGTGTAGAGTGTAGGGATTAGAGTGTAGGGTATAGAGTGTAGGGTATAGAGTGTATGGAATAGAGGGTAGGGTATAGAGTGTAGGGTATAGAGCGTAGGGTGTAGGATATAGAGTGTAGGGTATAGAGTGTAGGGTATAGAGTGTAGAGTGTAGGGTATAGAGTGTATGGTATAGAGTGTAGGGTGTAGAGTGTAGGGTATAGAGTGTAGGGTATAGAGTGTAGGGCATAGAGTGTATGGTGTAGGGCGTAGAGTGTATGGAATAGAGTGTAGGGTATAGATTGTATGGTATAGAGTTTAGAGTGTAGGGTATAGAGTGTAGGGTATAGAGTGTAGGGTATAGAGTGTAGAGTGTAGGGTATAGAGTGTAGGGTATAGAGTGTAGGGTATAGAGTGTAGAGTGTAGGGTATATAGTGTAGGGTATAGAGTGTTTGGTATAGAGTGTAAAGTATAGAGTGTAGAGTGTAGGGTATAGATTGTAGAGTATAGAGTGTAGGGTATAGAGTGTAGGGTATAGAGTGTATGGAATAGAGTGTATGGTATAAAGTGTAGGGTGTAGAGTGTAAGGTATAGAGTGTGGAGTGTAGGCTATAGAGTGTATGATATAGAGTGTAGGGTATAGAGTGTAGGGTATAGAGTGTAGAGTGTAGGGTATAGAGTGTAGGGTAAAGAGTGTATGGTATAGAGCGTATAGATTGTAGGGTATAGAGTGTAGGGTATAGAGTGTAGAGTGTAGGGTATAGGGTATAGAGTGTAGGGTATAGAGCATAGGGTGTAGGATATAGAGTTTAGGGTATAGAGTGTAGGGTATAGAGTGTAGAGTGTAGGGTATAGAGTGTATGGTATAGAGTGTAGGGTGTAGAGTGTAGGGTATAGAGTGTAGGGTATAGAGTGTAGGGTATAGAGTGTAGAGTGTAGGGCATAGAGTGTAGAGAATAGAGTGTAGGGTATAGATTGTATGGTATAGAGTTTAGAGTGTAGGGTATATAGTGTAGGGTATAGAGTGTAGAGTGTAGGATATAGAGTGTAGAGTGTAGGGTATAGAGTGTAGGGTATAGACTGTAGAGTGTAGGGTATAGAGTGTAGTGTATAGAGTGTTTGGTACAGAGTGTAAGGTATAGAGTGTAGAGTATAGGGTATAGATTGTAGAGTGTAGAGTGTGGGGTATAGAGTGTAGGGTATAGAGTGTATGGAATAGAGTGTATGGTATAGAGTGTAGGGTGTAGAGTGTAGGGTATAGAGTGTAGAGTGTGGGGTATAGAGTGTAGAGTGTAGGCTATAGAGTGTATGGTATAGAGTGTAGGGTGTAGAGTGTAGGGTATAGAGTGTAGAGTGTAGGGTATAGAGTGTAGGGTATAGAGTGTAGGGTATAGAGTGTAGGGTTTAGAGTGTAGGGAATAGAGTGTAGAGTGTAGGGTATAAAGTGTAGGGTATAGAGTGTAGGGTGTAGAGTGTAGGGTATAGAGTGTAGAGTGTAGGGTATAGAGTGTATGGTATAATGTGTAGGGTATAGAGTGCAGGGTGTAGAGTGTAGGGTATAGAGTGTAGGGTATAGAGTGTATGGTATAGAGTGTATGGTATATAGTGTAGGGTATATAGTGTTTGGTATAGAGTGTAGGGTATAGAGTGTAGAGTGTTGGGTATCGATTGTAGAGTGTAGAGAGTAGGGTATAGAGTGTAGGGCATAGAGTTTATGGAATAGAGTGTATGGTATAGAGTGTAGGGTATAGAGTGTAGGGTATAGAGTGTAGAGTGTAGGGTATAGAGTGTAGGGTATAGAGTGTAGGGTATAGAGTATATGGTATAGAGTGTATGGCATAGATTGTAGGGTATAGAGTGTAGGGTATAGAGTGTAGAGTGTAGGGTATAGAGTGTAGAGTTTAGGGTATAGAGTGCAGGGTTATAGAGTGTAGAGTTTAGGGTATAGAGTGTAGGGTATAGAGTGTAGGGTATAGAGTGTAGGGTATAGAGTATAGAGTGTAGGGTATAGAGTGTATGGTATATAGTGTAGAGTGTAGAATGTAGGGTATAGAGTGTAGAGTGTAGGGTATAGAGTGTAGGGTACAGAATGTAGGGTATAGAGTGTAGAGTACAGAGTGTAGGGTATAGAGTGTAGAGTGTAGGGTATAGAGTGTAGGGTATAGAGTGTATGGAATAGAGTGTATGGTATAAAGTGTAGGGTGTAGAGTGTAGGGTATAGAGTGTGGAGTGTAGGCTATAGAGTGTATGATATAGAGTGTAGGGTATAGAGTGTAGGGTATAGAGTGTAGAGTGTAGGGTATAGAGTGTAGGGTAAAGAGTGTATGGTATAGAGCGTATAGATTGTAGGGTATAGAGTGTAGGGTATAGAGTGTAGAGTGTAGGGTATAGGGTATAGAGTGTAGGGTATAGAGCGTAGGGTGTAGGATATAGAGTTTAGGGTATAGAGTGTAGGGTATAGAGTGTAGAGTGTAGGGTATAGAGTGTATGGTATAGAGTGTAGGGTGTAGAGTGTAGGGTATAGAGTGTAGGGTATAGAGTGTAGGGTATAGAGTGTAGAGTGTAGGGCATAGAGTGTAGAGAATAGAGTGTAGGGTATAGATTGTATGGTATAGAGTTTAGAGTGTAGGGTATATAGTGTAGGGTATAGAGTGTAGAGTGTAGAGTGTAGGATATAGAGTGTAGAGTGTAGGGTATAGAGTGTAGGGTATAGACTGTAGAGTGTAGGGTATAGAGTGTAGTGTATAGAGTGTACGGTATATAGTGTAGGGTATAGAGTGTTTGGTACAGAGTGTAAGGTATAGAGTGTAGAGTATAGGGTATAGATTGTAGAGTGTAGAGTGTAGGGTATAGAGTGTAGGGTATAGAGTGTATGGAATAGAGTGTATGGTATAGAGTGTAGGGTGTAGAGTGTAGGGTATAGAGTGTAGAGTGTGGGGTATAGAGTGTAGAGTGTAGGCTATAGAGTGTATGGTATAGAGTGTAGGGTGTAGAGTGTAGGGTATAGAGTGTAGAGTGTAGGGTATAGAGTGTAGGGTATAGAGTGTAGGGTATAGAGTGTAGGGTTTAGAGTGTAGGGAATAGAGTGTAGAGTGTAGGGTATAAAGTGTAGGGTATAGAGTGTAGGGTGTAGAGTGTAGGGTATAGAGTGTAGAGTGTAGGGTATAGAGTGTATGGTATAACGTGTAGGGTATAGAGTGCAGGGTGTAGAGTGTAGGGTATAGAGTGTAGGGTATAGAGTGTATGGTATAGAGTGTATGGTATATAGTGTAGGGTATATAGTGTTTGGTATAGAGTGTAGGGTATAGAGTGTAGAGTGTTGGGTATCGATTGTAGAGTGTAGAGAGTAGGGTATAGAGTGTAGGGCATAGAGTTTATGGAATAGAGTGTATGGTATAGAGTGTAGGGTATAGAGTGTAGGGTATAGAGTGTAGAGTGTAGGGTATAGAGTGTAGGGTATAGAGTGTAGGGTATAGAGTATATGGTATAGAGTGTATGGCATAGATTGTAGGGTATAGAGTGTAGGGTATAGAGTGTAGAGTGTAGGGATTAGAGTGTAGAGTTTAGGGTATAGAGTGCAGGGTTATAGAGTGTAGAGTGTAGGGTATAGAGTGTAGGGTATAGAGTGTAGGGTATAGAGTGTAGGGTATAGAGTATAGAGTGTAGGGTATAGAGTGTATGGTATATAGTGTAGAGTGTAGAGTGTAGGGTATAGAGTGTAGAGTGTAGGGTATAGAGTGTAGGGTACAGAATGTAGGGTATAGAGTGTAGAGTACAGAGTGTAGGGTATAGAGTGTAGAGTGTAGGGTATAGAGTGTAGGGTATAGAGTGTAGGGTATAGAGTGTAGTATATAGAGTGTAGAGTGTAGGGTATAGAGTGTAGGGTATAGAGTATAGAGTGTAGGGTATAGAGTATAGGGTATAGAGTGTAGAGTGTAGGGTATAGAGTGTAGAGTGTAGGGTATAGAGTGTAGGGTATAGAGTGCAGGGTATAGAGTGTAGGGTATAGAGTGTATGGAATAGAGTGTATGGTATAGAGTGTAGGGTGTGGGGTATAGAGTGTGGAGTGTAGGCTATAGAGTGTATGATATAGAGTGTAGGGTATAGAGTGTAGGGCATAGAGTTTATGGAATAGAGTGTATGGTATAGAGTGTAGGGTATAGAGTGTAGGGTATAGAGTGTAGAGTGTAGGGTATAGAGTGTATGGTATAGAGTGTAGGGTATAGAGTATATGGTATAGAGTGTATGGTATAGATTGTAGGGTATAGAGTGTAGGGTATAGAGTGTAGAGTGTAGGGTATAGAGTGTAGAGTGTAGGGTATAGAGTGCAGGGTATAGAGTGTAGAGTGTAGGGTATAGAGTGTAGGGTATAGAGTATCGAGTGTAGTGTATAGAGTGTAGGGTATAGAGTGTAGAGTGTAGAGTGTAGGGTATAGAGTGTAGAGTGTAGGGTATAGAGTGAAGAGTGTAGGGTATAGAGTGTAGGGAATAGAGTGTAGGGTACAGAGTGTAGGGTATAGAGTGTAGAGTGTAGGGTATAGAGTGTAGGGTATAGAGTGTAGTGTATAGAGTGTAGTGTATAGAGTCTAGAGTGTAGGGTATAGAGTGTAGGGTATAGAGTATAGAGTGTAGGGTATAGAGTATAGGGTATAGAGTGTAGAGTGTAGGGTATAGAGTGTAGAGTGTAGGGTATAGAGTGTAGGGTATAGAGTGTAGGGTATAGAGTGTATGGAATAGAGTGTAGAGTGTAGGGTATAGAGTGTAGGGTATAGAGTGTATGGTATAGAGTGTAGGGTATAGAGTATCGAGTGTAGTGTATAGAGTGTAGGGTATAGAGTGTAGAGTGTAGAGTGTAGGGTATAGAGTGTAGAGTGTAGGGTAGAGAGTGAAGAGTGTAGGGTATAGAGTGTAGGGAATAGAGTGTAGGGTACAGAGTGTAGGGTATAGAGTGTAGAGTGTAGGGTATAGAGTGTAGGGTATAGAGTGTAGTGTATAGAGTTTAGTGTATAGAGTCTAGAGTGTAGGGTATAGAGTGTAGGGTATAGAGTATAGAGTGTAGGGTATAGAGTATAGGGTATAGAGTGTAGAGTGTAGGGTATAGAGTGTAGAGTGTAGGGTATAGAGTGTAGGGTATAGAGTGTAGGGTATAGAGTGTATGGAATAGAGTGTAGAGTGTAGGGTATAGCGTGTAGGGTATAGAGTGTATGGTATAGAGTGTAGGGTATAGAGTGTAGGGTATAGAGTGTAGGGTATAGAGTGTAGAGTGTAGGGATTAGATTGTAGGGTATAGAGTGTAGGGTATAGAGTGTATGGAATAGAGTGTAGGCTATATAGTGTAGAGTGTAGGGTATAGAGTGTAGGGTATAGAGCGTAGTGTGTAGGATATAGAGTGTAGGGTATAGAGTGTAGAGTGTAGGGTATAGAGTGTATGGTATAGAGTGTAGAGTGTAGGGTATAGAGTGTATGGTATAGATTGTAGAGTGTAGGGCATAGAGTGTATGGTGTAGGGTGTAGAGTGTATGGAATAGAGTATAGAGTGTAGGGTATAGAGTGTAGGGTATTGAGTGTAGGGTATAGAGTGTAGGGTATAGAGTGTAGAGTGTAGGGTATAGAGTGTAGAGTGTAGGGTATAGAGTGTATGGTATAGAGTGCAGAGTGTAGGGTATAGAGTGTAGGATATTGAGTGTAGGGTATAGACTGTAGGGTATAGAGCGTAGGGTGTAGGATATAGAGTGTAGGGTATAGAGTGTAGGGTATAGAGTGTATGGTATAGAGTGTAGAGTGTAGGGTATAGAGTGTAGGGTATAGAGTGTAGGGCATAGAGTGTATGGTGTAGGGCGTAGAGTGTATGGAATAGAGTGTAGGGTATAGATTGTATGGTATAGAGTTTAGAGTGTAGGGTATAGAGTGTAGGGTATAGAGTGTAGGGTATAGAGTGTAGAGTGTAGGGTATAGAGTGTAGGGTATAGAGTGTAGGGTATAGAGTGTAGAGTGTAGGGTATATAGTGTAGGGTATAGAGTGTTTGGTATAGAGTGTAAAGTATAGAGTGTAGAGTGTAGGGTATAGATTGTAGAGTATAGAGTGTAGGGTATAGAGTGTAGGGTATAGAGTGTATGGAATAGAGTATGGTATAAAGTGTAGGGTGTAGAGTGTAAGGTATAGAGTGTGGAGTGTAGGCTATAGAGTGTATGATATAGAGTGTAGGGTATAGAGTGTAGGGTATAGAGTGTAGAGTGTAGGGTATAGAGTGTAGGGTAAAGAGTGTATGGTATAGAGCGTATAGATTGTAGGGTATAGAGTGTAGGGTATAGAGTGTAGAGTGTAGGGTATAGGGTATAGAGTGTAGGGTATAGAGCATAGGGTGTAGGATATAGAGTTTAGGGTATAGAGTGTAGGGTATAGAGTGTAGAGTGTAGGGTATAGAGTGTATGGTATAGAGTGTAGGGTGTAGAGTGTAGGGTATAGAGTGTAGGGTATAGAGTGTAGGGTATAGAGTGTAGAGTGTAGGGCATAGAGTGTAGAGAATAGAGTGTAGGGTATAGATTGTATGGTATAGAGTTTAGAGTGTAGGGTATATAGTGTAGGGTATAGAGTGTAGAGTGTAGGATATAGAGTGTAGAGTGTAGGGTATAGAGTGTAGGGTATAGACTGTAGAGTGTAGGGTATAGAGTGTAGTGTATAGAGTGTTTGGTACAGAGTGTAAGGTATAGAGTGTAGAGTATAGGGTATAGATTGTAGAGTGTAGAGTGTGGGGTATAGAGTGTAGGGTATAGAGTGTATGGAATAGAGTGTATGGTATAGAGTGTAGGGTGTAGAGTGTAGGGTATAGAGTGTAGAGTGTGGGGTATAGAGTGTAGAGTGTAGGCTATAGAGTGTATGGTATAGAGTGTAGGGTGTAGAGTGTAGGGTATAGAGTGTAGAGTGTAGGGTATAGAGTGTAGGGTATAGAGTGTAGGGTATAGAGTGTAGGGTTTAGAGTGTAGGGAATAGAGTGTAGAGTGTAGGGTATAAAGTGTAGGGTATAGAGTGTAGGGTGTAGAGTGTAGGGTATAGAGTGTAGAGTGTAGGGTATAGAGTGTATGGTATAACGTGTAGGGTATAGAGTGCAGGGTGTAGAGTGTAGGGTATAGAGTGTAGGGTATAGAGTGTATGGTATAGAGTGTATGGTATATAGTGTAGGGTATATAGTGTTTGGTATAGAGTGTAGGGTATAGAGTGTAGAGTGTTGGGTATCGATTGTAGAGTGTAGAGAGTAGGGTATAGAGTGTAGGGCATAGAGTTTATGGAATAGAGTGTATGGTATAGAGTGTAGGGTATAGAGTGTAGGGTATAGAGTGTAGAGTGTAGGGTATAGAGTGAAGAGTGTAGGGTATAGAGTGTAGGGAATAGAGTGTAGGGTACAGAGTGTAGGGTATAGAGTGTAGAGTGTAGGGTATAGAGTGTAGGGTATAGAGTGTAGTGTATAGAGTGTAGTGTATAGAGTCTAGAGTGTAGGGTATAGAGTGTAGGGTATAGAGTATAGAGTGTAGGGTATAGAGTATAGGGTATAGAGTGAAGAGTGTAGGGTATAGAGTGTAGAGTGTAGGGTATAGAGTGTAGGGTATAGAGTGTAGGGTATAGAGTGTATGGAATAGAGTGTAGAGTGTAGGGTATAGAGTGTAGGGTATAGAGTGTATGGTATAGAGTGTAGGGTATAGAGTATCGAGTGTAGTGTATAGAGTGTAGGGTATAGAGTGTAGAGTGTAGAGTGTAGGGTATAGAGTGTAGAGTGTAGGGTAGAGAGTGAAGAGTGTAGGGTATAGAGTGTAGGGAATAGAGTGTAGGGTACAGAGTGTAGGGTATAGAGTGTAGAGTGTAGGGTATAGAGTGGAGGGTATAGAGTGTAGTGTATAGAGTTTAGTGTATAGAGTCTAGAGTGTAGGGTATAGAGTGTAGGGTATAGAGTATAGAGTGTAGGGTATAGAGTATAGGGTATAGAGTGTAGAGTATAGGGTATAGATTGTAGAGTGTAGAGTGTGGGGTATAGAGTGTAGGGTATAGAGTGTATGGAATAGAGTGTATGGTATAGAGTGTAGGGTGTAGAGTGTAGGGTATAGAGTGTAGAGTGTGGGGTATAGAGTGTAGAGTGTAGGCTATAGAGTGTATGGTATAGAGTGTAGGGTGTAGAGTGTAGGGTATAGAGTGTAGAGTGTAGGGTATAGAGTGTAGGGTATAGAGTGTAGGGTATAGAGTGTAGGGTTTAGAGTGTAGGGAATAGAGTGTAGAGTGTAGGGTATAAAGTGTAGGGTATAGAGTGTAGGGTGTAGAGTGTAGGGTATAGAGTGTAGAGTGTAGGGTATAGAGTGTATGGTATAACGTGTAGGGTATAGAGTGCAGGGTGTAGAGTGTAGGGTATAGAGTGTAGGGTATAGAGTGTATGGTATAGAGTGTATGGTATATAGTGTAGGGTATATAGTGTTTGGTATAGAGTGTAGGGTATAGAGTGTAGAGTGTTGGGTATCGATTGTAGAGTGTAGAGAGTAGGGTATAGAGTGTAGGGCATAGAGTTTATGGAATAGAGTGTATGGTATAGAGTGTAGGGTATAGAGTGTAGGGTATAGAGTGTAGAGTGTAGGGTATAGAGTGAAGAGTGTAGGGTATAGAGTGTAGGGAATAGAGTGTAGGGTACAGAGTGTAGGGTATAGAGTGTAGAGTGTAGGGTATAGAGTGTAGGGTATAGAGTGTAGTGTATAGAGTGTAGTGTATAGAGTCTAGAGTGTAGGGTATAGAGTGTAGGGTATAGAGTATAGAGTGTAGGGTATAGAGTATAGGGTATAGAGTGAAGAGTGTAGGGTATAGAGTGTAGAGTGTAGGGTATAGAGTGTAGGGTATAGAGTGTAGGGTATAGAGTGTATGGAATAGAGTGTAGAGTGTAGGGTATAGAGTGTAGGGTATAGAGTGTATGGTATAGAGTGTAGGGTATAGAGTATCGAGTGTAGTGTATAGAGTGTAGGGTATAGAGTGTAGAGTGTAGAGTGTAGGGTATAGAGTGTAGAGTGTAGGGTAGAGAGTGAAGAGTGTAGGGTATAGAGTGTAGGGAATAGAGTGTAGGGTACAGAGTGTAGGGTATAGAGTGTAGAGTGTAGGGTATAGAGTGGAGGGTATAGAGTGTAGTGTATAGAGTTTAGTGTATAGAGTCTAGAGTGTAGGGTATAGAGTGTAGGGTATAGAGTATAGAGTGTAGGGTATAGAGTATAGGGTATAGAGTGTAGAGTGTAGGGTATAGAGTGTAGAGTGTAGGGTATAGAGTGTAGGGTATAGAGTGTAGGGTATAGAGTGTATGGAATAGAGTGTAGAGTGTAGGGTATAGCGTGTAGGGTATAGAGTGTATGGTATAGAGTGTAGGGTATAGAGTGTAGGGTATAGAGTGTAGGGTATAGAGTGTAGAGTGTAGGGATTAGATTGTAGGGTATAGAGTGTAGGGTATAGAGTGTATGGAATAGAGTGTAGGCTATATAGTGTAGAGTGTAGGGTATAGAGTGTAGGGTATAGAGCGTAGTGTGTAGGATATAGAGTGTAGGGTATAGAGTGTAGAGTGTAGGGTATAGAGTGTATGGTATAGAGTGTAAAGTGTAGGGTATAGAGTGTATGGTATAGATTGTAGAGTGTAGGGCATAGAGTGTATGGTGTAGGGTGTAGAGTGTATGAAATAGAGTATAGAGTGTAGGGTATAGAGTGTAGGGTATTGAGTGTAGGGTATAGAGTGTAGGGTATAGAGTGTAGAGTGTAGGGTATAGAGTGTAGAGTGTAGGGTATAGAGTGTATGGTATAGAGTGCAGAGTGTAGGGTATAGAGTGTAGGATATTGAGTGTAGGGTATAGACTGTAGGGTATAGAGCGTAGGGTGTAGGATATAGAGTGTAGGGTATAGAGTGTAGGGTATAGAGTGTATGGTATAGAGTGTAGAGTGTAGGGTATAGAGTGTATGGTATAGATTGTAGAGTGTAGGGTATAGAGTGTAGAGTGTAGGGTATAGAGTGTATGGTATAGAGTGTAGAGTGTAGGGTATAGAGTGTAGAGTGTAGGGTATAGAGTGTATGGTATAGAGTGTAGAGTGTAGGGTATAGAGTGTAGAGTATAGAGTGTAGGGTATAGAGTGTTTGGTATAGAGTGTAGAGTATAGAGTGTAGAGTGTAGGGTATAGATTGTAGAGTGTAGGGTATAGAGTGTAGGGCATAGAGTTTATGGAATAGAGTGTATGGTATAGAGTGTAGGGTATAGAGTGTAGGGTATAGAGTGTAGAGTGTAGGGTATAGAGTGTAGGGTATAGAGTGTAGGGTATAGAGTGTTTGGTATAGAGTGTAGAGTATAGAGTGTAGAGTGTAGGGTATAGATTGTAGAGTGTAGGGTATAGAGTGTAGGGCATAGAGTTTATGGAATAGAGTGTATGGTATAGAGTGTAGGGTATAGAGTGTAGGGTATAGAGTGTAGAGTGTAGGGTATAGAGTGTAGGGTATAGAGTGTAGGGTATAGAGTGTATGGTATAGAGTGTATGGTATTGATTGTAGGGTATAGAGTGTAGGGTATAGAGTGTAGAGTGTAGGGTATAGAGTGTAGAGTGTAGGGTATAGAGTGTAGGGTACAGAGTGTAGGGTATAGAGTGTAGAGTGTAGGGTATAGAGTGTAGGGTATAGAGTGTAGTGTATAGAGTGTAGTGTATAGAGTCTAGAGTGTAGGGTATAGAGTGTAGGGCATAGAGTGTAGGGTATAGAGTATAGGGTATAGAGTGTAGAGTGTAGGGTATAGAGTGTAGAGTGTAGGGTATAGAGTGTAGGGTATAGAGTGTAGGGTATAGAATGTATGGAATAGAGTGTAGAGTGTAGGGTATAGAGTGTAGGGTATAGAGTGTATGGTATAGAGTGTAGGGTATAGAGTGTAGGGTATAGAGTGTAGGGTATAGAGTGTAGAGTGTAGGGATTAGAGTGTAGGGTATAGAGTGTAGGGTATAGAGTGTATGGAATAGAGTGTAGGCTATAAAGTGTAGAGTGTAGGGTAAAGAGTGTAGGGTATAGAGCGTAGTGTGTAGGATATAGAGTGCAGGGTATAGAGTGTAGAGTGTAGGGTATATAGTGTATGGTATAGAGCGTAGTGTGTAGGATATAGAGTGCAGGGTATAGAGTGTAGAGTGTAGGGTATAGAGTGTATGGTATAGAGTGTAGAGTGTAGGGTATAGAGTGTATGGTATTGAGTGTAGGGTATAGACTGTAGGGTATAGAGCGTAGGGTGTAGGATATAGAGTGTAGGGTATAGAGTGTAGGGTATAGAGTGTATGGTATAGAGTGTAGAGTGTAGGGTATAGACTGTATGGTATAGATTGTAGAGTGTAGGGCATAGAGTGTATGGTGTAGGGTGTAGAGTGTATGGAATAGAGTGTAGAGTGTAGGGTATAGAGTGTAGGGTATTGAGTGTTGGGTATAGAGTGTAGGGTATAGAGTGTAGAGTGTAGGGTATAGAGTGTAGAGTGTAGGGTATAGAGTGTATGGTATAGAGTGTAGAGTGTAGGGTATAGAGTGTAGGGTATTGAGTGTAGTGTATAGAGTGTAGAGTATAGAGTGTAGAGTGTAGAGTGTAGGGTATGGAGTGTAGAGTGTAGGGTATAGAGTGTAGGGTATAGAGTGTTTGGTATAGAGTGTAGAGTATAGAGTGTAGAGTGTAGGGTATAGATTGTAGAGTGTAGGGTATAGAGTGTAGGGCATAGAGTTTATGGAATAGAGTGTATGGTATAGAGTGTAGGGTATAGAATGTAGGGTATAGAGTGTAGAGTGTAGGGTATAGAGTGTATGGTATAGAGTGTATGGTATTGATTGTAGGGTATAGAGTGTAGGGTATAGAGTGTAGAGTGTAGGGTATAGAGTGTAGAGTGTAGGGTATAGAGTGTAGAGTGTAGGGTATAGAGTGTAGGGTGTAGAGTGTAGGGTATAGAGTGTAGAGTGTAGGGTATAGAGTGTAGGGTATAGAGTATAGAGTGTAGGGTATAGAGTGTAGGGTATAGAGTGTAGAGTGTAGGGTATAGAGTGTAGAGTGTAGGGTATAGAGTGTAGAGTGTAAGGTATAGAGTGTAGGGTACAGAGTGTAGGGTATAGAGTGTAGGGTACAGAGTGTAGGGTATAGAGTGTAGAGTGTAGGGTATAGAGTGTAGGGTATAGAGTGTAGGGTATAGAGTGTAGAGTGTAGGGTATAGAGTGTAGGGTATAGAGTATAGAGTGTAGGGTATAGAGTGTAGGGTGTAGAGTGTAGAGTGTAGAGTGTAGGGTATAGACTGTAGAGTGTAGGGTATAGAGTGTAGAGTGTAGGGTATAGAGTGTAGAGTGTAGGATATAGAGTGTAGGGTATAGAGTGTATGGAATAGAGTGTAGAGTGTAGGGTATAGAGTGTAGGGTATAGAGTGTATGGTATACAGTGTAGGGTATAGAGTGTAGGGTATAGAGTGTAGGGTATAGAGTGTAGAGTGTAGGGATTAGAGTGTAGGGTATAGAGTGTAGGGTATAGAGTGTATGGAATAGAGGGTAGGGTATAGAGTGTAGGGTATAGAGCGTAGGGTGTAGGATATAGAGTGTAGGGTATAGAGTGTAGGGTATAGAGTGTAGAGTGTAGGGTATAGAGTGTATGGTATAGAGTGTAGGGTGTAGAGTGTAGGGTATAGAGTGTAGGGTATAGAGTGTAGGGTATAGAGTGTAGAGTGTAGGGCATAGAGTGTAGAGAATAGAGTGTAGGGTATAGATTGTATGGTATAGAGTTTAGAGTGTAGGGTATATAGTGTAGGGTATAGAGTGTAGAGTGTAGGATATAGAGTGTAGAGTGTAGGGTATAGAGTGTAGGGTATAGACTGTAGAGTGTAGGGTATAGAGTGTAGTGTATAGAGTGTTTGGTACAGAGTGTAAGGTATAGAGTGTAGAGTATAGGGTATAGATTGTAGAGTGTAGAGTGTGGGGTATAGAGTGTAGGGTATAGAGTGTATGGAATAGAGTGTATGGTATAGAGTGTAGGGTGTAGAGTGTAGGGTATAGAGTGTAGAGTGTGGGGTATAGAGTGTAGAGTGTAGGCTATAGAGTGTATGGTATAGAGTGTAGGGTGTAGAGTGTAGGGTATAGAGTGTAGAGTGTAGGGTATAGAGTGTAGGGTATAGAGTGTAGGGTATAGAGTGTAGGGTTTAGAGTGTAGGGAATAGAGTGTAGAGTGTAGGGTATAAAGTGTAGGGTATAGAGTGTAGGGTGTAGAGTGTAGGGTATAGAGTGTAGAGTGTAGGGTATAGAGTGTATGGTATAACGTGTAGGGTATAGAGTGCAGGGTGTAGAGTGTAGGGTATAGAGTGTAGGGTATAGAGTGTATGGTATAGAGTGTATGGTATATAGTGTAGGGTATATAGTGTTTGGTATAGAGTGTAGGGTATAGAGTGTAGAGTGTTGGGTATCGATTGTAGAGTGTAGAGAGTAGGGTATAGAGTGTAGGGCATAGAGTTTATGGAATAGAGTGTATGGTATAGAGTGTAGGGTATAGAGTGTAGGGTATAGAGTGTAGAGTGTAGGGTATAGAGTGAAGAGTGTAGGGTATAGAGTGTAGGGAATAGAGTGTAGGGTACAGAGTGTAGGGTATAGAGTGTAGAGTGTAGGGTATAGAGTGTAGGGTATAGAGTGTAGTGTATAGAGTGTAGTGTATAGAGTCTAGAGTGTAGGGTATAGAGTGTAGGGTATAGAGTATAGAGTGTAGGGTATAGAGTATAGGGTATAGAGTGAAGAGTGTAGGGTATAGAGTGTAGAGTGTAGGGTATAGAGTGTAGGGTATAGAGTGTAGGGTATAGAGTGTATGGAATAGAGTGTAGAGTGTAGGGTATAGAGTGTAGGGTATAGAGTGTATGGTATAGAGTGTAGGGTATAGAGTATCGAGTGTAGTGTATAGAGTGTAGGGTATAGAGTGTAGAGTGTAGAGTGTAGGGTATAGAGTGTAGAGTGTAGGGTAGAGAGTGAAGAGTGTAGGGTATAGAGTGTAGGGAATAGAGTGTAGGGTACAGAGTGTAGGGTATAGAGTGTAGAGTGTAGGGTATAGAGTGGAGGGTATAGAGTGTAGTGTATAGAGTTTAGTGTATAGAGTCTAGAGTGTAGGGTATAGAGTGTAGGGTATAGAGTATAGAGTGTAGGGTATAGAGTATAGGGTATAGAGTGTAGAGTATAGGGTATAGATTGTAGAGTGTAGAGTGTGGGGTATAGAGTGTAGGGTATAGAGTGTATGGAATAGAGTGTATGGTATAGAGTGTAGGGTGTAGAGTGTAGGGTATAGAGTGTAGAGTGTGGGGTATAGAGTGTAGAGTGTAGGCTATAGAGTGTATGGTATAGAGTGTAGGGTGTAGAGTGTAGGGTATAGAGTGTAGAGTGTAGGGTATAGAGTGTAGGGTATAGAGTGTAGGGTATAGAGTGTAGGGTTTAGAGTGTAGGGAATAGAGTGTAGAGTGTAGGGTATAAAGTGTAGGGTATAGAGTGTAGGGTGTAGAGTGTAGGGTATAGAGTGTAGAGTGTAGGGTATAGAGTGTATGGTATAACGTGTAGGGTATAGAGTGCAGGGTGTAGAGTGTAGGGTATAGAGTGTAGGGTATAGAGTGTATGGTATAGAGTGTATGGTATATAGTGTAGGGTATATAGTGTTTGGTATAGAGTGTAGGGTATAGAGTGTAGAGTGTTGGGTATCGATTGTAGAGTGTAGAGAGTAGGGTATAGAGTGTAGGGCATAGAGTTTATGGAATAGAGTGTATGGTATAGAGTGTAGGGTATAGAGTGTAGGGTATAGAGTGTAGAGTGTAGGGTATAGAGTGAAGAGTGTAGGGTATAGAGTGTAGGGAATAGAGTGTAGGGTACAGAGTGTAGGGTATAGAGTGTAGAGTGTAGGGTATAGAGTGTAGGGTATAGAGTGTAGTGTATAGAGTGTAGTGTATAGAGTCTAGAGTGTAGGGTATAGAGTGTAGGGTATAGAGTATAGAGTGTAGGGTATAGAGTATAGGGTATAGAGTGAAGAGTGTAGGGTATAGAGTGTAGAGTGTAGGGTATAGAGTGTAGGGTATAGAGTGTAGGGTATAGAGTGTATGGAATAGAGTGTAGAGTGTAGGGTATAGAGTGTAGGGTATAGAGTGTATGGTATAGAGTGTAGGGTATAGAGTATCGAGTGTAGTGTATAGAGTGTAGGGTATAGAGTGTAGAGTGTAGAGTGTAGGGTATAGAGTGTAGAGTGTAGGGTAGAGAGTGAAGAGTGTAGGGTATAGAGTGTAGGGAATAGAGTGTAGGGTACAGAGTGTAGGGTATAGAGTGTAGAGTGTAGGGTATAGAGTGGAGGGTATAGAGTGTAGTGTATAGAGTTTAGTGTATAGAGTCTAGAGTGTAGGGTATAGAGTGTAGGGTATAGAGTATAGAGTGTAGGGTATAGAGTATAGGGTATAGAGTGTAGAGTGTAGGGTATAGAGTGTAGAGTGTAGGGTATAGAGTGTAGGGTATAGAGTGTAGGGTATAGAGTGTATGGAATAGAGTGTAGAGTGTAGGGTATAGCGTGTAGGGTATAGAGTGTATGGTATAGAGTGTAGGGTATAGAGTGTAGGGTATAGAGTGTAGGGTATAGAGTGTAGAGTGTAGGGATTAGATTGTAGGGTATAGAGTGTAGGGTATAGAGTGTATGGAATAGAGTGTAGGCTATATAGTGTAGAGTGTAGGGTATAGAGTGTAGGGTATAGAGCGTAGTGTGTAGGATATAGAGTGTAGGGTATAGAGTGTAGAGTGTAGGGTATAGAGTGTATGGTATAGAGTGTAAAGTGTAGGGTATAGAGTGTATGGTATAGATTGTAGAGTGTAGGGCATAGAGTGTATGGTGTAGGGTGTAGAGTGTATGAAATAGAGTATAGAGTGTAGGGTATAGAGTGTAGGGTATTGAGTGTAGGGTATAGAGTGTAGGGTATAGAGTGTAGAGTGTAGGGTATAGAGTGTAGAGTGTAGGGTATAGAGTGTATGGTATAGAGTGCAGAGTGTAGGGTATAGAGTGTAGGATATTGAGTGTAGGGTATAGACTGTAGGGTATAGAGCGTAGGGTGTAGGATATAGAGTGTAGGGTATAGAGTGTAGGGTATAGAGTGTATGGTATAGAGTGTAGAGTGTAGGGTATAGAGTGTATGGTATAGATTGTAGAGTGTAGGGTATAGAGTGTAGAGTGTAGGGTATAGAGTGTATGGTATAGAGTGTAGAGTGTAGGGTATAGAGTGTAGAGTGTAGGGTATAGAGTGTATGGTATAGAGTGTAGAGTGTAGGGTATAGAGTGTAGAGTATAGAGTGTAGGGTATAGAGTGTTTGGTATAGAGTGTAGAGTATAGAGTGTAGAGTGTAGGGTATAGATTGTAGAGTGTAGGGTATAGAGTGTAGGGCATAGAGTTTATGGAATAGAGTGTATGGTATAGAGTGTAGGGTATAGAGTGTAGGGTATAGAGTGTAGAGTGTAGGGTATAGAGTGTAGGGTATAGAGTGTAGGGTATAGAGTGTTTGGTATAGAGTGTAGAGTATAGAGTGTAGAGTGTAGGGTATAGATTGTAGAGTGTAGGGTATAGAGTGTAGGGCATAGAGTTTATGGAATAGAGTGTATGGTATAGAGTGTAGGGTATAGAGTGTAGGGTATAGAGTGTAGAGTGTAGGGTATAGAGTGTAGGGTATAGAGTGTAGGGTATAGAGTGTATGGTATAGAGTGTATGGTATTGATTGTAGGGTATAGAGTGTAGGGTATAGAGTGTAGAGTGTAGGGTATAGAGTGTAGAGTGTAGGGTATAGAGTGTAGGGTACAGAGTGTAGGGTATAGAGTGTAGAGTGTAGGGTATAGAGTGTAGGGTATAGAGTGTAGTGTATAGAGTGTAGTGTATAGAGTCTAGAGTGTAGGGTATAGAGTGTAGGGCATAGAGTGTAGGGTATAGAGTATAGGGTATAGAGTGTAGAGTGTAGGGTATAGAGTGTAGAGTGTAGGGTATAGAGTGTAGGGTATAGAGTGTAGGGTATAGAATGTATGGAATAGAGTGTAGAGTGTAGGGTATAGAGTGTAGGGTATAGAGTGTATGGTATAGAGTGTAGGGTATAGAGTGTAGGGTATAGAGTGTAGGGTATAGAGTGTAGAGTGTAGGGATTAGAGTGTAGGGTATAGAGTGTAGGGTATAGAGTGTATGGAATAGAGTGTAGGCTATAAAGTGTAGAGTGTAGGGTAAAGAGTGTAGGGTATAGAGCGTAGTGTGTAGGATATAGAGTGCAGGGTATAGAGTGTAGAGTGTAGGGTATATAGTGTATGGTATAGAGCGTAGTGTGTAGGATATAGAGTGCAGGGTATAGAGTGTAGAGTGTAGGGTATAGAGTGTATGGTATAGAGTGTAGAGTGTAGGGTATAGAGTGTATGGTATTGAGTGTAGGGTATAGACTGTAGGGTATAGAGCGTAGGGTGTAGGATATAGAGTGTAGGGTATAGAGTGTAGGGTATAGAGTGTATGGTATAGAGTGTAGAGTGTAGGGTATAGACTGTATGGTATAGATTGTAGAGTGTAGGGCATAGAGTGTATGGTGTAGGGTGTAGAGTGTATGGAATAGAGTGTAGAGTGTAGGGTATAGAGTGTAGGGTATTGAGTGTTGGGTATAGAGTGTAGGGTATAGAGTGTAGAGTGTAGGGTATAGAGTGTAGAGTGTAGGGTATAGAGTGTATGGTATAGAGTGTAGAGTGTAGGGTATAGAGTGTAGGGTATTGAGTGTAGTGTATAGAGTGTAGAGTATAGAGTGTAGAGTGTAGAGTGTAGGGTATGGAGTGTAGAGTGTAGGGTATAGAGTGTAGGGTATAGAGTGTTTGGTATAGAGTGTAGAGTATAGAGTGTAGAGTGTAGGGTATAGATTGTAGAGTGTAGGGTATAGAGTGTAGGGCATAGAGTTTATGGAATAGAGTGTATGGTATAGAGTGTAGGGTATAGAATGTAGGGTATAGAGTGTAGAGTGTAGGGTATAGAGTGTATGGTATAGAGTGTATGGTATTGATTGTAGGGTATAGAGTGTAGGGTATAGAGTGTAGAGTGTAGGGTATAGAGTGTAGAGTGTAGGGTATAGAGTGTAGGGTATAGAGTGTAGAGTGTAGGGTATAGAGTGTAGGGTGTAGAGTGTAGGGTATAGAGTGTAGAGTGTAGGGTATAGAGTGTAGGGTATAGAGTATAGAGTGTAGGGTATAGAGTGTAGGGTATAGAGTGTAGAGTGTAGGGTATAGAGTGTAGAGTGTAGGGTATAGAGTGTAGAGTGTAAGGTATAGAGTGTAGGGTACAGAGTGTAGGGTATAGAGTGTAGGGTACAGAGTGTAGGGTATAGAGTGTAGAGTGTAGGGTATAGAGTGTAGGGTATAGAGTGTAGGGTATAGAGTGTAGAGTGTAGGGTATAGAGTGTAGGGTATAGAGTATAGAGTGTAGGGTATAGAGTGTAGGGTGTAGAGTGTAGAGTGTAGAGTGTAGGGTATAGACTGTAGAGTGTAGGGTATAGAGTGTAGAGTGTAGGGTATAGAGTGTAGAGTGTAGGATATAGAGTGTAGGGTATAGAGTGTATGGAATAGAGTGTAGAGTGTAGGGTATAGAGTGTAGGGTATAGAGTGTATGGTATACAGTGTAGGGTATAGAGTGTAGGGTATAGAGTGTAGGGTATAGAGTGTAGAGTGTAGGGATTAGAGTGTAGGGTATAGAGTGTAGGGTATAGAGTGTATGGAATAGAGGGTAGGGTATAGAGTGTAGGGTATAGAGCGTAGGGTGTAGGATATAGAGTGTAGGGTATAGAGTGTAGGGTATAGAGTGTAGAGTGTAGGGTATAGAGTGTATGGTATAGAGTGTAGGGTGTAGAGTGTAGGGTATAGAGTGTAGGGTATAGAGTGTAGGGCATAGAGTGTATGGTGTAGGGTGTAGAGTGTATGGAATAGAGTGTAGGGTATAGATTGTATGGTATAGAGTTTAGAGTGTAGGGTATAGAGTGTAGGGTATAGAGTGTAGGATATAGAGTGTAGAGTGTAGGGTATAGAGTGTAGGGTATAGAGTGTAGGGTATAGAGTGTAGAGTGTAGGGTATATAGTGTAGGGTATAGAGTGTTTGGTATAGAGTGTAAAGTATAGAGTGTAGAGTGTAGGGTATAGATTGTAGAGTATAGAGTGTATGGTATAGAGTGTAGGGTATAGAGTGTATGGAATAGAGTGTATGGTATAGAGTGTAGGGTGTGGGGTATAGAGTGTGGAGTGTAGGCTATAGAGTGTATGATATAGAGTGTAGGGTATAGAGTGTAGGGTATAGAGTGTAGGGTATAGAGTGTAGGGTATAGAGTGTATGGTTTAGATTGTAGGGTATAGAGTGTAGGGTATAGAGTGTAGAGTGTAAGGATTAGAGTGTAAGGTATAGAGTGTAGGGTATAGAGTGTAGGGTATAGAGTATAGGGTATAGAGTGTAGAGTGTAGGGTATAGAGTGTAGAGTGTAGGGTATAGAGTGTAGGGTATAGAGTGTAGGGTATAGAATGTATGGAATAGAGTGTAGAGTGTAGGGTATAGAGTGTAGGGTATAGAGTGTATGGTATAGAGTGTAGGGTATAGAGTGTAGGGTATAGAGTGTAGGGTATAGAGTGTAGAGTGTAGGGATTAGAGTGTAGGGTATAGAGTGTAGGGTATAGAGTGTATGGAATAGAGTGTAGGCTATAAAGTGTAGAGTGTAGGGTAAAGAGTGTAGGGTATAGAGCGTAGTGTGTAGGATATAGAGTGCAGGGTATAGAGTGTAGAGTGTAGGGTATATAGTGTATGGTATAGAGCGTAGTGTGTAGGATATAGAGTGCAGGGTATAGAGTGTAGAGTGTAGGGTATAGAGTGTATGGTATAGAGTGTAGAGTGTAGGGTATAGAGTGTATGGTATTGAGTGTAGGGTATAGACTGTAGGGTATAGAGCGTAGGGTGTAGGATATAGAGTGTAGGGTATAGAGTGTAGGGTATAGAGTGTATGGTATAGAGTGTAGAGTGTAGGGTATAGACTGTATGGTATAGATTGTAGAGTGTAGGGCATAGAGTGTATGGTGTAGGGTGTAGAGTGTATGGAATAGAGTGTAGAGTGTAGGGTATAGAGTGTAGGGTATTGAGTGTTGGGTATAGAGTGTAGGGTATAGAGTGTAGAGTGTAGGGTATAGAGTGTAGAGTGTAGGGTATAGAGTGTATGGTATAGAGTGTAGAGTGTAGGGTATAGAGTGTAGGGTATTGAGTGTAGTGTATAGAGTGTAGAGTATAGAGTGTAGAGTGTAGAGTGTAGGGTATGGAGTGTAGAGTGTAGGGTATAGAGTGTAGGGTATAGAGTGTTTGGTATAGAGTGTAGAGTATAGAGTGTAGAGTGTAGGGTATAGATTGTAGAGTGTAGGGTATAGAGTGTAGGGCATAGAGTTTATGGAATAGAGTGTATGGTATAGAGTGTAGGGTATAGAATGTAGGGTATAGAGTGTAGAGTGTAGGGTATAGAGTGTATGGTATAGAGTGTATGGTATTGATTGTAGGGTATAGAGTGTAGGGTATAGAGTGTAGAGTGTAGGGTATAGAGTGTAGAGTGTAGGGTATAGAGTGTAGGGTATAGAGTGTAGAGTGTAGGGTATAGAGTGTAGGGTGTAGAGTGTAGGGTATAGAGTGTAGAGTGTAGGGTATAGAGTGTAGGGTATAGAGTATAGAGTGTAGGGTATAGAGTGTAGGGTATAGAGTGTAGAGTGTAGGGTATAGAGTGTAGAGTGTAGGGTATAGAGTGTAGAGTGTAAGGTATAGAGTGTAGGGTACAGAGTGTAGGGTATAGAGTGTAGGGTACAGAGTGTAGGGTATAGAGTGTAGAGTGTAGGGTATAGAGTGTAGGGTATAGAGTGTAGGGTATAGAGTGTAGAGTGTAGGGTATAGAGTGTAGGGTATAGAGTATAGAGTGTAGGGTATAGAGTGTAGGGTGTAGAGTGTAGAGTGTAGAGTGTAGGGTATAGACTGTAGAGTGTAGGGTATAGAGTGTAGAGTGTAGGGTATAGAGTGTAGAGTGTAGGATATAGAGTGTAGGGTATAGAGTGTATGGAATAGAGTGTAGAGTGTAGGGTATAGAGTGTAGGGTATAGAGTGTATGGTATACAGTGTAGGGTATAGAGTGTAGGGTATAGAGTGTAGGGTATAGAGTGTAGAGTGTAGGGATTAGAGTGTAGGGTATAGAGTGTAGGGTATAGAGTGTATGGAATAGAGGGTAGGGTATAGAGTGTAGGGTATAGAGCGTAGGGTGTAGGATATAGAGTGTAGGGTATAGAGTGTAGGGTATAGAGTGTAGAGTGTAGGGTATAGAGTGTATGGTATAGAGTGTAGGGTGTAGAGTGTAGGGTATAGAGTGTAGGGTATAGAGTGTAGGGCATAGAGTGTATGGTGTAGGGTGTAGAGTGTATGGAATAGAGTGTAGGGTATAGATTGTATGGTATAGAGTTTAGAGTGTAGGGTATAGAGTGTAGGGTATAGAGTGTAGGATATAGAGTGTAGAGTGTAGGGTATAGAGTGTAGGGTATAGAGTGTAGGGTATAGAGTGTAGAGTGTAGGGTATATAGTGTAGGGTATAGAGTGTTTGGTATAGAGTGTAAAGTATAGAGTGTAGAGTGTAGGGTATAGATTGTAGAGTATAGAGTGTATGGTATAGAGTGTAGGGTATAGAGTGTATGGAATAGAGTGTATGGTATAGAGTGTAGGGTGTGGGGTATAGAGTGTGGAGTGTAGGCTATAGAGTGTATGATATAGAGTGTAGGGTATAGAGTGTAGGGTATAGAGTGTAGGGTATAGAGTGTAGGGTATAGAGTGTATGGTTTAGATTGTAGGGTATAGAGTGTAGGGTATAGAGTGTAGAGTGTAGGGTATAGAGTGTAGAAAGTAGGGTATAGAGTGTAGAGTGTAGGGTATAGAGTGTAGGGTATAGAGTGTAGGGTACAGAGTGTAGGGAATAGAGTGTAGGGTATAGAGTGTAGAGTGTAGGGTATAGAGTGTAGGGTATAGAGCGTAGGGTGTAGGATATAGAGTTTAGGGTATAGAGTGTAGGGTATAGAGTGTAGAGTGTAGGATATAGAGTGTATGGTATAGAGTGTAGGGTGTAGAGTGTAGGGTATAGAGTGTATGGTATATAGTGTAGGGTATAGAGTGTTTGGTATAGAGTGTAGGGTATAGAGTGTAGAGTGTTGGGTATAGATTGTAGAGTGTAAAGTGTAGGGTATAGAGTGTAGGGCATAGAGTTTATGGAATAGAGTGTATGGTATAGATTGTAGGGTATAGAGTGTAGGGTATAGAGTGTAGGGTATAGAGTGTAGGGTATAGAGTGAAGAGTGTAGGGTATAGAGTGTAGGGTATAGAATATAGAGTGTAGGCTATAGAGTGTAGGGTATAGATTGTAGAGTGTAGGGATTAGAGTGTAGGGTATATAGTGTAGGGTATAGAGTGTAGAGTGTAGGGTATAGAGTGTAGGGTATAGAGTGTAGGGTATAGAGTGTAGGGTATAGAGTGTATGGAATAGAGTGTAGGCTATAGAGTGTAATGTATAGAGTGTAGGGTATAGAGTGTATAGTGTAAGGATTAGAGTGTAAGGTATAGAGTGTAGGGTATAGAGTGTATGGAATAGAGTGTATGGTATAGAGTGTAGAGCGTAGGGTATAGAGTGTAGGGTATAGAGTGTAGGGTATAGAGTGCAGAGTGTAGGGTATAGAGTTTATGGTATAGAGTGTAGGGTGTAGAGTGTAGGGTATAGAGTGTAGGGTATAGAGTGTAGAGTGTAGGGTATAGAGTGTAGGGTATAGAGTGTATGGTATAGAGTGTAGGGTGTAGAGTGTATGGTATAGAGTGTAGGGTGTAGAGTGTATGGTATAGAGTGTAGAGTGTAGAGTATAGAGTGTAGGGTATAGAGTGTAGAGTGTAGGGTATAGAGTGTATGGTATAGAGTGTAGAGTGTAGGGTATAGAGTGTAGGGTATTGAGTGTAGGGTATAGAGTGTAGGCTATAGAGTGTAGAGTGTAGGGTATAGATTGGAGGGTATAGAGTGTAGGGTATAGAGTGTAAGGTATCGAGTGTAGGGTGTAGGGTATAGAGTGTATGGTATAGAGTGTAGAGTGTAGTGTATAGAAAGTAGGGTATTGAGTGTAGGGTATAGAGTGTAGGGTATAGAGTGTAGAGTGTAGGGTATAGAATATAGAGTGTAGGGTATAAAGTGTATGGTATAGAGTGTAGAGTGTAGGGTATAGAAAGTAGGGTATTGAGTGTAGGGTATAGAGTGTAGGCTATAGAGTGTAGAGTGTAGGGTATAGAGTGTAGGGTATAGAGTGTAGGGTATAGAGTGTTTGGTATAGAGTGTAGGGTATAGAGTGTAGAGTGTTGGGTATAGATTGTAGAGTGTAGAGTGTAGGGTATAGAGTGTAGGGCATAGAGTTTATGGAATAGAGTGTATGGTATAGATTGTAGGGTATAGAGTGTAGGGTATAGAGTGTAGAGTGTAGGGTATAGAGTGTAGGGTATAGAGTGTAGAGCATAGAGTGAAGAGTGTAGGGTATAGAGTGTAGGGTATAGAATATAGAGTGTAGGCTATATAGTGTAGGGTATAGATTGTAGAGTGTAGGGATTAGAGTGTAGGGTATATAGTGCAGGGTATAGAGTGTAGAGTGTAGGTTATAGAGTGTAGGGTATAGAGTGTAGGGTATAGAGTGTATGGAATAGAGTGTAGGCTATAGAGTGTAATGTATAGAGTGTAGGGTATAGAGTGTAGAGTGTAAGGATTAGAGTGTAAGGTATAGAGTGTAGGGTATAGAGTGTATGGAATAGAGTGTACGGTATAGAGTGTAGAGCGTAGGGTATAGAGTGTAGGGTATAGAGTGTAGGGTATAGAGTGCAGACTGTAGGGTATGGAGTTTATGGTATAGAGTGTAGGGTGTAGAGTGTAGGGTATAGAGTGTAGGGTATAGAGTGTAGAGTATAGGGTATAGAGTGTATGGTATAGAGTGTAGGGTGTAGAGTGTATGCTATAGAGTGTAGGGTATAGAGTGTATGGTATAGAGTGTAGAGTGTAGGGTATAGAGTGTAGGGTATTGAATGTAGGGTATAGAGTGTAGGGTATAGAGTGTAGAGTGTAGGGTATAGATTGGAGGGTATAGAGTGTAGGGTATAGAGTGTAAGGTATCGAGTGTAGAGTGTAGGGTATAGAGTGTATGGTATAGAGTGTAGAGTGTAGGGTATAGAAAGTAGGGTATTGAGTGTAGGGTATAGAGTGTTGGGTATATTGTGTAGAGTGTAGGGTATAGAGTGTAGAGTGTAGGGTATTGAGTGTATGGTATAGAGTGTAGAGTGTAGGGTATAGAAAGTAGGGTATTGAGTGTAGTGTAGGGTATAGAGTGTAGAGTGTAGGGTATAGAGTGTAGGCTATAGAGTGTAGAGTGTAGGGTATAGAGTGTAGAGTGTAGGGTATAGAGTGTAGGGTATAGAGTGTAGGGTATAGAGTGTAAGGTATAGAGTGTAGGGTATAGAGTGTATGGTATATAGTGTAGGGTATAGTGTGTTTGGTATAGAGTGTAGGGTATAGAGTGTAGAGTGTTGGGTATAGATTGTAGAGTGTAGAGTGTAGGGTATAGAGTGTAGGGCATAGAGTTTATGGAATAGAGTGTATGGTATAGATTGTAGGGTATAGAGTGTAGGGTATAGATTGTAGGGTATAGAGTGTAGAGTGTAGGGTATAGAGTGTAGGGTATACAGTGTAGGGTATAGAGTATATGGTATAGAGTGTATGGTATAGATTGTAGGGTATAGAGTGTAGGGTATAGAGTGTAGAGTGTAGGGTATAGAGTGTAGAGTGTAGGGTATAGAGTGCAGGGTATAGAGTGTAGAGTGTAGGGTATAGAGTGTAGGGTAAAGAGTGTAGGGTATAGAGTATAGAGTGTGGTGTATAGAGTGTAGGGTATAGAGTGTAGAGTATAGGGTATAGAGTGTAGAGTGTAGGGTATAGAGTGTAGAGTGTAGGGTATAGAGTGTAGGGTACAGAGTGTAGGGTATAGAGTGTAGGGTACAGAGTGTAGGGTATAGAGTGGAGAGTGTAGGGTATAGAGTGTAGGGTATAGAGTGTAGTGTATAGAGTGTAGTGTATAGAGTGTAGAGTGTAGGGTATAGAGTGTAGGGTATAGAGTGTATGGTATAGAGTGTAGGGTATAGAGTGTAGGGTATAGAGTGTAGGGTATAGAGTGTAGAGTGTAGGGATTAGAGTGTAGGGTATAGAGTGTAGGGTAAATAGTGTATGGAATAGAGTGTAGGGTATATAGTGTAGAGTGTAGGGTATAGAGTGTAGGGTATAGAGTGTAGGGTATAGAGTGTAGGGTATAGAGTGTAGAGTGTAGGGATTAGAGTGTAGGGTATAGAGTGTAGCGTATAGAGTGTATGGAATAGAGTGTAGGGTATATAGTGTAGTGTGTAGGATATAGAGTGTAGGGTATAGAGTGTAGAGTGTAGGGTATAGAGTGTATGGTATAGAGAGTAAAGTGTAGGGTATAGAGTGTATGGTATAGATTGTAGAGTGTAGGGCATAGAGTGTAGGGTATTGAGTGTAGAGTGTAGGGTATAGAGTGTAGAGTGTAGGGTATAGAGTGTATGGTATAGAGTGCAGAGTGTAGGGTATAGAGTGTAGGGTATTGAGTGTAGGGTATAGACTGTAGGGTATAGAGCGTAGGGTGTAGGATATAGAGTGTAGAGTATAGAGTGTAGGGTATAGAGTGTATGGTATAGAGTGTAGAGTGTAGGGTATAGAGTGTAGGGTATTGAGTGTAGGGTATAGACTGTAGGGTATAGAGCGTAGGGTGTAGGATATAGAGTGTAGGGTATAGAGTGTAGGGTATAGAGTGTATGGTATAGAGTGTAGAGTGTAGGGTATAGAGTGTAGGGTATTGAGTGTTGGGTATAGAGTGTAGGGTATAGATTGTAGAGTGTAGGGTATAGAGTGTAGAGTGTAGGGTATAGAGTGTATGGTATAGAGTGTAGAGTGTAGGGTATAGAGTGTAGGGTATTGAGTGTAGGGTATAGAGTGTAGAGTATAGAGTGTAGAGTGTAGGGTATAGAGTGTAGGGTATAGAGTGTTTGGTATAGAGTGTAGAGCATAGAGTGTAGAGTGTAGGGTATAGATTGTAGAGTGTAGGGTATAGAGTGTAGGGCATAGAGTTTATGGAATAGAGTGTATGGTATAGAGTGTAGGGTATAGAGTGTAGGGTATAGAGTGTAGAGTGTAGGGTATAGAGTGTAGGGTGTAGAGTGTAGGGTATAGAGTGTATGGTATAGAGTGTATGGTATTGATTGTAGGGTATAGAGTGTAGGGTATAGAGTGTAGAGTGTAGAGTATAGAGTCTGAAGTGTAGGGTATAGAGTTTAGGGTATAGAGTGTAGAGTGTAGGGTATAGAGTGTAGGGTGTAGAATGTAGGGTATAGAGTGTAGAGTGTAGGGTATAGAGTGTAGGGTATAGAGTGTAGGGTATAGAGTGTAGGGTATAGAGTATAGGGTATAGAGTGTAGAGTGTAGAGTGTAGGGTATAGAGTGTAGAGTGTAGGGTATAGAGTGTAGAGTGTAAGGTATAGAGTGTAGGGTACAGAGTGTAGGGTATAGAGTGTAGGGTACAGAGTGTAGGGTATAGAGTGTAGAGTGTAGGGTATAGAGTGTAGGGTATAAAGTGTAGGGTATAGAGTGTAGAGTGTAGGGTATAGAGTGTAGGGTATAGAGTATAGAGTGTAGGGTATAGAGTGTAGAGTGTAGAGTGTAGGGTATAGAGTGTAGAGTGTAGGGAATAGAGTGTAGAGTGTAGGGTATAGAGTGCAGAGTGTAGGATATAGAGTGTAGGGTATAGAGTGTATGGAATAGAGTGTAGAGTGTAGGGTATAGAGTGTAGGGTATAGAGTGTATGGTATACAGTGTAGGGTATAGAGTGTATTGTATAGAGTGTAGGGTATAGAGTGTAGAGTGTAGGGATTAGAGTGTAGGGTATAGAGTGTAGGGTATAGAGTGTATGGAATAGAGGGTAGGGTATAGAGTGTAGGGTATAGAGCGTAGGGTGTAGGATATAGAGTGTAGGGTATAGAGTGTAGGGTATAGAGTGTAGAGTGTAGGGTATAGAGTGTATGGTATAGAGTGTAGGGTGTAGAGTGTAGGGTATAGAGTGTAGGGTATAGAGTGTAGGGCATAGAGTGTATGGTGTAGGGCGTAGAGTGTATGGAATAGAGTGTAGGGTATAGATTGTATGGTATAGAGTTTAGAGTGTAGGGTATAGAGTGTAGGGTATAGAGTGTAGGGTATAGAGTGTAGAGTGTAGGGTATAGAGTGTAGGGTATAGAGTGTAGGGTATAGAGTGTAGAGTGTAGGGTATATAGTGTAGGGTATAGAGTGTTTGGTATAGAGTGTAAAGTATAGAGTGTAGAGTGTAGGGTATAGATTGTAGAGTATAGAGTGTAGGGTATAGAGTGTAGGGTATAGAGTGTATGGAATAGAGTGTATGGTATAAAGTGTAGGGTGTAGAGTGTAAGGTATAGAGTGTGGAGTGTAGGCTATAGAGTGTATGATATAGAGTGTAGGGTATAGAGTGTAGGGTATAGAGTGTAGAGTGTAGGGTATAGAGTGTAGGGTAAAGAGTGTATGGTATAGAGCGTATAGATTGTAGGGTATAGAGTGTAGGGTATAGAGTGTAGAGTGTAGGGTATAGGGTATAGAGTGTAGGGTATAGAGCATAGGGTGTAGGATATAGAGTTTAGGGTATAGAGTGTAGGGTATAGAGTGTAGAGTGTAGGGTATAGAGTGTATGGTATAGAGTGTAGGGTGTAGGGTATAGAGTGTAGGGTATAGAGTGTAGGGTATAGAGTGTAGAGTGTAGGGCATAGAGTGTAGAGAATAGAGTGTAGGGTATAGATTGTATGGTATAGAGTTTAGAGTGTAGGGTATATAGTGTAGGGTATAGAGTGTAGAGTGTAGGATATAGAGTGTAGAGTGTAGGGTATAGAGTGTAGGGTATAGACTGTAGAGTGTAGGGTATAGAGTGTAGTGTATAGAGTGTTTGGTACAGAGTGTAAGGTATAGAGTGTAGAGTATAGGGTATAGATTGTAGAGTGTAGAGTGTGGGGTATAGAGTGTAGGGTATAGAGTGTATGGAATAGAGTGTATGGTATAGAGTGTAGGGTGTAGAGTGTAGGGTATAGAGTGTAGAGTGTGGGGTATAGAGTGTAGAGTGTAGGCTATAGAGTGTATGGTATAGAGTGTAGGGTGTAGAGTGTAGGGTATAGAGTGTAGAGTGTAGGGTATAGAGTGTAGGGTATAGAGTGTAGGGTATAGAGTGTAGGGTTTAGAGTGTAGGGAATAGAGTGTAGAGTGTAGGGTATAAAGTGTAGGGTATAGAGTGTAGGGTGTAGAGTGTAGGGTATAGAGTGTAGAGTGTAGGGTATAGAGTGTATGGTATAATGTGTAGGGTATAGAGTGCAGGGTGTAGAGTGTAGGGTATAGAGTGTAGGGTATAGAGTGTATGGTATAGAGTGTATGGTATATAGTGTAGGGTATATAGTGTTTGGTATAGAGTGTAGGGTATAGAGTGTAGAGTGTTGGGTATCGATTGTAGAGTGTAGAGAGTAGGGTATAGAGTGTAGGGCATAGAGTTTATGGAATAGAGTGTATGGTATAGAGTGTAGGGTATAGAGTGTAGGGTATAGAGTGTAGAGTGTAGGGTATAGAGTGTAGGGTATAGAGTGTAGGGTATAGAGTATATGGTATAGAGTGTATGGCATAGATTGTAGGGTATAGAGTGTAGGGTATAGAGTGTAGAGTGTAGGGTATAGAGTGTAGAGTTTAGGGTATAGAGTGCAGGGTTATAGAGTGTATAGTGTAGGGTATAGAGTGTAGGGTATAGAGTGTAGGGTATAGAGTGTAGGGTATAGAGTATAGAGTGTAGGGTATAGAGTGTATGGTATATAGTGTAGAGTGTAGAATGTAGGGTATAGAGTGTAGAGTGTAGGGTATAGAGTGTAGGGTACAGAATGTAGGGTATAGAGTGTAGAGTACAGAGTGTAGGGTATAGAGTGTAGAGTGTAGGGTATAGAGTGTAGGGTATAGAGTGTATGGAATAGAGTGTATGGTATAAAGTGTAGGGTGTAGAGTGTAGGGTATAGAGTGTGGAGTGTAGGCTATAGAGTGTATGATATAGAGTGTAGGGTATAGAGTGTAGGGTATAGAGTGTAGAGTGTAGGGTATAGAGTGTAGGGTAAAGAGTGTATGGTATAGAGCGTATAGATTGTAGGGTATAGAGTGTAGGGTATAGAGTGTAGAGTGTAGGGTATAGGGTATAGAGTGTAGGGTATAGAGCGTAGGGTGTAGGATATAGAGTTTAGGGTATAGAGTGTAGGGTATAGAGTGTAGAGTGTAGGGTATAGAGTGTATGGTATAGAGTGTAGGGTGTAGAGTGTAGGGTATAGAGTGTAGGGTATAGAGTGTAGGGTATAGAGTGTAGAGTGTAGGGCATAGAGTGTAGAGAATAGAGTGTAGGGTATAGATTGTATGGTATAGAGTTTAGAGTGTAGGGTATATAGTGTAGGGTATAGAGTGTAGAGTGTAGAGTGTAGGATATAGAGTGTAGAGTGTAGGGTATAGAGTGTAGGGTATAGACTGTAGAGTGTAGGGTATAGAGTGTAGTGTATAGAGTGTACGGTATATAGTGTAGGGTATAGAGTGTTTGGTACAGAGTGTAAGGTATAGAGTGTAGAGTATAGGGTATAGATTGTAGAGTGTAGAGTGTAGGGTATAGAGTGTAGGGTATAGAGTGTATGGAATAGAGTGTATGGTATAGAGTGTAGGGTGTAGAGTGTAGGGTATAGAGTGTAGAGTGTGGGGTATAGAGTGTAGAGTGTAGGCTATAGAGTGTATGGTATAGAGTGTAGGGTGTAGAGTGTAGGGTATAGAGTGTAGAGTGTAGGGTATAGAGTGTAGGGTATAGAGTGTAGGGTATAGAGTGTAGGGTTTAGAGTGTAGGGAATAGAGTGTAGAGTGTAGGGTATAAAGTGTAGGGTATAGAGTGTAGGGTGTAGAGTGTAGGGTATAGAGTGTAGAGTGTAGGGTATAGAGTGTATGGTATAACGTGTAGGGTATAGAGTGCAGGGTGTAGAGTGTAGGGTATAGAGTGTAGGGTATAGAGTGTATGGTATAGAGTGTATGGTATATAGTGTAGGGTATATAGTGTTTGGTATAGAGTGTAGGGTATAGAGTGTAGAGTGTTGGGTATCGATTGTAGAGTGTAGAGAGTAGGGTATAGAGTGTAGGGCATAGAGTTTATGGAATAGAGTGTATGGTATAGAGTGTAGGGTATAGAGTGTAGGGTATAGAGTGTAGAGTGTAGGGTATAGAGTGTAGGGTATAGAGTGTAGGGTATAGAGTATATGGTATAGAGTGTATGGCATAGATTGTAGGGTATAGAGTGTAGGGTATAGAGTGTAGAGTGTAGGGATTAGAGTGTAGAGTTTAGGGTATAGAGTGCAGGGTTATAGAGTGTAGAGTGTAGGGTATAGAGTGTAGGGTATAGAGTGTAGGGTATAGAGTGTAGGGTATAGAGTATAGAGTGTAGGGTATAGAGTGTATGGTATATAGTGTAGAGTGTAGAGTGTAGGGTATAGAGTGTAGAGTGTAGGGTATAGAGTGTAGGGTACAGAATGTAGGGTATAGAGTGTAGAGTACAGAGTGTAGGGTATAGAGTGTAGAGTGTAGGGTATAGAGTGTAGGGTATAGAGTGTAGGGTATAGAGTGTAGTATATAGAGTGTAGAGTGTAGGGTATAGAGTGTAGGGTATAGAGTATAGAGTGTAGGGTATAGAGTATAGGGTATAGAGTGTAGAGTGTAGGGTATAGAGTGTAGAGTGTAGGGTATAGAGTGTAGGGTATAGAGTGCAGGGTATAGAGTGTAGGGTATAGAGTGTATGGAATAGAGTGTATGGTATAGAGTGTAGGGTGTGGGGTATAGAGTGTGGAGTGTAGGCTATAGAGTGTATGATATAGAGTGTAGGGTATAGAGTGTAGGGCATAGAGTTTATGGAATAGAGTGTATGGTATAGAGTGTAGGGTATAGAGTGTAGGGTATAGAGTGTAGAGTGTAGGGTATAGAGTGTATGGTATAGAGTGTAGGGTATAGAGTATATGGTATAGAGTGTATGGTATAGATTGTAGGGTATAGAGTGTAGGGTATAGAGTGTAGAGTGTAGGGTATAGAGTGTAGAGTGTAGGGTATAGAGTGCAGGGTATAGAGTGTAGAGTGTAGGGTATAGAGTGTAGGGTATAGAGTATCGAGTGTAGTGTATAGAGTGTAGGGTATAGAGTGTAGAGTGTAGAGTGTAGGGTATAGAGTGTAGAGTGTAGGGTATAGAGTGAAGAGTGTAGGGTATAGAGTGTAGGGAATAGAGTGTAGGGTACAGAGTGTAGGGTATAGAGTGTAGAGTGTAGGGTATAGAGTGTAGGGTATAGAGTGTAGTGTATAGAGTGTAGTGTATAGAGTCTAGAGTGTAGGGTATAGAGTGTAGGGTATAGAGTATAGAGTGTAGGGTATAGAGTATAGGGTATAGAGTGTAGAGTGTAGGGTATAGAGTGTAGAGTGTAGGGTATAGAGTGTAGGGTATAGAGTGTAGGGTATAGAGTGTATGGAATAGAGTGTAGAGTGTAGGGTATAGAGTGTAGGGTATAGAGTGTATGGTATAGAGTGTAGGGTATAGAGTATCGAGTGTAGTGTATAGAGTGTAGGGTATAGAGTGTAGAGTGTAGAGTGTAGGGTATAGAGTGTAGAGTGTAGGGTAGAGAGTGAAGAGTGTAGGGTATAGAGTGTAGGGAATAGAGTGTAGGGTACAGAGTGTAGGGTATAGAGTGTAGAGTGTAGGGTATAGAGTGTAGGGTATAGAGTGTAGTGTATAGAGTTTAGTGTATAGAGTCTAGAGTGTAGGGTATAGAGTGTAGGGTATAGAGTATAGAGTGTAGGGTATAGAGTATAGGGTATAGAGTGTAGAGTGTAGGGTATAGAGTGTAGAGTGTAGGGTATAGAGTGTAGGGTATAGAGTGTAGGGTATAGAGTGTATGGAATAGAGTGTAGAGTGTAGGGTATAGCGTGTAGGGTATAGAGTGTATGGTATAGAGTGTAGGGTATAGAGTGTAGGGTATAGAGTGTAGGGTATAGAGTGTAGAGTGTAGGGATTAGATTGTAGGGTATAGAGTGTAGGGTATAGAGTGTATGGAATAGAGTGTAGGCTATATAGTGTAGAGTGTAGGGTATAGAGTGTAGGGTATAGAGCGTAGTGTGTAGGATATAGAGTGTAGGGTATAGAGTGTAGAGTGTAGGGTATAGAGTGTATGGTATAGAGTGTAGAGTGTAGGGTATAGAGTGTATGGTATAGATTGTAGAGTGTAGGGCATAGAGTGTATGGTGTAGGGTGTAGAGTGTATGGAATAGAGTATAGAGTGTAGGGTATAGAGTGTAGGGTATTGAGTGTAGGGTATAGAGTGTAGGGTATAGAGTGTAGAGTGTAGGGTATAGAGTGTAGAGTGTAGGGTATAGAGTGTATGGTATAGAGTGCAGAGTGTAGGGTATAGAGTGTAGGATATTGAGTGTAGGGTATAGACTGTAGGGTATAGAGCGTAGGGTGTAGGATATAGAGTGTAGGGTATAGAGTGTAGGGTATAGAGTGTATGGTATAGAGTGTAGAGTGTAGGGTATAGAGTGTAGGGTATAGAGTGTAGGGCATAGAGTGTATGGTGTAGGGCGTAGAGTGTATGGAATAGAGTGTAGGGTATAGATTGTATGGTATAGAGTTTAGAGTGTAGGGTATAGAGTGTAGGGTATAGAGTGTAGGGTATAGAGTGTAGAGTGTAGGGTATAGAGTGTAGGGTATAGAGTGTAGGGTATAGAGTGTAGAGTGTAGGGTATATAGTGTAGGGTATAGAGTGTTTGGTATAGAGTGTAAAGTATAGAGTGTAGAGTGTAGGGTATAGATTGTAGAGTATAGAGTGTAGGGTATAGAGTGTAGGGTATAGAGTGTATGGAATAGAGTGTATGGTATAAAGTGTAGGGTGTAGAGTGTAAGGTATAGAGTGTGGAGTGTAGGCTATAGAGTGTATGATATAGAGTGTAGGGTATAGAGTGTAGGGTATAGAGTGTAGAGTGTAGGGTATAGAGTGTAGGGTAAAGAGTGTATGGTATAGAGCGTATAGATTGTAGGGTATAGAGTGTAGGGTATAGAGTGTAGAGTGTAGGGTATAGGGTATAGAGTGTAGGGTATAGAGCATAGGGTGTAGGATATAGAGTTTAGGGTATAGAGTGTAGGGTATAGAGTGTAGAGTGTAGGGTATAGAGTGTATGGTATAGAGTGTAGGGTGTAGAGTGTAGGGTATAGAGTGTAGGGTATAGAGTGTAGGGTATAGAGTGTAGAGTGTAGGGCATAGAGTGTAGAGAATAGAGTGTAGGGTATAGATTGTATGGTATAGAGTTTAGAGTGTAGGGTATATAGTGTAGGGTATAGAGTGTAGAGTGTAGGATATAGAGTGTAGAGTGTAGGGTATAGAGTGTAGGGTATAGACTGTAGAGTGTAGGGTATAGAGTGTAGTGTATAGAGTGTTTGGTACAGAGTGTAAGGTATAGAGTGTAGAGTATAGGGTATAGATTGTAGAGTGTAGAGTGTGGGGTATAGAGTGTAGGGTATAGAGTGTATGGAATAGAGTGTATGGTATAGAGTGTAGGGTGTAGAGTGTAGGGTATAGAGTGTAGAGTGTGGGGTATAGAGTGTAGAGTGTAGGCTATAGAGTGTATGGTATAGAGTGTAGGGTGTAGAGTGTAGGGTATAGAGTGTAGAGTGTAGGGTATAGAGTGTAGGGTATAGAGTGTAGGGTATAGAGTGTAGGGTTTAGAGTGTAGGGAATAGAGTGTAGAGTGTAGGGTATAAAGTGTAGGGTATAGAGTGTAGGGTGTAGAGTGTAGGGTATAGAGTGTAGAGTGTAGGGTATAGAGTGTATGGTATAACGTGTAGGGTATAGAGTGCAGGGTGTAGAGTGTAGGGTATAGAGTGTAGGGTATAGAGTGTATGGTATAGAGTGTATGGTATATAGTGTAGGGTATATAGTGTTTGGTATAGAGTGTAGGGTATAGAGTGTAGAGTGTTGGGTATCGATTGTAGAGTGTAGAGAGTAGGGTATAGAGTGTAGGGCATAGAGTTTATGGAATAGAGTGTATGGTATAGAGTGTAGGGTATAGAGTGTAGGGTATAGAGTGTAGAGTGTAGGGTATAGAGTATAGGGTATAGAGTGTAGGGTATAGAGTATATGGTATAGAGTGTATGGCATAGATTGTAGGGTATAGAGTGTAGGGTATAGAGTGTAGAGTGTAGGGTATAGAGTGTAGAGTTTAGGGTATAGAGTGCAGGGTTATAGAGTGTAGAGTGTAGGGTATAGAGTGTAGGGTATAGAGTGTAGGGTATAGAGTGTAGGGTATAGAGTATAGAGTGTAGGGTATAGAGTGTATGGTATATAGTGTAGAGTGTAGAGTGTAGGGTATAGAGTGTAGAGTGTAGGGTATAGAGTGTAGGGTACAGAATGTAGGGTATAGAGTGTAGAGTACAGAGTGTAGGGTATAGAGTGTAGAGTGTAGGGTATAGAGTGTAGGGTATAGAGTGTATGGAATAGAGTGTATGGTATAAAGTGTAGGGTGTAGAGTGTAGGGTATAGAGTGTGGAGTGTAGGCTATAGAGTGTATGATATAGAGTGTAGGGTATAGAGTGTAGGGTATAGAGTGTAGAGTGTAGGGTATAGAGTGTAGGGTAAAGAGTGTATGGTATAGAGCGTATAGATTGTAGGGTATAGAGTGTAGGGTATAGAGTGTAGAGTGTAGGGTATAGGGTATAGAGTGTAGGGTATAGAGCGTAGGGTGTAGGATATAGAGTTTAGGGTATAGAGTGTAGGGTATAGAGTGTAGAGTGTAGGGTATAGAGTGTATGGTATAGAGTGTAGGGTGTAGAGTGTAGGGTATAGAGTGTAGGGTATAGAGTGTAGGGTATAGAGTGTAGAGTGTAGGGCATAGAGTGTAGAGAATAGAGTGTAGGGTATAGATTGTATGGTATAGAGTTTAGAGTGTAGGGTATATAGTGTAGGGTATAGAGTGTAGAGTGTAGAGTGTAGGATATAGAGTGTAGAGTGTAGGGTATAGAGTGTAGGGTATAGACTGTAGAGTGTAGGGTATAGAGTGTAGTGTATAGAGTGTACGGTATATAGTGTAGGGTATAGAGTGTTTGGTACAGAGTGTAAGGTATAGAGTGTAGAGTATAGGGTATAGATTGTAGAGTGTAGAGTGTAGGGTATAGAGTGTAGGGTATAGAGTGTATGGAATAGAGTGTATGGTATAGAGTGTAGGGTGTAGAGTGTAGGGTATAGAGTGTAGAGTGTGGGGTATAGAGTGTAGAGTGTAGGCTATAGAGTGTATGGTATAGAGTGTAGGGTGTAGAGTGTAGGGTATAGAGTGTAGAGTGTAGGGTATAGAGTGTAGGGTATAGAGTGTAGGGTATAGAGTGTAGGGTTTAGAGTGTAGGGAATAGAGTGTAGAGTGTAGGGTATAAAGTGTAGGGTATAGAGTGTAGGGTGTAGAGTGTAGGGTATAGAGTGTAGAGTGTAGGGTATAGAGTGTATGGTATAACGTGTAGGGTATAGAGTGCAGGGTGTAGAGTGTAGGGTATAGAGTGTAGGGTATAGAGTGTATGGTATAGAGTGTATGGTATATAGTGTAGGGTATATAGTGTTTGGTATAGAGTGTAGGGTATAGAGTGTAGAGTGTTGGGTATCGATTGTAGAGTGTAGAGAGTAGGGTATAGAGTGTAGGGCATAGAGTTTATGGAATAGAGTGTATGGTATAGAGTGTAGGGTATAGAGTGTAGGGTATAGAGTGTAGAGTGTAGGGTATAGAGTGTAGGGTATAGAGTGTAGGGTATAGAGTATATGGTATAGAGTGTATGGCATAGATTGTAGGGTATAGAGTGTAGGGTATAGAGTGTAGAGTGTAGGGATTAGAGTGTAGAGTTTAGGGTATAGAGTGCAGGGTTATAGAGTGTAGAGTGTAGGGTATAGAGTGTAGGGTATAGAGTGTAGGGTATAGAGTGTAGGGTATAGAGTATAGAGTGTAGGGTATAGAGTGTATGGTATATAGTGTAGAGTGTAGAGTGTAGGGTATAGAGTGTAGAGTGTAGGGTATAGAGTGTAGGGTACAGAATGTAGGGTATAGAGTGTAGAGTACAGAGTGTAGGGTATAGAGTGTAGAGTGTAGGGTATAGAGTGTAGGGTATAGAGTGTAGGGTATAGAGTGTAGTATATAGAGTGTAGAGTGTAGGGTATAGAGTGTAGGGTATAGAGTATAGAGTGTAGGGTATAGAGTATAGGGTATAGAGTGTAGAGTGTAGGGTATAGAGTGTAGAGTGTAGGGTATAGAGTGTAGGGTATAGAGTGCAGGGTATAGAGTGTAGGGTATAGAGTGTATGGAATAGAGTGTATGGTATAGAGTGTAGGGTGTGGGGTATAGAGTGTGGAGTGTAGGCTATAGAGTGTATGATATAGAGTGTAGGGTATAGAGTGTAGGGCATAGAGTTTATGGAATAGAGTGTATGGTATAGAGTGTAGGGTATAGAGTGTAGGGTATAGAGTGTAGAGTGTAGGGTATAGAGTGTATGGTATAGAGTGTAGGGTATAGAGTATATGGTATAGAGTGTATGGTATAGATTGTAGGGTATAGAGTGTAGGGTATAGAGTGTAGAGTGTAGGGTATAGAGTGTAGAGTGTAGGGTATAGAGTGCAGGGTATAGAGTGTAGAGTGTAGGGTATAGAGTGTAGGGTATAGAGTATCGAGTGTAGTGTATAGAGTGTAGGGTATAGAGTGTAGAGTGTAGAGTGTAGGGTATAGAGTGTAGAGTGTAGGGTATAGAGTGAAGAGTGTAGGGTATAGAGTGTAGGGAATAGAGTGTAGGGTACAGAGTGTAGGGTATAGAGTGTAGAGTGTAGGGTATAGAGTGTAGGGTATAGAGTGTAGTGTATAGAGTGTAGTGTATAGAGTCTAGAGTGTAGGGTATAGAGTGTAGGGTATAGAGTATAGAGTGTAGGGTATAGAGTATAGGGTATAGAGTGTAGAGTGTAGGGTATAGAGTGTAGAGTGTAGGGTATAGAGTGTAGGGTATAGAGTGTAGGGTATAGAGTGTATGGAATAGAGTGTAGAGTGTAGGGTATAGAGTGTAGGGTATAGAGTGTATGGTATAGAGTGTAGGGTATAGAGTATCGAGTGTAGTGTATAGAGTGTAGGGTATAGAGTGTAGAGTGTAGAGTGTAGGGTATAGAGTGTAGAGTGTAGGGTAGAGAGTGAAGAGTGTAGGGTATAGAGTGTAGGGAATAGAGTGTAGGGTACAGAGTGTAGGGTATAGAGTGTAGAGTGTAGGGTATAGAGTGTAGGGTATAGAGTGTAGTGTATAGAGTTTAGTGTATAGAGTCTAGAGTGTAGGGTATAGAGTGTAGGGTATAGAGTATAGAGTGTAGGGTATAGAGTATAGGGTATAGAGTGTAGAGTGTAGGGTATAGAGTGTAGAGTGTAGGGTATAGAGTGTAGGGTATAGAGTGTAGGGTATAGAGTGTATGGAATAGAGTGTAGAGTGTAGGGTATAGCGTGTAGGGTATAGAGTGTATGGTATAGAGTGTAGGGTATAGAGTGTAGGGTATAGAGTGTAGGGTATAGAGTGTAGAGTGTAGGGATTAGATTGTAGGGTATAGAGTGTAGGGTATAGAGTGTATGGAATAGAGTGTAGGCTATATAGTGTAGAGTGTAGGGTATAGAGTGTAGGGTATAGAGCGTAGTGTGTAGGATATAGAGTGTAGGGTATAGAGTGTAGAGTGTAGGGTATAGAGTGTATGGTATAGAGTGTAGAGTGTAGGGTATAGAGTGTATGGTATAGATTGTAGAGTGTAGGGCATAGAGTGTATGGTGTAGGGTGTAGAGTGTATGGAATAGAGTATAGAGTGTAGGGTATAGAGTGTAGGGTATTGAGTGTAGGGTATAGAGTGTAGGGTATAGAGTGTAGAGTGTAGGGTATAGAGTGTAGAGTGTAGGGTATAGAGTGTATGGTATAGAGTGCAGAGTGTAGGGTATAGAGTGTAGGATATTGAGTGTAGGGTATAGACTGTAGGGTATAGAGCGTAGGGTGTAGGATATAGAATGTAGGGTATAGAGTGTAGGGTATAGAGTGTATGGTATAGAGTGTAGAGTGTAGGGTATAGAGTGTATGGTATAGATTGTAGAGTGTAGGGCATAGAGTGTATGGTGTAGGGTGTAGAGTGTATGGAATAGAGTGTAGAGTGTAGGGTATAGAGTGTAGGGTATTGAGTGTTGGGTATAGAGTGTAGGGTATAGAGTGTAGAGTGTAGGGTATAGAGTGTAGAGTGTAGGGTATAGAGTGTATGGTATAGAGTGTAGAGTGTAGGGTATAGAGTGTAAGGTATTGAGTGTAGGGTATAGAGTGTAGAGTATAGAGTGTAGGGTATAGAGTGTTTGGTATAGAGTGTAGAGTATAGAGTGTAGAGTGTAGGGTATAGATTGTAGAGTGTAGGGTATAGAGTGTAGGGCATAGAGTTTATGGAATAGAGTGTATGGTATAGAGTGTAGGGTATAGAGTGTAGGGTATAGAGTGTAGAGTGTAGGGTATAGAGTGTAGGGTATAGAGTGTAGGGTATAGAGTGTTTGGTATAGAGTGTAGAGTATAGAGTGTAGAGTGTAGGGTATAGATTGTAGAGTGTAGGGTATAGAGTGTAGGGCATAGAGTTTATGGAATAGAGTGTATGGTATAGAGTGTAGGGTATAGAGTGTAGGGTATAGAGTGTAGAGTGTAGGGTATAGAGTGTAGGGTATAGAGTTTAGGGTATAGAGTGTATGGTATAGAGTGTATGGTATTGATTGTAGGGTATAGAGTGTAGGGTATAGAGTGTAGAGTGTAGGGTATAGAGTGTAGAGTGTAGGGTATAGAGTGTAGGGTACAGAGTGTAGGGTATAGAGTGTAGAGTGTAGGGTATAGAGTGTAGGGTATAGAGTGTAGTGTATAGAGTGTAGTGTATAGAGTCTAGAGTGTAGGGTATAGAGTGTAGGGTATAGAGTGTAGGGTATAGAGTATAGGGTATAGAGTGTAGAGTGTAGGGTATAGAGTGTAGAGTGTAGGGTATAGAGTGTAGGGTATAGAGTGTAGGGTATAGAATGTATGGAATAGAGTGTAGAGTGTAGGGTATAGAGTGTAGGGTATAGAGTGTATGGTATAGAGTGTAGGGTATAGAGTGTAGGGTATAGAGTGTAGGGTATAGAGTATAGAGTGTAGGGATTAGAGTGTAGGGTATAGAGTGTAGGGTATAGAGTGTATGGAATAGAGTGTAGGCTATATAGTGTAGAGTGTAGGGTATAGAGTGTAGGGTATAGAGCGTAGTGTGTAGGATATAGAGTGCAGGGTATAGAGTGTAGAGTGTAGGGTATATAGTGTATGGTATAGAGCGTAGTGTGTAGGATATAGAGTGCAGGGTATAGAGTGTAGAGTGTAGGGTATAGAGTGTAAGGTATAGAGTGTAGAGTGTAGGGTATAGAGTGTATGGTATTGAGTGTAGGGTATAGACTGTAGGGTATAGAGCGTAGGGTGTAGGATATAGAGTGTAGGGTATAGAGTGTAGGGTATAGAGTGTATGGTATAGAGTGTAGAGTGTAGGGTATAGAGTGTATGGTATAGATTGTAGAGTGTAGGGCATAGAGTGTATGGTGTAGGGTGTAGAGTGTATGGAATAGAGTGTAGAGTGTAGGGTATAGAGTGTAGGGTATTGAGTGTTGGGTATAGAGTGTAGGGTATAGAGTGTAGAGTGTAGGGTATAGAGTGTAGAATGTAGGGTATAGAGTGTATGGTATAGAGTGTAGAGTGTAGGGTATAGAGTGTAGGGTATTGAGTGTAGTGTATAGAGTGTAGAGTATAGAGTGTAGAGTGTAGAGTGTAGGGTATGGAGTGTAGAGTGTAGGGTATAGAGTGTAGGGTATAGAGTGTTTGGTATAGAGTGTAGAGTATAGAGTGTAGAGTGTAGGGTATAGATTGTAGAGTGTAGGGTATAGAGTGTAGGGCATAGAGTTTATGGAATAGAGTGTATGGTATAGAGTGTAGGGTATAGAGTGTAGGGTATAGAGTGTAGAGTGTAGGGTATAGAGTGTATGGTATAGAGTGTATGGTATTGATTGTAGGGTATAGAGTGTAGGGAATAGAGTGTAGAGTGTAGGGTATAGAGTGTAGAGTGTAGGGTATAGAGTGTAGGGTATAGAGTGTAGAGTGTAGGGTATAGAGTGTAGGGTGTAGAGTGTAGGGTATAGAGTGTAGAGTGTAGGGTATAGAGTGTAGGGTATAGAGTGTAGGGTATAGAGTGTAGGGTATAGAGTGTAGAGTGTAGGGTATAGAGTGTAGAGTGTAGGGTATAGAGTGTAGAGTGTAAGGTATAGAGTGTAGGGTACAGAGTGTAGGGTATAGAGTGTAGGGTACAGAGTGTAGGGTATAGAGTGTAGAGTGTAGGGTATAGAGTGTAGGGTATAGAGTGTAGGGTATAGAGTGTAGAGTGTAGGGTATAGAGTGTAGGGTAAAGAGTGTATGGTATAGAGCGTATAGATTGTAGGGTATAGAGTGTAGGGTATAGAGTGTAGAGTGTAGGGTATAGGTATAGAGTGTAGGGTATAGAGCGTAGGGTGTAGGATATAGAGTTTAGGGTATAGAGTGTAGGGTATAGAGTGTAGAGTGTAGGGTATAGAGTGTATGGTATAGAGTGTAGGGTGTAGAGTGTAGGGTATAGAGTGTAGGGTATAGAGTGTAGTTATAGAGTATAGAGCGTAGGGCATAGAGTGTAGAGAATAGAGTGTAGGGTATAGATTGTATGGTATAGAGTTTAGAGTGTAGGGTATATAGTGTAGGGTATAGAGTGTAGAGTGTAGAGTGTAGGATATAGAGTGTAGAGTGTAGGGTATAGAGTGTAGGGTATAGACTGTAGAGTGTAGGGTATAGAGTGTAGTGTATAGAGTGTTTGGTACAGAGTGTAAGGTATAGAGTGTAGAGTATAGGGTATAGATTGTAGAGTGTAGAGTGTAGGGTATAGAGTGTAGGGTATAGAGTGTATGGAATAGAGTGTATGGTATAGAGTGTAGGGTGTAGAGTGTAGGGTATAGGGTGTAGAGTGTGGGGTATAGAGTGTAGAGTGTAGGCTATAGAGTGTATGGTATAGAGTGTAGGGTGTAGAGTGTAGGGTATAGAGTGTAGAGTGTAGGGTATAGAGTGTAGGGTATAGAGTGTAGGGTATAGAGTGTAGGGTTTAGAGTGTAGGGAATAGAGTGTAGAGTGTAGGGTATAAAGTGTAGGGTATAGAGTGTAGGGTGTAGAGTGTAGGGTATAGAGTGTAGAGTGTAGGGTATAGAGTGTATGGTATAACGTGTAGGGTATAGAGTGCAGGGTGTAGAGTGTAGGGTATAGAGTGTAGGGTATAGAGTGTATGGTATAGAGTGTATGGTATATAGTGTAGGGTATATAGTGTTTGGTATAGAGTGTAGGGTATAGAGTGTAGAGTGTTGGGTATCGATTGTAGAGTGTATAGAGTAGGGTATAGAGTGTAGGGCATAGAGTTTATGGAATAGAGTGTATGGTATAGAGTGTAGGGTATAGAGTGTAGGGTATAGAGTGTAGAGTGTAGGGTATAGAGTGTAGGGTATAGAGTGTAGGGTATAGAGTATATGGTATAGAGTGTATGGCATAGATTGTAGGGTATAGAGTGTAGGGTATAGAGTGTAAAGTGTAGGGTATAGAGTGTAGAGTTTAGGGTATAGAGTGCAGGGTTATAGAGTGTAGAGTGTAGGGTATAGAGTGTAGGGTATAGAGTGTAGGGTATAGAGTGTAGGGTATAGAGTATAGAGTGTAGGGTATAGAGTGTATGGTATATAGTGTAGAGTGTAGAGTGTAGGGTATAGAGTGTAGAGTGTAGGGTATAGAGTGTAGGGTAAGGAATGTAGGGTATAGAGTGTAGAGTACAGAGTGTAGGGTATAGAGTGTAGAGTGTAGGGTATAGAGTGTAGGGTATAGAGTGTAGGGTATAGAGTGTATGGAATAGAGTGTATGGTATAAAGTGTAGGGTGTAGAGTGTAGGGTATAGAGTGTGGAGTGTAGGCTATAGAGTGTATGATATAGAGTGTAGGGTATAGAGTGTAGGGTATAGAGTGTAGAGTGTAGGGTATAGAGTGTAGGGTAAAGAGTGTATGGTATAGAGCGTATAGATTGTAGGGTATAGAGTGTAGGGTATAGAGTGTAGAGTGTAGGGTATAGGGTATAGAGTGTAGGGTATAGAGCGTAGGGTGTAGGATATAGAGTTTAGGGTATAGAGTGTAGGGTATAGAGTGTAGAGTGTAGGGTATAGAGTGTATGGTATAGAGTGTAGGGTGTAGAGTGTAGGTTATAGAGTGTAGGGTATAGAGTGTAGGGTATAGAGTGTAGAGTGTAGGGCATAGAGTGTAGAGAATAGAGTGTAGGGTATAGATTGTATGGTATAGAGTTTAGAGTGTAGGGTATATAGTGTAGGGTATAGAGTGTAGAGTGTAGAGTGTAGGATATAGAGTGTAGAGTGTAGGGTATAGAGTGTAGGGTATAGACTGTAGAGTGTAGGGTATAGAGTGTAGTGTATAGAGTGTACGGTATATAGTGTAGGGTATAGAGTGTTTGGTACAGAGTGTAAGGTATAGAGTGTAGAGTATAGGGTATAGATTGTAGAGTGTAGAGTGTAGGGTATAGAGTGTAGGGTATAGAGTGTATGGAATAGAGTGTATGGTATAGAGTGTAGGGTGTAGAGTGTAGGGTATAGAGTGTAGAGTGTGGGGTATAGAGTGTAGAGTGTAGGCTATAGAGTGTATGGTATAGAGTGTAGGGTGTAGAGTGTAGGGTATAGAGTGTAGAGTGTAGGGTATAGAGTGTAGGGTATAGAGTGTAGGGTATAGAGTGTAGGGTTTAGAGTGTAGGGAATAGAGTGTAGAGTGTAGGGTATAAAGTGTAGGGTATAGAGTGTAGTGTGTAGAGTGTAGGGTATAGAGTGTAGAGTGTAGGGTATAGAGTGTATGGTATAACGTGTAGGGTATAGAGTGCAGGGTGTAGAGTGTAGGGTATAGAGTGTAGGGTATAGAGTGTATGGTATAGAGTGTATGGTATATAGTGTAGGGTATATAGTGTTTGGTATAGAGTGTAGGGTATAGAGTGTAGAGTGTTGGGTATCGATTGTAGAGTGTAGAGAGTAGGGTATAGAGTGTAGGGCATAGAGTTTATGGAATAGAGTGTATGGTATAGAGTGTAGGGTATAGAGTGTAGGGTATAGAGTGTAGAGTGTAGGGTATAGAGTGTAGGGTATAGAGTGTAGGGTATAGAGTATATGGTATAGAGTGTATGGCATAGATTGTAGGGTATAGAGTGTAGGGTATAGAGTGTAGAGTGTAGGGATTAGAGTGTAGAGTTTAGGGTATAGAGTGCAGGGTTATAGAGTGTAGAGTGTAGGGTATAGAGTGTAGGGTATAGAGTGTAGGGTATAGAGTGTAGGGTATAGAGTATAGAGTGTAGGGTATAGAGTGTATGGTATATAGTGTAGAGTGTAGAGTGTAGGGTATAGAGTGTAGAGTGTAGGGTATAGAGTGTAGGGTACAGAATGTAGGGTATAGAGTGTAGAGTACAGAGTGTAGGGTATAGAGTGTAGAGTGTAGGGTATAGAGTGTAGGGTATAGAGTGTAGGGTATAGAGTGTAGTATATAGAGTGTAGAGTGTAGGGTATAGAGTGTAGGGTATAGAGTGTAGGGTATAGAGTGTAGGGTATAGAGTGTAGGGTATAGAGTGTAGAGTGTAGGGTATAGAGTGTAGAGTGTAGGGTATAGAGTGTAGAGTGTAAGGTATAGAGTGTAGGGTACAGAGTGTAGGGTATAGAGTGTAGGGTACAGAGTGTAGGGTATAGAGTGTAGAGTGTAGGGTATAGAGTGTAGGGTATAGAGTGTAGGGTATAGAGTGTAGAGTGTAGGGTATAGAGTGTAGGGTAAAGAGTGTATGGTATAGAGCGTATAGATTGTAGGGTATAGAGTGTAGGGTATAGAGTGTAGAGTGTAGGGTATAGGTATAGAGTGTAGGGTATAGAGCGTAGGGTGTAGGATATAGAGTTTAGGGTATAGAGTGTAGGGTATAGAGTGTAGAGTGTAGGGTATAGAGTGTATGGTATAGAGTGTAGGGTGTAGAGTGTAGGGTATAGAGTGTAGGGTATAGAGTGTAGGGTATAGAGTGTAGAGTGTAGGGCATAGAGTGTAGAGAATAGAGTGTAGGGTATAGATTGTATGGTATAGAGTTTAGAGTGTAGGGTATATAGTGTAGGGTATAGAGTGTAGAGTGTAGAGTGTAGGATATAGAGTGTAGAGTGTAGGGTATAGAGTGTAGGGTATAGACTGTAGAGTGTAGGGTATAGAGTGTAGTGTATAGAGTGTTTGGTACAGAGTGTAAGGTATAGAGTGTAGAGTATAGGGTATAGATTGTAGAGTGTAGAGTGTAGGGTATAGAGTGTAGGGTATAGAGTGTATGGAATAGAGTGTATGGTATAGAGTGTAGGGTGTAGAGTGTAGGGTATAGGGTGTAGAGTGTGGGGTATAGAGTGTAGAGTGTAGGCTATAGAGTGTATGGTATAGAGTGTAGGGTGTAGAGTGTAGGGTATAGAGTGTAGAGTGTAGGGTATAGAGTGTAGGGTATAGAGTGTAGGGTATAGAGTGTAGGGTTTAGAGTGTAGGGAATAGAGTGTAGAGTGTAGGGTATAAAGTGTAGGGTATAGAGTGTAGGGTGTAGAGTGTAGGGTATAGAGTGTAGAGTGTAGGGTATAGAGTGTATGGTATAACGTGTAGGGTATAGAGTGCAGGGTGTAGAGTGTAGGGTATAGAGTGTAGGGTATAGAGTGTATGGTATAGAGTGTATGGTATATAGTGTAGGGTATATAGTGTTTGGTATAGAGTGTAGGGTATAGAGTGTAGAGTGTTGGGTATCGATTGTAGAGTGTATAGAGTAGGGTATAGAGTGTAGGGCATAGAGTTTATGGAATAGAGTGTATGGTATAGAGTGTAGGGTATAGAGTGTAGGGTATAGAGTGTAGAGTGTAGGGTATAGAGTGTAGGGTATAGAGTGTAGGGTATAGAGTATATGGTATAGAGTGTATGGCATAGATTGTAGGGTATAGAGTGTAGGGTATAGAGTGTAAAGTGTAGGGTATAGAGTGTAGAGTTTAGGGTATAGAGTGCAGGGTTATAGAGTGTAGAGTGTAGGGTATAGAGTGTAGGGTATAGAGTGTAGGGTATAGAGTGTAGGGTATAGAGTATAGAGTGTAGGGTATAGAGTGTATGGTATATAGTGTAGAGTGTAGAGTGTAGGGTATAGAGTGTAGAGTGTAGGGTATAGAGTGTAGGGTAAGGAATGTAGGGTATAGAGTGTAGAGTACAGAGTGTAGGGTATAGAGTGTAGAGTGTAGGGTATAGAGTGTAGGGTATAGAGTGTAGGGTATAGAGTGTATGGAATAGAGTGTATGGTATAAAGTGTAGGGTGTAGAGTGTAGGGTATAGAGTGTGGAGTGTAGGCTATAGAGTGTATGATATAGAGTGTAGGGTATAGAGTGTAGGGTATAGAGTGTAGAGTGTAGGGTATAGAGTGTAGGGTAAAGAGTGTATGGTATAGAGCGTATAGATTGTAGGGTATAGAGTGTAGGGTATAGAGTGTAGAGTGTAGGGTATAGGGTATAGAGTGTAGGGTATAGAGCGTAGGGTGTAGGATATAGAGTTTAGGGTATAGAGTGTAGGGTATAGAGTGTAGAGTGTAGGGTATAGAGTGTATGGTATAGAGTGTAGGGTGTAGAGTGTAGGGTATAGAGTGTAGGGTATAGAGTGTAGGGTATAGAGTGTAGAGTGTAGGGCATAGAGTGTAGAGAATAGAGTGTAGGGTATAGATTGTATGGTATAGAGTTTAGAGTGTAGGGTATATAGTGTAGGGTATAGAGTGTAGAGTGTAGAGTGTAGGATATAGAGTGTAGAGTGTAGGGTATAGAGTGTAGGGTATAGACTGTAGAGTGTAGGGTATAGAGTGTAGTGTATAGAGTGTACGGTATATAGTGTAGGGTATAGAGTGTTTGGTACAGAGTGTAAGGTATAGAGTGTAGAGTATAGGGTATAGATTGTAGAGTGTAGAGTGTAGGGTATAGAGTGTAGGGTATAGAGTGTATGGAATAGAGTGTATGGTATAGAGTGTAGGGTGTAGAGTGTAGGGTATAGAGTGTAGAGTGTGGGGTATAGAGTGTAGAGTGTAGGCTATAGAGTGTATGGTATAGAGTGTAGGGTGTAGAGTGTAGGGTATAGAGTGTAGAGTGTAGGGTATAGAGTGTAGGGTATAGAGTGTAGGGTATAGAGTGTAGGGTTTAGAGTGTAGGGAATAGAGTGTAGAGTGTAGGGTATAAAGTGTAGGGTATAGAGTGTAGTGTGTAGAGTGTAGGGTATAGAGTGTAGAGTGTAGGGTATAGAGTGTATGGTATAACGTGTAGGGTATAGAGTGCAGGGTGTAGAGTGTAGGGTATAGAGTGTAGGGTATAGAGTGTATGGTATAGAGTGTATGGTATATAGTGTAGGGTATATAGTGTTTGGTATAGAGTGTAGGGTATAGAGTGTATGGAATAGAGTGTATGGTATAGAGTGTAGGGTATAGAGTGTAGGGTATAGAGTTTATGGAATAGAGTGTATGGTATAGAGTGTAGGGTATAGAGTGTAGGGTATAGAGTGTAGAGTGTAGGGTATAGAGTGTAGGGTATAGAGTGTAGGGTATAGAGTATATGGTATAGAGTGTATGGCATAGATTGTAGGGTATAGAGTGTAGGGTATAGAGTGTAGAGTGTAGGGATTAGAGTGTAGAGTTTAGGGTATAGAGTGCAGGGTTATAGAGTGTAGAGTGTAGGGTATAGAGTGTAGGGTATAGAGTGTAGGGTATAGAGTGTAGGGTATAGAGTATAGAGTGTAGGGTATAGAGTGTATGGTATATAGTGTAGAGTGTAGAGTGTAGGGTATAGAGTGTAGAGTGTAGGGTATAGAGTGTAGGGTACAGAATGTAGGGTATAGAGTGTAGAGTACAGAGTGTAGGGTATAGAGTGTAGAGTGTAGGGTATAGAGTGTAGGGTATAGAGTGTAGGGTATAGAGTGTAGTATATAGAGTGTAGAGTGTAGGGTATAGAGTGTAGGGTATAGAGTATAGAGTGTAGGGTATAGAGTATAGGGTATAGAGTGTAGAGTGTAGGGTATAGAGTGTAGAGTGTAGGGTATAGAGTGTAGGGTATAGAGTGCAGGGTATAGAGTATAGGGTATAGAGTGTATGGAATAGAGTGTATGGTATAGAGTGTAGGGTGTGGGGTATAGAGTGTGGAGTGTAGGCTATAGAGTGTATGATATAGAGTGTAGGGTATAGAGTGTAGGGCATAGAGTTTATGGAATAGAGTGTATGGTATAGAGTGTAGGGTATAGAGTGTAGGGTATAGAGTGTAGAGTGTAGGGTATAGGGTGTATGGTATAGAGTGTAGGGTATAGAGTATATGGTATAGAGTGTATGGTATAGATTGTAGGGTATAGAGTGTAGGGTATAGAGTGTAGAGTGTAGGGTATAGAGTGTAGAGTGTAGGGTATAGAGTGCAGGGTATAGAGTGTAGAGTGTAGGGTATAGAGTGTAGGGTATAGAGTGTAGGGTATAGAGTATCGAGTGTAGTGTATAGAGTGTAGGGTATAGAGTGTAGAGTGTAGAGTGTAGGGTATAGAGTGTAGAGTGTAGGGTATAGAGTGAAGAGTGTAGGGTATAGAGTGTAGGGAATAGAGTGTAGGGTACAGAGTGTAGGGTATAGAGTGTAGAGTGTAGGGTATAGAGTGTAGGGTATAGAGTGTAGTGTATAGAGTGTAGTGTATAGAGTCTAGAGTGTAGGGTATAGAGTGTAGGGTATAGAGTATAGAGTGTAGGGTATAGAGTATAGGGTATAGAGTGTAGAGTGTAGGGTATAGAGTGTAGAGTGTAGGGTATAGAGTGTAGGGTATAGAGTGTAGGGTATAGAGTGTATGGAATAGAGTGTAGAGTGTAGGGTATAGAGTGTAGGGTATAGAGTGTATGGTATAGAGTGTAGGGTATAGAGTATCGAGTGTAGTGTATAGAGTGTAGGGTATAGAGTGTAGAGTGTAGAGTGTAGGGTATAGAGTGTAGAGTGTAGGGTAGAGAGTGAAGAGTGTAGGGTATAGAGTGTAGGGAATAGAGTGTAGGGTACAGAGTGTAGGGTATAGAGTGTAGAGTGTAGGGTATAGAGTGTAGGGTATAGAGTGTAGTGTATAGAGTTTAGTGTATAGAGTCTAGAGTGTAGGGTATAGAGTGTAGGGTATAGAGTATAGAGTGTAGGGTATAGAGTATAGGGTATAGAGTGTAGAGTGTAGGGTATAGAGTGTAGAGTGTAGGGTATAGAGTGTAGGGTATAGAGTGTAGGGTATAGAGTGTAGAGTGTAGGGTATAGAGTGTATGGTATAGAGTGTAGAGTGTAGGGTATAGAGTGTATGGTATAGATTGTAGAGTGTAGGGCATAGAGTGTATGGTGTAGGGTGTAGAGTGTATGGAATAGAGTATAGAGTGTAGGGTATAGAGTGTAGGGTATTGAGTGTAGGGTATAGAGTGTAGGGTATAGAGTGTAGAGTGTAGGGTATAGAGTGTAGAGTGTAGGGTATAGAGTGTATGGTATAGAGTGCAGAGTGTAGGGTATAGAGTGTAGGATATTGAGTGTAGGGTATAGACTGTAGGGTATAGAGCGTAGGGTGTAGGATATAGAGTGTAGGGTATAGAGTGTAGGGTATAGAGTGTATGGTATAGAGTGTAGAGTGTAGGGTATAGAGTGTATGGTATAGATTGTAGAGTGTAGGGCATAGAGTGTATGGTGTAGGGTGTAGAGTGTATGGAATAGAGTGTAGAGTGTAGGGTATAGAGTGTAGGGTATTGAGTGTTGGGTATAGAGTGTAGGGTATAGAGTGTAGAGTGTAGGGTATAGAGTGTAGAGTGTAGGGTATAGAGTGTATGGTATAGAGTGTAGAGTGTAGGGTATAGAGTGTAAGGTATTGAGTGTAGGGTATAGAGTGTAGAGTATAGAGTGTAGGGTGTAGAGTGTTTGGTATAGAGTGTAGAGTATAGAGTGTAGAGTGTAGGGTATAGATTGTAGAGTGTAGGGTATAGAGTGTAGGGCATAGAGTTTATGGAATAGAGTGTATGGTATAGAGTGTAGGGTATAGAGTGTAGGGTATAGAGTGTAGAGTGTAGGGTATAGAGTGTAGGGTATAGAGTGTAGGGTATAGAGTGTTTGGTATAGAGTGTAGAGTATAGAGTGTAGAGTGTAGGGTATAGATTGTAGAGTGTAGGGTATAGAGTGTAGGGCATAGAGTTTATGGAATAGAGTGTATGGTATAGAGTGTAGGGTATAGAGTGTAGGGTATAGAGTGTAGAGTGTAGGGTATAGAGTGTAGGGTTTAGAGTGTAGGGTATAGAGTGTATGGTATAGAGTGTATGGTATTGATTGTAGGGTATAGAGTGTAGGGTATAGAGTGTAGAGTGTAGGGTATAGAGTGTAGAGTGTAGGGTATAGAGTGTAGGGTACAGAGTGTAGGGTATAGAGTGTAGAGTGTAGGGTATAGAGTGTAGGGTATAGAGTGTAGTGTATAGAGTGTAGTGTATAGAGTCTAGAGTGTAGGGTATAGAGTGTAGGGTATAGAGTGTAGGGTATAGAGTATAGGGTATAGAGTGTAGAGTGTAGGGTATAGAGTGTAGAGTGTAGGGTATAGAGTGTAGGGTATAGAGTGTAGGGTATAGAATGTATGGAATAGAGTGTAGAGTGTAGGGTATAGAGTGTAGGGTATAGAGTGTATGGTATAGAGTGTAGGGTATAGAGTGTAGGGTATAGAGTGTAGGGTATAGAGTGTAGAGTGTAGGGATTAGAGTGTAGGGTATAGAGTGTAGGGTATAGAGTGTATGGAATAGAGTGTAGGCTATATAGTGTAGAGTGTAGGGTATAGAGTGTAGGGTATAGAGCGTAGTGTGTAGGATATAGAGTGCAGGGTATAGAGTGTAGAGTGTAGGGTATATAGTGTATGGTATAGAGCGTAGTGTGTAGGATATAGAGTGCAGGGTATAGAGTGTAGAGTGTAGGGTATAGAGTGTATGGTATAGAGTGTAGAGTGTAGGGTATAGAGTGTATGGTATTGAGTGTAGGGTATAGACTGTAGGGTATAGAGCGTAGGGTGTAGGATATAGAGTGTAGGGTATAGAGTGTAGGGTATAGAGTGTATGGTATAGAGTGTAAAGTGTAGGGTATAGAGTGTATGGTATAGATTGTAGAGTGTAGGGCATAGAGTGTATGGTGTAGGGTGTAGAGTGTATGGAATAGAGTGTAGAGTGTAGGGTATAGAGTGTAGGGTATTGAGTGTTGGGTATAGAGTGTAGGGTATAGAGTGTAGAGTGTAGGGTATAGAGTGTAGAATGTAGGGTATAGAGTGTATGGTATAGAGTGTAGAGTGTAGGGTATAGAGTGTAGGGTATTGAGTGTAGTGTATAGAGTGTAGAGTATAGAGTGTAGAGTGTAGAGTGTAGGGTATGGAGTGTAGAGTGTAGGGTATAGAGTGTAGGGTATAGAGTGTTTGGTATAGAGTGTAGAGTATAGAGTGTAGAGTGTAGGGTATAGATTGTAGAGTGTAGGGTATAGAGTGTAGGGCATAGAGTTTATGGAATAGAGTGTATGGTATAGAGTGTAGGGTATAGAGTGTAGGGTATAGAGTGTAGAGTGTAGGGTATAGAGTGTATGGTATAGAGTGTATGGTATTGATTGTAGGGTATAGAGTGTAGGGAATAGAGTGTAGAGTGTAGGGTATAGAGTGTAGAGTGTAGGGTATAGAGTGTAGGGTATAGAGTGTAGAGTGTAGGGTATAGAGTGTAGGGTGTAGAGTGTAGGGTATAGAGTGTAGAGTGTAGGGTATAGAGTGTAGGGTATAGAGTGTAGGGTATAGAGTGTAGGGTATAGAGTGTAGAGTGTAGGGTATAGAGTGTAGAGTGTAGGGTATAGAGTGTAGAGTGTAAGGTATAGAGTGTAGGGTACAGAGTGTAGGGTATAGAGTGTAGGGTACAGAGTGTAGGGTATAGAGTGTAGAGTGTAGGGTATAGAGTGTAGGGTATAGAGTGTAGGGTATAGAGTGTAGAGTGTAGGGTATAGAGTGTAGGGTATAGAGTATAGAGTGTAGGGTATAGAGTGTAGGGTATAGAGTGTAGAGTGTAGAGTGTAGGGTATAGACTGTAGAGTGTAGGGTATAGAGTGTAGAGTGTAGGGTATAGAGTGTAGAGTGTAGGATATAGAGTGTAGGGTATAGAGTGTATGGAATAGAGTGTAGAGTGTAGGGTATAGAGTGTAGGGTATAGAGTGTATGGTATACAGTGTAGGGTATAGAGTGTAGGGTATAGAGTGTAGGGTATAGAGTGTATGGAATAGAGGGTAGGGTATAGAGTGTAGGGTATAGAGCGTAGGGTGTAGGATATAGAGTGTAGGGTATAGAGTGTAGGGTATAGAGTGTAGAGTGTAGGGTATAGAGTGTATGGTATAGAGTGTAGGGTGTAGAGTGTAGGGTATAGAGTGTAGGGTATAGAGTGTAGGGCATAGAGTGTATGGTGTAGGGTGTAGAGTGTATGGAATAGAGTGTAGGGTATAGATTGTATGGTATAGAGTTTAGAGTGTAGGGTATAGAGTGTAGGGTATAGAGTGTAGGGTATAGAGTGTAGAGTGTAGGGTATAGAGTGTAGGGTATAGAGTGTAGGGTATAGAGTGTAGAGTGTAGGGTATATAGTGTAGGGTATAGAGTGTTTGGTATAGAGTGTAAAGTATAGAGTGTAGAGTGTAGGGTATAGATTGTAGAGTATAGAGTGTAGGGTATAGAGTGTAGGGTATAGAGTGTATGGAATAGAGTGTATGGTATAGAGTGTAGGGTGTGGGGTATAGAGTGTGGAGTGTAGGCTATAGAGTGTATGATATAGAGTGTAGGGAATAGAGTGTAGGGTATAGAGTGTAGGGTATAGAGTGTATGGTTTAGATTGTAGGGTATAGAGTGTAGGGTATAGAGTGTAGAGTGTAGGGTATAGAGTGTAGAGTGTAGGGTATAGAGTGTAGAGTGTAGGGTATAGAGTGTAGGGTATAGAGTGTAGGGTACAGAGTGTAGGGAATAGAGTGTAGGGTATAGAGTGTAGAGTGTAGGGTATAAAGTGTAGGGTATAGAGTGTAGGGTGTAGGATATAGAGTTTAGGGTATAGAGTGTAGGGTATAGAGTGTAGAGTGTAGGGTATAGAGTGTATGGTATAGAGTGTAGGGTGTAGAGTGTAGGGTATAGAGTGTAGGGTATAGAGTGTAGGGTATAGAGTGTAGAAAGTAGGGTATTGAGTGTAGAGTGTAGGGTATAGAGTGTAGGTTATAGAGTGTAGGGTATAGAGTGTAGGGTATAGAGTGTAGAGTGTTGGGTATAGATTGTAGAGTGTAGAGTGTAGGGTATAGAGTGTAGGGCATAGAGTTTATGGAATAGAGTGTATGGTATAGAGTGTAGGGTATAGAGTGTAGGATATAGAGTGTAGAGTGTAGGGTATAGAGTGTAGGGTATAGAGTGTAGGGTATAGAGTATATGGTATAGAGTGTATGGTATAGATTGTAGGGTATAGAGTGTAGGGTATGGAGTGTATCGTGTAGGGTATAGAGTGTAGAGTGTAGGGAATAGAGTGCAGGGTATAGAGTGTAGAGTGTAGGGTATAGAGTGTAGGGTATAGAGTGTAGGGTATAGAGTGTAGGGTATAGAGTATAGAGTGTAGGGTATAGAGTGTATGGTATATAGTGTAGAGTGTAGAGTGTAGGGTATAGAGTGTAGAGTGTAGGGTATAGAGTGTAGGGTACAGAGTGTAGGTTATAGAGTGTAGGGTACAGAGTGTAGGGTATAGAGTGTAGAGTGTAGGGTATAGAGTGTAGGGTATAGAGTGTAGGGTATAGAGTGTAGTGTATAGAGTGTAAAGTGTAGGGTATAGAGTGTAGGGTATATAGTATAGAGTGTAGGGTATAGAGTGTAGGGTATAGAGTGTAGAGTGTAGGGATTACAGTGTAGGGCATAGAGTGTAGGGTATAGAGTGTATGGAATAGAGTGTAGGGTATAGAGTGTAGAGTGTAGGGTATAAAGTGTAGGGTATAGAGCGTAGGGTGTAGGATATAGAGTGTAGGGTATAGAGTGTAGAGTGTAGGGTATAGAGTGTATGGTATAGAGTGTAGAGTGTAGAGTGTAGGGTATAGAGTGTATGGTATAGATTGTAGAGTGTAGGGCATAGAGTGTATGGTGTAGGGTGTAGAGTGTATGGAATAGAGTGTAGAGTGTAGGGTGTAGAGTGTAGGGTATTGAGTGTAGGGTATAGAGTGTAGGGTATAGAGTGTAGAATGTAGGGAATAGAGTGTAGAGTGTAGGGTATAGAGTGTATGGTATAGATCGTAGAGTGTAGGGTATAGAGTGTAGGGTATTGAGTGTAGGGAATAGAGTGTAGAGTATAGAGTGTAGAGTGTAGAGTGTAGGGTATGGAGTGTAGAGTGTAGGGTATAGAGTGTAGGGTATATAGTGTAGGGTATAGAGTGTATGGTATAGAGTGTTTTGTATACAGTGTAGGGTATAGAGTGTTTGGTATAGAGTGTAGGGTATAGAGTATAGAGTTTAGAGTGTAGGGTATAGATTGTAGAGTGTAGAGTGTAGGGTATAGAGTGTAGGGCATAGAGTTTATAGAATAGAGTGTATGGTATAGAGTGTAGGGTATAGAGTGTAGGGTATAGAGTGTAGAGTGTAGGGTATAGAGTGTAGGGTATAGAGTGTAGGGTATAGAGTGTATGGTATAGAGTGTATGGTATTGATTGTAGGGTATAGAGTCTAGGGTACAGAGTGTAGGGTATAGAGTGTAGAGTGTAGGGTATAGAGTGTGGGGTATAGAGTGTAGGGTATAGAGTGTAGTGTATAGAGTGTAGAGTGTAGGGTATAGAGTGTAGGGTATAGAGTATAGAGTGTAGGGTATAAAGTATAGGGTATAGAGTGTAGAGTGTAGAGTGTAGGGTATAGAGTGTAGAGTGTAGGGTATAGAGTATAGGGTATAGAGTGTAGATTGTAGAGTGTAGGGTATAGAGTGTAGAGTGTAGGGTATAGAGTGTAGGGTATAGAGTGTAGGGTATAGAGTGTATGGAATAGAGTGTAGAGTGCAGGGAATAGAGTGTAGGGTATAGAATGTATGGTACAGAGTGTAGGGTATAGAGTGTAGGGTATAGAGTGTAGGGTGTAGAGTGAAGAGTGTAGGGATTAGAGTGTAGGGTATAGAGTGTAGGGTATAGAGTGTATGGAATAGAGTGTAGGGTCTAGAGTGTAGAATGTATGGTATAGAGTGTAGGGTATAGAGCGTAGGGTGTAGGATATAGAGTGTAGGGTATAGAGGGTAGAGTGTAGGGTATAGAGTGTATGGTATAGAGTGTAGAGTGTAGAGTTTAGGGTATAGAGTGTATGGTATAGATTGTAGAGTGTAGGGCATAGAGTGTATGGTGTAGGGTGTAGAGTGTATGGAATAGAGTTTAGAGTGTAGGGTATAGAGTGTAGGGTATTGAGTGTAGGGTATAGAGTGTAGGGTATAGAGTGTAGAGTGTAGGGTATAGAGTGTAGAGTGTAGGGTATAGAGTGTATGGTATAGAGTGTAGATTGTAGGGTATAGAGTGTAGGTTATTGAGTGTAGGGTATAGAGTGTAGAGTATAGAGTGTAGAGTGTAGAGTGTAGGGTATGGAGTGTAGAGTGTAGGGTATAGAGTGTAGGGTATAGAGTGTGAGGGATAGAGTGTATGGTATAGAGTGTTTTGTATATAGTGTAGGGTATAGAGTGTTTGGTATTGAGTGTAGGGTATAGAGTGTAGAGTGTAGGGTATAGATTTTAGAGTGTAGAGTGTAGGGTATAGAGTGTATTGCATAGAGTTTATGGAATAGAGTGTATGGTATAGATTGTAGGGTATAGAGTGTAGGGTATAGAGTGTAGAGTGTAGGGTATAGAGTGTAGGGTATAGAGTGTATGGTATAGAGTGTATGGTATTGATTGTAGGTATAGAGTGTAGGGTATAGAGTGTAGAGTGTAGGGTATAGATTTTAGAGTGTAGAGTGTAGGGTATAGAGTGTATTGCATAGAGTTTATGGAATAGAGTGTATGGTATAGAGTGTAGGGTATAGAGTGTAGAGTGTAGGGTATAGAGTGTAGGGTATAGAGTGTATGGTATAGAGTGTATGGTATTGATTGTAGGGTATAGAGTGTAGGGTATAGAGTGTAGAATGTAGGGTATAGAGTGTAGAGTGTAGAGTATAGAGTGTAGTGTATAGAGTGTAGAGTGTAGGGTATAGAGTGTAGGGTATAGAGTGTAGGGTATAGAGTGTAGAGTGTAGGGTATAGAGTGTAGGGTATAGAGTATAGAGTGTAGGGTATAGAGTGTAGGGTATAGAGTGTAAAGTGTAGGGTATAGAGTGTAGAGTGTAGGGTATGGAGTGTAGAGTGTAGGGTATAGAGTGTAGGGTATAGAGTGTGAGGGATAGAGTGTATGGTATAGAGTGTTTTGTATATAGTGTAGGGTATAGAGTGTTTGGTATAGAGTGTAGGGTATAGAGTGTAGAGTGTAGGGTATAGATTTTAGAGTGTAGAGTGTAGGGTATAGAGTGTATTGCATAGAGTTTATGGAATAGAGTGTATGGTATAGAGTGTAGGGTATAGAGTGTAGGGTATAGAGTGTAGAGTGTAGGGTATAGAGTGTAGGGTATAGAGTGTAGAATGTAGGGTATAGAGTGTAGAGTGTAGAGTATAGAGTGTAGTGTATAGAGTGTAGAGTGTAGGGTATAGAGTGTAGGGTATAGAGTGTAGAGTGTAGGGTATAGAGTGTAGGGTATAGAGTATAGAGTGTAGTGTATAGAGTGTAGGGTATAGAGTGTAAAGTGTAGGGTATAGAGTGTAGAGTGTAGGGTATAGATTGTAGAGTGTAGGGTATAGAGTGCAGGGTACAGAGTGTAGGGTATAGAGTGTAGGGTACAGAGTGTAGGGTATAGAGTGTAGAGTGTAGGGTATAGAGTGTAGGGTATAGAGTGTAGGGTATAGAGTGTAGAGTGTAGGGCATAGAGTGTTGGGTATAGAGTATAGAGTGTAGGGTATAGAGTGTAGGGTATAGAGTGTAGAGTGTAGAGTGTAGGGTATAGAGTGTAGAGTGTAGGGTATAGAGAGTAGAGTGTAGGGTATAGAGTGTAGAGTGTAGGGTATGGAGTGTAGGGTATAGAGTATAGAGTGTTGGGTATAGAGTGTAGGGTATAGAGTGTATGGAATAGAGTGTAGAGTGTAGAGTGTAGGGTATAGAGTGTATGGTATAGAGTGTAGGGTATAGAGTGTAGGGTATAGAGTGTATGGTATAGATTGTAGGGTATAGAGTGTAGGGTGTAGAGTGTAGGGTATAGAGTGTAGAGTGTAGGGTATAGAGTGTAGGGTATAGAGTGTAGAGTGTAGGGTATAGAGTGTAGGGTATAGAGTGTAGGGTATAGAGTGAAGAGTGTAGGGTATAGAGTGTAGGGTATAGAATATAGAGTGTAGGCTATAGAGTGTAGGGTATAGATTGTAGAGTGTAGGGATTAGAGTGTAGGGTATATAGTGTAGGGTATAGAGTGTAGAGTGTAGGGTATAGAGTGTAGGGTATAAAGTATAGAGTGTAGGGTATAGAGTGTAGGGTATAGAGTGTATGGAATAGAGTGTAGGGTATAGAGTGTAATGTATAGAGTGTAGGGTATAGAGTGTAGAGTGTAAGGATTAGAGTGTAAGGTATAGAGTGTAGGGTATAGAGTGTATGGAATAGAGTGTACGGTATAGAGTGTAGAGCGTAGGGTATAGAGTGTAGGGTATAGAGTGTAGGGTATAGAGTGCAGAGTGTAGGGTATAGAGTTTATGGTATAGAGTGTAGGGTGTAGAGTGTAGGGTATAGAGTGTAGGGTATAGGGTGTAGAGTGTAGGGTATAGAGTGTATGGTATAGAGTGTAGGGTGTAGAGTGTATGGTATAGAGTGTAGGGTATAGAGTGTATGGTATAGAGTGTAGAGTGTAGAGTATAGAGTGTAGGGTATAGAGTGTAGAGTGTAGGGTATAGAGTGTATGGTATAGAGTGTAGAGTGTAGGGTATAGAGTGTAGGGTATTGAGTCTAGGGTATAGAGTGTAGGGTATAGAGTGTAGAGTGTAGGGTATAGATTGGAGGGTATAGAGTGTAGGGTATAGAGTGTAAGGTATCGAGTGTAGAGTGTAGGGTATAGAGTGTATGGTATAAAGTGTAGAGTGTAGGGTATAGAAAGTAGGGTATTGAGTGTAGGGTATAGAGTGTAGGGTATAGAGTGTAGAGTGTAGGGTATAGAGTGTGGGGTATAGAGTGTAGAGTGTAGGGTATAGAGTGTAGGGTATAGAGTGTAGGGTATAGAGTGTAAGGTATAGAGTGTAGGGTATAGAGTGTATGGTATATAGTGTAGGGTATAGAGTGTTTGGTATAGAGTGTAGGGTATATAGTGTAGAGTGTTGGGTATAGATTGTAGAGTGTACAGTGTAGGGTATAGAGTGTAGTGCATAGAGTTTATGGAATAGAGTGTATGGTATAGATTGTAGGGTATAGAGTGTAGGATATAGAGTGTAGAGTGTAGGGTATAGAGTGTAGGGTATAGAGTGTAGGGTATAGAGTGAAGAGTGTAGGGTATAGAGTGTAGGGTATAGAATATAGAGTGTAGGCTATAGAGTGTAGGGTATAGATTGTAGAGTGTAGGGATTAGAGTGTAGGGTATATAGTGTAGGGTATAGAGTGTAGAGTGTAGGGTATAGAGTGTAGGGTATAGAGTATAGAGTGTAGGGTATAGAGTGTAGGGTATAGAGTGTATGGAATAGAGTGTAGGGTATAGAGTGTAATGTATAGAGTGTAGGGTATAGAGTGTAGAGTGTAAGGATTAGAGTGTAAGGTATAGAGTGTAGGGTATAGAGTGTATGGAATAGAGTGTACGGTATAGAGTGTAGAGCGTAGGTTATAGAGTGTAGGGTATAGAGTGCAGAGTGTAGGGTATAGAGTTTATGGTATAGAGTGTAGGGTGTAGAGTGTAGGGTATAGAGTGTAGGGTGTAGAGTGTATGGTATAGAGTGTAGGGTATAGAGTGTATGGCATAGAGTGTAGAGTGTAGAGTATAGAGTGTAGGGTATAGAGTGTAGAGTGTAGGGTATAGAGTGTATGGTATAGAGTGTAGAGTGTAGGGTATAGAGTGTAGGGTATTGAGTGTAGGGTATAGAGTGTAGGGTATAGAGTGTAGAGTGTAGGGTATAGATTGGAGGGTACAGAGTGTAGAGTATAGAGTGTAAGGTATCGAGTGTAGAGTGTAGGGTATAGAGTGTATGGTATAGAGTGTAGAGTGTAGGGTATAGAAAGTAGGGTATTGAGTGTAGGGTATAGAGTGTAGGGTATAGAGTGTAGAGTGTAGGGTATAGTGTGTAGAGTGTAGGGTATAGAGTGTATGGTATAGAGTGTAGAGTGTAGGGTATAGAAAGTAGGGTATTGAGTGTAGGGTATAGAGTGTAGGCTATAGAGTGTAGAGTGTAGGGTATAGAGTGTAGAGTGTAGGGTATAGAGTGTAGGGTATAGAGTGTAAGGTATAGAGTGTAGGGTATAGAGTGTATGGTATATAGTGTAGGGTATAGAGTGTTTGGTATAGAGTGTAGGGTATAGAGTGTAGAGTGTTGGGTATAGATTGTAGAGTGTAGAGTGTAGGGTATAGAGTGTAGGGCATAGAGTTTATGGAATAGAGTGTATGGTATAGATTGTAGGGTATAGAGTGTAGGGTATAGAGTGTAGAGTGTAGGGTATAGAGTGTAGGGTATAGAGTGTAGGGTATAGAGTGAAGAGTGTAGGGTATAGAGTGTAGGGTATGGAATATAGAGTGTAGGCTATAGAGTGTAGGGTATAGATTGTAGAGTGTAGGGATTAGAGTGTAGGGTATATAGTGTAGGGTATAGAGTGTAGAGTGTAGGGTATAGAGTGTAGGGTATAGAGTGTAGGGTATAGAGTGTAGGGTATAGAGTGTAGAGTGTAGGGTATAGATTGGAGGGTATAGAGTGTAGAGTATAGAGTGTAAGGTATCGAGTGTAGAGTGTAGGGTATAGAGTGTATGGTATAGAGTGTAGAGTGTAGGGTATAGAAAGTAGGGTATTGAGTGTAGGGTATAGAGTGTAGGGTATAGAGTGTAGAGTGTAGGGTATAGTGTGTAGAGTGTAGGGTATAGAGTGTATGGTATAGAGTGTAGAGTGTAGGGTATAGAAAGTAGGGTATTGAGTGTAGGGTATAGAGTGTAGGCTATAGAGTGTAGAGTGTAGGGTATAGAGTGTAGAGTGTAGGGTATAGAGTGTAGGGTATAGAATGTAAGGTATAGAGTGTAGGGTATAGAGTGTATGGTATATAGTGTAGGGTATAGAGTGTTTGGTATAGAGGGTAGGGTATAGAGTGTAGAGTGTTGGGTATAGATTGTAGAGTGTAGGGTATAGAGTGTAGGGCATAGAGTTTATGGAATAGAGTGTATGGTATAGATTGTAGGGTATAGAGTGTAGGGTATAGAGTGTAGAGTGTAGGGTATAGAGTGTAGGGTATAGAGTGTAGGGCATAGAGTGAAGAGTGTAGGGTATAGAGTGTAGGGTATAGAATATAGAGTGTAGGCTATAGAGTGTAGGGTATCGATTGTAGAGTGTAGGGATTAGAGTGTAGGGTATATAGTGTAGGGTATAGAGTGTAGAGTGTAGGGTATAGAGTGTAGGATATAGAGTGTAGGGTATAGAGTGTATGGAATAGAGTGTAGGCTATAGAGTGTAATGTATAGAGTGTAGGGTATAGAGTGTAGAGTGTAAGGATTAGAGTGTAAGGTATAGAGTGTAGGGTATATAGTGTATGGAATAGAGTGTACGGTATAGAGTGTAGGGTATAGAGTGTAGGGTATAGAGTGCAGAGTGTAGGGTATAGATTTGAGGGTATAGAGTGTAGGGTATAGAGTGTAAGGTATCGAGTGTAGAGTGTAGGGTATAGAGTGTATGGTATAGAGTGTAGAGTGTAGGGTATAGAAAGTAGGGTATTGAGTGTAGGGTATAGAGTGTAGGGTATAGAGTGTAGAGTGTAGGGTATAGTTTGGAGGGTATAGAGTGTAGGGTATAGAGTGTAAGGTATCGAGTGTAGAGTGTAGGGTATAGAGTGTATGGTATAGAGTGTAGAGTGTAGGGTATAGAAAGTAGGGTATTGAGTGTAGGGTATAGAGTGTAGGGTATAGAGTGTAGAGTGTAGGGTATAGTGTGTAGAGTGTAGGGTATAGAGTGTATGGTATAGAGTGTAGAGTGTAGGGTATAGAAAGTAGGGTATTGAGTGTAGGGTATAGAGTGTAGGCTATAGAGTGTAGAGTGTAGGGTATAGAGTGTAGAGTGTAGGGTATAGAGTGTAGGGTATAGAGTGTAGGGTATAGAGTGTAAGGTATAGAGTGTAGGGTATAGAGTGTATGGTATATAGTGTAGGGTATAGAGTGTTTGGTATAGAGTGTAGGGTATAGAGTGTAGAGTGTTGGGTATAGATTGTAGAGTGTAAAGTGTAGGGTATAGAGTGTAGGGCATAGAGTTTATGGAATAGAGTGTATGGTATAGATTGTAGGGTATAGAGTGTAGGGTATAGAGTGTAGGGTATAGAGTGAAGAGTGTAGGGTATAGAGTGTAGGGTATAGAATATAGAGTGTAGGCTATAGAGTGTAGGGTATAGATTGGAGAGTGTAGGGATTAGAGTGTAGGGTATATAGTGTAGGGTATAGAGTGTAGAGTGTAGGGTATAGAGTGTAGGGTATAGAGTGTAGGGTATAGAGTGTAGGGTATAGAGTGTATGGAATAGAATGTAGGCTATAGAGTGTAATGTATAGAGTGTAGGGTATAGAGTGTAGAGTGTAAGGATTAGAGTGTAAGGTATAGAGTGTAGGGTATAGAGTGTATGGAATAGAGTGTACGGTATAGAGTGTAGAGCGTAGGGTATAGAGTGTAAGGTATAGAGTGTAGGGTATAGAGTGCAGAGTGTAGGGTATAGAGTTTATGGTATAGAGTGTAGGGTGTAGAGTGTAGGGTATAGAGTGTAGGGTATAGAGTGTAGAGTGTAGGGTATAGAGTGTAGGGTATAGAGTGTATGGTATAGAGTGTAGGGTGTAGAGTGTATGGTATAGAGTGTAGGGTGTAGAGTGTATGGTATAGAGTGTAGAGTGTAGAGTATAGAGTGTAGGGTATGGAGTGTAGAGTGTAGGGTATAGAGTGTATGGTATAGAGTGTAGAGTGTAGGGTATAGAGTGTAGGGTATTGAGTGTAGGGTATAGAGTGTAGGCTATAGAGTGTAGAGTGTAGGGTATAGATTGGAGGGTAAAGAGTGTAGGGTATAGAGTGTAAGGTATCGAGTGTAGGGTGTAGGGTATAGAGTGTATGGTATAGAGTGTAGAGTGTAGTGTATAGAAAGTAGGGTATTGAGTGTAGGGTATAGAGTGTAGGGTATAGAGTGTAGAGTGTAGGGTATAGAATGTAGAGTGTAGGGTATAAAGTGTATGGTATAGAGTGTAGAGTGTAGGGTATAGAAAGTAGGGTATTGAGTGTAGGGTATAGAGTGTAGGCTATAGAGTGTAGAGTGTAGGGTATAGAGTGTAGGGTATAGAGTGTAGGGTATAGAGTGTAAGGTATAGAGTGTAGGGTATAGAGTGTATGGTATATAGTGTAGGGTATAGAGTGTTTGGTATAGAGTGTAGGGTATAGAGTGTAGAGTGTTGGGTATAGATTGTAGAGTGTAGAGTGTAGGGTACAGAGTGTAGGGCATAGAGTTTATGGAATAGAGTGTATGGTATAGATTGTAGGGTATAGAGTGTAGGGTATAGAGTGTAGAGTGTAGGGTATAGAGTGTAGGGTATAGAGTGTAAAGCATAGAGTGAAGAGTGTAGGGTATAGAGTGTAGGGTATAGAATATAGAGTGTAGGCTATAGAGTGTAGGGTATAGATTGTAGAGTGTAGGGATTAGAGTGTAATGTATAGAGTGTAGGGTATAGAGTGTAGAGTGTAAGGATTAGAGTGTAAGGTATAGAGTGTAGGGTATAGAGTGTATGGAATAGAGTGTACGGTATAGAGTGTAGAGCGTAGGGTATAGAGTGTAGGGTATAGAGTGTAGGGTATAGAGTGCAGACTGTAGGGTATGGAGTTTATGGTATAGAGTGTAGGGTGTAGAGTGTAGGGTATAGAGTGTAGGGTATAGAGTGTAGAGTATAGGGTATAGAGTGTATGGTATAGAGTGTAGGGTGTAGAGTGTATGTTATAGAGTGTTGGGTATAGAGTGTATGGTATAGAGTGTAGAGTGTAGGGTATAGAGTGTAGGGTATTGAATGTAGGGTATAGAGTGTAGGGTATAGAGTGTAGAGTGTAGGGTATAGATTGGAGGGTATAGAGTGTAGGGTATAGAGTGTAAGGTATCGAGTGTAGAGTGTAGGGTATAGAGCGTATGGTATAGAGTGTAGAGTGTAGGGTATAGAAAGTAGGGTATTGAGTGTAGGGTATAGAGTGTAGGGTATATTGTGTAGAGTGTAGGGTATAGAGTGTAGAGTGTAGGGTATAGAGTGTATGGTATAGAGTGTAGAGTGTAGGGTATAGAAAGTAGGGTATTGAGTGTAGTGTAGGGTATAGAGTGTAGAGTGTAGGGTATAGAGTGTAGGCTATAGAGTGTAGAGTGTAGGGTATAGAGTGTAGAGTGTAGGGTATAGAGTGTAGGGTATAGAGTGTAGGGTATAGAGTGTAAGGTATAGAGTGTAGGGTATAGAGTGTATGGTATATAGTGTAGGGTATAGTGTGTTTGGTATAGAGTGTAGGGTATAGAGTGTAGAGTGTTGGGTATAGATTGTAGAGTGTAGAGTGTAGGGTATAGAGTGTAGGGCATAGAGTTTATGGAATAGAGTGTATGGTATAGATTGTAGGGTATAGAGCGTAGGGTATAGATTGTAGGGTATAGAGTGTAGAGTGTAGGGTATAGAGTGTAGGGTATACAGTGTAGGGTATAGAGTATATGGTATAGAGTGTATGGTATAGATTGTAGGGTATAGAGTATAGAGTGTGGTGTATAGAGTGTAGGGTATAGAGTGTAGAGTATAGGGTATAGAGTGTAGAGTGTAGGGTATAGAGTGTAGAGTGTAGGGTATAGAGTGTAGGGTACAGAGTGTAGGGTATAGAGTGTAGGGTACAGAGTGTAGGGTATAGAGTGGAGAGTGTAGGGTATAGAGTGTAGGGTATAGAGTGTAGTGTATAGAGTGTAGTGTATAGAGTGTAGAGTGTAGGGTATAGAGTGTAGGGTATAGAGTGTATGGTATAGAGTGTAGGGTATAGAGTGTAGGGTATAGAGTGTAGGGTATAGAGTGTAGAGTGTAGGGATTAGAGTGTAGGGTATAGAGTGTAGGGTATATAGTGTATGGAATAGAGTGTAGGGTATATAGTGTAGAGTGTAGGGTATAGAGTGTAGGGTATAGAGTGTAGGGTATATAGTGTATGGAATAGAGTGTAGGGTATATAGTGTAGAGTGTAGGGTATAGAGTGTAGGGTATAGAGTGTAGGGTATAGAGTGTAGGATATAGAGTGTAGGGTATAGAGTGTAGAGTGTAGGGATTAGAGTGTAGGGTATAGAGTGTAGCGTATAGAGTGTATGGAATAGAGTGTAGGGTATATAGTGTAGTGTGTAGGATATAGAGTGTAGGGTATAGAGTGTAGAGTGTAGGGTATAGAGTGTATGGTATAGAGAGTAAAGTGTAGGGTATAGAGTGTATGGTATAGATTGTAGAGTGTAGGGCATAGAGTGTATGGTGTAGGGTGTAGAGTGTATGGAATAGAGTGTAGAGTGTAGGGTATAGAGTGTAGGGTATTGAGTGTAGGGTATAGAGTATAGGGTATAGAGTGTAGAGTGTAGGGTATAGAGTGTAGAGTGTAGGGTATAGAGTGTATGGTATAGAGTGCAGAGTGTAGGGTATAGAGTGTAGGGTATTGAGTGTAGGGTATAGACTGTAGGGTATAGAGCATAGGGTGTAGGATATAGAGTGTAGGGTATAGAGTGTAGGGTATAGAGTGTATGGTATAGAGTGTAGAGTGTAGGGTATAGAGTGTAGGGTATTGAGTGTTGGGTATAGAGTGTAGGGTATAGATTGTAGAGTGTAGGGTATAGAGTGTAGGGTATAGAGTGTATGGTATAGAGTGTAGAGTGTAGGGTATAGAGTGTAGGGTATTGAGTGTAGGGTATAGAGTGTAGAGTATAGAGTGTAGAGTGTAGGGTATAGAGTGTAGGGTATAGAGTGTTTGGTATAGAGTGTAGAGTATAGAGTGTAGAGTGTAGGGTATAGATTGTAGAGTGTAGGGTATAGAGTGTAGGGCATAGAGTTTATGGAATAGAGTGTATGGTATAGAGTGTAGGGTATAGAGTGTAGGGTATAGAGTGTAGAGTGTAGGGTATAGAGTGTAGGGTGTAGAGTGTAGGGTATAGAGTGTATGGTATAGAGTGTATGGTATTGATTGTAGGGTATAGAGTGTAGGGTATAGAGTGTAGAGTGTAGAGTATAGAGTGTAGAGTGTAGGGTATAGAGTTTAGGGTATAGAGTGTAGAGTGTAGGGTATAGAGTGTAGGGTGTAGAATGTAGGGTATAGAGTGTAGAGTGTAGGGTATAGAGTGTAGGGTATAGAGTGTAGGGTATAGAGTGTAGGGTATAGAGTATAGGGTATAGAGTGTAGAGTGTAGAGTGTAGGGTATAGAGTGTAGAGTGTAGGGTATAGAGTGTAGAGTGTAAGGTATAGAGTGTAGGGTACAGAGTGTAGGGTATAGAGTGTAGGGTACAGAGTGTAGGGTATAGAGTGTAGAGTGTAGGGTATAGAGTGTAGGGTATAGAGTGTAGGGTATAGAGTGTAGAGTGTAGGGTATAGAGTGTAGGGTATAGAGTATAGAGTGTAGGGTATAGAGTGTAGAGTGTAGAGTGTAGGGTATAGAGTGTAGAGTGTAGGGTATAGAGTGTAGAGTGTAGGGTATAGAGTGCAGAGTGTAGGATATAGAGTGTAGGGTATAGAGTGTATGGAATAGAGTGTAGAGTGTAGGGTATAGAGTGTAGGGTATAGAGTGTATGGTATACAGTGTAGGGTATAGAGTGTATTGTATAGAGTGTAGGGTATAGAGTGTAGAGTGTAGGGATTAGAGTGTAGGGTATAGAGTGTAGGGTATAGAGTGTATGGAAGAGAGGGTAGGGTATAGAGTGTAGGGTATAGAGCGTAGGGTGTAGGATATAGAGTGTAGGGTATAGAGTGTAGGGTATAGAGTGTAGAGTGTAGGGTATAGAGTGTATGGTATAGAGTGTAGGGTGTAGAGTGTAGGGTATAGAGTGTAGGGTATAGAGTGTAGGGCATAGAGTGTATGGTGTAGGGCGTAGAGTGTATGGAATAGAGTGTAGGGTATAGATTGTATGGTATAGAGTTTAGAGTGTAGGGTATAGAGTGTAGGGTATAGAGTGTAGGGTATAGAGTGTAGAGTGTAGGGTATATAGTGTAGGGTATAGAGTGTTTGGTATAGAGTGTAAAGTATAGAGTGTAGAGTGTAGGGTATAGATTGTAGAGTATAGAGTGTAGGGTATAGAGTGTATGGAATAGAGTGTATGGTATAAAGTGTAGGGTGTAGAGTGTAGGGTATAGAGTGTGGAGTGTAGGCTATAGAGTGTATGATATAGAGTGTAGGGTATAGAGTGTAGGGTATAGAGTGTAGAGTGTAGGGTATAGAGTGTAGGGTAAAGAGTGTATGGTATAGAGCGTATAGATTGTAGGGTATAGAGTGTAGGGTATAGAGTGTAGAGTGTAGGGTATAGGGTATAGAGTGTAGGGTATAGAGCGTAGGGTGTAGGATATAGAGTTTAGGGTATAGAGTGTAGGGTATAGAGTGTAGAGTGTAGGGTATAGAGTGTATGGTATAGAGTGTAGGGTGTAGAGTGTAGGGTATAGAGTGTAGGGTATAGAGTGTAGGGTATAGAGTGTAGAGTGTAGGGCATAGAGTGTAGAGAATAGAGTGTAGGGTATAGATTGTATGGTATAGAGTTTAGAGTGTAGGGTATATAGTGTAGGGTATAGAGTGTAGAGTGTAGAGTGTAGGATATAGAGTGTAGAGTGTAGGGTATAGAGTGTAGGGTATAGACTGTAGAGTGTAGGGTATAGAGTGTAGTGTATAGAGTGTACGGTATATAGTGTAGGGTATAGAGTGTTTGGTACAGAGTGTAAGGTATAGAGTGTAGAGTATAGGGTATAGATTGTAGAGTGTAGAGTGTAGGGTATAGAGTGTAGGGTATAGAGTGTATGGAATAGAGTGTATGGTATAGAGTGTAGGGTGTAGAGTGTAGGGTATAGAGTGTAGAGTGTGGGGTATAGAGTGTAGAGTGTAGGCTATAGAGTGTATGGTATAGAGTGTAGGGTGTAGAGTGTAGGGTATAGAGTGTAGAGTGTAGGGTATAGAGTGTAGGGTATAGAGTGTAGGGTATAGAGTGTAGGGTTTAGAGTGTAGGGAATAGAGTGTAGAGTGTAGGGTATAAAGTGTAGGGTATAGAGTGTAGGGTGTAGAGTGTAGGGTATAGAGTGTAGAGTGTAGGGTATAGAGTGTATGGTATAACGTGTAGGGTATAGAGTGCAGGGTGTAGAGTGTAGGGTATAGAGTGTAGGGTATAGAGTGTATGGTATAGAGTGTATGGTATATAGTGTAGGGTATATAGTGTTTGGTATAGAGTGTAGGGTATAGAGTGTAGAGTGTTGGGTATCGATTGTAGAGTGTAGAGAGTAGGGTATAGAGTGTAGGGCATAGAGTTTATGGAATAGAGTGTATGGTATAGAGTGTAGGGTATAGAGTGTAGGGTATAGAGTGTAGAGTGTAGGGTATAGAGTGTAGGGTATAGAGTGTAGGGTATAGAGTATATGGTATAGAGTGTATGGCATAGATTGTAGGGTATAGAGTGTAGGGTATAGAGTGTAGAGTGTAGGGTATAGAGTGTAGAGTTTAGGGTATAGAGTGCAGGGTTATAGAGTGTAGAGTGTAGGGTATAGAGTGTATGGTATATAGTGTAGAGTGTAGAGTGTAGGGTATAGAGTGTAGAGTGTGGGGTATAGAGTGTAGGGTACAGAATGTAGGGTATAGAGTGTAGAGTACAGAGTGTAGGGTATAGAGTGTAGAGTGTAGGGTATAGAGTGTAGGGTATAGAGTGTAGGGTATAGAGTGTAGTATATAGAGTGTAGAGTGTAGGGTATAGAGTGTAGGGTATAGAGTATAGAGTGTAGGGTATAGAGTATAGGGTATAGAGTGTAGAGTGTAGGGTATAGAGTGTAGAGTGTAGGGTATAGAGTGTAGGGTATAGAGTGCAGGGTATAGAGTGTAGGGTATAGAGTGAATGGAATAGAGTGTATGGTATAGAGTGTAGGGTGTGGGGTATAGAGTGTGGAGTGTAGGCTATAGAGTGTATGATATAGAGTGTAGGGTATAGAGTGTAGAGTGTAGGGTATAGAGTGTAGGGCATAGAGTTTATGGAATAGAGTGTATGGTATAGAGTGTAGGGTATAGAGTGTAGGGTATAGAGTGTAGAGTGTAGGGTATAGAGTGTATGGTATAGAGTGTAGGGTATAGAGTATATGGTATAGAGTGTATAATATAGATTGTAGGGTATAGAGTGTAGGGTATAGAGTGTAGAGTGTAGGGTATAGAGTGTAGAGTGTAGGGTATAGAGTGTAGGGTATAGAGTGTAGAGTGTAGGGTATAGAGTGTATGGTATAACGTGTAGGGTATAGAGTGCAGGGTGTAGAGTGTAGGGTATAGAGTGTAGGGTATAGAGTGTATGGTATAGAGTGTATGGTATATAGTGTAGGGTATATAGTGTTTGGTATAGAGTGTAGGGTATAGAGTGTAGAGTGTTGGGTATCGATTGTAGAGTGTAGAGAGTAGGGTATAGAGTGTAGGGCATAGAGTTTATGGAATAGAGTGTATGGTATAGAGTGTAGGGTATAGAGTGTAGGGTATAGAGTGTAGAGTGTAGGGTATAGAGTGTAGGGTATAGAGTGTAGGGTATAGAGTATATGGTATAGAGTGTATGGCATAGATTGTAGGGTATAGAGTGTAGGGTATAGAGTGTAGAGTGTAGGGTATAGAGTGTAGAGTTTAGGGTATAGAGTGCAGGGTTATAGAGTGTAGAGTGTAGGGTATAGAGTGTATGGTATATAGTGTAGAGTGTAGAGTGTAGGGTATAGAGTGTAGAGTGTAGGGTATAGAGTGTAGGGTACAGAATGTAGGGTATAGAGTGTAGAGTACAGAGTGTAGGGTATAGAGTGTAGAGTGTAGGGTATAGAGTGTAGGGTATAGAGTGTAGGGTATAGAGTGTAGTATATAGAGTGTAGAGTGTAGGGTATAGAGTGTAGGGTATAGAGTATAGAGTGTAGGGTATAGAGTATAGGGTATAGAGTGTAGAGTGTAGGGTATAGAGTGTAGAGTGTAGGGTATAGAGTGTAGGGTATAGAGTGCAGGGTATAGAGTGTAGGGTATAGAGTGAATGGAATAGAGTGTATGGTATAGAGTGTAGGGTGTGGGGTATAGAGTGTGGAGTGTAGGCTATAGAGTGTATGATATAGAGTGTAGGGTATAGAGTGTAGGGTATAGAGTGTAGAGTGTAGGGTATAGAGTGTAGGGCATAGAGTTTATGGAATAGAGTGTATGGTATAGAGTGTAGGGTATAGAGTGTAGGGTATAGAGTGTAGAGTGTAGGGTATAGAGTGTATGGTATAGAGTGTAGGGTATAGAGTATATGGTATAGAGTGTATGGTATAGATTGTAGGGTATAGAGTGTAGGGTATAGAGTGTAGAGTGTAGGGTATAGAGTGTAGAGTGTAGGGTATAGAGTGCAGGGTATAGAGTGTAGAGTGAAGGGTATAGAGTGTAGGGTATAGAGTGTAGGGTATAGAGTATCGAGTGTAGTGTATAGAGTGTAGGGTATAGAGTGTAGAGTGTAGAGTGTAGGGTATAGAGTGTAGAGTGTAGGGTATAGAGTGAAGAGTGTAGGGTATAGAGTGTAGGGAATAGAGTGTAGGGTACAGAGTGTAGGGTATAGAGTGTAGAGTGTAGGGTATAGAGTGTAGGGTATAGAGTGTAGTGTATAGAGTGTAGTGTATAGAGTCTAGAGTGTAGGGTATAGAGTGTAGGGTATAGAGTATAGAGTGTAGGGTATAGAGTATAGGGTATAGAGTGTAGAGTGTAGGGTATAGAGTGTAGAGTGTAGGGTATAGAGTGTAGGGTATAGAGTGTAGGGTATAGAGTGTATGGAATAGAGTGTAGAGTGTAGGGTATAGAGTGTAGGGTATAGAGTGTATGGTATAGAGTGTAGGGTATAGAGTATGGAGTGTAGTGTATAGAGTGTAGGGTATAGAGTGTAGAGTGTAGAGTGTAGGGTATAGAGTGTAGAGTGTAGGGTAGAGAGTGAAGAGTGTAGGGTATAGAGTGTAGGGAATAGAGTGTAGGGTACAGAGTGTAGGGTATAGAGTGTAGAGTGTAGGGTATAGAGTGTAGGGTATAGAGTGTAGGGTATAGAGTGTAGGGTATAGAGTGTAAGGTATAGAGTGTAGGGTATAGAGTGTATGGTATATAGTATAGGGTATAGTGTGTTTGGTATAGAGTGTAGGGTATAGAGTGTAGAGTGTTGGGTAAAGATTGTAGAGTGTAGAGTGTAGGGTATAGAGTGTAGGGCATAGAGTTTATGGAATAGAGTGTATGGTATAGATTGTAGGGTATAGAGTGTAGGGTATAGAATGTAGGGTATAGAGTGTAGAGTGTAGGGTATAGAGTGTAGGGTATACAGTGTAGGGTATAGAGTATATGGTATAGAGTGTATGGTATAGATTGTAGGGTATAGAGTGTAGGGTATAGAGTGTAGAGTGTAGGGTATAGAGTGTAGAGTGTAGGGTATAGAGTGCAGGGTATAGAGTGTAGAGTGTAGGGTATAGAGTGTATGGTATAGAGTGTAGGGTATAGAGTATAGAGTGTGGTGTATAGAGTGTAGGGTATAGAGTGTAGAGTATAGGGTATAGAGTGTAGAGTGTAGGGTATAGAGTGTAGAGTGTAGGGTATAGAGTGTAGGGTACAGAGTGTAGGGTATAGAGTGTAGGGTACAGAGTGTAGAGTGTTGGGTAAAGATTGTAGAGTGTAGAGTGTAGGGTATAGAGTGTAGGGCATAGAGTTTATGGAATAGAGTGTATGGTATAGATTGTAGGGTATAGAGTGTAGGGTATAGAATGTAGGGTATAGAGTGTAGAGTGTAGGGTATAGAGTGTAGGGTATACAGTGTAGGGTATAGAGTATATGGTATAGAGTGTATGGTATAGATTGTAGGGTATAGAGTGTAGGGTATAGAGTGTAGAGTGTAGGGTATAGAGTGTAGAGTGTAGGGTATAGAGTGCAGGGTATAGAGTGTAGAGTGTAGGGTATAGAGTGTATGGTATAGAGTGTAGGGTATAGAGTATAGAGTGTGGTGTATAGAGTGTAGGGTATAGAGTGTAGAGTATAGGGTATAGAGTGTAGAGTGTAGGGTATAGAGTGTAGAGTGTAGGGTATAGAGTGTAGGGTACAGAGTGTAGGGTATAGAGTGTAGGGTACAGAGTGTAGGGTATAGAGTGGAGAGTGTAGGGTATAGAGTGTAGGGTATAGAGTGTAGTGTATAGAGTGTAGTGTATAGAGTGTAGAGTGTAGGGTATAGAGTGTAGGGTATAGAGTGTATGGTATAGAGTGTAGGGTATAGAGTGTAGGGTATAGAGTGTAGAGTGTAGGGATTAGAGTGTAGGGTATAGAGTGTAGGGTATATAGTGTATGGAATAGAGTGTAGGGTATATAGTGTAGAGTGTAGGGTATAGAGTGTAGGGTATAGAGTGTAGGGTATAGAGTGTAGGGTATAGAGTGTAGGGTATAGAGTGTAGGGTATAGAGTGTAGAGTGTAGGGATTAGAGTGTAGGGTATAGAGTGTAGCGTATAGAGTGTATGGAATAGAGTGTAGGGTATATAGTGTAGTGTGTAGGATATAGAGTGTAGGGTATAGAGTTTAGAGTGTAGGGTATAGAGTGTATGGTATAGAGAGTAAAGTGTAGGGTATAGAGTGTATGGTATAGATTGTAGAGTGTAGGGCATAGAGTGTATGGTGTAGGGTGTAGAGTGTATGGAATAGAGTGTAGAGTGTAGGGTATAGAGTGTAGGGTATTGAGTGTAGGGTATAGAGTGTAGGGTATAGAGTGTAGAGTGTAGGGTATAGAGTGTAGAGTGTAGGGTATAGAGTGTATGGTATAGAGTGCAGAGTGTAGGGTATAGAGTGTAGGGTATTGAGTGTAGGGTATAGACTGTAGGGTATAGAGCGTAGGGTGTAGGATATAGAGTGTAGGGTATAGAGTGTAGGGTATAGAGTGTATGGTATAGAGTGTAGAGTGTAGGGTATAGAGTGTAGGGTATTGAGTGTTGGGTATAGAGTGTAGGGTATAGATTGTAGAGTGTAGGGTATAGAGTGTAGAGTGTAGGGTATAGAGTGTATGGTATAGAGTGTAGAGTGTAGGGTATAGAGTGTAGGGTATTGAGTGTAGGGTATAGAGTGTAGAGTATAGAGTGTAGAGTGTAGGGTATAGAGTGTAGGGTATAGAGTGTTTGGTATAGAGTGTAGAGTATAGAGTGTAGAGTGTAGGGTATAGATTGTAGAGTGTAGGGTATAGAGTGTAGGGCATAGAGTTTATGGAATAGAGTGTATGGTATAGAGTGTAGGGTATAGAGTGTAGGGTATAGAGTGTAGAGTGTAGGGTATAGAGTGTAGGGTGTAGAGTGTAGGGTATAGAGTGTATGGTATAGAGTGTATGGTATTGATTGTAGGGTATAGAGTGTAGGGTATAGAGTGTAGAGTGTAGAGTATAGAGTGTAGAGTGTAGGGTATAGAGTTTAGGGTATAGAGTGTAGAGTGTAGGGTATAGAGTGTAGGGTGTAGAATGTAGGGTATAGAGTGTAGAGTGTAGGGTATAGAGTGTAGGGTATAGAGTGTAGGGTATAGAGTGTAGGGTATAGAGTATAGGGTATAGAGTGTAGAGTGTAGAGTGTAGGGTATAGAGTGTAGAGTGTAGGGTATAGAGTGTAGAGTGTAAGGTATAGAGTGTAGGGTACAGAGTGTAGGGTATAGAGTGTAGGGTACAGAGTGTAGGGTATAGAGTGTAGAGTGTAGGGTATAGAGTGTAGGGTATAGAGTGTAGGGTATAGAGTGTAGAGTGTAGGGTATAGAGTGTAGGGTATAGAGTATAGAGTGTAGGGTATAGAGTGTAGAGTGTAGAGTGTAGGGTATAGAGTGTAGAGTGTAGGGTATAGAGTGTAGAGTGTAGGGTATAGAGTGCAGAGTGTAGGATATAGAGTGTAGGGTATAGAGTGTATGGAATAGAGTGTAGAGTGTAGGGTATAGAGTGTAGGGTATAGAGTGTATGGTATACAGTGTAGGGTATAGAGTGTATTGTATAGAGTGTAGGGTATAGAGTGTAGAGTGTGGGGATTAGAGTGTAGGGTATAGAGTGTAGGGCATAGAGTGTATGGTGTAGGACGTAGAGTGTATGGAATAGAGTGTAGGGTATAGATTGTATGGTATAGAGTTTAGAGTGTAGGGTATAGAGTGTAGGGTATAGAGTGTAGGGTATAGAGTGTAGAGTGTAGGGTATAGAGTGTAGGGTATAGAGTGTAGGGTATAGAGTGTAGAGTGTAGGGTATATAGTGTAGGGTATAGAGTGTTTGGTATAGAGTGTAAAGTATAGAGTGTAGAGTGTAGGGTATAGATTGTAGAGTATAGAGTGTAGGGTATAGAGTGTAGGGTATAGAGTGTATGGAATAGAGTGTATGGTATAAAGTGTAGGGTGTAGAGTGTAGGGTATAGAGTGTGGAGTGTAGGCTATAGAGTGTATGATATAGAGTGTAGGGTATAGAGTGTAGGGTATAGAGTGTAGAGTGTAGGGTATAGAGTGTAGGGTAAAGAGTGTATGGTATAGAGCGTATAGATTGTAGGGTATAGAGTGTAGGGTATAGAGTGTAGAGTGTAGGGTATAGGGTATAGAGTGTAGGGTATAGAGCGTAGGGTGTAGGATATAGAGTTTAGGGTATAGAGTGTAGGGTATAGAGTGTAGAGTGTAGGGTATAGAGTGTATGGTATAGAGTGTAGGGTGTAGAGTGTAGGGTATAGAGTGTAGGGTATAGAGTGTAGGGTATAGAGTGTAGAGTGTAGGGCATAGAGTGTAGAGAATAGAGTGTAGGGTATAGATTGTATGGTATAGAGTTTAGAGTGTAGGGTATATAGTGTAGGGTATAGAGTGTAGAGTGTAGAGTGTAGGATATAGAGTGTAGAGTGTAGGGTATAGAGTGTAGGGTATAGACTGTAGAGTGTAGGGTATAGAGTGTAGTGTATAGAGTGTACGGTATATAGTGTAGGGTATAGAGTGTTTGGTACAGAGTGTAAGGTATAGAGTGTAGAGTATAGGGTATAGATTGTAGAGTGTAGAGTGTAGGGTATAGAGTGTAGGGTATAGAGTGTATGGAATAGAGTGTATGGTATAGAGTGTAGGGTGTAGAGTGTAGGGTATAGAGTGTAGAGTGTGGGGTATAGAGTGTAGAGTGTAGGCTATAGAGTGTATGGTATAGAGTGTAGGGTGTAGAGTGTAGGGTATAGAGTGTAGAGTGTAGGGTATAGAGTGTAGGGTATAGAGTGTAGGGTATAGAGTGTAGGGTTTAGAGTGTAGGGAATAGAGTGTAGAGTGTAGGGTATAAAGTGTAGGGTATAGAGTGTAGGGTGTAGAGTGTAGGGTATAGAGTGTAGAGTGTAGGGTATAGAGTGTATGGTATAACGTGTAGGGTATAGAGTGCAGGGTGTAGAGTGTAGGGTATAGAGTGTAGGGTATAGAGTGTATGGTATAGAGTGTATGGTATATAGTGTAGGGTATATAGTGTTTGGTATAGAGTGTAGGGTATAGAGTGTAGAGTGTTGGGTATCGATTGTAGAGTGTAGAGAGTAGGGTATAGAGTGTAGGGCATAGAGTTTATGGAATAGAGTGTATGGTATAGAGTGTAGGGTATAGAGTGTAGGGTATAGAGTGTAGAGTGTAGGGTATAGAGTGTAGGGTATAGAGTGTAGGGTATAGAGTATATGGTATAGAGTGTATGGCATAGATTGTAGGGTATAGAGTGTAGGGTATAGAGTGTAGAGTGTAGGGTATAGAGTGTAGAGTTTAGGGTATAGAGTGCAGGGTTATAGAGTGTAGAGTGTAGGGTATAGAGTGTATGGTATATAGTGTAGAGTGTAGAGTGTAGGGTATAGAGTGTAGAGTGTAGGGTATAGAGTGTAGGGTACAGAATGTAGGGTATAGAGTGTAGAGTACAGAGTGTAGGGTATAGAGTGTAGAGTGTAGGGTATAGAGTGTAGGGTATAGAGTGTAGGGTATAGAGTGTAGTATATAGAGTGTAGAGTGTAGGGTATAGAGTGTAGGGTATAGAGTATAGAGTGTAGGGTATAGAGTATAGGGTATAGAGTGTAGAGTGTAGGGTATAGAGTGTAGAGTGTAGGGTATAGAGTGTAGGGTATAGAGTGCAGGGTATAGAGTGTAGGGTATAGAGTGAATGGAATAGAGTGTATGGTATAGAGTGTAGGGTGTGGGGTATAGAGTGTGGAGTGTAGGCTATAGAGTGTATGATATAGAGTGTAGGGTATAGAGTGTAGGGTATAGAGTGTAGAGTGTAGGTTATAGAGTGTAGGGCATAGAGTTTATGGAATAGAGTGTATGGTATAGAGTGTAGGGTATAGAGTGTAGGGTATAGAGTGTAGAGTGTAGGGTATAGAGTGTATGGTATAGAGTGTAGGGTATAGAGTATATGGTATAGAGTGTATGGTATAGATTGTAGGGTATAGAGTGTAGGGTATAGAGTGTAGAGTGTAGGGTATAGAGTGTAGAGTGTAGGGTATAGAGTGCAGGGTATAGAGTGTAGAGTGTAGGGTATAGAGTGTAGGGTATAGAGTGTAGGGTATAGAGTATCGAGTGTAGTGTATAGAGTGTAGGGTATAGAGTGTAGAGTGTAGAGTGTAGGGTATAGAGTGTAGAGTGTAGGGTATAGAGTGAAGAGTGTAGGGTATAGAGTGTAGGGAATAGAGTGTAGGGTACAGAGTGTAGGGTATAGAGTGTAGAGTGTAGGGTATAGAGTGTAGGGTATAGAGTGTAGTGTATAGAGTGTAGTGTATAGAGTCTAGAGTGTAGGGTATAGAGTGTAGGGTATAGAGTATAGAGTGTAGGGTATAGAGTATAGGGTATAGAGTGTAGAGTGTAGGGTATAGAGTGTAGAGTGTAGGGTATAGAGTGTAGGGTATAGAGTGTAGGGTATAGAGTGTATGGAATAGAGTGTAGAGTGTAGGGTATAGAGTGTAGGGTATAGAGTGTATGGTATAGAGTGTAGGGTATAGAGTATCGAGTGTAGTGTATAGAGTGTAGGGTATAGAGTGTAGAGTGTAGAGTGTAGGGTATAGAGTGTAGAGTGTAGGGTAGAGAGTGAAGAGTGTAGGGTATAGAGTGTAGGGAATAGAGTGTAGGGTACAGAGTGTAGGGTATAGAGTGTAGAGTGTAGGGTATAGAGTGTAGGGTATAGAGTGTAGTGTATAGAGTTTAGTGTATAGAGTCTAGAGTGTAGGGTATAGAGTGTAGGGTATAGAGTATAGAGTGTAGGGTATAGAGTATAGGGTATAGAGTGTAGAGTGTAGGGTATAGAGTGTAGAGTGTAGGGTATAGAGTGTAGGGTATAGAGTGTAGGGTATAGAGTGTATGGAATAGAGTGTAGAGTGTAGGGTATAGCGTGTAGGGTATAGAGTGTATGGTATAGAGTGTAGGGTATAGAGTGTAGGGTATAGAGTGTAGGGTATAGAGTGTAGAGTGTAGGGATTAGATTGTAGGGTATAGAGTGTAGGGTATAGAGTGTATGGAATAGAGTGTAGGCTATATAGTGTAGAGTGTAGGGTATAGAGTGTAGGGTATAGAGCGTAGTGTGTAGGATATAGAGTGTAGGGTATAGAGTGTAGAGTGTAGGGTATAGAGTGTATGGTATAGAGTGTAGAGTGTAGGGTATAGAGTGTATGGTATAGATTGTAGAGTGTAGGGCATAGAATGTATGGTGTAGGGTGTAGAGTGTATGGAATAGAGTATAGAGTGTTGGGTATAGAGTGTAGGGTATTGAGTGTAGGGTATAGAGTGTAGGGTATAGAGTGTAGAGTGTAGGGTATAGAGTGTAGAGTGTAGGGTATAGAGTGTATGGTATAGAGTGCAGAGTGTAGGGTATAGAGTGTAGGATATTGAGTGTAGGGTATAGACTGTAGGGTATAGAGCGTAGGGTGTAGGATATAGAGTGTAGGGTATAGAGTGTAGGGTATAGAGTGTATGGTATAGAGTGTAGAGTGTAGGGTATAGAGTGTATGGTATAGATTGTAGAGTGTAGGGCATAGAGTGTATGGTGTAGGGTGTAGAGTGTATGCAATAGAGTATAGAGTGTAGGGTATAGAGTGTAGGGTATTGAGTGTAGGGTATAGAGTGTAGGGTATAGAGTGTAGAGTGTAGGGTATAGAGTGTAGAGTGTAGGGTATAGAGTGTATGGTATAGAGTGCAGAGTGTAGGGTATAGAGTGTAGGATATTGAGTGTAGGGTATAGACTGTAGGGTATAGAGCGTAGGGTGTAGGATATAGAGTGTAGGGTATAGAGTGTAGGGTATAGAGTGTATGGTATAGAGTGTAGAGTGTAGGGTATAGAGTGTATGGTATAGATTGTAGAGTGTAGGGCATAGAGTGTATGGTGTAGGGTGTAGAGTGTATGGAATAGAGTGTAGAGTGTAGGGTATAGAGTGTAGGGTATTGAGTGTTGGGTATAGAGTGTAGGGTATAGAGTGTAGAGTGTAGGGTATAGAGTGTAGAGTGTAGGGTATAGAGTGTATGGTATAGAGTGTAGAGTGTAGGGTATAGAGTGTAAGGTATTGAGTGTAGGGTATAGAGTGTAGAGTATAGAGTGTAGGGTATAGAGAGTTTGGTATAGAGTGTAGAGTATAGAGTGTAGAGTGTAGGGTATAGATTGTAGAGTGTAGGGTATAGAGTGTAGGGCATAGAGTTTATGGAATAGAGTGTATGGTATAGAGTGTAGGGTATAGAGTGTAGGGTATAGAGTGTAGAGTGTAGGGTATAGAGTGTAGGGTATAGAGTGTAGGGTATAGAGTGTTTGGTATAGAGTGTAGAGTATAGAGTGTAGAGTGTAGGGTATAGATTGTAGAGTGTAGGGTATAGAGTGTAGGGCATAGAGTTTATGGAATAGAGTGTATGGTATAGAGTGTAGGGTATAGAGTGTAGGGTATAGAGTGTAGAGTGTAGGGTATAGAGTGTAGGGTATAGAGTGTAGGGTATAGAGTGTATGGTATAGAGTGTATGGTATTGATTGTAGGGTATAGAGTGTAGGGTATAGAGTGTAGAGTGTAGGGTATAGAGTGTAGAGTGTAGGGTATAGAGTGTAGGGTACAGAGTGTAGGGTATAGAGTGTAGAGTGTAGGGTATAGAGTGTAGGGTATAGAGTGTAGTGTATAGAGTGTAGTGTATAGAGTCTAGAGTGTAGGGTATAGAGTGTAGGGTATAGAGTGTAGGGTATAGAGTATAGGGTATAGAGTGTAGAGTGTAGGGTATAGAGTGTAGAGTGTAGGGTATAGAGTGTAGGGTATAGAGTGTAGGGTATAGAATGTATGGAATAGAGTGTAGAGTGTAGGGTATAGAGTGTAGGGTATAGAGTGTATGGTATAGAGTGTAGGGTATAGAGTGTAGGGTATAGAGTGTAGGGTATAGAGTGTAGAGTGTAGGGATTAGAGTGTAGGGTATAGAGTGTAGGGTATAGAGTGTAGGGTATAGAGCGTAGTGTGTAGGATATAGAGTGCAGGGTATAGAGTGTAGAGTGTAGGGTATATAGTGTATGGTATAGAGCGTAGTGTGTAGGATATAGAGTGCAGGGTATAGAGTGTAGAGTGTAGGGTATAGAGTGTATGGTATAGAGTGTAGAGTGTAGGGTATAGAGTGTATGGTATTGAGTGTAGGGTATAGACTGTAGGGTATAGAGCGTAGGGTGTAGGATATAGAGTGTAGGGTATAGAGTGTAGGGTATAGAGTGTATGGTATAGAGTGTAGAGTGTAGGGTATAGAGTGTATGGTATAGATTGTAGAGTGTAGGGCATAGAGTGTATGGTGTAGGGTGTAGAGTGTATGGAATAGAGTGTAGAGTGTAGGGTATAGAGTGTAGGGTATTGAGTGTTGGGTATAGAGTGTAGGGTATAGAGTGTAGGGTATAGAGTGTAGAGTGTAGGGTATAGAGTGTATGGTATAGAGTGTAGAGTGTAGGGTATAGAGTGTAGGGTATTGAGTGTAGTGTATAGAGTGTAGAGTATAGAGTGTAGAGTGTAGGGTATGGAGTGTAGAGTGTAGGGTATAGAGTGTAGGGTATAGAGTGTTTGGTATAGAGTGTAGAGTATAGAGTGTAGAGTGTAGGGTATAGATTGTAGAGTGTAGGGTATAGAGTGTAGGGCATAGAGTTTATGGAATAGAGTGTATGGTATAGAGTGTAGGGTATAGAGTGTAGGGTATAGAGTGTAGAGTGTAGGGTATAGAGTGTATGGTATAGAGTGTATGGTATTGATTGTAGGGTATAGAGTGTAGGGTATAGAGTGTAGAGTGTAGGGTATAGAGTGTAGAGTGTAGGGTATAGAGTGTAGGGTATAGAGTGTAGAGTGTAGGGTATAGAGTGTAGGGTGTAGAGTGTAGGGTATAGAGTGTAGAGTGTAGGGTATAGAGTGTAGGGTATAGAGTATAGAGTGTAGGGTATAGAGTGTAGAGTGTAGGGTATAGAGTGTAGAGTGTAGGGTATAGAGCGTAGAGTGTAAGGTATAGAGTGTAGGGTACAGAGTGTAGGGTATAGAGTGTAGGGTACAGAGTGTAGGGTATAGAGTGTAGAGTGTAGGGTATAGAGTGTAGGGTATAGAGTGTAGGGTATAGAGTGTAGAGTGTAGGGTATAGAGTGTAGGGTATAGAGTATAGAGTGTAGGGCATAGAGTGTAGGGTATAGAGTGTAGAGTGTAGAGTGTAGGGTATAGACTGTAGAGTGTAGGGTATAGAGTGTAGAGTGTAGGGTATAGAGTGTAGAGTGTAGGATATAGAGTGTAGGGTATAGAGTGTATGGAATAGAGTGTAGAGTGTAGGGTATAGAGTGTAGGGTATAGAGTGTAGAGTGTAGGGATTAGAGTGTAGGGTATAGAGTGTAGGGTATAGAGTGTATGGAATAGAGGGTAGGGTATAGAGTGTAGGGTATAGAGCGTAGGGTGTAGGATATAGAGTGTAGGGTATAGAGTGTAGGGTATAGAGTGTAGAGTGTAGGGTATAGAGTGTATGGTATAGAGTGTAGGGTGTAGAGTGTAGGGTATAGAGTGTAGGGTATAGAGTGTAGGGCATAGAGTGTATGGTGTAGGGTGTAGAGTGTATGGAATAGAGTGTAGGGTATAGATTGTATGGTATAGAGTTTAGAGTGTAGGGTATAGAGTGTAGGGTATAGAGTGTAGGGTATAGAGTGTAGAGTGTAGGGTATAGAGTGTAGGGTATAGAGTGTAGGGTATAGAGTGTAGAGTGTAGGGTATATAGTGTAGGGTATAGAGTGTTTGGTATAGAGTGTAAAGTATAGAGTGTAGAGTGTAGGGTATAGATTGTAGAGTATAGAGTGTAGGGTATAGAGTGTAGGGTATAGAGTGTATGGAATAGAGTGTATGGTATAGAGTGTAGGGTGTGGGGTATAGAGTGTGGAGTGTAGGCTATAGAGTGTATGATATAGAGTGTAGGGTATAGAGTGTAGGGTATAGAGTGTAGGGTATAGAGTGTAGGGTATAGAGTGTATGGTTTAGATTGTAGGGTATAGAGTGTAGGGTATAGAGTGTAGAGTGTAGGGTATAGAGTGTAGAAAGTAGGGTATAGAGTGTAGAGTGTAGGGTATAGAGTGTAGGGTATAGAGTGTAGGGTACAGAGTGTAGGGAATAGAGTGTAGGGTATAGAGTGTAGAGTGTAGGGTATAGAGTGTAGGGTATAGAGCGTAGGGTGTAGGATATAGAGTTTAGGGTATAGAATGTAGGGTATAGAGTGTAGAGTGTAGGGTATAGAGTGTATGGTATAGAGTGTAGGGTGTAGAGTGTAGGGTATAGAGTGTAGGGTATAGAGTGTAGGGTATAGAGTGTAGAAAGTAGGGTATTGAGTGTAGAGTGTAGGGAATAGAGTGTAGGGTATAGAGTGTAGGGTATAGAGTGTAGGGTATAGAGTGTAGAGGGTTGGGTATAGTTTGTAGAGTGTAGAGTGTAGGGTATAGAGTGTAGGGCATAGAGTTTATGGAATAGAGTGTATGGTATAGAGTGTAGGGTATAGAGTGTAGGATATAGAGTGTAGAGTGTAGGGTATAGAGTGTAGGGTATAGAGTGTAGGGTATAGAGTATATGGTATAGAGTGTATGGTATAGATTGTAGGGTATAGAGTGTAGGGTATGGAGTGTATCGTGTAGGGTATAGAGTGTAGAGTGTAGGGAATAGAGTGCAGGGTATAGAGTGTAGAGTGTAGGATATAGAGTGTAGGGTATAGAGTGTAGGGTATAGAGTGTAGGGTATAGAGTATAGAGTGTAGGGTATAGAGTGTATGGTATATAGTGTAGAGTGTAGAGTGTAGGGTATAGAGTGTAGAGTGTAGGGTATAGAGTGTAGGGTACAGAGTGTAGGTTATAGAGTGTAGGGTACAGAGTGTAGGGTATAGAGTGTAGAGTGTAGGGTATAGAGTGTAGGGTATAGAGTGTAGGGTATAGAGTGTAGTGTATAGAGTGTAAAGTGTAGGGTATAGAGTGTAGGGTATATAGTATAGAGTGTAGGGTATAGAGTGTAGGGTATAGAGTGTAGGGTATAGAGTGTAGAAAGTAGGGTATTGAGTGTAGAGTGTAGGGAATAGAGTGTAGGGTATAGAGTGTAGGGTATAGAGTGTAGGGTATAGAGTGTAGAGGGTTGGGTATAGTTTGTAGAGTGTAGAGTGTAGGGTATAGAGTGTAGGGCATAGAGTTTATGGAATAGAGTGTATGGTATAGAGTGTAGGGTATAGAGTGTAGGATATAGAGTGTAGAGTGTAGGGTATAGAGTGTAGGGTATAGAGTGTAGGGTATAGAGTATATGGTATAGAGTGTATGGTATAGATTGTAGGGTATAGAGTGTAGGGTATGGAGTGTATCGTGTAGGGTATAGAGTGTAGAGTGTAGGGAATAGAGTGCAGGGTATAGAGTGTAGAGTGTAGGATATAGAGTGTAGGGTATAGAGTGTAGGGTATAGAGTGTAGGGTATAGAGTATAGAGTGTAGGGTATAGAGTGTATGGTATACAGTGTAGAGTGTAGAGTGTAGGGTATAGAGTGTAGAGTGTAGGGTATAGAGTGTAGGGTACAGAGTGTAGGTTATAGAGTGTAGGGTACAGAGTGTAGGGTATAGAGTGTAGAGTGTAGGGTATAGAGTGTAGGGTATAGAGTGTAGGGTATAGAGTGTAGTGTATAGAGTGTAAAGTGTAGGGTATGGAGTGTAGGGTATATAGTATAGAGTGTAGGGTATAGAGTGTAGGGTATAGAGTGTAGGGTATAGAGTGTAGGGTATAGAGTGTAGAAAGTAGGGTATTGAGTGTAGAGTGTAGGGTATAGAGTGTAGGGTATAGAGTGTAGGGTATAGAGTGTAGAGTGTAGGGTATAAAGTGTAGGGTATAGAGTGTAGAGTGTAGGGTATAGAGTGTATGGTATAGAGTGTAGGGTGTAGAGTGTAGGGTATAGAGTGTAGGGTATAGAGTGTAGAGTTTAGGGCATAGAGTGTATGGTGTAGGGTGTAGAGTGTATGGAATAGAGTGTAGGGTATAGATTGTATGGTATAGAGTTTTTATTGTGTAGGGTATAGAGTGTAGGGTATAGAGTGTAGAGTGTAGAGTGTAGGGTATAGAGTGTAGAGTGTAGGGTATAGAGTGTAGGGTATAGAGTGTAGGGTATAGACTGTAGAGTGTAGGGTATAGAGCGTAGTGTATAGAGTGTACGGTATATAGTGTAGGGTATAGAGTGTTTGGTACAGAGTGTAAGGTATAGAGTGTAGAGTGTAGGGTATAGATTGTAGAGTGTAGAGTGTAGGGTATAGAGTGTAGGGTATAGAGTGTATGGAATAGAGTGTATGGTATAGAGTGTAGGGTGTAGAGTGTAGGGTATAGAGTGTAGAGTGTGGGGTATAGAGTGTAGAGTGTAGGCATTAGAGTGTATGATATAGAGTGTAGTGTATAGAGTGTAGGGTATAGAGTGTAGAGTGTAGGGTATAGAGTGTAGGGTATAGAGTGTATGGTATAAAGTGTATGGTATAGATTTTAGGGTATAGAGTGTAGGGTACAGAGTGTAGAGTGTAGGGTATAGAGTGTAGGGTATAGAGTGTAGGGTATAGAGTGTAGGGTTTAGAGTGTAGGGTATAGAGTGTAGAGTGTAGGGTATAAAGTGTAGGGTATAGAGTGTAGGGTGTAGAGTGTAGGGTATAGAGTGTAGAGTGTAGGGTATAGAGTGTATGGTATAATGTGTAGGGTATAGAGTGTAGGGTGTAGAGTGTAAGGTATAGAGTGTAGGGTATAGAGTGTATGGTATAGAGTGTATGGTATATAGTGTAGGGTATAGAGTGTTTGGTATAGAGTGTAGGGTATAGAGTGTAGAGTGTTGGGTATAGATTGTAGAGTGTAGAGTGTAGGGTATAGAGTGGAGGGCATAGAGTTTATGGAATAGAGTGTATGGTATAGAGTGTAGGGTATAGAGTGTAGGGTATAGAGTGTAGAGTGTAGGGTATAGAGTGTAGGGTATAGAGTGTAGGGTATAGAGTATATGGTATAGAGTGTATGGTATAGATTGTAGGGTATAGAGTGTAGGGTATAGAGTGTAGAGTGTAGGGAATAGAGTGCAGGGTATAGAGTGTAGATTGTAGGGTATAGAGTGTAGGGTATAGAGTGTAGGGTATAGAGTGTAGGGTATAGAGTATAGAGTGTAGGGTATAGAGTGTATGGTATATAGTGTAGAGTGTAGAGTGTAGGGTATAGAGTGTAGAGTGTAGGGTATAGAGTGTAGGGTACAGAGTGTAGGTTATAGAGTGTAGGGTACAGAGTGTAGGGTATAGAGTGTAGAGTGTAGGGTATAGAGTGTAGGGTATAGAGTGTAGTGTATAGAGTGTAGAGTGTAGGGTATAGAGTTTAGGGTATAGAGTATAGAGTGTAGGGTATAGAGTATAGGGTATAGAGTGTAGAGTGTAGAGTGTAGGGTATAGAGTGTAGAGTGTAGGGTATAGAGTGTAGGGTATAGAGTGCAGGGTATAGAGTGTATGGAATAGAGTGTAGAGTGTAGGATATAGAGTGTAGAGTGTGGGGTATAGAGTGTAGGGTATAGAGTGAAGGGTATAGAGCGTAGGGTGTAGGATATAGAGTGTAGGGTATAGAGTGTAGAGTGTAGGGTATAGAGTGTATGGTATAGAGTGTAGAGTGTAGGGTATAGAGTGTATGGTATAGATTGTAGAGTGTAGGGCATAGAGTGTATGGTGTAGGGTGTAGAGTGTATGGAATAGAGTGTAGAGTGTAGGGTATAGAGTGTAGGGTATTGAGTGTAGGGTATAGAGTGTAGGGTATAGAGTGTAGAGTGTAGGGTATAGAGTGTAAAGTGTAGGGTATAGAGTGTACGGTGTAGAGTGTAGAGTGTAGGGTATAGAGTGTAGGGTATTGAGTGTAGGGTGTAGAGTATAGAGTGTAGAGTGTAGAGTGTAGGGTATGGAGTGTAGAGTGTAGAGTATAGAGTGTAGGGTATAGAGTGTATGGTATAGAGTGTTTTGTATATAGTGTAGGGTATAGAGTGTTTGGTATAGAGTGTAGGGTATAGAGTGTAGAGTGTAGGGTATAGATTGTAGAGTGTAGAGTGTAGGGTATAGAGTGTAGGGCATAGAGTTTATGGAATAGAGTGTATGGTGTAGAGTGTAGGGTATAGAGTGTAGGGTATAGAGTGTAGAGTGTAGGGTATAGAGTGTAGGGTATAGAGTGTAGGGTATAGAGTGTATGGTATAGAGTGTATGGTATTGATTGTAGGGTATAGAGTGTAGAGTGTAGGGTGTAGATTATAGGGTATAGAGTGTAGAGTGTAGAGTGTAGGATATAGAGTGTAGAGTGTAGGGTATAGAGTGTAGGGTATAGAGTGTAGAGTGTAGGGTATAAAGTGTAGGGTATAGAGTGTAGGGTGTAGAGTGTAGGGTATAGAGTGTAGAGTGTAGGGTATAGAGTGTATGGTATAATGTGTAGGGTATAGAGTGTAGGGTGTAGAGTGTAGGGTATAGAGTGTAGGGTATAGAGTGTATGGTATAGAGTGTATGATATATAGTGTAGGGTATAGAGTGTTTGGTATAGAGTGTAGGGTATAGAGTGTAGAGTGTTGGGTATAGATTGTAGAGTGTAGAGTGTAGGGTAAAGAGTGTAGGGCATAGAGTTTATGGAATAGAGTGTATGGTATAGAGTGTAGGGTATAGAGTGTAGGGTATAGAGTGTAGAGTGTAGGGCATAGAGTGTAGGGTATAGAGTGTAGGGTATAGAGTATATGGTATAGAGTGTATGGTATAGATTGTAGGGTATAGAGTGTCGGGTATGGAGTGTAGAGTGTAGGGTATAGAGTGTAGAGTGTAGGGAATAGAGTGCAGGGTATAGAGTGTAGAGTGTAGGGTATAGAGTGTAGGGTATAGAGTGTAGGGTATAGAGTGTAGGGTATAGAGTATAGAGTGTAGGGTATAGAGTGTATGGTATATAGTGTAGAGTGTAGAGTGTAGGGTATAGAGTGTAGAGTGTAGGGTATAGAGTGTAGGGTACAGAGTGTAGGTTATAGAGTGTAGGTACAGAGTGTAGGGTATAGAGTGTAGAGTGTAGGGTATAGAGTGTAGGGTATAGAGTGTAGGGTATAGAGTGTAGTGTATAGAGTGTAGAGTGTAGGGTATAGAGTGTAGGGTATAGAGTATAGAGTGTAGGGTATAGAGTATAGGGTATAGAGTGTAGAGTGTAGGATATAGAGTGTAGGGTATAGAGTGTAGAGTGTAGGGTATAGATTGTAGAGTGTAGAGTGTAGGGTATGGAGTGTAGGGCATAGAGTTTATGGAATAGAGTGTATGGTGTAGAGTGTAGGGTATAGAGTGTAGGGTATAGAGTGTAGAGTGTAGGGTATAGAGTGTAGGGTATAGAGTGTAGGGTATAGAGTGTATGGTATAGAGTGTAGAGTGTAGGATATAGAGTGTAGGGTATAGAGTGTATGGTATAGAGTGTAGGGTATAGAGTGTAGGGTATAGAGTGTAGAGTGTAGGGATTACAGTGTAGGGCATAGAGTGTAGGGTATAGAGTGTATGGAATAGAGTGTAGGGTATAGAGTGTAGAGTGTAGGGTATAAAGTGTAGGGTATAGAGCGTAGGGTGTAGGATATAGAGTGTAGGGTATAGAGTGTAGAGTGTAGGGTATAGAGTGTATGGTATAGAGTGTAGAGTGTAGAGTGTAGGGTATAGAGTGTATGGTATAGATTGTAGAGTGTAGGGCATAGAGTGTATGGTGTAGGGTGTAGAGTGTATGGAATAGAGTGTAGAGTGTAGGGTGTAGAGTGTAGGGTATTGAGTGTAGGGTATAGAGTGTAGGGTATAGAGTGTAGAGTGTAGGGAATAGAGTGTAGAGTGTAGGGTATAGAGTGTATGGTATAGATCGTAGAGTGTAGGGTATAGAGTGTAGGGTATTGAGTGTAGGGAATAGAGTGTAGAGTATAGAGTGTAGAGTGTAGAGTGTAGGGTATGGAGTGTAGAGTGTAGGGTATAGAGTGTAGGGTATATAGTGTAGGGTATAGAGTGTATGGTATAGAGTGTTTTGTATATAGTGTAGGGTATAGAGTGTTTGGTATAGAGTGTAGGGTATAGAGTATAGAGTGTAGAGTGTAGGGTATAGATTGTAGAGTGTAGAGTGTAGGGTATAGAGTGTAGGGCATAGAGTTTATGGAATAGAGTGTATGGTATAGAGTGTAGGGTATAGAGTGTAGGGTATAGAGTGTAGAGTGTAGGGTATAGAGTGTAGGGTATAGAGTGTAGGGTATAGAGTATATGGTATAGAGTGTATGGCATAGATTGTAGGGTATAGAGTGTAGGGTATAGAGTGTAGAGTGTAGGGTATAGAGTGTAGAGTTTAGGGTATAGAGTGCAGGGTTATAGAGTGTAGAGTGTAGGGTATAGAGTGTAGGGTATAGAGTGTAGGGTATAGAGTGTAGGGTATAGAGTGTAGAGTGTAGGGTATAGAGTGTAGGGTACAGAATGTAGGGTATAGAGTGTAGAGTACAGAGTGTAGGGTATAGAGTGTAGAGTGTAGGGTATAGAGTGTAGGGTATAGAGTGTAGGGTATAGAGTGTAGTATATAGAGTGTAGAGTGTAGGGTATAGAGTGTAGGGTATAGAGTATAGAGTGTAGGGTATAGAGTATAGGGTATAGAGTGTAGAGTGTAGGGTATAGAGTGTAGAGTGTAGGGTATAGAGTGTAGGGTATAGAGTGCAGGGTATAGAGTGTAGGGTATAGAGTGAATGGAATAGAGTGTATGGTATAGAGTGTAGGGTGTGGGGTATAGAGTGTGGAGTGTAGGCTATAGAGTGTATGATATAGAGTGTAGGGTATAGAGTGTAGGGTATAGAGTGTAGAGTGTAGGGTATAGAGTGTAGGGCATAGAGTTTATGGAATAGAGTGTATGGTATAGAGTGTAGGGTATAGAGTGTAGGGTATAGAGTGTAGAGTGTAGGGTATAGAGTGTATGGTATAGAGTGTAGGGTATAGAGTATATGGTATAGAGTGTATGGTATAGATTGTAGGGTATAGAGTGTAGGGTATAGAGTGTAGAGTGTAGGGTATAGAGTGTAGAGTGTAGGGTATAGAGTGCAGGGTATAGAGTGTAGAGTGTAGGGTATAGAGTGTAGGGTATAGAGTGTAGGGTATAGAGTATCGAGTGTAGTGTATAGAGTGTAGGGTATAGAGTGTAGAGTGTAGAGTGTAGGGTATAGAGTGTAGAGTGTAGGGTATAGAGTGAAGAGTGTAGGGTATAGAGTGTAGGGAATAGAGTGTAGGGTACAGAGTGTAGGGTATAGAGTGTAGAGTGTAGGGTATAGAGTGTAGGGTATAGAGTGTAGTGTATAGAGTGTAGTGTATAGAGTCTAGAGTGTAGGGTATAGAGTGTAGGGTATAGAGTATAGAGTGTAGGGTATAGAGTGTAGAGTGTAGGGTATAGAGTGTAGGGTATAGAGTGTAGGGTATAGAGTGTATGGAATAGAGTGTAGAGTGTAGGGTATAGAGTGTAGGGTATAGAGTGTATGGTATAGAGTGTAGGGTATAGAGTATCGAGTGTAGTGTATAGAGTGTAGGGTATAGAGTGTAGAGTGTAGGGTATAGAGTGTAGAGTGTAGGGTAGAGAGTGAAGAGTGTAGGGTATAGAGTGTAGGGAATAGAGTGTAGGGTACAGAGTGTAGGGTATAGAGTGTAGAGTGTAGGGTATAGAGTGTAGGGTATAGAGTGTAGTGTATAGAGTTTAGTGTATAGAGTCTAGAGTGTAGGGTATAGAGTGTAGGGTATAGAGTATAGAGTGTAGGGTATAGAGTATAGGGTATAGAGTGTAGAGTGTAGGGTATAGAGTGTAGAGTGTAGGGTATAGAGTGTAGGGTATAGAGTGTAGGGTATAGAGTGTATGGAATAGAGTGTAGAGTGTAGGGTATAGCGTGTAGGGTATAGAGTGTATGGTATAGAGTGTAGGGTATAGAGTGTAGGGTATAGAGTGTAGGGTATAGAGTGTAGGGTATAGAGTGTAGAGTGTAGGGATTAGATTGTAGGGTATAGAGTGTAGGGTATAGAGTGTATGGAATAGAGTGTAGGCTATATAGTGTAGAGTGTAGGGTATAGAGTGTAGGGTATAGAGCGTAGTGTGTAGGATATAGAGTGTAGGGTATAGAGTGTAGAGTGTAGGGTATAGAGTGTATGGTATAGAGTGTAGAGTGTAGGGTATAGAGTGTATGGTATAGATTGTAGAGTGTAGGGCATAGAGTGTATGGTGTAGGGTGTAGAGTGTATGGAATAGAGTATAGAGTGTAGGGTATAGAGTGTGGGGTATTGAGTGTAGGGTATAGAGTGTAGGGTATAGAGTGTAGAGTGTAGGGTATAGAGTGTAGAGTGTAGGGTATAGAGTGTATGGTATAGAGTGCAGAGTGTAGGGTATAGAGTGTAGGATATTGAGTGTAGGGTATAGACTGTAGGGTATAGAGCGTAGGGTGTAGGATATAGAGTGTAGGGTATAGAGTCTAGGGTATAGAGTGTATGGTATAGAGTGTAGAGTGTAGGGTATAGAGTGTATGGTATAGATTGTAGAGTGTAGGGCATAGAGTGTATGGTGTAGGGTGTAGAGTGTATGGAATAGAGTGTAGAGTGTAGGGTATAGAGTGTAGGGTATTGAGTGTTGGGTATAGAGTGTAGGGTATAGAGTGTAGAGTGTAGGGTATAGAGTGTAGAGTGTAGGGTATAGAGTGTATGGTATAGAGTGTAGAGTGTAGGGTATAGAGTGTAAGGTATTGAGTGTAGGGTATAGAGTGTAGAGTATAGAGTGTAGGGTATAGAGTGTTTGGTATAGAGTGTAGAGTATAGAGTGTAGAGTGTAGGGTATAGATTGTAGAGTGTAGGGTATAGAGTGTAGGGCATAGAGTTTATGGAATAGAGTGTATGGTATAGAGTGTAGGGTATAGAGTGTAGGGTATAGAGTGTAGAGTGTAGGGTATAGAGTGTAGGGTATAGAGTGTAGGGTATAGAGTGTTTGGTATAGAGTGTAGAGTATAGAGTGTAGAGTGTAGGGTATAGATTGTAGAGTGTAGGGTATAGAGTGTAGGGCATAGAGTTTATGGAATAGAGTGTATGGTATAGAGTGTAGGGTATAGAGTGTAGGGTATAGAGTGTAGAGTGTAGGGTATAGAGTGTAGGGTATAGAGTGTAGGGTATAGAGTGTATGGTATAGAGTGTATGTTATTGATTGTAGGGTATAGAGTGTAGGGTATAGAGTGTAGAGTGAAGGGTATAGAGTGTAGAGTGTAGGGTATAGAGTGTAGGGTACAGAGTGTAGGGTATAGAGTGTAGAGTGTAGGGTATAGAGTGTAGGGTATAGAGTGTAGAGTGTAGGGTATAGAGTGTATGGTATAGAGTGTAGAGTGTAGGGTATAGAGTGTAAGGTATTGAGTGTAGGGTATAGAGTGTAGAGTATAGAGTGTAGGGTATAGAGTGTAGAGTGTAGGTTATAGAGTGTAGGGTATAGAGTGTAGGGTATAGAGTGTATGGTATAGAGTGTATGTTATTGATTGTAGGGTATAGAGTGTATGGTGTAGGGTGTAGAGTGTATGGAATAGAGTGTAGAGTGTAGGGTATAGAGTGTAGGGTATTGAGTGTTGGGTATAGAGTGTAGGGTATAGAGTGTAGAGTGTAGGGTATAGAGTGTAGAGTGTAGGGTATAGAGTGTATGGTATAGAGTGTAGAGTGTAGGGTATAGAGTGTAAGGTATTGAGTGTAGGGTATAGAGTGTAGAGTATAGAGTGTAGGGTATAGAGTGTTTGGTATAGAGTGTAGAGTATAGAGTGTAGAGTGTAGGGTATAGATTGTAGAGTGTAGGGTATAGAGTGTAGGGCATAGAGTTTATGGAAAAGAGTGTATGGTATAGAGTGTAAGGTATAGAGTGTAGGGTATAGAGTGTAGAGTGTAGGGTATAGAGTGTAGGGTATAGAGTGTAGGGTATAGAGTGTTTGGTATAGAGTGTAGAGTATAGAGTGTAGAGTGTAGGGTATAGATTGTAGAGTGTAGGGTATAGAGTGTAGGGCATAGAGTTTATGGAATAGAGTGTATGGTATAGAGTGTAGGGTATAGAGTGTAGGGTATAGAGTGTAGAGTGTAGGGTATAGAGTGTAGGGTATAGAGTGTAGGGTATAGAGTGTATGGTATAGAGTGTATGTTATTGATTGTAGGGTATAGAGTGTAGGGTATAGAGTGTAGAGTGTAGGGTATAGAGTGTAGAGTGTAGGGTATAAAGTGTAGGGTACAGAGTGTAGGGTATAGAGTGTAGAGTGTAGGGTATAGAGTGTAGGGTATAGAGTGTAGTGTATAGAGTGTAGTGTATAGAGTGTAGGGTATAGAGTGTAGGGTATAGAGTGTAGGGTATAGAGTATAGGGTATAGAGTGTAGAGTGTAGGGTATAGAGTGTAGGGTATAGAGTGTATGGTATAGAGTGTAGGGTATAGAGTGTAGGGTATAGAGTGTAGGGTATAGAGTGTAGAGTGTAGGGATTAGAGTGTAGGGTATAGAGTGTAGGGTATAGAGTGTATGGAGTAGAGTGTAGGCTATATAGTGTAGAGTGTAGGGTATAGAGTGTAGGGTATAGAGCGTAGTGTGTAGGATATAGAGTGCAGGGTATAGAGTGTAGAGTGTAGGGTATATAGTGTATGGTATAGAGCGTAGTGTGTAGGATATAGAGTGCAGGGTATAGAGTGTAGAGTGTAGGGTATAGAGTGTATGGTATAGAGTGTAGAGTGTAGGGTATATTGTGTATGGTATTGAGTGTAGGGTATAGACTGTAGGGTATAGAGCGTAGGGTGTAGGATATAGAGTGTAGGGTATAGAGTGTAGGGTATAGAGTGTATGGTATAGAGTGTAGAGTGTAGGGTATAGAGTGTATGGTATAGATTGTAGAGTGTAGGGCATAGAGTGTATGGTGTAGGGTGTAGAGTGTATGGATTAGAGTGTAGAGTGTAGGGTATAGAGTGTAGGGTATTGAGTGTTGGGTATAGAGTGTAGGGTATAGAGTGTAGAGTGTAGGGTATAGAGTGTAGAGTGTAGGATATAGAGTGTATGGTATAGAGTGTAGAGTGTAGGGTATAGAGTGTAGGGTATTGAGTGTAGTGTATAGATTGTAGAGTATAGAGTGTAGAGTGTAGAGTGTAGGGTATGGAGTGTAGAGTGTAGGGTATAGAGTGTAGGGTATAGAGTGTTTGGTATAGAGTGTAGAGTATAGAGTGTAGAGTGTAGGGTATAGATTGTAGAGTGTAGGGTATAGAGTGTAGGGCATAGAGTTTATGGAATAGAGTGTATGGTATAGAGTGTAGGGTATAGAGTGTAGGGTATAGAGTGTAGAGTGTAGGGTATAGAGTGTATGGTATAGAGTGTATGGTATTGATTGTAGGGTATAGAGTGTAGGGTATAGAGTGTAGAGTGTAGGGTATAGAGTGTAGAGTGTAGGGTATAGAGTGTAGAGTGTAGGGTATAGAGTGTAGGGTATAGAGTGTAGAGTGTAGGGTATAGAGTGTAGGGTGTAGAGTGTAGGGTATAGAGTGTAGAGTGTAGGGTATAGAGTGTAGGGTATAGAGTATAGAGTGTAGGGTATAGAGTGTAGGGTATAGAGTGTAGAGTGTAGGGTATAGAGTGTAGAGTGTAGGGTATAGAGTGTAGAGTGTAAGGTATAGAGTGTAGGGTACAGAGTGTAGGGTATAGAGTGTAGGGTACAGAGTGTAGGGTATAGAGTGTAGGGTATAGAGTGTAGGGTATAGAGTGTAGAGTGTAGGGTATAGAGTGTAGGGTATAGAGTATAGAGTGTAGGGTATAGAGTGTAGGGTATAGAGTGTAGAGTGTAGAGTGTAGGGTATAGACTGTAGAGTGTAGGGTATAGAGTGTAGAGTGTAGGGTATAGAGTGTAGAGTGTAGGATACAGAGTGTAGGGTATAGAGTGTATGGAATAGAGTGTAGAGTGTAGGGTATAGAGTGTAGGGTATAGAGTGTATGGTATACAGTGTAGGGTATAGAGTGTAGGGTATAGAGTGTAGGGTATAGAGTGTAGAGTGTAGGGATTAGAGTGTAGGGTATAGAGTGTAGGGTATAGAGTGTATGGAATAGAGGGTAGGGTATAGAGTGTAGGGTATAGAGCGTAGGGTGTAGGATATAGAGTGTAGGGTATAGAGTGTAGGGTATAGAGTGTAGAGTGTAGGGTATAGAGTGTATGGTATAGAGTGTAGGGTGTAGAGTGTAGGGTATAGAGTGTAGGGTATAGAGTGTAGGGCATAGAGTGTATGGTGTAGGGTGTAGAGTGTATGGAATAGAGTGTAGGGTATAGATTGTATGGTATAGAGTTTAGAGTGTAGGGTATAGAGTGTAGGGTATAGAGTGTAGGGTATAGAGTGTAGAGTGTAGGGTATAGAGTGTAGGGTATAGAGTGTAGGGTATAGAGTGTAGAGTGTAGGGTATATAGTGTAGGGTATAGAGTGTTTGGTATAGAGTGTAAAGTATAGAGTGTAGAGTGTAGGGTATAGATTGTAGAGTATAGAGTGTAGGGTATAGAGTGTAGGGTATAGAGTGTATGGAATAGAGTGTATGGTATAGAGTGTAGGGTGTGGGGTATAGAGTGTGGAGTGTAGGCTATAGAGTGTATGATATAGAGTGTAGGGTATAGAGTGTAGGATATAGAGTGTAGGGTATAGAGTGTAGGGTATAGAGTGTATGGTTTAGATTGTAGGGTATAGAGTGTAGGGTATAGAGTGTAGAGTGTAGGGTATAGAGTGTAGAAAGTAGGGTATAGAGTGTAGAGTGTAGGGTATAGAGTGTAGGGTATAGAGTGTAGGGTACAGAGTGTAGGGAATAGAGTGTAGGGTATAGAGTGTAGAGTGTAGGGTATAGAGTGTAGGGTATAGAGCGTAGGGTGTAGGATATAGAGTTTAGGGTATAGAATGTAGGGTATAGAGTGTAGAGTGTAGGGTATGGAGTGTATGGTATAGAGTGTAGGGTGTAGAGTGTAGGGTATAGAGTGTAGGGTATAGAGTGTAGGGTATAGAGTGTAGAAAGTAGGGTATTGAGTGTAGAATGTAGGGTATAGAGTGTAGGGTATAGAGTGTAGGGTATAGAGTGTAGGGTATAGAGTGTAGAGGGTTGGGTATAGATTGTAGAGTGTAGAGTGTAGGGTATAGAGTGTAGGGCATAGAGTTTATGGAATAGAGTGTATGGTATAGAGTGTAGGGTATAGAGTGTAGGATATAGAGTGTAGAGTGTAGGGTATAGAGTGTAGGGTATAGAGTGTAGGGTATAGAGTATATGATATAGAGTGTATGGTATAGATTGTAGGGTATAGAGTGTAGGGTATGGAGTGTATCGTGTAGGGTATAGAGTGTAGAGTGTAGGGAATAGAGTGCAGGGTATAGAGTGTAGAGTGTAGGGTTTAGAGTGTAGGGTATAGAGTGTAGGGTATAGAGTGTAGGGTATAGAGTATAGAGTGTAGGGTATAGAGTGTATGGTATATAGTGTAGAGTGTAGAGTGTAGGGTATAGAGTGTAGAGTGTAGGGTATAGAGTGTAGGGTACAGAGTGTAGGTTATAGAGTGTAGGGTACAGAGTGTAGGGTATAGAGTGTAGAGTGTAGGGTATAGAGTGTAGGGTATAGAGTGTAGGGTATAGAGTGTAGTGTATAGAGTGTAAAGTGTAGGGTATAGAGTGTAGGGTATATAGTATAGAGTGTAGGGTATAGAGTGTAGGGTATAGAGTGTAGGGTATAGAGTGTAGGGTATAGAGTGTAGAAAGTAGGGTATTGAGTGTAGAGTGTAGGGTATAGAGTGTAGGGTATAGAGTGTAGGGTATAGAGTGTAGGGTATAGAGTGTAGAGTGTAGGGTATAAAGTGTAGGGTATAGAGTGTAGAGTGTAGGGTATAGAGTGTATGGTATAGAGTGTAGGGTGTAGAGTGTAGGGTATAGAGTGTAGGGTATAGAGTGTAGAGTTTAGGGCATAGAGTGTATGGTGTAGGGTGTAGAGTGTATGGAATAGAGTGTAGGGTATAGATTGTATGGTATAGAGTTTTTATTGTGTAGGGTATAGAGTGTAGGGTATAGAGTGTAGAGTGTAGAGTGTAGGGTATAGAGTGTAGAGTGTAGGGTATAGAGTGTAGGGTATAGAGTGTAGAATATAGACTGTAGAGTGTAGGGTATAGAGTGTAGTGTATAGAGTGTACGGTATATAGTGTAGGGTATAGAGTGTTTGGTACAGAGTGTAAGGTATAGAGTGTAGAGTGTAGGGTATAGATTGTAGAGTGTAGAGTGTAGGGTATAGAGTGTAGGGTATAGAGTGTATGGAATAGAGTGTATGGTATAGAGTGTAGGGTGTAGAGTGTAGGGTATAGAGTGTAGAGTGTGGGGTATAGAGTGTAGAGTGTAGGCAATAAAGTGTATGATATAGAGTGTAGTGTATAGAGTGTAGGGTATAGAGTGTAGAGTGTAGGGTATAGAGTGTAGGATATAGAGTGTATGGTATAAAGTGTATGGTATAGATTTTAGGGTATAGAGTGTAGGGTACAGAGTGTAGAGTGTAGGGTATAGAGTGTAGGGTATAGAGTGTAGGGTATAGAGTGTAGGGTTTAGAGTGTAGGGTATAGAGTGTAGAGTGTAGGGTATAAAGTGTAGGGTATAGAGTGTAGGGTGTAGAGTGTAGGGTATAGAGTGTAGAGTGTAGAGTATAGAGTGTATGGTATAATGTGTAGGGTATAGAGTGTAGGGTGTAGAGTGTAGGGTATAGAGTGTAGGGTATAGAGTGTATGGTATAGAGTGTATGGTATATAGTGTAGGGTATAGAATGTTTGGTATAGAGTGTAGGGTATAGAGTGTAGAGTGTTGGGTATAGATTGTAGAGTGTAGAGTGTAGGGTATAGAGTGTAGGGCATAGAGTTTATGGAATAGAGTGTATGGTATAGAGTGTAGGGTATAGAGTGTAGGGTATAGAGTGTAGAGTGTAGGGTATAGAGTGTAGGGTATAGAGTGTAGGGTATAGAGTGTAGGGTATAGAGTATATGGTATAGAGTGTATGGTATAGATTGTAGGGTATAGAGTGTAGGGTATAGAGTGTAGAGTGTAGGGAATAGAGTGCAGGGTATAGAGTGTAGATTGTAGGGTATAGAGTGTAGGGTATAGAGTGTAGGGTATAGAGTATAGAGTGTAGGGTATAGAGTGTATGGTATATAGTGTAGAGTGTAGAGTGTAGGGTATAGAGTGTAGAGTGTAGGGTATAGAGTGTAGGGTACAGAGTGTAGGTTATAGAATGTAGGGTACAGAGTGTAGGGTATAGAGTGTAGAGTGTAGGGTATAGAGTGTAGGGTATAGAGTGTAGGGTATAGAGTGTAGTGTATAGAGTGTAGAGTGTAGGGTATAGAGTGTAGGGTATAGAGTATATGGTATAGAGTGTATGGTATAGATTGTAGGGTATAGAGTGTAGGGTATAGAGTGTAGAGTGTAGGGAATAGAGTGCAGGGTATAGAGTGTAGATTGTAGGGTATAGAGTGTAGGGTATAGAGTGTAGGGTATAGAGTATAGAGTGTAGGGTATAGAGTGTATGGTATATAGTGTAGAGTGTAGAGTGTAGGGTATAGAGTGTAGAGTGTAGGGTATAGAGTGTAGGGTACAGAGTGTAGGTTATAGAATGTAGGGTACAGAGTGTAGGGTATAGAGTGTAGAGTGTAGGGTATAGAGTGTAGGGTATAGAGTGTAGGGTATAGAGTGTAGTGTATAGAGTGTAGAGTGTAGGGTATAGAGTGTAGGGTATAGAGTATAGAGTGTAGGGTATAGAGTATAGGGTATAGAGTGTAGAGTGTAGAGTGTAGGGTATAGAGTGTAGAGTGTAGGGTATAGAGTGTAGGGTATAGAGTGCAGGGTATAGAGTGTATGGAATAGAGTGTAGAGTGTAGGATATAGAGTGTAGAGTGTAGGGTATAGAGTGTAGGGTATAGAGTATAGAGTGTAGGGTATAGAGTGTATGGTATATAGTGTAGAGTGTAGAGTGTAGGGTATAGAGTGTAGAGTGTAGGGTATAGAGTGTAGGGTACAGAGTGTAGGTTATAGAATGTAGGGTACAGAGTGTAGGGTATAGAGTGTAGAGTGTAGGGTATAGAGTGTAGGGTATAGAGTGTAGGGTATAGAGTGTAGTGTATAGAGTGTAGAGTGTAGGGTATAGAGTGTAGGGTATAGAGTATAGCGTGTAGGGTATAGAGTATAGGGTATAGAGTGTAGAGTGTAGAGTGTAGGGTATAGAGTGTAGAGTGTAGGGTATAGAGTGTAGGGTATAGAGTGCAGGGTATAGAGTGTATGGAATAGAGTGTAGAGTGTAGGATATAGAGTGTAGAGTGTAGGGTATAGAGTGTAGGGTATAGAGTGAAGGGTATAGAGCGTAGGGTTTAGGATATAGAGTGTAGGGTATAGAGTGTAGAGTGTAGGGTATAGAGTGTATGGTATAGAGTGTAGAGTGTAGGGTATAGAGTGTAGGGTATTGAGTGTAGGGTATAGAGTGTAGGGTATAGAGTGTAGAGTGTAGGGTATAGAGTGTAGAGTGTAGGGTATAGAGTGTACGGTGTAGAGTGTAGAGTGTAGGGTATAGAGTGTAGGGTATTGAGTGTAGGGTGTAGAGTATAGAGTGTAGAGTGTAGAGTGTAGGGTATGGAGTGTAGAGTGTAGGGTATAGAGTGTAGGGTATAGAGTGTAGGGTATAGAGTGTATGGTATAGAGTGTTTTGTATATAGTGTAGGGTATAGAGTGTTTGGTATAGAGTGTAGGGTATAGAGTGTAGAGTGTAGGGTATAGATTGTAGAGTGTAGAGTGTAGGGTATAGAGTGTAGGGCATAGAGTTTATGGAATAGAGTGTATGGTGTAGAGTGTAGGGTATAGAGTGTAGGGTATAGAGTGTAGAGTGTAGGGTATAGAGTGTAGGGTATAGAGTGTAGGGTATAGAGTGTATGGTATAGAGTGTATGGTATTGATTGTAGGGTATAGAGTGTAGAGTGTAGGGTGTAGATTATAGGGTATAGAGTGTAGAGTGTAGGATATAGAGTGTAGAGTGTAGGGTATAGAGTGTAGGGTATAGAGTGTAGAGTGTAGGGTATAAAGTGTAGGGTATAGAGTGTAGGGTGTAGAGTGTAGGGTATAGAGTGTAGAGTGTAGGGTATAGAGTGTATGGTATAATGTGTAGGGTATAGAGTGTAGGGTGTAGAGTGTAGGGTATAGAGTGTAGGGTATAGAGTGTATGGTATAGAGTGTATGGTATATAGTGTAGGGTATAGAGTGTTTGGTATAGAGTGTAGGGTATAGAGTGTAGAGTGTTGGGTATAGATTGTAGAGTGTAGAGTGTAGGGTATAGAGTGTAGGGCATAGAGTTTATGGAATAGAGTGTATGGTATAGAGTGTAGGGTATAGAGTGTAGGGTATAGAGTGTAGAGTGTAGGGTATAGAGTGTAGGGTATAGAGTATATGGTATAGAGTGTATGGTATAGATTGTAGGGTATAGAGTGTCGGGTATGGAGTGTAGAGTGTAGGGTATAGAGTGTAGAGTGTAGGGAATAGAGTGCAGGGTATAGAGTGTAGAGTGTAGGGTATAGAGTGTAGGGTATAGAGTGTAGGGTATAGAGTGTAGGATATAGAGTATAGAGTGTAGGGTATAGAGTGTATGGTATATAGTGTAGAGTGTAGAGTGTAGGGTATAGAGTGTAGAGTGTAGGGTATAGAGTGTAGGGTACAGAGTGTAGGTTATAGAGTGTAGGTACAGAGTGTAGGGTATAGAGTGTAGAGTGTAGGGTATAGAGTGTAGGGTATAGAGTGTAGGGTATAGAGTGTAGTGTATAGAGTGTAGGGTATAGAGTGTAGGGTATAGAGTATAGAGTGTAGGGTATAGAGTATAGGGTATAGAGTGTAGAGTGTAGAGTGTAGGGTACAGAGTGTAGAGTGTATGGTATAGAGTGTAGGGTATAGAGTGCAGGGTATAGAGTGTATGGAATAGAGTGTAGAGTGTAGGGTTTAGAGTGTAGAGTGTAGGGTATAGAGTGTAGGGTATAGAGTGTAGGGTATAGAGCGTAGGGTGTAGGATATAGAGTGTAGGGTATAGAGTGTAGAGTGTAGGGTATAGATTGTAGAGTGTAGAGTGTAGGGTATGGAGTGTAGGGCATAGAGTTTATGGAATAGAGTGTATGGTGTAGAGTGTAGGGTATAGAGTGTAGGGTATAGAGTGTAGAGTGTAGGGTATAGAGTGTAGGTTATAGAATGTAGGGTACAGAGTGTAGGGTATAGAGTGTAGAGTGTAGGGTATAGAGTGTAGGGTATAGAGTGTAGGGTATAGAGTGTAGTGTATAGAGTGTAGAGTGTAGGGTATAGAGTGTAGGGTATAGAGTATAGAGTGTAGGGTATAGAGTATAGGGTATAGAGTGTAGAGTGTAGAGTGTAGGGTATAGAGTGTAGAGTGTAGGGTATAGAGTGTAGGGTATAGAGTGCAGGGTATAGAGTGTATGGAATAGAGTGTAGAGTGTAGGATATAGAGTGTAGAGTGTAGGGTATAGAGTGTAGGGTATAGAGTATAGAGTGTAGGGTATAGAGTGTATGGTATATAGTGTAGAGTGTAGAGTGTAGGGTATAGAGTGTAGAGTGTAGGGTATAGAGTGTAGGGTACAGAGTGTAGGTTATAGAATGTAGGGTACAGAGTGTAGGGTATAGAGTGTAGAGTGTAGGGTATAGAGTGTAGGGTATAGAGTGTAGGGTATAGAGTGTAGTGTATAGAGTGTAGAGTGTAGGGTATAGAGTGTAGGGTATAGAGTATAGCGTGTAGGGTATAGAGTATAGGGTATAGAGTGTAGAGTGTAGAGTGTAGGGTATAGAGTGTAGAGTGTAGGGTATAGAGTGTAGGGTATAGAGTGCAGGGTATAGAGTGTATGGAATAGAGTGTAGAGTGTAGGATATAGAGTGTAGAGTGTAGGGTATAGAGTGTAGGGTATAGAGTGAAGGGTATAGAGCGTAGGGTTTAGGATATAGAGTGTAGGGTATAGAGTGTAGAGTGTAGGGTATAGAGTGTATGGTATAGAGTGTAGAGTGTAGGGTATAGAGTGTAGGGTATTGAGTGTAGGGTATAGAGTGTAGGGTATAGAGTGTAGAGTGTAGGGTATAGAGTGTAGAGTGTAGGGTATAGAGTGTACGGTGTAGAGTGTAGAGTGTAGGGTATAGAGTGTAGGGTATTGAGTGTAGGGTGTAGAGTATAGAGTGTAGAGTGTAGAGTGTAGGGTATGGAGTGTAGAGTGTAGGGTATAGAGTGTAGGGTATAGAGTGTAGGGTATAGAGTGTATGGTATAGAGTGTTTTGTATATAGTGTAGGGTATAGAGTGTTTGGTATAGAGTGTAGGGTATAGAGTGTAGAGTGTAGGGTATAGATTGTAGAGTGTAGAGTGTAGGGTATAGAGTGTAGGGCATAGAGTTTATGGAATAGAGTGTATGGTGTAGAGTGTAGGGTATAGAGTGTAGGGTATAGAGTGTAGAGTGTAGGGTATAGAGTGTAGGGTATAGAGTGTAGGGTATAGAGTGTATGGTATAGAGTGTATGGTATTGATTGTAGGGTATAGAGTGTAGAGTGTAGGGTGTAGATTATAGGGTATAGAGTGTAGAGTGTAGGATATAGAGTGTAGAGTGTAGGGTATAGAGTGTAGGGTATAGAGTGTAGAGTGTAGGGTATAAAGTGTAGGGTATAGAGTGTAGGGTGTAGAGTGTAGGGTATAGAGTGTAGAGTGTAGGGTATAGAGTGTATGGTATAATGTGTAGGGTATAGAGTGTAGGGTGTAGAGTGTAGGGTATAGAGTGTAGGGTATAGAGTGTATGGTATAGAGTGTATGGTATATAGTGTAGGGTATAGAGTGTTTGGTATAGAGTGTAGGGTATAGAGTGTAGAGTGTTGGGTATAGATTGTAGAGTGTAGAGTGTAGGGTATAGAGTGTAGGGCATAGAGTTTATGGAATAGAGTGTATGGTATAGAGTGTAGGGTATAGAGTGTAGGGTATAGAGTGTAGAGTGTAGGGTATAGAGTGTAGGGTATAGAGTATATGGTATAGAGTGTATGGTATAGATTGTAGGGTATAGAGTGTCGGGTATGGAGTGTAGAGTGTAGGGTATAGAGTGTAGAGTGTAGGGAATAGAGTGCAGGGTATAGAGTGTAGAGTGTAGGGTATAGAGTGTAGGGTATAGAGTGTAGGGTATAGAGTGTAGGATATAGAGTATAGAGTGTAGGGTATAGAGTGTATGGTATATAGTGTAGAGTGTAGAGTGTAGGGTATAGAGTGTAGAGTGTAGGGTATAGAGTGTAGGGTACAGAGTGTAGGTTATAGAGTGTAGGTACAGAGTGTAGGGTATAGAGTGTAGAGTGTAGGGTATAGAGTGTAGGGTATAGAGTGTAGGGTATAGAGTGTAGTGTATAGAGTGTAGGGTATAGAGTGTAGGGTATAGAGTATAGAGTGTAGGGTATAGAGTATAGGGTATAGAGTGTAGAGTGTAGAGTGTAGGGTACAGAGTGTAGAGTGTATGGTATAGAGTGTAGGGTATAGAGTGCAGGGTATAGAGTGTATGGAATAGAGTGTAGAGTGTAGGGTTTAGAGTGTAGAGTGTAGGGTATAGAGTGTAGGGTATAGAGTGTAGGGTATAGAGCGTAGGGTGTAGGATATAGAGTGTAGGGTATAGAGTGTAGAGTGTAGGGTATAGATTGTAGAGTGTAGAGTGTAGGGTATGGAGTGTAGGGCATATAGTTTATGGAATAGAGTGTATGGTGTAGAGTGTAGGGTATAGAGTGTAGGGTATAGAGTGTAGAGTGTAGGGTATAGAGTGTAGGGTATAGAGTGTAGGGTATAGAGTGTATGGTATAGAGTGTAGAGTGTAGGATATAGAGTGTAGGGTATAGAGTGTATGGTATAGAGTGTAGGGTATAGAGTGTAGGGTATAGAGTGTAGAGTGTAGGGATTACAGTGTAGGGCATAGAGTGTAGGGTATAGAGTGTATGGAATAGAGTGTAGGGTATAGAGTGTAGAGTGTAGGGTATAAAGTGTAGGGTATAGAGCGTAGGGTGTAGGATATAGAGTGTAGGGTATAGAGTGTATGGTATAGAGTGTAGAGTGTAGAGTGTAGGGTATAGAGTGTATGGTATAGATTGTAGAGTGTAGGGCATAGAGTGTATGGTGTAGGGTGTAGAGTGTATGGAATAGAGTGTAGAGTGTAGGGTGTAGAGTGTAGGGTATTGAGTGTAGGGTATAGAGTGTAGGGTATAGAGTGTAGAGTGTAGGGAATAGAGTGTAGAGTGTAGGGTATAGAGTGTATGGTATAGATCGTAGAGTGTAGGGTATAGAGTGTAGGGTATTGAGTGTAGGGAATAGAGTGTAGAGTATAGAGTGTAGAGTGTAGAGTGTAGGGTATGGAGTGTAGAGTGTAGGGTATAGAGTGTAGGGTATATAGTGTAGGGTATAGAGTGTATGGTATAGAGTGTTTTGTATATAGTGTAGGGTATAGAGTGTAGGGTATAGAGTATAGAGTGTAGAGTGTAGGGTATAGATTGTAGAGTGTAGAGTGTAGGGTATAGAGTGTAGGGCATAGAGTTTATGGAATAGAGTGTATGGTATAGAGTGTAGGGTATAGAGTGTAGGGTATAGAGTGTAGAGTGTAGGGTATAGAGTGTAGGGTATAGAGTGTAGGGTATAGAGTGTATGGTATAGAGTGTATGGTATTGATTGTAGGGTATAGAGTCTAGGGTACAGAGTGTAGGGTATAGAGTGTAGAGTGTAGGGTATAGAGTGTGGGGTATAGAGTGTAGGGTATAGAGTGTAGTGTATAGAGTGTAGAGTGTAGGGTATAGAGTGTAGGGTATAGAGTATAGAGTGTAGGGTATAAAGTATAGGGTATAGAGTGTAGAGTGTAGAGTGTAGGGTATAGAGTGTAGAGTGTAGGGTATAGAGTATAGGGTATAGAGTGTAGATTGAAGAGTGTAGGGTATAGAGTGTAGAGTGTAGGGTATAGAGTGTAGGGTATAGAGTGTAGGGTATAGAGTGTATGGAATAGAGTGTAGAGTGTAGGGTATAGAGTGTAGGGTATAGAATGTATGGTATAGAGTGTAGGGTATAAAGTGTAGGGTATAGAGTGTAGGGTGTAGAGTGAAGAGTGTAGGGATTAGAGTGTAGGGTATAGAGTGTAGGGTATAGAGTGTATGGAATAGAGTGTAGGGTCTAGAGTGTAGAATGTATGGTATAGAGTGTAGGGTATAGAGCGTAGGGTGTAGGATATAGAGTGTAGGGTATAGAGGGTAGAGTGTAGGGTATAGAGTGTATGGTATAGAGTGTAGAGTGTAGAGTGTAGGGTATAGAGTGTATGGTATAGATTGTAGAGTGTAAGGCATAGAGTGTATGGTGTAGGGTGTAGAGTGTATGGAATAGAGTGTAGAGTGTAGGGTATAGAGTGTAGGGTATTGAGTGTAGGGTATAGAGTGTAGGGTATAGAGTGTAGAGTGTAGGGTATAGAGTGTAGAGTGTAGGGTATAGAGTGTATGGTATAGAGTGTAGATTGTAGGGTATAGAGTGTAGGTTATTGAGTGTAGGGTATAGAGTGTAGAGTATAGAGTGTAGAGTGTAGAGTGTAGGGTATGGAGTGTAGAGTGTAGGGTATAGAGTGTAGGGTATAGAGTGTGAGGGATAGAGTGTATGGTATAGAGTGTTTTGTATATAGTGTAGGGTATAGAGTGTTTGGTATAGAGTGTAGGGTATAGAGTGTAGAGTGTAGGGTATAGATTTTAGAGTGTAGAGTGTAGGGTATAGAGTGTATTGCATAGAGTTTATGGAATAGAGTGTATGGTATAGATTGTAGGGTATAGAGTGTAGGGTATAGAGTGTAGAGTGTAGGGTATAGAGTGTAGGGTATAGAGTGTATGGTATAGAGTGTATGGTATTGATTGTAGGTATAGAGTGTAGGGTATAGAGTGTAGAGTGTAGGGTATAGATTTTAGAGTGTAGAGTGTAGGGTATAGAGTGTATTGAATAGAGTTTATGGAATAGAGTGTATGGTATAGAGTGTAGGGTATAGAGTGTAGAGTGTAGGGTATAGAGTGTAGGGTATAGAGTGTATGGTATAGAGTGTATGGTATTGATTGTAGGGTATAGAGTGTAGGGTATAGAGTGTAGAATGTAGGGTATAGAGTGTAGAGTGTAGAGTATAGAGTGTAGTGTATAGAGTGTAGAGTGTAGGGTATAGAGTGTAGGGTATAGAGTGTAGGGTATAGAGTGTAGAGAGTAGGGTATAGAGTGTAGGGTATAGAGTATAGAGTGTAGGGTATAGAGTGTAGGGTATAGAGTGTAAAGTGTAGGGTATAGAGTGTAGAGTGTAGGGTATGGAGTGTAGAGTGTAGGGTATAGAGTGTAGGGTATAGAGTGTGAGGGATAGAGTGTATGGTATAGAGTGTTTTGTATATAGTGTAGGGTATAGAGTGTTTGGTATAGAGTGTAGGGTATAGAGTGTAGAGTGTAGGGTATAGATTTTAGAGTGTAGAGTGTAGGGTATAGAGTGTATTGCATAGAGTTTATGGAATAGAGTGTATGGTATAGAGTGTAGGGTATAGAGTGTAGGGTATAGAGTGTAGAGTGTAGGGTATAGAGTGTAGGGTATAGAGTGTATGGTATAGAGTGTATGGTATTGATTGTAGGGTATAGAGTGTAGGGTATAGAGTGTAGAATGTAGGGTATAGAGTGTAGAGTGTAGAGTATAGAGTGTAGTGTATAGAGTGTAGAGTGTAGGGTATAGAGTGTAGGTTATAGAGTGTAGGGTATAGAGTGTAGAGTGTAGGGTATAGAGTGTAGGGTATAGAGTATAGAGTGTAGGGTATAGAGTGTAGGGTATAGAGTGTAAAGTGTAGGGTATAGAGTGTAGAGTGTAGGGTATAGATTGTAGAGTGTAGGGTATAGAGTGCAGGGTACAGAGTGTAGGGTATAGAGTGTAGGGTACAGAGTGTAGGGTATAGAGTGTAGAGTGTAGGGTATAGAGTGTAGGGTATAGAGTGTAGGGTATAGAGTGTAGAGTGTAGGGCATAGAGTGTTGGGTATAGAGTATAGAGTGTAGGGTATAGAGTGTAGGGTATAGAGTGTAGAGTGTAGAGTGTAGGGTATAGAGTGTAGAGTATAGAGTGTAGAGTGTAGAGTGTAGGGTATGGAGTGTAGAGTGTAGGGTATAGAGTGTAGGGTATAGAGTGTGAGGGATAGAGTGTATGGTATAGAGTGTTTTGTATATAGTGTAGGGTATAGAGTGTTTGGTATAGAGTGTAGGGTATAGAGTGTAGAGTGTAGGGTATAGATTTTAGAGTGTAGAGTGTAGGGTATAGAGTGTATTGCATAGAGTTTATGGAATAGAGTGTATGGTATAGATTGTAGGGTATAGAGTGTAGGGTATAGAGTGTAGAGTGTAGGGTATAGAGTGTAGGGTATAGAGTGTATGGTATAGAGTGTATGGTATTGATTGTAGGTATAGAGTGTAGGGTATAGAGTGTAGAGTGTAGGGTATAGATTTTAGAGTGTAGAGTGTAGGGTATAGAGTGTATTGCATAGAGTTTATGGAATAGAGTGTATGGTATAGAGTGTAGGGTATAGAGTGTAGAGTGTAGGGTATAGAGTGTAGGGTATAGAGTGTATGGTATAGAGTGTATGGTATTGATTGTAGGGTATAGAGTGTAGGGTATAGAGTGTAGAATGTAGGGTATAGAGTGTAGAGTGTAGAGTATAGAGTGTAGTGTATAGAGTGTAGAGTGTAGGGTATAGAGTGTAGGGTATAGAGTGTAGGGTATAGAGTGTAGAGTGTAGGGTATAGAGTGTAGGGTATAGAGTATAGAGTGTAGGGTATAGATTGTAGGGTATAGAGTGTAAAGTGTAGGGTATAGAGTGTAGAGTGTAGGGTATGGAGTGTAGAGTGTAGGGTATAGACTGTAGGGTATAGAGTGTGAGGGATAGAATGTATGGTATAGAGTGTTTTGTATATAGTGTAGGGTATAGAGTGTTTGGTATAGAGTGTAGGGTATAGAGTGTAGAGTGTAGGGTATAGATTTTAGAGTGTAGAGTGTAGGGTATAGAGTGTATTGCATAGAGTTTATGGAATAGAGTGTATGGTATAGAGTGTAGGGTATAGAGTGTAGGGTATAGAGTGTAGAGTGTAGGGTATAGAGTGTAGGGTATAGAGTGTATGGTATAGAGTGTATGGTATTGATTGTAGGGTATAGAGTGTAGGGTATAGAGTGTAGAATGTAGGGTATAGAGTGTAGAGTGTAGAGTATAGAGTGTAGTGTATAGAGTGTAGAGTGTAGGGTATAGAGTGTAGGGTATAGAGTGTAGGGTATAGAGTGTAGAGTGTAGGGTATAGAGTGTAGGGTATAGAGTATAGAGTGTAGGGTATAGAGTGTAGGGTATAGAGTGTAAAGTGTAGGGTATAGAGTGTAGAGTGTAGGGTATAGATTGTAGAGTGTAGGGTAAAGAGTGCAGGGTACAGAGTGTAGGGTATAGAGTGTAGGGTACAGAGTGTAGGGTATAGAGTGTAGAGTGTAGGGTATAGAGTGTAGGGTATAGAGTGTAGGGTATAGAGTGTAGAGTGTAGGGCATAGAGTGTTGGGTATAGAGTATAGAGTGTAGGGTATAGAGTGTAGGGTATAGAGTGTAGAGTGTAGAGTGTAGGGTATAGAGTGTAGAGTGTAGGGTATAGAGAGTAGAGTGTAGGGTATAGAGTGTAGAGTGTAGGGTATGGAGTGTAGGGTATAGAGTATAGAGTGTTGGGTATAGAGTGTAGGGTATAGAGTGTATGGAATAGAGTGTAGAGTGTAGAGTGTAGGGTATAGAGTGTATGGTATAGAGTGTAGGGTATAGAGTGTAGGGTATAGAGTGTATGGTATAGATTGTAGGGTATAGAGTGTAGGGTGTAGAGTGTAGGGTATAGAGTGTAGAGTGTAGGGTATAGAGTGTAGGGTATAGAGTGTAGAGTGTAGGTATAGAGTGTAGGGTATAGAGTGTAGGGTATAGAGTGAAGAGTGTAGGGTATAGAGTGTAGGGTATAGAATATAGAGTGTAGGCTATAGAGTGTAGGGTATAGATTGTAGAGTGTAGGGATTAGAGTGTAGGGTATATAGTGTAGGGTATAGAGTGTAGAGTGTAGGGTATAGAGTGTAGGGTATAGAGTATAGAGTGTAGGGTATAGAGTGTAGGGTATAGAGTGTAAAGTGTAGGGTATAGAGTGTAGAGTGTAGGGTATAGATTGTAGAGTGTAGGGTAAAGAGTGCAGGGTACAGAGTGTAGGGTATAGAGTGTAGGGTACAGAGTGTAGGGTATAGAGTGTAGAGTGTAGGGTATAGAGTGTAGGGTATAGAGTGTAGGGTATAGAGTGTAGAGTGTAGGGCATAGAGTGTTGGGTATAGAGTATAGAGTGTAGGGTATAGAGTGTAGGGTATAGAGTGTAGAGTGTAGAGTGTAGGGTATAGAGTGTAGAGTGTAGGGTATAGAGAGTAGAGTGTAGGGTATAGAGTGTAGAGTGTAGGGTATGGAGTGTAGGGTATAGAGTATAGAGTGTTGGGTATAGAGTGTAGGGTATAGAGTGTATGGAATAGAGTGTAGAGTGTAGAGTGTAGGGTATAGAGTGTATGGTATAGAGTGTAGGGTATAGAGTGTAGGGTATAGAGTGTATGGTATAGATTGTAGGGTATAGAGTGTAGGGTGTAGAGTGTAGGGTATAGAGTGTAGAGTGTAGGGTATAGAGTGTAGGGTATAGAGTGTAGAGTGTAGGTATAGAGTGTAGGGTATAGAGTGTAGGGTATAGAGTGAAGAGTGTAGGGTATAGAGTGTAGGGTATAGAATATAGAGTGTAGGCTATAGAGTGTAGGGTATAGATTGTAGAGTGTAGGGATTAGAGTGTAGGGTATATAGTGTAGGGTATAGAGTGTAGAGTGTAGGGTATAGAGTGTAGGGTATAGAGTATAGAGTGTAGGGTATAGAGTGTAGGGTATAGAGTGTAAAGTGTAGGGTATAGAGTGTAGAGTGTAGGGTATGGACTGTAGAGTGTAGGGTATAGAGTGTAGAGTATAGAGTGTGAGGGATAGAGTGTATGGTATAGAGTGTTTTGTATATAGTGTAGGGTATAGAGTGTTTGGTATAGAGTGTAGGGTATAGAGTGTAGAGTGTAGGGTATAGATTTTAGAGTGTAGAGTGTAGGGTATAGAGTGTATTGCATAGAGTTTATGGAATAGAGTGTATGGTATAGAGTGTAGGGTATAAAGTGTAGGGTATAGAGTGTAGAGTGTAGGGTATAGAGTGTAGGGTATAGAGTGTATGGTATAGAGTGTATGGTATTGATTGTAGGGTATAGAGTGTAGGGTATAGAGTGTAGAATGTAGGGTATAGAGTGTAGAGTGTAGAGTGTAGTGTATAGAGTGTAGAGTGTAGGGTATAGAGTGTAGGGTATAGAGTGTAGGGTATAGAGTGTAGAGTGTAGGGTATAGAGTGTAGGGTATAGAGTATAGAGTGTAGGGTATAGAGTGTAGGGTATAGAGTGTAAAGTGTAGGGTATAGAGTGTAGAGTGTAGGGTATAGATTGTAGAGTGTAGGGTATAGAGTGCAGGGTACAGAGTGTAGGGTATAGAGTGTAGGGTACAGAGTGTAGGGTATAGAGTGTAGAGTGTAGGGTATAGAGTGTAGGGTATAGAGTGTAGAGTGTAGGGCATAGAGTGTTGGGTATAGAGTATAGAGTGTAGGGTATAGAGAGTAGAGTGTAGGGTATAGAGTGTAGAGTGTAGGGTATGGAGTGTAGGGTATAGAGTATAGAGTGTTGGGTATAGAGTGTAGGGTATAGAGTGTATGGAATAGAGTGTAGAGTGTAGAGTGTAGGGTATAGAGTGTATGGTATAGAGTGTAGGGTATAGAGTGTAGGGTATAGAGTGTATGGTATAGATTGTAGGGTATAGAGTGTAGGGTGTAGAGTGTAGGGTATAGAGTGTAGAGTGTAGGGTATAGAGTGTAGGGTATAGAATATAGAGTGTAGGCTATAGAGTGTAGGGTATAGATTGTAGAGTGTAGGGATTAGAGTGTAGGGTATATAGTGTAGGGTATAGAGTGTAGAGTGTAGGGTATAGAGTGTAGGGTATAGAGTATAGAGTGTAGGGTATAGAGTGTAGGGTATAGAGTGTATGGAATAGAGTGTAGGGTATAGAGTGTAATGTATAGAGTGTAGGGTATAGAGTGTAGAGTGTAAGGATTAGAGTGTAAGGTATAGAGTGTAGGGTATAGAGTGTATGGAATAGAGTGTACGGTATAGAGTGTAGAGCGTAGGGTATAGAGTGTAGGGTATAGAGTGTAGGGTATAGAGTGCAGAGTGTAGGGTATAGAGTTTATGGTATAGAGTGTAGGGTGTAGAGTGTAGGGTATAGAGTGTAGGGTATAGGGTGTAGAGTGTAGGGTATAAAGTGTATGGTATAGAGTGTAGGGTGTAGAGTGTATGGTATAGAGTGTAGGGTATAAAGTGTATGGTATAGAGTGTAGAGTGTAGAGTATAGAGTGTAGGGTATAGAGTGTAGAGTGTAGGGTATAGAGTGTATGGTATAGAGTGTAGAGTGTAGGGTATAGAGTGTAGGGTATTGAGTCTAGGGTATAGAGTGTAGGGTATAGAGTGTAGAGTGTAGGGTATAGATTGGAGGGTATAGAGTGTAGGGTATAGAGTGTAAGGTATCGAGTGTAGAGTGTAGGGTATAGAGTGTATGGTATAGAGTGTAGAGTGTAGGGTATAGAAAGTAGGGTATTGAGTGTAGGGTATAGAGTGTAGGGTATAGAGTGTAGAGTGTAGGGTATAGAGTGTAGGGTATAGAGTGTAGAGTGTAGGGTATAGAGTGTAGGGTATAGAGTGTAGGGTATAGAGTGTAAGGCATAGAGTGTAGGGTATAGAGTGTATGGTATATAGTGTAGGGTATAGAGTGTTTGGTATAGAGTGTAGGGTATAGAGTGTAGAGTGTTGGGTATAGATTGTAGAGTGTACAGTGTAGGGTATAGAGTGTAGTGCATAGAGTTTATGGAATAGAGTGTATGGTATAGATTGTAGGGTATAGAGTGTAGGATATAGAGTGTAGAGTGTAGGGTATAGAGTGTAGGGTATAGAGTGAAGAGTGTAGGGTATAGAGTGTAGGGTATAGAATATAGAGTGTAGGCTATAGAGTGTAGGGTATAGATTGTAGAGTGTAGGGATTAGAGTGTAGGGTATATAGTGTAGGGTATAGAGTGTATAGTGTAGGGTATAGAGTGTAGGGTATAGAGTGTAGGGTATAGAGTATAGGGTATAGAGTGTATGGAATAGAGTGTAGGGTATAGAGTGTAATGTATAGAGTGTAGGGTATAGAGTGTAGAGTGTAAGGATTAGAGTGTAAGGTATAGAGTGTAGGGTATAGAGTGTATGGAATAGAGTGTACGGTATAGAGTGTGGAGCGTAGGGTATAGAGTGTAGGGTATAGAGTGCAGAGTGTAGGGTATAGAGTTTATGGTATAGAGTGTAGGGTGTAGAGTGTAGGGTATAGAGTGTAGGGTGTAGAGTGTATGGTATAGAGTGTAGGGTATAGAGTGTATGGCATAGAGTGTAGAGTGTAGAGTAAAGAGTGTAGGGTATAGAATGTAGAGTGTAGGGTATAGAGTGTATGGTATAGAGTGTAGAGTGTAGGGTATAGAGTGTAGGGTATTGAGTGTAGGGTATAGAGTGTAGGGTATAGAGTGTAGAGTGTAGGGTATAGATTGGAGGGTATAGAGTGTAGAGTATAGAGTGTAAGGTATCGAGTATAGAGTGTAGGGTATAGAGTGTATGGTATAGAGTGTAGAGTGTAGGGTATAGAAAGTAGGGTATTGAGTGTAGGGTATAGAGTGTAGGGTATAGAGTGTAGAGTGTAGGGTATAGTGTGTAGAGTGTAGGGTATAGAGTGTATGGTATAGAGTGTAGAGTGTAGGGTATAGAAAGTAGGGTATTGAGTGTAGGGTATTGAGTGTAGGGTATAGAGTGTAGGCTATAGAGTGTAGAGTGTAGGGTATAGAGTGTAGAGTGTAGGGTATAGAGTGTAGGGTATAGAGTGTAAGGTATAGAGTGTAGGGTATAGAGTGTATGGTATACAGTGTAGGGTATAGAGTGTTTGGTATAGAGTGTAGGGTATAGAGTGTAGAGTGTTGGGTATAGATTGTAGAGTGTAGAGTGTAGGGTATAGAGTGTAGGGCATAGAGTTTATGGAATAGAGTGTATGGTATAGATTGTAGGGTATAGAGTGTAGGGTGTAGAGTGTAGGGTATAGAGTGTAGGGTATAGAGTGTAGGGTATAGAGTGTAGGGTATAGAGTGAAGAGTGTAGGGTATAGAGTGTAGGGTATAGAATACAGAGTGTAGGCTATAGAGTGTAGGGTATAGATTGTAGAGTGTAGGGATTAGAGTGTAGGGTATATAGTGTAGGGTATAGAGTGTAGAGTGTAGGGTATAGAGTGTAGGGTATAGAGTGTAGGATATAGAGTGTAGGGTATAGAGTGTAGAGTGTAGGGTATAGATTGGAGGGTATAGAGTGTAGAGTATAGAGTGTAAGGTATCGAGTGTAGAGTGTAGGGTATAGAGTGTATGGTATAGAGTGTAGAGTGTAGGGTATAGAAAGTAGGGTATTGAGTGTAGGGTATAGAGTGTAGGGTATAGAGTGTAGAGTGTAGGGTATAGTGTGTAGAGTGTAGGGTATAGAGTGTATGGTATAGAGTGTAGAGTGTAGGGTATAGAAAGTAGGGTATTGAGTGTAGGGTATAGAGTGTAGGCTATAGAGTGTAGAGTGTAGGGTATAGAGTGTAGAGTGTAGGGTATAGAGTGTAGGGTATAGAGTGTAAGGTATAGAGTGTAGGGTATAGAGTGTATGGTATATAGTGTAGGGTATAGAGTGTTTGGTATAGAGTGTAGGGTATAGAGTGTAGAGTGTTGGGTATAGATTGTAGAGTGTAGAGTGTAGGGTATAGAGTGTAGGGCATAGAGTTTATGGAATAGAGTGTATGGTATAGATTGTAGGGTATAGAGTGTAGGGTATAGAGTGTAGAGTGTAGGGTATAGAGTGTAGGGTATAGAGTGTAGGGTATAGAGTGAAGAGTGTAGGGTATAGAGTGTAGGGTATAGAATATAGAGTGTAGGCTATAGAGTGTAGGGTATAGATTGTAGAGTGTAGGGATTAGAGTGTAGGGTATATAGTGTAGGGTATAGAGTGTAGAGTGTAGGGTATAGAGTGTAGGGTATAGAGTGTAGGGTATAGAGTGTAGGGTATAGAGTGTATGGAATAGAGTGTAGGCTATAGAGTGTAATGTATAGAGTGTAGGGTATAGAGTGTAGAGTGTAAGGATTAGAGTGTAACGTATAGAGTGTAGGTTATAGAGTGTATGGAATAGAGTGTACGGTATAGAGTGTAGAGCGTAGGGTATAGAGTGTAGGGTATAGAGTGTAGGGTATAGAGTGCAGAGTGTAGGGTATAGATTTGAGGGTATAGAGTGTAGGGTATAGAGTGTAAGGTATCGAGTGTAGAATGTAGGGTATAGAGTGTATGGTATAGAGTGTAGAGTGTAGGGTATAGAAAGTAGGGTATTGAGTGTAGGGTATAGAGTGTAGGGTATAGAGTGTACAGTGTAGGGTATAGATTGGAGGGTATAGAGTGTAGGGTATAGAGTGTAAGGTATCGAGTGTAGAGTGTAGGGTATAGAGTGTATGGTATAGAGTGTAGAGTGTAGGGTATAGAAAGTAGGGTATTGAGTGTAGGGTATAGAGTGTAGGGTATAGAGTGTAGAGTGTAGGGTATAGTGTGTAGAGTGTAGGGTATAGAGTGTATGGTATAGAGTGTAGAGTGTAGGGTATAGAAAGTAGGGTATTGAGTGTAGGGTATAGAGTGTAGGCTATAGAGTGTAGAGTGTAGGGTATAGAGTGTAGAGTGTAGGGTATAGAGTGTAGGGTATAGAGTGTAGGGTATAGAGTGTAAGGTATAGAGTGTAGGGTATAGAGTGTATGGTATATAGTGTAGGGTATAGAGTGTTTGGTATAGAGTGTAGGGTATAGAGTGTAGAGTGTTGGGTATAGATTGTAGAGTGTAGAGTGTAGGGTATAGAGTGTAGGGCATAGAGTTTATGGAATAGAGTGTATGGTATAGATTGTAGGGTATAGAGTGTAGGGTATAGAGTGTAGGGTATAGAGTGTAGGGTATAGAGTGAAGAGTGTAGGGTATAGAGTGTAGGGTATAGAATATAGAGTGTAGGCTATAGAGTGTAGGGTATAGATTGTAGAGTGTAGGGATTAGAGTGTAGGGTATATAGTGTAGGGTATAGAGTGTAGAGTGTAGGGTATAGAGTGTAGGGTATAGAGTGTAGGGTATAGAGTGTAGGGTATAGAGTGTATGGAATAGAGTGTAGGCTATAGAGTGTAATGTATAGAGTGTAGGGTATAGAGTGTAGAGTGTAAGGATTAGAGTGTAAGGTATAGAGTGTAGGGTATAGAGTGTATGGAATAGAGTGTACGGTATAGAGTGTAGAGCGTAGGGTATAGAGTGTAGGGTATAGAGTGTAGTGTATAGAGTGCAGAGTGTAGGGTATAGAGTTTATGGTATAGAGTGTAGGGTGTAGAGTGTAGGGTATAGAGTGTAGGGTATAGAGTGTAGAGTGTAGGGTATAGAGTGTAGGGTATAGAGTGTATGGTATAGAGTGTAGGGTGTAGAGTGTATGGTATAGAGTGTAGGGTGTAGAGTGTATGGTATAGAGTGTAGAGTGTAGAGTATAGAGTGTAGGGTATAGAGTGTAGAGTGTAGGGTATAGAGTGTATGGTATAGAGTGTAGAGTGTAGGGTATAGAGTGTAGGGTATTGAGTGTAGGGTATAGAGTGTAGGCTATAGAGTGTAGAGTGTAGGGTATAGATTGGAGGGTATAGAGTGTAGGGTATAGAGTGTAAGGTATCGAGTGTAGGGTGTAGGGTATAGAGTGTATGGTATAGAGTGTAGAGTGTAGTGTATAGAAAGTAGGGTATTGAGTGTAGGGTATAGAGTGTAGCGTATAGAGTGTAGAGTGTAGGGTATAGAATGTAGAGTGTAGGGTATAAAGTGTATGGTATAGAGTGTAGAGTGTAGGATATAGAAAGTAGGGTATTGAGTGTAGGGTATAGAGTGTAGGCTATAGAGTGTAGAGTGTAGGGTATAGAGTGTAGGGTATAAAGTGTAGGGTATAGAGTGTAAGGTATAGAGTGTAGGGTATAGAGTGTATGGTATATAGTGTAGGGTATAGAGTGTTTGGTATAGAGTGTAGGGTATAGAGTGTAGAGTGTTGGGTATAGATTGTAGAGTGTAGAGTGTAGGGTATAGAGTGTAGGGCATAGAGTTTATGGAATAGAGTGTATGGTATAGATTGTAGGGTATAGAGTGTAGGGTATAGAGTGTAGAGTGTAGGGTATAGAGTGTAGGGTATAGAGTGTAGAGCATAGAGTGAAGAGTGTAGGGTATAGAGTGTAGGGTATAGAATATAGAGTGTAGGCTATAGAGTGTAGGGTATAGATTGTAGAGTGTAGGGATTAGAGTGTAGGGTATATAGTGTAGGGTATAGAGTGTAGAGTGTAGGGTATAGAGTGTAGGGTATAGAGTGTAGGGTATAGAGTGTAGGGTATAGAGTGTATGGAATAGAGTGTAGGCTATAGAGTGTAATGTATAGAGTGTAGGGTATAGAGTGTAGAGTGTAAGGATTAGAGTGTAAGGTATAGAGTGTAGGGTATAGAGTGTATGGAATAGAGTGTACGGTATAGAGTGTAGAGCGTAGGATATAGAGTGTAGGGTATAGAGTGTAGGGTATAGAGTGCAGACTGTAGGGTATGGAGTTTATGGTATAGAGTGTAGGGTGTAGAGTGTAGGGTATAGAGTGTAGGGTATAGAGTGTAGAGTGTAGGGTATAGAGTGTATGGTATAGAGTGTAGGGCATAGAGTTTATGGAATAGAGTGTATGGTATAGATTGTAGGGTATAGAGTGTAGGGTATAGATTGTAGGGTATAGAGTGTAGAGTGTAGGGTATAGAGTGTAGGGTATACAGTGTAGGGTATAGAGTATATGGTATAGAGTGTATGGTATAGATTGTAGGGTATAGAGTGTAGGGTATAGAGTGTAGAGTGTAGGGTATAGAGTGTAGAGTGTAGGGTATAGAGTGCAGGGTATAGAGTGTAGAGTGTAGGGTATAGAGTGTAGGGTATAGAGTGTAGGGTATAGAGTATAGAGTGTGGTGTATAGAGTGTAGGGTATAGAGTGTAGAGTGTAGAGTATAGGGTATAGAGTGTAGAGTGTAGGGTATAGAGTGTAGAGTGTAGGGTATAGAATGTAGGGTACAGAGTGTAGGGTATAGAGTGTAGGGTACAGAGTGTAGGGTATAGAGTGGAGAGTGTAGGGTATAGAGTGTAGGGTATAGAGTGTAGTGTATAGAGTGTAGTGTATAGAGTGTAGAGTGTAGGGTATAGAGTGTAGGGTATAGAGTATATGGTATAGAGTGTAGGGTATAGAGTGTAGGGTATAGAGTGTAGGGTATAGAGTGTAGAGTGTAGGGATTAGAGTGTAGGGTATAGAGTGTAGGGTATAGAGTGTATGGAATAGAGTGTAGGGTATATAGTGTAGAGTGTAGGGTATAGAATGTAGGGTATAGAGTTTAGGGTATAGAGTGTAGGGTATAGAGTGTAGGGTATAGAGTGTAGAGTGTAGGGATTAGAGTGTAGGGTATAGAGTGTAGCGTATAGAGTGTATGGAATAGAGTGTAGGGTATATAGTGTAGAGTGTAGGGTATAGAGTGTAGGGTATAGAGCGTAGTGTGTAGGATATAGAGTGTGGGGTATAGAGTGTAGAGTGTAGGGTATAGAGTGTAGAGTGTAAGGATTAGAGTGTAAGGTATAGAGTGTAGGGTATAGAGTGTATGGAATAGAGTGTACGGTATAGAGTGTAGAGCGTAGGGTATAGAGTGTAGGGTATAGAGTGTAGGGTATAGAGTGCAGAGTGTAGGGTATGGAGTTTATGGTATAGAGTGTAGGGTGTAGAGTGTAGGGTATAGAGTGTAGGGTATAGAGTTTAGAGTGTAGGGTATAGAGTGTATGGTATAGAGTGTAGGGTGTAGAGTGTATGTTATAGTGTGTAGGGTATAGAGTGTATGGTATAGAGTGTAGAGTGTAGGGTATAGAGTGTAGGGTATTGAATGTAGGGTATAGAGTGTAGGGTATAGAGTGTAGAGTGTAGGGTATAGATTGGAGGGTATAGAGTGTAGGGTATAGAGTGTAAGGTATCGAGTGTAGAGTGTAGGGTATAGAGTGTATGGTATAGAGTGTAGAGTGTAGGGTATAGAAAGTAGGGTATTGAGTGTAGGGTATAGAGTGTAGGGTATATTGTGTAGAGTGTAGGGTATAGAGTGTAGAGTGTAGGGTATAGAGTGTATGGTATAGAGTGTAGAGTGTAGGGTATAGAAAGTAGGGTATTGAGTGTAGTGTATAGAGTGTAGGCTATAGAGTGTAGAGTGTAGGGTATAGATTGTAGAGTGTAGGGTATAGAGTGTAGGGTATAGAGTGTAGGGTATAGAGTGTAAGGTATAGAGTGTAGGGTATAGAGTGTATGGTATATAGTGTAGGGTATAGTGTGTTTGGTATAGAGTGTAGGGTATAGAGTGTAGAGTGTTGGGTATAGATTGTAGAGTGTAGAGTGTAGGGTATAGAGTGTAGGGCATAGAGTTTATGGAATAGAGTGTATGGTATAGATTGTAGGGTATAGAGTGTAGGGTATAGATTGTAGGATATAGAGTGTAGAGTGTAGGGTATAGAGTGTAGGGTATACAGTGTAGGGTATAGAGTATATGGTATAGAGTGTATGGTATAGATTGTAGGGTATAGAGTGTAGGGTATAGAGTGTAGAGTGTAGGGTATAGAGTGTAGAGTGTAGGGTATAGAGTGCAGGGTATAGAGTGTAGAGTGTAGGGTATAGAGTGTAGGGTATAGAGTGTAGGGTATAGAGTATAGAGTGTGGTGTATAGAGTGTAGGGTATAGAGTGTAGAGTGTAGAGTATAGGGTATAGAGTGTAGAGTGTAGGGTATAGAGTGTAGAGTGTAGGGTATAGAGTGTAGGGTACAGAGTGTAGGGTATAGAGTGTAGGGTACAGAGTGTAGGGTATAGAGTGGAGAGTGTAGGGTATAGAGTGTAGGGTATAGAGTGTAGTGTATAGAGTGTAGTGTATAGAGTGTAGAGTGTAGGGTATAGAGTGTAGGGTATAGAGTGTATGGTATAGAGTGTAGGGTATAGAGTGTAGGGTATAGAGTGTAGAGTGTAGGATAAAGAGTGTAGGGTATAGAGTGTAGGGTATAGAGTGTAGGGTATAGAGTGTAGGGTATAGAGTGTAGAGTGTAGGGATTAGAGTGTAGGGTATAGAGTGTAGCGTATAGAGTGTATGGAATAGAGTGTAGGGTATATAGTGTAGAGTGTAGGGTATAGAGTGTAGGGTATAGAGCGTAGTGTGTAGGATATAGAGTGTAGGGTATAGAGTGTAGAGTGTAGGGTATAGAGTGTATGGTATAGAGAGTAAAGTGTAGGGTATAGAGTGTATGGTATAGATTGTAGAGTGTAGGGCATAGAGTGTATGGTGTAGGGTGTAGAGTGTATGGAATAGAGTGTAGAGTGTAGGGTATAGAGTGTAGGGTATTGAGTGTAGGGTATAGAGTGTAGGGTATAGAGTGTAGAGTGTAGGGTATAGAGTGTAGAGTGTAGGGTATAGAGTGTATGGTATAGAGTGCAGAGTGTAGGGTATAGAGTGTAGGGTATTGAGTGTAGGGTATAGACTGTAGGGTATAGAGCGTAGGGTGTAGGATATAGAGTGTAGGGTATAGAGTGTAGGGTATAGAGTGTATGGTATAGAGTGTAGAGTGTAGGGTATAGAGTGTATGGTATAGATTGTAGAGTGTAGGGCATAGAGTGTATGATGTAGGGTGTAGAGTGTATGGAATAGAGTGTAGAGTGTAGGGTATAGAGTGTAGGGTATTGAGTGTTGGGTATAGAGTGTAGGGTATAGATTGTAGAGTGTAGGGTATAGAGTGTAGAGTGTAGGGTATAGAGTGTATGGTATAGAGTGTAGAGTGTAGGGTATAGAGTGTAGGGTATTGAGTGTAGGGTATAGAGTGTAGAGTATAGAGTGTAGAGTGTAGGGTATAGAGTGTAGGGTATAGAGTGTAGGGTATAGAGTGTTTGGTATAGAGTGTAGAGTATAGAGTGTAGAGTGTAGGGTATAGATTGTAGAGTGTAGGGTATAGAGTGTAGGGCATAGAGTTTATGGAATAGAGTGTATGGTATAGAGTGTAGGGTATAGAGTGTAGGGTATAGAGTGTAGAGTGTAGGGTATAGAGTGTAGGGTGTAGAGTGTAGGGTATAGAGTGTATGGTATAGAGTGTATGGTATTGATTGTAGGGTATAGAGTGTAGGGTATAGAGTGTAGAGTGTAGAGTATAGAGTGTAGAGTGTAGGGTATAGAGTTTAGGGTATAGAGTGTAGAGTGTAGGGTATAGAGTGTAGGGTGTAGAGTGTAGGGTATAGAGTGTAGAGTGTAGGGTATAGAGTGTAGGGTATAGAGTGTAGGGTATAGAGTGTAGGGTATAGAGTATAGGGTATAGTGTGTAGGGTATAGAGTGTATGGTATAGAGTGTAGGGTATAGAGTGTAGGGTATTGAATGTAGGGTATAGAGTGTAGGGTATGGAGTGTAGAGTGTAGGGTATAGATTGGAGGGTATAGAGTGTAGGGTATAGAGTGTAAGGTATCGAGTGTAGAGTGTAGGGTATAGAGTGTATGGTATAGAGTGTAGAGTGTAGGGTATAGAAAGTAGGGTATTGAGTGTAGGGTATAGAGTGTAGGGTATATTGTGTAGAGTGTAGGGTATAGAGTGTAGAGTGTAGGGTATAGAGTGTATGGTATAGAGTGTAGAGTGTAGGGTATAGAAAGTAGGGTATTGAGTGTAGTGTATAGAGTGTAGGCTATAGAGTGTAGAGTGTAGGGTATAGAGTGTAGAGTGTAGGGTATAGAGTGTAGGGTATAGAGTGTAGGGTATAGAGTGTAAGGTATAGAGTGTAGGGTATAGAGTGTATGGTATATAGTGTAGGGTATAGTGTGTTTGGTATAGAGTGTAGGGTATAGAGTGTAGAGTGTTGGGTATAGATTGTAGAGTGTAGAGTGTAGGGTATAGAGTGTAGGGCATAGAGTTTATGGAATAGAGTGTATGGTATAGATTGTAGGGTATAGAGTGTAGGGTATAGATTGTAGGATATAGAGTGTAGAGTGTAGGGTATAGAGTGTAGGGTATACAGTGTAGGGTATAGAGTATATGGTATAGAGTGTATGGTATAGATTGTAGGGTATAGAGTGTAGGGTATAGAGTGTAGAGTGTAGGGTATAGAGTGTAGAGTGTAGGGTATAGAGTGCAGGGTATAGAGTGTAGAGTGTAGGGTATAGAGTGTAGGGTATAGAGTGTAGGGTATAGAGTATAGAGTGTGGTGTATAGAGTGTAGGGTATAGAGTGTAGGGTGTAGAGTATAGGGTATAGAGTGTAGAGTGTAGGGTATAGAGTGTAGAGTGTAGGGTATAGAGTGTAGGGTACAGAGTGTAGGGTATAGAGTGTAGGGTACAGAGTGTAGGGTATAGAGTGGAGAGTGTAGGGTATAGAGTGTAGGGTATAGAGTGTAGTGTATAGAGTGTAGTGTATAGAGTGTAGAGTGTAGGGTATAGAGTGTAGGGTAGAGAGTGTATGGTATAGAGTGTAGGGTATAGAGTGTAGGGTATAGAGTGTAGAGTGTAGGATAAAGAGTGTAGGGTATAGAGTGTAGGGTATAGAGTGTAGGGTATAGAGTGTAGGGTATAGAGTGTAGAGTGTAGGGATTAGAGTGTAGGGTATAGAGTGTAGCGTATAGAGTGTATGGAATAGAGTGTAGGGTATATAGTGTAGAGTGTAGGGTATAGAGTGTAGGGTATAGAGCGTAGTGTGTAGGATATAGAGTGTAGGGTATAGAGTGTAGAGTGTAGGGTATAGAGTGTATGGTATAGAGAGTAAAGTGTAGGGTATAGAGTGTATGGTATAGATTGTAGAGTGTAGGGCATAGAGTGTATGGTGTAGGGTGTAGAGTGTATGGAATAGAGTGTAGAGTGTAGGGTATAGAGTGTAGGGTATTGAGTGTAGGGTATAGAGTGTAGGGTATAGAGTGTAGAGTGTAGGGTATAGAGTGTAGAGTGTAGGGTATAGAGTGTATGGTATAGAGTGCAGAGTGTAGGGTATAGAGTGTAGGGTATTGAGTGTAGGGTATAGACTGTAGGGTATAGAGCGTAGGGTGTAGGATATAGAGTGTAGGGTATAGAGTGTAGGGTATAGAGTGTATGGTATAGAGTGTAGAGTGTAGGGTATAGAGTGTATGGTATAGATTGTAGAGTGTAGGGCATAGAGTGTATGATGTAGGGTGTAGAGTGTATGGAATAGAGTGTAGAGTGTAGGGTATAGAGTGTAGGGTATTGAGTGTTGGGTATAGAGTGTAGGGTATAGATTGTAGAGTGTAGGGTATAGAGTGTAGAGTGTAGGGTATAGAGTGTATGGTATAGAGTGTAGAGTGTAGGGTATAGAGTGTAGGGTATTGAGTGTAGGGTATAGAGTGTAGAGTATAGAGTGTAGAGTGTAGGGTATAGAGTGTAGGGTATAGAGTGTAGGGTATAGAGTGTTTGGTATAGAGTGTAGAGTATAGAGTGTAGAGTGTAGGGTATAGATTGTAGAGTGTAGGGTATAGAGTGTAGGGCATAGAGTTTATGGAATAGAGTGTATGGTATAGAGTGTAGGGTATAGAGTGTAGGGTATAGAGTGTAGAGTGTAGGGTATAGAGTGTAGGGTGTAGAGTGTAGGGTATAGAGTGTATGGTATAGAGTGTATGGTATTGATTGTAGGGTATAGAGTGTAGGGTATAGAGTGTAGAGTGTAGAGTATAGAGTGTAGAGTGTAGGGTATAGAGTTTAGGGTATAGAGTGTAGAGTGTAGGGTATAGAGTGTAGGGTGTAGAGTGTAGGGTATAGAGTGTAGAGTGTAGGGTATAGAGTGTAGGGTATAGAGTGTAGGGTATAGAGTGTAGGGTATAGAGTATAGGGTATAGAGTGTAGAGTGTAGAGTGTAGGGTATAGAGTGTAGAGTGTAGGGTATAGAGTGTAGAGTGTAAGGTATAGAGTGTAGGGTACAGAGTGTAGGGTATAGAGTGTAGGGTACAGAGTGTAGGGTATAGAGTGTAGAGTGTAGGGTATAGAGTGTAGGGTATAGAGTGTAGGGTATAGAGTGTAGAGTGTAGGGTATAGAGTGTAGGGTATAGAGTATAGAGTGTAGGGTATAGAGTGTAGAGTGTAGAGTGTAGGGTATAGAGTGTAGAGTGTAGGGTATAGAGTGTAGAGTGTAGGGTATAGAGTGCAGAGTGTAGGATATAGAGTGTAGGGTATAGAGTGTATGGAATAGAGTGTAGAGTGTAGGGTATAGAGTGTAGGGTATAGAATGTATGGTATACAGTGTAGGGTATAGAGTGTATTGTATAGAGTGTAGGGTATAGAGTGTAGAGTGTAGGGATTAGAGTGTAGGGTATAGAGTGTAGGGTATAGAGTGTATGGAATAGAGGGTAGGGTATGGAGTGTAGGGTATAGAGCGTAGGGTGTAGGATATAGAGTGTAGGGTATAGAGTGTAGGGTATAGAGTGTAGAGTGTAGGGTATAGAGTGTATGGTATAGAGTGTAGGGTGTAGAGTGTAGGGTATAGAGTGTAGGGTATAGAGTGTAGGGCATAGAGTGTATGGTGTAGGGCGTAGAGTGTATGGAATAGAGTGTAGGGTATAGATTGTATGGTATAGAGTTTAGAGTGTAGGGTATAGAGTGTAGGGTATAGAGTGTAGGGTATAGAGTGTAGAGTGTAGGGTATAGAGTGTAGGGTATAGAGTGTAGGGTATAGAGTGTAGAGTGTAGGGTATATAGTGTAGGGTATAGAGTGTTTGGTATAGAGTGTAAAGTATAGAGTGTAGAGTGTAGGGTATAGATTGTAGAGTATAGAGTGTAGGGTATAGAGTGTAGGGTATAGAGTGTATTGAATAGAGTGTATGGTATAAAGTGTAGGGTGTAGAGTGTAGGGTATAGAGTGTGGAGTGTAGGCTATAGAGTGTATGATATAGAGTGTAGAGTGTAGGGTATAGAAAGTAGGGTATTGAGTGTAGGGTATTGAGTGTAGGGTATAGAGTGTAGGGTATAGAGTGTAGAGTGTAGGGTATAGTGTGTAGAGTGTAGGGTATAGAGTGTATGGTATAGAGTGTAGAGTGTAGGGTATAGAAAGTAGGGTATTGAGTGTAGGGTATTGAGTGTAGGGTATAGAGTGTAGGCTATAGAGTGTAGAGTGTAGGGTATAGAGTGTAGAGTGTAGGGTATAGAGTGTAGGGTATAGAGTGTAAAGTATAGAGTGTAGGGTATAGAGTGTATGGTATACAGTGTAGGGTATAGAGTGTTTGGTATAGAGTGTAGGGTATAGAGTGTAGAGTGTTAGGTATAGATTGTAGAGTGTAGAGTGTAGGGTATAGAGTGTAGGGCATAGAGTTTATGGAATAGAGTGTATGGTATAGATTGTAGGGTATAGAGTGTAGGGTATAGAGTGTAGAGTGTAGGGTATAGAGTGTAGGGTATAGAGTGTAGGGTATAGAGTGAAGAGTGTAGGGTATAGAGTGTAGGGTATAGAATACAGAGTGTAGGCTATAGAGTGTAGGGTATAGATTGTAGAGTGTAGGGATTAGAGTGTAGGGTATATAGTGTAGGGTATAGAGTGTAGAGTGTAGGGTATAGAGTGTAGGGTATAGAGTGTAGGATATAGAGTGTAGGGTATAGAGTGTAGAGTGTAGGGTATAGATTGGAGGGTATAGAGTGTAGAGTATAGAGTGTAAGGTATCGAGTGTAGAGTGTAGGGTATAGAGTGTATGGTATAGAGTGTAGAGTGTAGGGTATAGAAAGTAGGGTATTGAGTGTAGGGTATAGAGTGTAGGGTATAGAGTGTAGAGTGTAGGGTATAGTGTGTAGAGTGTAGGGTATAGAGTGTATGGTATAGAGTGTAGAGTGTAGGGTATAGAAAGTAGGGTATTGAGTGTAGGGTATAGAGTGTAGGCTATAGAGTGTAGAGTGTAGGGTATAGAGTGTAGAGTGTAGGGTATAGAGTGTAGGGTATAGAGTGTAAGGTATAGAGTGTAGGGTATAGAGTGTATGGTATATAGTGTAGGGTATAGAGTGTTTGGTATAGAGTGTAGGGTATAGAGTGTAGAGTGTTGGGTATAGATTGTAGAGTGTAGAGTGTAGGGTATAGAGTGTAGGGCATAGAGTTTATGGAATAGAGTGTATGGTATAGATTGTAGGGTATAGAGTGTAGGGTATAGAGTGTAGAGTGTAGGGTATAGAGTGTAGGGTATAGAGTGTAGGGTATAGAGTGAAGAGTGTAGGGTATAGAGTGTAGGGTATAGAATATAGAGTGTAGGCTATAGAGTGTAGGGTATAGATTGTAGAGTGTAGGGATTAGAGTGTAGGGTATATAGTGTAGGGTATAGAGTGTAGAGTGTAGGGTATAGAGTGTAGGGTATAGAGTGTAGGGTATAGAGTGTAGGGTATAGAGTGTATGGAATAGAGTGTAGGCTATAGAGTGTAATGTATAGAGTGTAGGGTATAGAGTGTAGAGTGTAAGGATTAGAGTGTAACGTATAGAGTGTAGGTTATAGAGTGTATGGAATAGAGTGTACGGTATAGAGTGTAGAGCGTAGGGTATAGAGTGTAGGGTATAGAGTGTAGGGTATAGAGTGCAGAGTGTAGGGTATAGATTTGAGGGTATAGAGTGTAGGGTATAGAGTGTAAGGTATCGAGTGTAGAATGTAGGGTATAGAGTGTATGGTATAGAGTGTAGAGTGTAGGGTATAGAAAGTAGGGTATTGAGTGTAGGGTATAGAGTGTAGGGTATAGAGTGTAGAGTGTAGGGTATAGATTGGAGGGTATAGAGTGTAGGGTATAGAGTGTAAGGTATCGAGTGTAGAGTGTAGGGTATAGAGTGTATGGTATAGAGTGTAGAGTGTAGGGTATAGAAAGTAGGGTATTGAGTGTAGGGTATAGAGTGTAGGGTATAGAGTGTAGAGTGTAGGGTATAGTGTGTAGAGTGTAGGGTATAGAGTGTATGGTATAGAGTGTAGAGTGTAGGGTATAGAAAGTAGGGTATTGAGTGTAGGGTATAGAGTGTAGGCTATAGAGTGTAGAGTGTAGGGTATAGAGTGTAGAGTGTAGGGTATAGAGTGTAGGGTATAGAGTGTAGGGTATAGAGTGTAAGGTATAGAGTGTAGGGTATAGAGTGTATGGTATATAGTGTAGGGTATAGAGTGTTTGGTATAGAGTGTAGGGTATAGAGTGTAGAGTGTTGGCTATAGATTGTAGAGTGTAGAGTGTAGGGTATAGAGTGTAGGGCATAGAGTTTATGGAATAGAGTGTATGGTATAGATTGTAGGGTATAGAGTGTAGGGTATAGAGTGTAGGGTATAGAGTGTAGGGTATAGAGTGAAGAGTGTAGGGTATAGAGTGTAGGGTATAGAATATAGAGTGTAGGCTATAGAGTGTAGGGTATAGATTGTAGAGTGTAGGGATTAGAGTGTAGGGTATATAGTGTAGGGTATAGAGTGTAGAGTGTAGGGTATAGAGTGTAGGGTATAGAGTGTAGGGTATAGAGTGTAGGGTATAGAGTGTATGGAATAGAGTGTAGGCTATAGAGTGTAATGTATAGAGTGTAGGGTATAGAGTGTAGAGTGTAAGGATTAGAGTGTAAGGTATAGAGTGTAGGGTATAGAGTGTATGGAATAGAGTGTACGGTATAGAGTGTAGAGCGTAGGGTATAGAGTGTAGGGTATAGAGTGTAGTGTATAGAGTGCAGAGTGTAGGGTATAGAGTTTATGGTATAGAGTGTAGGGTGTAGAGTGTAGGGTATAGAGTGTAGGGTATAGAGTGTAGAGTGTAGGGTATAGAGTGTAGGGTATAGAGTGTAGAGTGTAGAGTATAGAGTGTAGGGTATAGAGTGTAGAGTGTAGGGTATAGAGTGTATGGTATAGAGTGTAGAGTGTAGGGTATAGAGTGTAGGGTATTGAGTGTAGGGTATAGAGTGTAGGCTATAGAGTGTAGAGTGTAGGGTATAGATTGGAGGGTATAGAGTGTAGGGTATAGAGTGTAAGGTATCGAGTGTAGGGTGTAGGGTATAGAGTGTATGGTATAGAGTGTAGAGTGTAGTGTATAGAAAGTAGGGTATTGAGTGTAGGGTATAGAGTGTAGGGTATAGAGTGTAGAGTGTAGGGTATAGAATGTAGAGTGTAGGGTATAAAGTGTATGGTATAGAGTGTAGAGTGTAGGATATAGAAAGTAGGGTATTGAGTGTAGGGTATAGAGTGTAGGCTATAGAGTGTAGAGTGTAGGGTATAGAGTGTAGGGTATAGAGTGTAGGGTATAGAGTGTAAGGTATAGAGTGTAGGGTATAGAGTGTATGGTATATAGTGTAGGGTATAGAGTGTTTGGTATAGAGTGTAGGGTATAGAGTGTAGAGTGTTGGGTATAGATTGTAGAGTGTAGAGTGTAGGGTATAGAGTGTAGGGCATAGAGTTTATGGAATAGAGTGTATGGTATAGATTGTAGGGTATAGAGTGTAGGGTATAGAGTGTAGAGTGTAGGGTATAGAGTGTAGGGTATAGAGTGTAGAGCATAGAGTGAAGAGTGTAGGGTATAGAGTGTAGGGTATAGAATATAGAGTGTAGGCTATAGAGTGTAGGGTATAGATTGTAGAGTGTAGGGATTAGAGTGTAGGGTATATAGTGTAGGGTATAGAGTGTAGAGTGTAGGGTATAGAGTGTAGGGTATAGAGTGTAGGGTATAGAGTGTAGGGTATAGAGTGTATGGAATAGAGTGTAGGCTATAGAGTGTAATGTATAGAGTGTAGGGTATAGAGTGTAGAGTGTAAGGATTAGAGTGTAAGGTATAGAGTGTAGGGTATAGAGTGTATGGAATAGAGTGTACGGTATAGAGTGTAGAGCGTAGGGTATAGAGTGTAGGGTATAGAGTGCAGACTGTAGGGTATGGAGTTTATGGTATAGAGTGTAGGGTGTAGAGTGTAGGGTATAGAGTGTAGGGTATAGAGTGTAGAGTGTAGGGTATAGAGTGTATGGTATAGAGTGTAGGGCATAGAGTTTATGGAATAGAGTGTATGGTATAGATTGTAGGGTATAGAGTGTAGGGTATAGATTGTAGGGTATAGAGTGTAGAGTGTAGGGTATAGAGTGTAGGGTATACAGTGTAGGGTATAGAGTATATGGTATAGAGTGTATGGTATAGATTGTAGGGTATAGAGTGTAGGGTATAGAGTGTAGAGTGTAGGGTATAGAGTGTAGAGTGTAGGGTATAGAGTGCAGGGTATAGAGTGTAGAGTGTAGGGTATAGAGTGTAGGGTATAGAGTGTAGGGTATAGAGTATAGAGTGTGGTGTATAGAGTGTAGGGTATAGAGTGTAGAGTGTAGAGTATAGGGTATAGAGTGTAGAGTGTAGGGTATAGAGTGTAGAGTGTAGGGTATAGAATGTAGGGTACAGAGTGTAGGGTATAGAGTGTAGGGTACAAAGTGTAGGGTATAGAGTGGAGAGTGTAGGGTATAGAGTGTAGGGTATAGAGTGTAGTGTATAGAGTGTAGTGTATAGAGTGTAGAGTGTAGGGTATAGAGTGTAGGGTATAGAGTGTAGAGTGTAGGGATTAGAGTGTAGGGTATAGAGTGTAGGGTATAGAGTGTATGGAATAGAGTGTAGGGTATATAGTGTAGAGTGTAGGGTATAGAATGTAGGGTATAGAGTGTAGGGTATAGAGTGTAGGGTATAGAGTGTAGGGTATAGAGTGTAGAGTGTAGGGATTAGAGTGTAGGGTATAGAGTGTAGCGTATAGAGTGTATGGAATAGAGTGTAGGGTATATAGTGTAGAGTGTAGGGTATAGAGTGTAGGGTATAGAGCGTAGTGTGTAGGATATAGAGTGTAGGGTATAGAGTGTAGAGTGTAGGGTATAGAGTGTAGAGTGTAAGGATTAGAGTGTAAGGTATAGAGTGTAGGGTATAGAGTGAATGGAATAGAGTGTACGGTATAGAGTGTAGAGCGTAGGGTATAGAGTGTAGGGTATAGAGTGTAGGGTATAGAGTGCAGACTGTAGGGTATGGAGTTTATGGTATAGAGTGTAGGGTGTAGAGTGTAGGGTATAGAGTGTAGGGTATAGAGTTTAGAGTGTAGGGTATAGAGTGTATGGTATAGAGTGTAGGGTGTAGAGTGTATGTTATAGAGTGTAGGGTATAGAGTGTATGGTATAGAGTGTAGAGTGTAGGGTATAGAGTGTAGGGTATTGAATGTAGGGTATAGAGTGTAGGGTATAGAGTGTAGAGTGTAGGGTATAGATTGGAGGGTATAGAGTGTAGGGTATAGAGTGTAAGGTATCGAGTGTAGAGTGTAGGGTATAGAGTGTATGGTATAGAGTGTAGAGTGTAGGGTATAGAAAGTAGGGTATTGAGTGTAGGGTATAGAGTGTAGGGTATATTGTGTAGAGTGTAGGGTATAGAGTGTAGAGTGTAGGGTATAGAGTGTATGGTATAGAGTGTAGAGTGTAGGGTATAGAAAGTAGGGTATTGAGTGTAGTGTATAGAGTGTAGGCTATAGAGTGTAGAGTGTAGGGTATAGAGTGTAGAGTGTAGGGTATAGAGTGTAGGGTATAGAGTGTAGGGTATAGAGTGTAAGGTATAGAGTGTAGGGTATAGAGTGTATGGTATATAGTGTAGGGTATAGTGTGTTTGGTATAGAGTGTAGGGTATAGAGTGTAGAGTGTTGGGTATAGATTGTAGAGTGTAGAGTGTAGGGTATAGAGTGTAGGGCATAGAGTTTATGGAATAGAGTGTATGGTATAGATTGTAGGGTATAGAGTGTAGGGTATAGATTGTAGGATATAGAGTGTAGAGTGTAGGGTATAGAGTGTAGGGTATACAGTGTAGGGTATAGAGTATATGGTATAGAGTGTATGGTATAGATTGTAGGGTATAGAGTGTAGGGTATAGAGTGTAGAGTGTAGGGTATAGAGTGTAGAGTGTAGGGTATAGAGTGCAGGGTATAGAGTGTAGAGTGTAGGGTATAGAGTGTAGGGTATAGAGTGTAGGGTATAGAGTATAGAGTGTGGTGTATAGAGTGTAGGGTATAGAGTGTAGAGTGTAGAGTATAGGGTATAGAGTGTAGAGTGTAGGGTATAGAGTGTAGAGTGTAGGGTATAGAGTGTAGGGTACAGAGTGTAGGGTATAGAGTGTAGGGTACAGAGTGTAGGGTATAGAGTGGAGAGTGTAGGGTATAGAGTGTAGGGTATAGAGTGTAGTGTATAGAGTGTAGTGTATAGAGTGTAGAGTGTAGGGTATAGAGTGTAGGGTATAGAGTGTATGGTATAGAGTGTAGGGTATAGAGTGTAGGGTATAGAGTGTAGAGTGTAGGATAAATAGTGTAGGGTATAGAGTGTAGGGTATAGAGTGTAGGGTATAGAGTGTAGGGTATAGAGTGTAGAGTGTAGGGATTAGAGTGTAGGGTATAGAGTGTAGCGTATAGAGTGTATGGAATAGAGTGTAGGGTATATAGTGTAGAGTGTAGGGTATAGAGTGTAGGGTATAGAGCGTAGTGTGTAGGATATAGAGTGTAGGGTATAGAGTGTAGAGTGTAGGGTATAGAGTGTATGGTATAGAGAGTAAAGTGTAGGGTATAGAGTGTATGGTATAGATTGTAGAGTGTAGGGCATAGAGTGTATGGTGTAGGGTGTAGAGTGTATGGAATAGAGTGTAGAGTGTAGGGTATAGAGTGTAGGGTATTGAGTGTAGGGTATAGAGTGTAGGGTATAGAGTGTAGAGTGTAGGGTATAGAGTGTAGAGTGTAGGGTATAGAATGTATGGTATAGAGTGCAGAGTGTAGGGTATAGAGTGTAGGGTATTGAGTGTAGGGTATAGACTGTAGGGTATAGAGCGTAGGGTGTAGGATATAGAGTGTAGGGTATAGAGTGTAGGGTATAGAGTGTATGGTATAGAGTGTAGAGTGTAGGGTATAGAGTGTATGGTATAGATTGTAGAGTGTAGGGCATAGAGTGTATGATGTAGGGTGTAGAGTGTATGGAATAGAGTGTAGAGTGTAGGGTATAGAGTGTAGGGTATTGAGTGTTGGGTATAGAGTGTAGGGTATAGATTGTAGAGTGTAGGGTATAGAGTGTAGAGTGTAGGGTATAGAGTGTATGGTATAGAGTGTAGAGTGTAGGGTATAGAGTGTAGGGTATTGAGTGTAGGGTATAGAGTGTAGAGTATAGAGTGTAGAGTGTAGGGTATAGAGTGTAGGGTATAGAGTGTAGGGTATAGAGTGTTTGGTATAGAGTGTAGAGTATAGAGTGTAGAGTGTAGGGTATAGATTGTAGAGTGTAGGGTATAGAGTGTAGGGCATAGAGTTTATGGAATAGAGTGTATGGTATAGAGTGTAGGGTATAGAGTGTAGGGTATAGAGTGTAGAGTGTAGGGTATAGAGTGTAGGGTGTAGAGTGTAGGGTATAGAGTGTATGGTATAGAGTGTATGGTATTGATTGTAGGGTATAGAGTGTAGGGTATAGAGTGTAGAGTGTAGAGTATAGAGTGTAGAGTGTAGGGTATAGAGTTTAGGGTATAGAGTGTAGAGTGTAGGGTATAGAGTGTAGGGTGTAGAGTGTAGGGTATAGAGTGTAGAGTGTAGGGTATAGAGTGTAGGGTATAGAGTGTAGGGTATAGAGTGTAGGGTATAGAGTATAGGGTATAGAGTGTAGAGTGTAGAGTGTAGGGTATAGAGTGTAGAGTGTAGGGTATAGAGTGTAGAGTGTAAGGTATAGAGTGTAGGGTACAGAGTGTAGGGTATAGAGTGTAGGGTACAGAGTGTAGGGTATAGAGTGTAGAGTGTAGGGTATAGAGTGTAGGGTATAGAGTGTAGGGTATAGAGTGTAGAGTGTAGGGTATAGAGTGTAGGGTATAGAGTATAGAGTGTAGGGTATAGAGTGTAGAGTGTAGAGTGTAGGGTATAGAGTGTAGAGTGTAGGGTATAGAGTGTAGAGTGTAGGGTATAGAGTGCAGAGTGTAGGATATAGAGTGTAGGGTATAGAGTGTATGGAATAGAGTGTAGAGTGTAGGGTATAGAGTGTAGGGTATAGAATGTATGGTATACAGTGTAGGGTATAGAGTGTATTGTATAGAGTGTAGGGTATAGAGTGTAGAGTGTAGGGATTAGAGTGTAGGGTATAGAGTGTAGGGTATAGAGTGTATGGAATAGAGGGTAGGGTATAGAGTGTAGGGTATAGAGCGTAGGGTGTAGGATATAGAGTGTAGGGTATAGAGTGTAGGGTATAGAGTGTAGAGTGTAGGGTATAGAGTGTATGGTATAGAGTGTAGGGTGTAGAGTGTAGGGTATAGAGTGTAGGGTATAGAGTGTAGGGCATAGAGTGTATGGTGTAGGGCGTAGAGTGTATGGAATAGAGTGTAGGGTATAGATTGTATGGTATAGAGTTTAGAGTGTAGGGTATAGAGTGTAGGGTATAGAGTGTAGGGTATAGAGTGTAGAGTGTAGGGTATAGAGTGTAGGGTATAGAGTGTAGGGTATAGAGTGTAGAGTGTAGGGTATATAGTGTAGGGTATAGAGTGTTTGGTATAGAGTGTAAAGTATAGAGTGTAGAGTGTAGGGTATAGATTGTAGAGTATAGAGTGTAGGGTATAGAGTGTAGGGTATAGAGTGTATGGAATAGAGTGTATGGTATAAAGTGTAGGGTGTAGAGTGCAGGGTATAGAGTGTGGAGTGTAGGCTATAGAGTGTATGATATAGAGTGTAGGGTATAGAGTGTAGGGTATAGAGTGTAGAGTGTAGGGTATAGAGTGTAGGGTAAAGAGTGTATGGTATAGGGCGTATAGATTGTAGGGTATAGAGTGTAGGGTATAGAGTGTAGAGTGTAGAGTGTAGGGTATAGAGTGTAGGGTATAGAGCGTAGGGTGTAGGATATAGAGTTTAGGGTATAGAGTGTAGGGTATAGAGTGTAGAGTGTAGGGTATAGAGTGTATGGTATAGAGTGTAGGGTGTAGAGTGTAGGGTATAGAGTGTAGGGTATAGAGTGTAGGGTATAGAGTGTAGAGTGTAGGGCATAGAGTGTAGAGTGTATGGAATAGAGTGTAGGGTATAGATTGTATGGTATAGAGTTTAGAGTGTAGGGTATATAGTGTAGGGTATAGAGTGTAGAGTGTAGAGTGTAGGATATAGAGTGTAGAGTGTAGGGTATAGAGTGTAGGGTATAGACTGTAGAGTGTAGGGTATAGAGTGTAGTGTATAGAGTGTACGGTATATAGTGTAGGGTATAGAGTGTTTGGTACAGAGTGTAAGGTATAGAGTGTAGAGTATAGGGTATAGATTGTAGAGTGTAGAGTGTAGGGTATAGAGTGTAGGGTATAGAGTGTATGGAATAGAGTGTATGGTATAGAGTGTAGGGTGTAGAGTGTAGGGTATAGAGTGTAGAGTGTGGGGTATAGAGTGTAGAGTGTAGGCTATAGAGTGTATAGTATAGAGTGTAGGGTGTAGAGTGTAGGGTATAGAGTGTAGAGTGTAGGGTATAGAGTGTAGGGTATAGAGTGTAGGGTATAGAGTGTAGGGTTTAGAGTGTAGGGAATAGAGTGTAGAGTGTAGGGTATAAAGTGTAGGGTATAGAGTGTAGGGTGTAGAGTGTAGGGTATAGAGTGTAGAGTGTAGGGTATAGAGTGTATGGTATAACGTGTAGGGTATAGAGTGCAGGGTGTAGAGTGTAGGGTATAGAGTGTAGGGTATAGAGTGTATGGTATAGAGTGTATGGTATATAGTGTAGGGTATAGAGTGTTTGGTATAGAGTGTAGGGTATAGAGTGTAGAGTGTTGGGTATCGATTGTAGAGTGTAGAGTGTAGGGTATAGAGTGTAGGGCATAGAGTTTATGGAATAGAGTGTATGGTATAGAGTGTAGGGTATAGAGTGTAGGGTATAGAGTGTAGAGTGTAGGGTATAGAGTGTAGGGTATAGAGTGTAGGGTATAGAGTATATGGTATAGAGTGTATGGCATAGATTGTAGGGTATAGAGTGTAGGGTATAGAGTGTAGAGTGTAGGGTATAGAGTGTAGAGTTTAGGGTATAGAGTGCAGGGTTATAGAGTGTAGAGTGTAGGGTATAGAGTGTAGGGTATAGAGTGTAGGGTATAGAGTGTAGGGTATAGAGTATAGAGTGTAGGGTATAGAGTGTATGGTATATAGTGTAGAGTGTAGAGTGTAGGGTGTAGAGTGTAGGGTATAGAGTGTAGGGTACAGAATGTAGGGTATAGAGTGTAGAGTACAGAGTGTAGGGTATAGAGTGTAGAGTGTAGGGTATAGAGTGTAGGGTATAGAGTGTAGGGTATAGAGTGTAGTGTATAGAGTGTAGAGTGTAGGGTATAGAGTGTAGGGTATAGAGTATAGAGTGTAGGGTATAGAGTATAGGGTATAGAGTGTAGAGTGTAGGGTATAGAGTGTAGAGTGTAGGGTATAGAGTGTAGGGTATAGAGTGTAGGGTATAGAGTGCAGGGTATAGAGTGTATGGAATAGAGTGTAGAGTGTAGGGTATAGAGTGTAGAGTGTAGGGTATAGAGTGTAGGGTATAGAGTGTAGGGTATAGAGTGTATGGAATAGAGTGTAGGGTATAGAGTGTAGATGTAGGGTATAGAGTGTAGGGTATAGAGCGTAGGGTGTAGGATATAGAGTGTAGGGAATAGAGTGTAGAGTGTAGGGTATAGAGTGTATGGTATAGAGTGTAGAGTGTAGGGTATAGAGTGTATGGTATAGATTGTAGAGTGTAGGGTATAGAGTGTATGGTATAGAGTGTAGGGTATAGAGTGTAGGGTATAGAGTGTAGAGTGTAGGATAAATAGTGTAGGGTATAGAGTGTAGGGTATAGAGTGTAGGGTATAGAGTGTAGGGTATAGAGTGTAGAGTGTAGGGATTAGAGTGTAGGGTATAGAGTGTAGCGTATAGAGTGTATGGAATAGAGTGTAGGGTATATAGTGTAGAGTGTAGGGTATAGAGTGTAGGGTATAGAGCGTAGTGTGTAGGATATAGAGTGTAGGGTATAGAGTGTAGAGTGTAGGGTATAGAGTGTATGGTATAGAGAGTAAAGTGTAGGGTATAGAGTGTATGGTATAGATTGTAGAGTGTAGGGCATAGAGTGTATGGTGTAGGGTGTAGAGTGTATGGAATAGAGTGTAGAGTGTAGGGTATAGAGTGTAGGGTATTGAGTGTAGGGTATAGAGTGTAGGGTATAGAGTGTAGAGTGTAGGGTATAGAGTGTAGAGTGTAGGGTATAGAGTGTATGGTATAGAGTGCAGAGTGTAGGGTATAGAGTGTAGGGTATTGAGTGTAGGGTATAGACTGTAGGGTATAGAGCGTAGGGTGTAGGATATAGAGTGTAGGGTATAGAGTGTAGGGTATAGAGTGTATGGTATAGAGTGTAGAGTGTAGGGTATAGAGTGTATGGTATAGATTGTAGAGTGTAGGGCATAGAGTGTATGATGTAGGGTGTAGAGTGTATGGAATAGAGTGTAGAGTGTAGGGTATAGAGTGTAGGGTATTGAGTGTTGGGTATAGAGTGTAGGGTATAGATTGTAGAGTGTAGGGTATAGAGTGTAGAGTGTAGGGTATAGAGTGTATGGTATAGAGTGTAGAGTGTAGGGTATAGAGTGTAGGGTATTGAGTGTAGGGTATAAAGTGTAGAGTATAGAGTGTAGAGTGTAGGGTATAGAGTGTAGGGTATAGAGTGTAGGGTATAGAGTGTTTGGTATAGAGTGTAGAGTATAGAGTGTAGAGTGTAGGGTATAGATTGTAGAGTGTAGGGTATAGAGTGTAGGGCATAGAGTTTATGGAATAGAGTGTATGGTATAGAGTGTAGGGTATAGAGTGTAGGGTATAGAGTGTAGAGTGTAGGGTATAGAGTGTAGGGTGTAGATTGTAGGGTATAGAGTGTATGGTATAGAGTGTATGGTATTGATTGTAGGGTATAGAGTGTAGGGTATAGAGTGTAGAGTGTAGAGTATAGAGTGTAGAGTGTAGGGTATAGAGTTTAGGGTATAGAGTGTAGAGTGTAGGGTATAGAGTGTAGGGTGTAGAGTGTAGGGTATAGAGTGTAGAGTGTAGGGTATAGAGTGTAGGGTATAGAGTGTAGGGTATAGAGTGTAGGGTATAGAGTATAGGGTATAGAGTGTAGAGTGTAGAGTGTAGGGTATAGAGTGTAGAGTGTAGGGTATAGAGTGTAGAGTGTAAGGTATAGAGTGTAGGGTACAGAGTGTAGGGTATAGAGTGTAGGGTACAGAGTGTAGGGTATAGAGTGTAGAGTGTAGGGTATAGAGTGTAGGGTATAGAGTGTAGGGTATAGAGTGTAGAGTGTAGGGTATAGAGTGTAGGGTATAGAGTATAGAGTGTAGGGTATAGAGTGTAGAGTGTAGAGTGTAGGGTATAGAGTGTAGAGTGTAGGGTATAGAGTGTAGAGTGTAGGGTATAGAGTGCAGAGTGTAGGATATAGAGTGTAGGGTATAGAGTGTATGGAATAGAGTGTAGAGTGTAGGGTATAGAGTGTAGGGTATAGAATGTATGGTATACAGTGTAGGGTATAGAGTGTATTGTATAGAGTGTAGGGTATAGAGTGTAGAGTGTAGGGATTAGAGTGTAGGGTATAGAGTGTAAGGTATAGAGTGTATGGAATAGAGGGTAGGGTATAGAGTGTAGGGTATAGAGTGTAGAGTGTAGAGTGTAGGGTATAGAGTGTAGGGTATAGAGTGTAGAGTGTAGAGTGTAGGGTATAGAGTGTAGAGTGTAGGGTATAGAGTGTAGAGTGTAAGGTATAGAGTGTAGGGTACAGAGTGTAGGGTATAGAGTGTAGGGTACAGAGTGTAGGGTATAGAGTGTAGAGTGTAGGGTATAGAGTGTAGGGTATAGAGTGTAGGGTATAGAGTGTAGAGTGTAGGGTATAGAGTGTAGGGTATAGAGTATAGAGTGTAGGGTATAGAGTGTAGAGTGTAGAGTGTAGGGTATAGAGTGTAGCGTGTAGGGTATAGAGTGTAGAGTGTAGGGTATAGAGTGCAGAGTGTAGGATATAGAGTGTAGGGTATAGAGTGTATGGAATAGAGTGTAGAGTGTAGGGTATAGAGTGTAGGGTATAGAATGTATGGTATACAGTGTAGGGTATAGAGTGTATTGTATAGAGTGTAGGGTATAGAGTGTAGAGTGTAGGGATTAGAGTGTAGGGTATAGAGTGTAAGGTATAGAGTGTATGGAATAGAGGGTAGGGTATAGAGTGTAGGGTATAGAGCGTAGGGTGTAGGATATAGAGTGTAGGGTATAGAGTGTAGGGTATAGAGTGTAGAGTGTAGGGTATAGAGTGTATGGTATAGAGTGTAGGGTGTAGAGTGTAGGGTATAGAGTGTAGGGTATAGAGTGTAGGGCATAGAGTGTATGGTGTAGGGCGTATAGTGTATGGAATAGAGTGTAGGGTATAGATTGTATGGTATAGAGTTTAGAGTGTAGGGTATAGAGTGTAGGGTATAGAGTGTAGGGTATAGAGTGTAGAGTGTAGGGTATAGAGTGTAGGGTATAGAGTGTAGGGTATAGAGTGTAGAGTGTAGGGTATATAGTGTAGGGTATAGAGTGTTTGGTATAGAGTGTAAAGTATAGAGTGTAGAGTGTAGGGTATAGATTGTAGAGTATAGAGTGTAGGGTATAGAGTGTAGGGTATAGAGAGTATGGAATAGAGTGTATGGTATAAAGTGTAGGGTGTAGAGTGTAGGGTATAGAGTGTGGAGTGTAGGCTATAGAGTGTATGATATAGAGTGTAGGGTATAGAGTGTAGGGTATAGAGTGTAGAGTGTAGGGTATAGAGTGTAGGGTAAAGAGTGTATGGTATAGGGCGTATAGATTGTAGGGTATAGAGTGTAGGGTATAGAGTGTAGAGTGTAGAGTGTAGGGTATAGAGTGTAGGGTATAGAGCGTAGGGTGTAGGATATAGAGTTTAGGGTATAGAGTGTAGGGTATAGAGTGTAGAGTGTAGGGTATAGAGTGTATGGTATAGAGTGTAGGGTGTAGAGTGTAGGGTATAGAGTGTAGGGTATAGAGTGTAGGGTATAGAGTGTAGAGTGTAGGGCATAGAGTGTAGAGTGTATGGAATAGAGTGTAGGGTATAGATTGTATGGTATAGAGTTTAGAGTGTAGGGTATATAGTGTAGGGTATAGAGTGTAGAGTGTAGAGTGTAGGATATAGAGTGTAGAGTGTAGGGTATAGAGTGTAGGGTATAGACTGTAGAGTGTAGGGTATAGAGTGTAGTGTATAGAGTGTACGGTATATAGTGTAGGGTATAGAGTGTTTGGTACAGAGTGTAAGGTATAGAGTGTAGAGTATAGGGTATAGATTGTAGAGTGTAGAGTGTAGGGTATAGAGTGTAGGGTATAGAGTGTATGGAATAGAGTGTATGGTATAGAGTGTAGGGTGTTGAGTGTAGGGTATAGAGTGTAGAGTGTGGGGTATAGAGTGTAGAGTGTAGGCTATAGAGTGTATGGTATAGAGTGTAGGGTGTAGAGTGTAGGGTATAGAGTGTAGAGTGTAGGGTATAGAGTGTAGGGTATAGAGTGTAGGGTATAGAGTGTAGGGTTTAGAGTGTAGGGAATAGAGTGTAGAGTGTAGGGTATAAAGTGTAGGGTATAGAGTGTAGGGTGTAGAGTGTAGGGTATAGAGTGTAGAGTGTAGGGTATAGAGTGTATGGTATAACGTGTAGGGTATAGAGTGCAGGGTGTAGAGTGTAGGGTATAGAGTGTAGGGTATAGAGTGTATGGTATAGAGTGTATGGTATATAGTGTAGGGTATAGAGTGTTTGGTATAGAGTGTAGGGTATAGAGTATAGAGTGTTGGGTATCGATTGTAGAGTGTAGAGTGTAGGGTATAGAGTGTAGGGCATAGAGTTTATGGAATAGAGTGTATGGTATAGAGTGTAGGGTATAGAGTGTAGGGTATAGAGTGTAGAGTGTAGGGTATAGAGTGTAGGGTATAGAGTGTAGGGTATAGAGTATATGGTATAGAGTGTATGGCATAGATTGTAGGGTATAGAGTGTAGGGTATAGAGTGTAGAGTGTAGGGTATAGAGTGTAGAGTTTAGGGTATAGAGTGCAGGGTTATAGAGTGTAGAGTGTAGGGTATAGAGTGTAGGGTATAGAGTGTAGGGTATAGAGTGTAGGGTATAGAGTATAGAGTGTAGGGTATAGAGTGTATGGTATATAGTGTAGAGTGTAGGGTATAGAGTGTAGAGTGTAGGGTATAGAGTGTAGGGTACAGAATGTAGGGTATAGAGTGTAGAGTACAGAGTGTAGGGTATAGAGTGTAGAGTGTAGGGTATAGAGTGTAGGGTATAGAGTGTAGGGTATAGAGTGTAGTGTATAGAGTGTAGAGTGTAGGGTATAGAGTGTAGGGTATAGAGTATAGAGTGTAGGGTATAGAGTATAGGGTATTGAGTGTAGAGTGTAGGGTATAGAGTGTAGAGTGTAGGGTATAGAGTGTAGGGTATAGAGTGTAGGGTATAGAGTGCAGGGTATAGAGTGTATGGAATAGAGTGTAGAGTGTAGGGTATAGAGTGTAGAGTGTAGGGTATAGAGTGTAGGGTATAGAGTGTAGGGTATAGAGTGTATGGAATAGAGTGTAGGGTATAGAGTGTAGATGTAGGGTATAGAGTGTAGGGTATAGAGCGTAGGGTGTAGGATATAGAGTGTAGGGAATAGAGTGTAGAGTGTAGGGTATAGAGTGTATGGTATAGAGTGTAGAGTGTAGGGTATAGAGTGTATGGTATAGATTGTAGAGTGTAGGGCATAGAGTGTATGGTGTAGAGTGTATGGAATAAAGTGTAGAGTGTAGGGTATAGAGTGTAGGGTATTGAGTGTAGGGTATAGAGTGTAGGGTATAGAGTGTAGAGTGTAGGGTATAGAGTGTAGAGTGTAGGGTATAGAGTGTATGGTATAGAGTGTAGAGTGTAGGGTATAGAGTGTAGGGTATTGAGTGTAGGGTGTAGAGTATAGAGTGTAGAGTGTAGGGTATGGAGTGTAGAGTGTAGGGTATAGAGTGTAGGGTATAGAGTGTAGGGTATAGAGTGTATGGTATAGAGTGTTTTGTATATAGTGTAGGGTATAGAGTGTTTGGTATAGAGTGTAGGGTATAGAGTGTAGAGTGTAGGGTATAGATTGTAGAGTGTAGAGTGTAGGGTATAGAGTGTAGCGCATAGAGTTTATGGAATAGAGTGTATGGTTTAGAGTGTAGGGTATAGAGTATAGGATATAGAGTGTAGAGTGTAGGGTATAGAGTGTAGGGTATAGAGTGTAGGGTATAGAATGTATGGTATAGAGTGTATGGTATTGATTGTAGGGTATAGAGTGTAGAGTGTAGGGTGTAGAGTATAGGGTATAGAGTGTAGAGTGTAGAGTGTAGGATATAGAGTGTAGAGTGTAGGGTATAGAGTGTAGGGTATAGAGTGTACGGTATAGAGTGTATGGAATAGAGTGTAGAGTGCAGGATATAGAGTGTAGGGTATAGAGTGTATGGTATAGAGTGTAGGGTATAGAGTGTAGGGTATAGAGTGTAGATTGTAGGGTATAGAGTGTAGGGTATAGAGTGTAGGGTATAGAGTGTAGAGTGTAGGGTATACAGTGTAGGGTATAGAGTGTTTGGTATAGAGTGTAAAGTATAGAGTGTAGAGTGTAGGGTATAGATTGTAGAGTATAGAGTGTAGGGTATAGAGTGTAGGGTATAGAGTGTATGGAATAGAGTGTATGGTATAAAGTGTAGGGTGTAGAGTGTAGGGTATAGAGTGTAGAGTGTGGGGTATAGAGTGTGGAGTGTAGGCTATAGAGTGTATGATATAGAGTGTAGGGTATAGAGAGTAGGGTATAGAGTGTAGAGTGTAGGGTATAGAGTGTAGGGTATAGAGTGTATGGTATAGAGTGTATGGTATAGATTGTAGGGTATAGAGTGTAGGGTATAGAGTGTAGAGTGTAGGGTATAGAGTGTAGAAAGTAGGGTATAGTGTGTAGGGTATAGGGTGTAGAGTGTAGGGTATAGAGTGTAGGGTATAGAGTGCAGGGTATAGAGTGTAGAGTGTAGGGTATAAAGTGTAGGGTATAGAGCGTAGGGTGTAGGATATAGAGTTTAGGGTATAGAGTGTATGGAATAGAGTGTAGGGTGTAGAGTGTAGGGTATAGAGTGTAGGGTATAGAGTGTAGGGTATAGAGTGTAGAGTGTAGGGCATAGAGTGTAGAGTGTATGGAATAGAGTGTAGGGTATAGATTGTATGGTATAGAGTTTAGAGTGTAGGGTATAGAGTGTAGGGTATAGAGTGTAGAGTGTAGAGTGTAGGATATAGAGTGTAGAGTGTAGGGTATAGAGTGTAGGGTATAGACTGTAGAGTGTAGGGTATAGAGTGTAGTGTATAGAGTGTACGGTATATAGTGTAGGGTATAGAGTGTTTGGTACAGAGTGTAAGGTATAGAGTGTAGAGTGTAGGGTATAGATTGTAGAGTGTAGAGTGTAGGGTATAGAGTGTAGGGTATAGAGTGTATGGAATAGAGTGTATGGTATAGAGTGTAGGGTGTAGAGTGTAGGGTATAGAGTGTAGAGTGTGGGGTATAGAGTGTAGAGTGTAGGCTATAGAGTGTATGGTATAGAGTGTAGGGTGTAGAGTGTAGGGTATAGAGTGTAGAGTGTAGGGTATAGAGTTTAGGGTATAGAGTGTAGGGTATAGAGTGTAGGGTTTAGAGTGTAGGGTATAGAGTGTAGAGTGTAGGGTATAAAGTGTAGGGTATAGAGTGTAGGGTGTAGAGTGTAGGGTATAGAGCGTAGAGTGTAGGGTATAGAGTGTATGGTATAACGTGTAGGGTATAGAGTGTAGGGTGTAGAGTGTAGGGTATAGAGTGTAGGGTATAGAGTGTATGGTATAGAGTGTATGGTATATAGTGTAGGGTATAGAGTGTTTGGTATAGAGTGTAGGGTATAGAGTGTAGAGTGTTGGGTATAGATTGTAGAGTGTAGAGTGTAGGGTATAGAGTGTAGGGCATAGAGTTTATGGAATAGAGTATATGGTATAGAGTGTATGGTATAGATTGTAGGGTATAGAATGTAGGGTATAGAGTGTAGAGTGTAGGGTATAGAGTGTAGAGTGTAGGGTATAGAGTGCAGGGTTATAGAGTGTAGAGTGTAGGGTATAGAGTGTAGGGCATAGAGTTTATGGAATAGAGTATATGGTATAGAGTGTATGGTATAGATTGTAGGGTATAGAATGTAGGGTATAGAGTGTAGGGTATAGAGTGTAGGGTATAGAGTGTAGGGTATAGAGTATAGAGTGTAGGGTATAGAGTGTATGGTATATAGTGTAGAGTGTAGAGTGTAGGGTATAGAGTGTAGAGTGTAGGGTATAGAGTTTAGGGTATAGAGTGTAGAGTGTAGGGTATAGAATGTAGGGTATAGAGTGTAGGGTATAGAGTATATGGTATAGAGTGTATGGTATAGATTGTAGGGTATAGAATGTAGGGTATAGAGTGTAGAGTGTAGGGTATAGAGTGTAGAGTGTAGGGTATAGAGTGCAGGGTTATAGAGTGTAGAGTGTAGGGTATAGAGTGTAGGGTATAGAGTGTAGGGTATAGAGTATAGAGTGTAGGGTATAGAGTGTATGGTATATAGTGTAGAGTGTAGAGTGTAGGGTATAGAGTGTAGAGTGTAGGGTATAGAGTGTAGGGTACAGAGTGTAGGGTATAGAGTGTAGGGTACAGAGTGTAGGGTATAGAGTGTAGAGTGTAGGGTATAGAGTGTAGGGTATAGAGTGTAGGGTATAGAGTGTAGTGTATAGAGTGTAGAGTGTAGGGTATAGAGTGTAGGGTATAGAGTATAGAGTGTAGGGTATAGAGTATAGGGTATAGAGTGTAGTGTATAGAGTGTAGAGTGTAGGGTATAGAGTGTAGGGTATAGAGTATAGAGTGTAGGGTATAGAGTATAGGGTATAGAGTGTAGAGTGTAGAGTGTAGGGTATAGAGTGTAGAGTGTAGGGTATTGAGTGTAGGGTATAGAGTGTAGGGTATAGAGTGTAGAGTGTAGGGTATAGAGTGTAGAGTGTAGAGTGTAGGGTATAGAGTGTATGGTATAGAGTGTAGAGTGTAGGGTATAGAGTGTAGGGTATTGAGTGTAGGGTATAGACTGTAGAGTACAGAGTGTAGAGTGTAGAGTGTAGGGTATAGAGTGTAGAGTGTAGGGTATAGAGTGTATGGTATAGATTGTAGAGTGTAGGGCATAGAGTGTATGGTGTAGGGTGTAGAGTGTATGGAATAGAGTGTAGAGTGTAGGGTATAGAGTGTAGGGTATTGAGTGTAGGGTATAGAGTGTAGGGTATAGAGTGTAGAGTGTAGGGTATAGAGTGTAGAGTGTAGGGTATAGAGTGTAGGGTATAGAGTGTATGGTATAGAGTGTAGAGTGTAGGGTATAGATTGTAGAGTGTAGAGTGTAGGGTATAGAGTGTAGGGCATAGAGTTTATGGAATAGAGTGTATGGTATAGAGTGTAGGGTATAGAGTGTAGGGTATAGAGTGTAGAGTGTAGGGTATAGAGTGTAGGGTATAGAGTGTATGGTATTGAGTGTATGGTATTGATTGTAGGGTATAGAGTGTAGGGTACAGAGTGTAGGGTATAGAGTGTAGAGTGTAGGGTATAGAGTGTGGGGTATAGAGTGTAGGGTATAGAGTGTAGTGTATAGAGTGTAGAGTGTAGGGTATAGAGTGTAGGGTATAGAGTATAGAGTGTAGGGTATAGAGTATAGGGTATAGAGTGTAGAGTGTAGGGTATAGAGTGTAGAGTGTAGGGTATAGAGTGTAGTGTATAGAGTGTAGGGTATAGAGTGTATGGAATAGAGTGTAGAGTGTAAGGTATAGAGTGTAGGATATAGAGTGTATGGTATAGAGTGTAGGGTATAGAGTGTAGGGTATAGAGTGTAGGGTGTAGAGTGAAGAGTGTAGGGATTAGAGTGTAGGGTATAGAGTGTATTGAATAGAGTGTAGGGTATAGAGTGTAGAGTGTAGGGTATAGAGTGTAGGGTATAGAGCGTAGGGTGTAGGATATAGAGTGTAGGGTATAGAGGGTAGAGTGTAGGGTATAGAGTGTATGGTATAGAGTGTAGAGTGTAGAGTGTAGGGTATAGAGTGTATGGTATAGATTGTAGAGTGTAGGGCATAGAGTGTATGGTGTAGGGTGTAGAGTGTATGGAATAGAGTGTAGAGTGTAGGGTATAGAGTGTAGGGTATTGAGTGTAGGGTATAGAGTGTAGGGTATAGAGTGTAGAGTGTAGGGTATAGAGTGTAGAGTGTAGGGTATAGAGTGTATGGTATATAGTGTAGGGTATAGAGTGTTTCGTATAGAGTGTAGGGTATAGAGTGTAGAGTGTTGGGTATAGATTGTAGAGTGTAGAGTGTAGGGTACAGAGTGTAGGGCATAGAGTATAGGGTATAGAGTGTAGAGTGTAGGGTATAGAGTGTAGGGTATAGAGTGTAGGGTATAGAGTATATGGTATAGAGTGTATGGTATAGATTGTAGGGTATAGAGTGTAGGGTATAGAGTGTAGAGTGTAGGGTATAGAGTGTAGAGTGTAGGGTATAGAGTGCAGGGTTATAGAGTGTAGAGTGTAGGGTATAGAGTGTAGGGTATAGAGTGTAGGGTATAGAGTATAGAGTGTAGGGTATAGAGTGTATGGTATATAGTGTAGAGTGTAGAGTGTAGGGTATAGAGTGTAGAGTGTAGGGTATAGAGTGTAGGGTACAGAGTGTAGGGTATAGAGTGTAGGGTACAGAGTGTAGGGTATAGAGTGTAGAGTGTAGGGTATAGAGTGTAGGGTATAGAGTGTAGGGTATAGAGTGTAGTGTATAGAGTGTAGAGTGTAGGGTATAGAGTGTAGGGTATAGAGTATAGAGTGTAGGGTATAGAGTATAGGGTATAGAGTGTAGAGTGTAGAGTGTAGGATATAGAGTGTAGAGTGTAGGGTATAGAGTGTAGGGTATAGAGTGCAGGGTATAGCGTGTATGGAATAGAGTGTAGAGTGTAGGGTATAGAGTGTAGAGTGTAGGGTATAGAGTGTAGGGTGTAGAGTGTAGGGTATAGAGTGTAGAGTGTAGGGATTAGAGTTTAGGGTATAGAGTGTAGGGTATAGAGTGTATGGAATAGAGTGTAGGGTATAGAGTGTAGATGTAGGGTATAGAGTGTAGGGTATAGAGCGTAGGGTGTAGGATATAGAGTGTAGGGAATAGAGTGTAGAGTGTAGGGTATAGAGTGTATGGTATAGATTGTAGAGTGTAGGGTATAGAGTGTATGGTATAGATTGTAGAGTGTAGGGCATAGAGTGTATGGTGTAGGGTGTAGAGTGTATGGAATAGAGTGTAGAGTGTAGGGTATAGAGTGTAGGGTATTGAGTGTAGGGTATAGAGTGTAGGGTATAGAGTGTAAAGTGTAGGGTATAGAGTGTAGAGTGTAGGGTATAGAATGTATGGTATAGAGTGTAGGGTATAGAGTGTAGGGTATTGAGTGTAGGGTGTAGAGTATAGAGTGTAGAGTGTAGGGTATGGAGTGTAGAGTGTAGGGTATAGAGTGTAGGGTATAGAGTGTATGGTATAGAGTGTTTTGTATATAGTGTAGGGTATAGAGTGTTTGGTATAGAGTGTAGGGTATAGAGTGTAGAGTGTAGGGTATAGATTGTAGAGTGTAGAGTGTAGGGTATAGAGTGTAGGGCATAGAGTTTATGGAATAGAGTGTATGGTTTAGAGTGTAGGGTATAGAGTGTAGGGTATAGAGTGTAGAGTGTAGGGTATAGAGTGTATGGTATAGAGTGTAGGGTATAGAGTGTATGGTATTGATTGTAGGGTATAGAGTGTAGAGTGTAGGGTATAGAGTGCAGGGTATAGAGTGTATGGAATAGAGTGTAGAGTGTAGGGTATAGAGTGTTGAGTGTAGGGTATAGAGTGTAGGGTATAGAGTGTAGGGTATAGAGTGTAGAGTGTAGGGATTAGAGTGTAGGGTATAGAGTGTAGGGTATAGAGTGCATGGAATAGAGTGTAGGGTATAGAGTGTAGATGTAGGGTATAGAGTGTAGGGTATAGAGCGTAGGGTGTAGGATATAGAGTGTAGGGAATAGAGTGTAGAGTGTAGGGTATAGAGTGTATGGTATAGAGTGTAGAGTGTAGGGTATAGAGTGTATGGTATAGATTGTAGAGTGTAGGGCATAGAGTGTATGGTGTAGGGTGTAGAGTGTATGGAATAGAGTGTAGAGTGTAGGGTATAGAGTGTAGGGTATTGAGTGTAGGGTATAGAGTGTAGGGTATAGAGTGTAGAGTGTAGGGTATAGAGTGTAGAGTGTAGGGTATAGAGTGTATGGTATAGAGTGTAGAGTGTAGGGTATAGAGTGTAGGGTATTGAGTGTAGGGTGTAGAGTATAGAGTGTAGAGTGTAGGGTATGGAGTGTAGAGTGTAGGGTATAGAGTGTAGGGTATAGAGTGTAGGGTATAGAGTGTATGGTATAGAGTGTTTTGTATATAGTGTAGGGTATAGAGTGTTTGGTATAGAGTGTAGGGTATAGAGTGTAGAGTGTAGGGTATAGATTGTAGAGTGTAGAGTGTAGGGTATAGAGTGTAGGGCATAGAGTTTATGGAATAGAGTGTATGGTTTAGAGTGTAGGGTATAGAGTGTAGGGTATAGAGTGTAGAGTGTAGGGTATAGAGTGTAGGGTATAGAGTGTAGGGAATAGAGTGTATGGTATAGAGTGTATGGTATTGATTGTAGGGTATAGAGTGTAGAGTGTAGGGTGTAGAGTATAGGGTATAGAGTGTAGAGTGTAGAGTGTAGGATATAGAGTGTAGAGTGTAGGGTATAGAGTGTAGGGTATAGAGTATAGGGTATAGAGTGTATGGAATAGAGTGTAGAGTGTAGGATATAGAGTGTAGGGTATAGAGTGTATGGTATAGAGTGTATGGTATAGAGTGTAGGGTATAGAGTGTAGAGTGTAGGGTATAGAGTGTAGGGTATAGAGTGTAGGGTATAGAGTGTAGAGTGTAGGGTATATAGTGTAGGGTATAGAGTGTTTGGTATAGAGTGTAAAGTATAGAGTGTAGAGTGTAGGGTATACATTGTAGAGTATAGAGTGTAGGGTATAGAGTGTAGGGTATAGAGTGTAGAGTGTAGGGTATAGAGTGTATGGTATAGATTGTAGAGTGTAGGGCATAGAGTGTATGGTGTAGGGTGTAGAGTGTATGGAATAGAGTGTAGAGTGTAGGGTATAGAGTGTAGGGTATTGAGTGTAGGGTATAGAGTGTAGGGTATAGAGTGTAGAGTGTAGGGTATAGAGTGTAGAGTGTAGGGTATAGAGTGTATGGTATAGAGTGTAGAGTGTAGGGTATAGAGTGTAGGGTATTGAGTGTAGGGTGTCGAGTATAGAGTGTAGAGTGCAGGGTATGGAGTGTAGAGTGTAGGGTATAGAGTGTAGGGTATAGAGTGTAGGGTATAGAGTGTATGGTATAGAGTGTTTTGTATATAGTGTAGGGTATAGAGTGTTTGGTATAGAGTGTAGGGTATAGAGTGTAGAGTGTAGGGTATAGATTGTAGAGTGTAGAGTGTAGGGTATAGAGTGTAGGGCATAGAGTTTATGGAATAGAGTGTATGGTTTAGAGTGTAGGGTATAGAGTGTAGGGTATAGAGTGTAGAGTGTAGGGTATAGAGTGTAGTGTATAGAGTGTAGGGTATAGAGTGTATGGTATAGAGTGTATGGTATTGATTGTAGGGTATAGAGTGTAGAGTGTAGGGTGTAGAGTATAGGGTATAGAGTGTAGAGTGTAGAGTGTAGGATATAGAGTGTAGAGTGTAGGGTATAGAGTGTAGGGTATAGAGTGTAGGGTATAGAGTGTATGGAATAGAGTGTAGAGTGTAGGATATAGAGTGTAGGGTATAGAGTGTATGGTATAGAGTGTAGGGTATAGAGTGTAGAGTGTAGGGTATAGAGTGTAGGGTATAGAGTGTAGGGTATAGAGTGTAGAGTGTAGGGTATATAGTGTAGGGTATAGAGTGTTTGGTATAGAGTGTAAAGTATAGAGTGTAGAGTGTAGGGTATAGATTGTAGAGTATAGAGTGTAGGGTATAGAGTGTAGGGTATAGAGTGTATGGTATAAAGTGTAGGGTGTAGAGTGTAGGGTATAGAGTGTAGAGTGTGGGGTATAGAGTGTGGAGTGTAGGCTATAGAGTGTATGATATAGAGTGTAGGGTATAGAGTGTAGAGTGTAGGGTATAGAGTGTAGGGTATAGAGTGTATGGTATAGAGTGTATGGTATAGATTGTAGGGTATAGAGTGTAGGGTATAGAGTGTAGAGTGTAGGGTATAGAGTGTAGAAAGTAGGGTATAGTGTGTAGGGTATAGAGTGTAGAGTGTAGGGTATAGAGTGTAGGGTATAGAGTGCAGGGTATAGAGTGTAGAGTGTAGGGTATAAAGTGTAGGGTTTAGAGCGTAGGGTGTAGGATATAGAGTTTAGAGTATAGAGTGTAGGGTATAGAGTGTGGAGTGTAGGGTATAGAGTGTATGGTATAGAGTGTAGGGTGTAGATTGTATGGTATAGAGTTTAGAGTGTAGGGTATAGAGTGTAGGGTATAGAGTGTAGAGTATAGACTGTAGAGTGTAGGGTATAGAGTGTAGTGTATAGAGTGTACGGTATATAGTGTAGGGTATAGAGTGTTTGGTACAGAGTGTAAGGTATAGAGTGTAGGGTATAGATTGTAGAGTGTAGAGTGTAGGGTATAGAGTGTAGGGTATAGAGTGTATGGAATAGAGTGTATGGTATAGAGTGTAGGGTGTAGAGTGTAGGGTATAGAGTGTAGAGTGTGGGCTATAGAGTGTAGAGTGTAGGCTATAGAGTGTATGGTATAGAGTGTAGGGTGTAGAGTGTAGGGTATAGAGTGTAGATTGTAGGGTATAGAGTGTAGGGTATAGAGTGTAGGGTATAGAGTGTAGGGTTTAGAGTGTAGTGTATAGAGTGTAGAGTGTAGGGTATAAAGTGTAGGGTATAGAGTGTAGGGTGTAGAGTGTAGGGTATAGAGCGTAGAATGTAGGGTATAGAGTGTATGGTATAACGTGTAGGGTATAAAGTGTAGGGTGTAGAGTGTAGGGTATAGAGTGTAGGGTATAGAGTGTATGGTATAGAGTGTATGGTATATAGTGTAGGGTATAGAGTGTTTGGTATAGAGTGTAGGGTATAGAGTGTAGAGTGTTGGGTATAGATTGTAGAGTGTAGAGTGTAGGGTATAGAGTGTAGGGCATAGAGTTTATGGAATAGAGTGTATGGTATAGAGTGTAGGGTATAGAGTTTAGGGTATAGAGTGTAAGTGTAGGGTATAGAGTGTGGGGTATAGAGTGTAGGGTATAGAGTATATGGTATAGAGTGTATGGTATAGATTGTAGGGTATAGAATGTAGGGTATAGAGTGTAGAGTGTAGGGTATAGATTGTAGAGTGTAGGGCATAGAGTGCAGGGTTATAGAGTGTAGAGTGTAGGGTATAGAGTGTAGGGTATAGAGTGTAGGGTATAGAGTGTAGGGTATAGAGTATAGAGTGTAGGGTATAGAGTGTATGGTATATAGTGTAGAGTGTAGAGTGTAGGGTATAGAGTGTAGAGTGTAGGGTATAGAGTGTAGGGTACAGAGTGTAGGATATAGAGTGTAGGGTACAGAGTGTAGGGTATAGAGTGTAGAGTGTAGGGTATAGAGTGTAGGGTATAGAGTGTAGGGTATAGAGTGTAGTGTATAGAGTGTAGAGTGTAGGGTATAGAGTGTAGGGTATAGAGTATAGAGTGTAGGGTATAGAGTATAGGGTATAGAGTGTAGAGTGTAGAGTGTAGGGTATAGAGTGTAGGGTATAGAGTATAGAGTGTAGGGTATAGAGTATAGGGTATAGAGTGTAGAGTGTAGAGTGTAGGGTATAGAGTGTAGAGTGTAGGGTATTGAGTGTAGGGTATAGAGTGTAGGGTATAGAGTGTAGAGTGTAGGGTATAGAGTGTAGAGTGTAGGGTATAGAGTGTATGGTATAGAGTGTAGAGTGTAGGGTATAGAGTGTAGGGTATTGAGTGTAGGGTATAGAGTGTAGAGTACAGAGTGTAGAGTGTAGAGTGTAGGGTATAGAGTGCAGAGTGTAGGGTATAGAGTGTATGGTATAGATTGTAGAGTGTAGGGCATAGAGTGTATGGTGTAGGGTGTAGAGTGTATGGAATAGAGTGTAGAGTGTAGGGTATAGAGTGTAGGGTATTGAGTGTAGGGTATAGAGTGTAGGGTATAGAGTGTAGAGTGTAGGGTATAGAGTGTAGAGTGTAGGGTATAGAGTGTATGGTATAGAGTGTAGAGTGTAGGGTATAGAGTGTTTGGTATAGAGTGTAGGGGATAGAGTGTAGAGTGTAGGGTATAGATTGTAGAGTGTAGAGTGTAGGGTATAGAGTGTAGGGCATAGAGTTTATGGAATAGAGTGTATGGTATAGAGTGTAGGGTATAGAGTGTAGGGTAGATAGTGTAGAGTGTAGGGTATAGAGTGTAGGGTATAGAGTGTAGGGTATAGAGTGTATGGTATTGAGTGTATGGTATTGATTGTAGGGTATAGAGTGTAGTGTACAGAGTGTAGGGTATAGAGTGTAGAGTGTAGGGTATAGAGTGTGGGGTATAGAGTGTAGGGTATAGAGTGTAGTGTATAGAGTGTAGAGTGTAGGGTATAGAGTGTAGGGTATAGAGTGTAGGGTATAGAGTATAGGGTATAGAGTGTAGAGTGTAGGGTATAGAGTGTAGAGTGTAGGGTATAGAGTGTAGGGTATGGAGTGTAGGATATAGAGTGTATGGAATAGAGTGTAGAGTGTAGGGTATAGAGTGTAGGATATAGAGTGTATGGTATAGAGTGTAGGGTATAGAGTGTAGGGTATAGAGTGTAGGGTGTAGAGTGAAGAGTGTAGGGATTAGAGTGTAGGGTATAGAGTGTAGGGTATAGAGTGTATGGAATAGAGTGTAGGGTATAGAGTGTAGAGTGTAGGGTATAGAGTGTAGGGTATAGAGCGTAGGGTGTAGGATATAGAGTGTAGGGTATAGAGGGTAGAGTGTAGGGTATAGAGTGTATGGTATAGAGTGTAGAGTGTAGAGTGTAGGGTATAGAGTGTATGGTATAGATTGCAGAGTGTAGGGCATAGAGTGTATGGTGTAGGGTGTAGAGTGTATGGAATAGAGTGTAGAGTGTAGGGTATAGAGTATAGGGTATTGAGTGTAGGGTATAGAGTGTAGGGTATAGAGTGTAGAGTGTAGGGTATAGAGTGTAGAGTGTAGGGTATAGAGTGTATGGTATAGAGTGTAGAGTGTAGGGTATAGAATGTAGGTTATTGAGTGTAGGGTATAGAGTGTAGAGTATAGAGTGTAGAGTGTAGGGTATGGAGTGTAGAGTGTAGGGTATAGAGTGTAGGGTATAGAGTGTAGGGTATAGAGTGTATGGTATAGAGTGTTTTGTATATAGTGTAGGGTATAGAGTGTTTGGTATAGAGTGTAGGGTATAGAGTGTAGAGTGTAGGGTATAGATTGTAGAGTGTAGAGTGTAGGGTATAGAGTGTAGGGCATAGAGTTTATGGAATAGAGTGTATGGAATAGAGTGTAGGGTATAGAGTGTAGCGTATAGAGTGTATAGTGTAGGGTATGGAGTGTAGGGTATAGAGTGTATGGTATAGAGTGTATGGTATTGATTGTAGGGTATAGAGTGTAGGGTATAGTGTGTAGAGTGTAGGGTATAGAGTGTAGAGTGTAGGGTATAGAGTGTAGTGTATAGAGTGTAGAGTGTAGGGAATAGAGTGTAGGGTATAGAGTGTAGGGTATAGAGTGTAGAGTGTAGGGTATAGAGTGTAGGGTATAGAGTATAGAGTGTAGGTTATAGAGTGTAGGGTATAGAGTGTAGAGTGTAGAGTGTAGGGTATAGAGTGTAGGGTATAGAGTGTAGAGTGTAGGGTTTAGAGTGCAGGGTACAGAGTGTAGGGTATAGAGTGTAGGGTACAGAGTGTAGGGCATAGAGTGTGGAGTGTAGGGTATAGAGTGTAGGGTATAGAGTGTAGGGTATAGAGTGTAGAGTGTAGGGCATGGAGTGTTGGGTATAGAGTATAGAGTGTAGGGTTTAGAGTGTAGGGTATAGAGTGTAGAGTGTAGGGTATAGAGTGTAGAGTGTAGGGTATAGAGAGTAGAGTGTAGGGTATAGAGTGTAGAGTGTAGGGTATGGAGTGTAGGGTATAGAGTATAGAGTGTTGGGTATAAAGTGTAGGGTATAGAGTGTATGGAATAGAGTGTAGAGTGTAGAGTGTAGGGTATAGATTGTATGGTATAGAGTGTAGGGTATAGAGTGTAGGGTATAGAGTGTATGGTATAGATTGTAGGGTATAGAGTGTAGGGTGTAGAGTGTAGGGTATAGAGTGTAGAGTGTAGGGTATAGAGTGTAGGGTATAGAGTGTAGGGTATAGAGTGTAGGGTATAGAGTGTAGAGTGTAGGGTATAGAGTGTAGGGTATAGAATATAGAGTGTAGGCTATAGAGTGTAGGGTATAGATTGTAGAGTGTAGGGATTAGAGTGTAGGGTATATAGTGTAGGGTATAAAGTGTAGAGTGTAGGGTATAGAGTGTAGGGTATAGAGTATAGAGTGTAGGGTATAGAGTGTAGGGTATAGAGTGTATGGAATAGAGTGTAGGGTATAGAGTGTAATGTATAGAGTGTAAGGTATAGAGTGTAAAGTGTAAGGATTAGAGTGTAAGGTATAGAGTGTAGGGTATAGAGTGTATGGAATAGCGTGTACGGTATAGAGTGTAGAGCGTAGGGTATAGAGTGTAGGGTATAGAGTGCAGAGTGTAGGGTATAGAGTTTATGGTATAGAGTGTAGGGTGTAGAGTGTAGGGTATAGAGTGTAGGGTATAGAGTGTAGGGTATAGAGTGCAGAGTGTAGGGTATAGAGTTTATGGTATAGAATGTAGGGTGTAGAGTGTAGGGTATAGAGTGTAGGGTATAGAGTGTATGGTATAGAGTGTAGAGTGTAGGGTATAGATTGTAGAGTGTAGAGTGTAGGGTATAGATTGTAGAGTGTAGAGAGTAGGGTATAGAGTGTAGGGCATAGAGTGTATGGAATAGAGTGTATGGTATAGAGTGTAGGGTATAGAGTGTAGGGTATAGAGTGTAGGGTGTAGAGTGAAGAGTGTAGGGATTAGAGTGTAGGGTATAGAGTGTAGGGTATAGAGTGTATGGAATAGAGTGTAGGGTATAGAGTGTAGAGTGTAGGGTATAGAGTGTAGGGTATAGAGCGTAGGGTGTAGGATATAGAGTGTAGGGTATAGAGGGTAGAGTGTAGGGTATAGAGTGTATGGTATAGAGTGTAGAGTGTAGAGTGTAGGGTATAGAGTGTATGGTATAGATTGCAGAGTGTAGGGCATAGAGTGTACGGTGTAGGGTGTAGAGTGTATGGAATAGAGTGTAGAGTGTAGGGTATAGAGTATAGGGTATTGAGTGTAGGGTATAGAGTGTAGGGTATAGAGTGTAGAGTGTAGGGTATAGAGTGTAGAGTGTAGGGTATAGAGTGTATGGTATAGAGTGTAGAGTGTAGGGTATAGAATGTAGGTTATTGAGTGTAGGGTATAGAGTGTAGAGTATAGAGTGTAGAGTGTAGGGTATGGAGTGTAGAGTGTAGGGTATAGAGTGTAGGGTATAGAGTGTAGGGTATAGAGTGTATGGTATAGAGTGTTTTGTATATAGTGTAGGGTATAGAGTGTTTGGTATAGAGTGTAGGGTATAGAGTGTAGAGTGTAGGGTATAGATTGTAGAGTGTAGAGTGTAGGGTATAGAGTGTAGGGCATAGAGTTTATGGAATAGAGTGTATGGAATAGAGTGTAGGGTATAGAGTGTAGCGTATAGAGTGTATAGTGTAGGGTATGGAGTGTAGGGTATAGAGTGTATGGTATAGAGTGTATGGTATTGATTGTAGGGTATAGAGTGTAGGGTATAGTGTGTAGAGTGTAGGGTATAGAGTGTAGAGTGTAGGGTATAGAGTGTAGTGTATAGAGTGTAGAGTGTAGGGAATAGAGTGTAGGGTATAGAGTGTAGGGTATAGAGTGTAGAGTGTAGGGTATAGAGTGTAGGGTATAGAGTATAGAGTGTAGGTTATAGAGTGTAGGGTATAGAGTGTAGAGTGTAGAGTGTAGGGTATAGAGTGTAGGGTATAGAGTGTAGAGTGTAGGGTTTAGAGTGCAGGGTACAGAGTGTAGGGTATAGAGTGTAGGGTACAGAGTGTAGGGCATAGAGTGTGGAGTGTAGGGTATAGAGTGTAGGGTATAGAGTGTAGGGTATAGAGTGTAGAGTGTAGGGCATGGAGTGTTGGGTATAGAGTATAGAGTGTAGGGTTTAGAGTGTAGGGTATAGAGTGTAGAGTGTAGGGTATAGAGTGTAGAGTGTAGGGTATAGAGAGTAGAGTGTAGGGTATAGAGTGTAGAGTGTAGGGTATGGAGTGTAGGGTATAGAGTATAGAGTGTTGGGTATAAAGTGTAGGGTATAGAGTGTATGGAATAGAGTGTAGAGTGTAGAGTGTAGGGTATAGATTGTATGGTATAGAGTGTAGGGTATAGAGTGTAGGGTATAGAGTGTATGGTATAGATTGTAGGGTATAGAGTGTAGGGTGTAGAGTGTAGGGTATAGAGTGTAGAGTGTAGGGTATAGAGTGTAGGGTATAGAGTGTAGGGTATAGAGTGTAGGGTATAGAGTGTAGAGTGTAGGGTATAGAGTGTAGGGTATAGAATATAGAGTGTAGGCTATAGAGTGTAGGGTATAGATTGTAGAGTGTAGGGATTAGAGTGTAGGGTATATAGTGTAGGGTATAAAGTGTAGAGTGTAGGGTATAGAGTGTAGGGTATAGAGTATAGAGTGTAGGGTATAGAGTGTAGGGTATAGAGTGTATGGAATAGAGTGTAGGGTATAGAGTGTAATGTATAGAGTGTAAGGTATAGAGTGTAAAGTGTAAGGATTAGAGTGTAAGGTATAGAGTGTAGGGTATAGAGTGTATGGAATAGCGTGTACGGTATAGAGTGTAGAGCGTAGGGTATAGAGTGTAGGGTATAGAGTGCAGAGTGTAGGGTATAGAGTTTATGGTATAGAGTGTAGGGTGTAGAGTGTAGGGTATAGAGTGTAGGGTATAGAGTGTAGGGTATAGAGTGCAGAGTGTAGGGTATAGAGTTTATGGTATAGAATGTAGGGTGTAGAGTGTAGGGTATAGAGTGTAGGGTATAGAGTGTATGGTATAGAGTGTAGAGTGTAGGGTATAGATTGTAGAGTGTAGAGTGTAGGGTATAGATTGTAGAGTGTAGAGAGTAGGGTATAGAGTGTAGGGCATAGAGTGTATGGAATAGAGTGTATGGTATAGAGTGTAGGGTATAGAGTGTAGGGTATAGAGTGTAGAGTGTGGGGTATAGAGTGTGGTGTGTAGGCTATAGAGTGTATGATATAGAGTGTAGGGTATAGAGTGTAGGGTATGGAGTGTAGAGTGTAGGGTATAGAGTGTAGGGTATAGAGTGTATGGTATAGAGTGTATGGTATAGATTGTAGAGTATAGAGTGTAAGGTATAGAGTGTAGAGTGTAAGGATTAGAGTGTAAGGTATAGAGTGTAGGGTATAGAGTGTATGGAATAGCGTGTACGGTATAGAGTGTAGAGCTTAGGGTATAGAGTGTAGGGTATAGAGTGCAGAGTGTAGGGTATAGAGTTTATGGTATAGAGTGTAGGGTGTAGAGTGTAGGGTATAGAGTGTAGGGTATAGAGTGTAGGGTATAGAGTGCAGAGTGTAGGATATAGAGTTTATGGTATAGAGTGTAGGGTGTAGAGTGTATGGTATAGAGTGTATGGTATAGAGTGTATGGTATAGAGTGTAGAGTGTAGGGTATAGATTGTAGAGTGTAGAGTGTAGGGTATAGATTGTAGAGTGTAGAGAGTAGGGTATAGAGTGTAGGGCATAGAGTGTATGGAATAGAGTGTATGGTATAGAGTGTAGGGTATAGAGTGTAGGGTATAGAGTGTAGAGTGTGGGGTATAGAGTGTGGTGTGTAGGCTATAGAGTGTATGATATAGAGTGTAGGGTATAGAGTGTAGGGTATGGAGTGTAGAGTGTAGGGTATAGAGTGTAGGGTATAGAGTGTATGGTATAGAGTGTATGGTATAGATTGTAGAGTATAGAGTGTAGGGTATAGAGTGTAGAAAGTAGGGTATAGTGTGTAGTGTATAGAGTGTAGAGTGTAGGGTATAGAGTGTAGGGTATAGAGTGTAGGGTATAGAGTGTTTGGTATAGAGTGTAAGGTATAGAGTGTAGAGTGTAGGGTATAGATTGTAGAGTATAGAGTGTAGGGTATAGAGTGTAGGGTATAGAGTGTATGGAATAAAATGTATGGTATAGAGTGTAGGGTATAGAGTGTAGGGTATAGAGTGTAGAGTGTGGGGTATAGAGTGTGAAGTGTAGGCTATAGAGTGTATGATATAGAGTGTAGGGTATAGAGTGTAGGGTATAGAGTGTAGAGTGTAGGGTATAGAGTGTAGGGTATAGAGTGTATGGTATAGAGTGTATGGTATAGATTGTAGGGTATAGAGTGTAGGGTATAGAGTGTAGAGTGTAGGGTATAGAGTGTAGAAAGTAGGGTATAGTGTGTTGGGTATAGAGTGTAGAGTGTAGGGTATATAGTGTAGGGTATAGAGTGTAGGGTATAGAGTGTAGAGTGTAGGGTATAGAGTGTAGGGTATAGAGTGTAGGGTATAGAGTGTAGAGTGTAGGGTATAGAGTGTAGGGTATAGAGCGTAGGGTGTAGAGTGTAGGGTATAGAGTGTAGGGTGTAGAGTGTAGGGCATAGAGTGTATGGTGTAGGGTGTAGAGTGTATGGAATAGAGTGTAGGGTATAGATTGTATGGTATAAAGTTTAGAGTGTAGGGTATAGAGTGTAGGGTATAGAGTGTAGAGTGTAGAGTGTAGGGTATAGACTGTAGAGTGTAGGGTATAGAGTGTAGGGTATAGAGTGTATGGTATATAGTGTAGGGTATAGAGTGTTTGGTACAGAGTGTAAGGTATAGAGTGTAGAGTGTAGGGTATAGATTGTAGAGTGCAGAGTGTAGGGTATAGAGTGTAGGGTATAGAGTGTATGGAATAGAGTGTATGGTATAGAGTGTAGGGTGTAGAGTGTAGGGTATAGAGTGTAGAGTGTGGGGTATAGAGTGTAGGCTATAGAGTGTATGATATAGAGTGTAGTGTATAGAGTGTAGGGTACAGAGTGTAGGGTAAAGAGTGTAGGGTATAGAGTGTATGTTATAAAGTGTATGGTATAGATTGTAGGGTATAGAGTGTAGGGTACAGTGTGTAGAGTGTAGGGTATAGAGTGTAGGGTATAGAGTGTAGGGTATAGAGTGTAGGGTTTAGAGTGTAGGGTATAGAGTGTAGAGTGTAGGGTATAAAGTGTAGGGTATAGAGTGTAGGGTGTAGAGTGTAGGGTATAGAGTGTAGAGTGTAGGGTATAGAGTGTATGGTATAATGTGTAGGGTATAGAGTGTAGGGTGTAGAGTGTAGGGTATAGAGTGTAGGGTATAGAGTGTATGGTATAGAGTGTATGGTATATAGTGTAGGGTATAGAGTGTTTGGTATAGAGTGTAGGGTATAGAGTGTAGAGTGTTGGGTATAGATTGTAGAGTGTAGAGTGTAGGGTATAGAGTGTAGGGCATAGAGTTTATGGAATAGAGTGTATGGTATAGAGTGTAGGGTATAGAGTGTAGGGTATAGAGTGTAGAGTGTAGGGTATAGAGTGTAGGGTATAGAGTGTACGGTATATAGTGTAGGGTATAGAGTGTTTGGTACAGAGTGTAAGGTATAGAGTGTAGAGTGTAGGGTATAGATTGTAGAGTGTAGAGTGTAGGGTATAGAGTGTAGGGTATAGAGTGTATGGAATAGAGTGTATGGTATAGAGTGTAGGGTGTAGAGTGTAGGGTATATAGTGTAGAGTGTGGGGTATAGAGTGTAGAGTGTAGGCTATAGAGTGTATGATATAGAGTGTAGTGTATAGAGTGTAGGGTATAGAGTGTAGAGTGTAGGGTAAAGAGTGTAGGGTATAGAGTGTATGGTATAAAGTGTATGGTATAGATTGTAGGGTATAGATTGTAGGGTTTAGAGTGTAGGGTATAGAGTGTAGGGTATAGAGTGTAGGGTTTAGAGTGTAGGGTATAGAGTGTAGAGTGTAGGGTATAAAGTGTAGGGTATAGAGTGTAGGGTGTAGAGTGTAGGGTATAGAGTGTAGAGTGTAGGGTATAGAGTGTATGGTATAATGTATAGGGTATAGAGTGTAGGGTGTAGAGTGTAGGGTATAGAGTGTAGGGTATAGAGTGTATGGTATAGAGTGTATGGTATATAGTGTAGGGTATAGAGTGTTTGGTATAGAGTGTAGGGTATAGAGTGTAGAGTGTTGGGTATAGATTGTAGAGTGTAGGGTATAGAGTGTAGGGCATAGAGTTTATGGAATAGAGTGTATGGTATAGAGTGTAGGGTATAGAGTGTAGGGTATAGAGTGTAGAGTGTAGGGTATAGAGTGTAGGGTATAAAGTGTAGGGTATAGAGTATATGGTGTAGAGTGTATGGTATAGATTGTAGGGTATAGAGTGTAGGGTATAGAGTGTAGAGTGTAGGGTATAGAGTGCAGGGTATAGAGTGTAGAGTGTAGGGAATAGAGTGTAGGGTATAGAGTGTAGGGTATAGAGTATAGAGTGTAGGGTATAGAGTGTAGGGTATAGAGTGTAGAGTGTAGGGTATAGAGTGTAGGGTACAGAGTGTAGGGTATAGAGTGTAGGGTACAGAGTGTAGGGTATAGAGTGTAGAGTGTAGGTTATAGAGTGTAGGGTATAGAGTGTAGGGTATAGAGTGTAGTGTATAGAGTGTAGAGTGTAGGGTATAGAGTGTAGGGTATAGAGTATAGAGTGTAGGGTATAGAGTATAGGGTATAGAGTGTAGAGTGTAGAGTGTAGGGTATAGAGTGTAGAGTGTAGGGTATAGAGTGTAGGGTATAGAGTGTAAGGTATAGAGTGTATGGAATAGAGTGTAGAGTGTAGGGTATAGAGTGTAGAGTATAGGGAATAGATTGTAGGGTATAGAGTGTAGGGTACAGAGTGTAGAGTGTAGGGATTAGAGTGTAGGGTATAGAGTGTAGGGTATAGAGTGTATGGAATAGAGTGTAGTGTATAGAGTGTAGAGTGTAGGGTATAGAGTGTAGGGTATAGAGCGTAGGGTGTAGGATATAGAGTGTAGGGTATAGAGTGTAGAGTGTAGGGAATAGAGTGTATGGTATAGAGTGTAGAGTGTAGAGTGTAGGGTATAGAGTGTATGGTATAGATTGTAGAGTGTAGGGCATAGAGTGTATGGTGTAGGGTGTAGAGTGTATGGAATAGAGTGTAGAGTGTAGGGTATAGAGTGTAGGGTATTGAGTGTAGGGTATAGAGTGTAGGGTATAGAGTGTAGAGTGTAGGGTATAGAGTGTAGAGTGTAGGGTATAGAGTGTATGGTATAGAGTGTAGAGTGTAGGGTATAGAGTGTAGGGTATTGAGTGTAGGGTGTAGAGTACAGAGTGTAGAGTGTAGGGTATAGAGTGTAGAGTGTAGGGTATAGAGTGTATGGTATAGAGTGTAGAGTGTAGGGTATAGAGTGTATGGTATAGATTGTAGAGTGTAGGGCATAGAGTGTATTGTGTAGGGTGTAGAGTGTATGGAATAGAGTGTAGAGTGTAGGGTATAGAGTGTAGGGTATTGAATGTAGGGTATAGAGTATAGGGTATAGAGTGTAGAGTGTAGGGTATAGAGTGTAGAGTGTAGGGTATAGAGTGTATGGTATAGAGTGTAGAGTGTAGGGTACAGAGTGTAGGGTATTGAGTGTAGGGTGTAGAGTACAGAGTATAGAGTGTAGAGTATGGAGTGTAGAGTGTAGGGTATAGAGTGTAGGGTATAGAGTGTAGGGTATAGAGTGTTTGGTATAGAGTATAGGGTATGGAGTGTAGAGGGTAGGGTATAGATTGTAGAGTGTAGAGTGTAGGGTATAGAGTTTAGGGCATAGAGTTTATGGAATAGAGTGTATGGTATAGAGTGTATGGTATAGAGTGTATGGTATAGAGTGTAGGGTATAGAGTGTAGGGTTGTAGAGTGTAGGGTATAGAGTGTAGGGTATAGAGCGTAGGGTGTAGGATATAGAGTGTAGGGTATATAGTGTAGAGTGTAGGGTATAGAGTGTATGGTATAGATTGTAGAGTGTAGGGCATAGAGTGTATGGTGTAGGGTGTAGAGTGTATGGAATAGAGTGTAGAGTGTAGGGTATAGAGTGTAGGGTATTGAGTGTAGAGTATAGAGTGTAGGGTATAGAGTGTAGAGTGTAGGGTATAGAGTGTAGAGTGTAGGGTATAGAGTGTATGGTATAGAGTGTAGAGTGTAGGGTATAGAGTGTAGGGTATTGAGTGTAGGGTATAGAGTGTAGAGTATAGAGTGTAGAGTGTAGGGTATGGAGTGTAGAGTGTAGGGTATAGAGTGTAGGGTATGGAGTGTAGGGTATAGAGTGTATGGTACAGAGTGTTTTGTATATAGTGTAGGGTATAGAGTGTTTGGTATAGAGTGTAGGGTATAGAGTGTAGAGTGTAGGGTATAGATTGTAGAGTGTAGAGTGTAGGGTATAGAGTGTAGGGCATAGAGTTTATGGAATAGAGTGTATGGTATAGAGTGTAGGGTATAGAGTGTAGGGTATAGAGTGTAGAGTGTAGGGTATAGAGTGTCGGGTATAGAGTGTAGGGTATAGAATGTATGGTATAGAGTGTATAGTATTGATTGTAGGGTATAGAGTGTAGGGTACAGAGGTTAGGGTATAGAGTGTAGTGTGTAGGGTATAGAGTATAGGGTATAGAGTGTAGGGTATAGAGTCTAGTGTATAGAGTGTAGAGTGTAGGGTATAGAGTGTAGGGTATAGAGTATAGAGTGTAGGGTATAGAGTATAGGGTATAGAGTGTAGAGTGTAGAATGTAGGGTATAGAGTGTAGAGTGTAGGGTATAGAGTGTAGGGTATAGAGTGTAGGGTATAGAGTGTATGGAATAGAGTGTAGAGTGTAGGGTATAGAGTGTAGGGTATAGAGTGTATGGTATAGAGTGTAGGGTATAGAGTGTAGGGTATAGAGTGTAGGGTATAGAGTGAAGAGTGTAGGGATTAGAGTGTAGGGTATAGAGTGTAGGGTATAGAGTGTATGGAATAGAGTGTAGGGTATAGAGTGTAGAGTGTAGGGTATAGAGTGTAGGGTATAGAGCGTAGGGTGTAGGATATAGAGTGTAGGGTATAGAGGGTAGAGTGTAGGGTATAGAGTGTATGGTATAGAGTGTAGAGTGTAGAGTGTAGGGTATATAGTGTATGGTATAGATTGTAGAGTGTAGGGTATGGAGTGTAGAGTGTAGGGTATAGAGTGTAGGGTAGGGTTGAGCGAAACGGGTCGAACATTTTCAAAAGTCGCCGACTTTTGGCTAAGTCGGGGTTTCATGAAACCCGATCCGACCCCTGTGCGGGGTCGGCCATGCGGTACGCGACTTTCGCGCCAAAGTCGCGTTTCAATGACGCGAAAAGCACCATTGCTCAGCCAATGAAGGTAAACGCAGAGTGTGGGCAGCGTGATGACATAGGTCCTGGTCCCCACCATCTTAGAGAAGGGCATTGCAGTGATTGGCTTGCTGTCTGCGATGTCACAGGGGCTATAAAGAGGCGTTCCCGCCGACCGCCATCTTACTGCTGCTGATCTGAGCTTAGGGAGAGGTTGCTGCCGCTTTGTCAGAAGCAGGGATAGCGTTAGGCAGGGTCCATTAACCACAAAACCGCTTGTGCTGCAGCGATTTGCACTGTCCAACACCACCCTCGGTGTGCAGGGACAGTGGAAGTTATTTTTTTTTTTTCCCCTCAGCGCTGTAGCTCATTGGGCTGCCCTAGAAGGCTCCCTGATAGCTGCATTGCTGTGTGTACGCCGCTGTGCAAACCAACTGCTTTTTTCAAAGCACAAATCCTCTTGTTCCTTCCTTTCTGCACAGCTATCTTTTTTGTTTGTCCACACTTTTTATTTCATTTGTGCATCAGTCCACTCCTTATTGCTGCCTGCCATACCTGGCTGAGATTACTGCAGGCAGGGAGATAGTAATTGTAGGACATTCCCTGTTTTTTTTTTGTTTTTTTTTTGGTGGGAGATTAAGATTGGCAATTTGGCATTTCTGCTAGAGTGCCATCCCTGTGTGTGCCATCTCTCTCACATAGTGGGCCATAGAAAGCCTTTTCATTTTTCTGTATTTTTTTTTGTGGGGTGTATAAATTCTCCCTGATAAAAATACAGTGGGAGATTAATATTGGCCTTTGGGCTTGTGTGCCTGTCCTGAGTGTGCCATCTCTCTCACAAATAGTGGGCCATAGAAAGCCTATTTTTTTTTTTTTGGGGTTTTATAAATTCTCCCTGAAAAAAAGGGAGATTAATATTGGCCTCTGGGCTTGTGTGCCAGTCCTGAGCGTGCCATCTGTGCCAGCCCTGAGCGTGCCATCTCTCTCACAAATAGTGGGCCATAGAAAGCCTATTTAATTTTTTTTTTGGTTTTATAAATTCTCCCTGAAAAAAAGGGAGATTAATATTGGCCTCTGGGCTTGTGTGCCAGTTGTGAGCGTGCCATCTGTGCCAGTCCTGAGCGTGCCATCTCTCTCACAAATAGTGGGCCATAGAAAGCCTATTTAATTTTTTTTTTGGTTTTATAAATTTTCCCTGAAAAAAGGGAGATTAATATTGGCCTCTGGGCTTGTGTGCCAGTTGTGAGCGTGCCATCTGTGCCAGCCCTGAGCGTGCCATCTCTCTCACAAATAGTGGGCCATAGAAAGCCTATTTAATTTTTTTTTTTGGTTTTATAAATTCTCCCTGAAAAAAAGGGAGATTAATATTGGCCTCTGGGGTTGTGTGCCAGTTGTGAGCGTGCCATCTGTGCCAGTCCTGAGCGTGCCATCTCTCTCACAAATAGTGGGCCATAGAAAGCCTATTTAATTTTTTTTTTGGTTTTATAAATTTTCCCTGAAAAAAGGGAGATTAATATTGGCCTCTGGGCTTGTGTGCCAGTTGTGAGCGTGCCATCTGTGCCAGTCCTGAGCGTGCCATCTCTCTCACAAATAGTGGGCCATAGAAAGCCTATTTAATTTTTTTTTTGGTTTTATAAATTTTCCCTGAAAAAAGGGAGATTAATATTGGCCTCTGGGCTTGTGTGCCAGTTGTGAGCGTGCCATCTGTGCCAGTCCTGAGCGTCCCATCTCTCTCACAAATAGTGGGCCATAGAAAGCCTAATTTTTTTTTTTTTTGGGTTTTAGAAATTCTCCCTGAAAAAAAAAGGGAGATTAATATTGCCCTTTGGGCTTGTGTGCCAGTACTAAGCGTGCCATCTCTCTCTCTCTCTCAGTCAGTGGGCCATAGAACGCCTATTTTTGGTTTTATTTGTTTTCTAAATTCTCCCTGAAAAAATCATTTTATTTTATTTGGTTTCTAAATTCTTCCTGATAAAATCATATTTTTTTTATTATTTTTTTTTCTAAAGTCTCCCTGAAAAAAACAAAACAAAAAAAAAAAACAAACAAAAAAAACAGTGGGGGATTAATATTGGCCTTTCTGCTTGTGTGCCAGTCTTGACTCCTGTGTGCGTCATCTCTCACTCAGTGGGCCATAGAACGCCTATTTTTTGTTTTATTAGTTTTATAAATTCTCCCTGAAAAAATCATTTTATTTTATTTGGTTTCTAAATTCTTCCTGATAAAATCATATTTTTTTTATTATTTTTTTTCTAAAGTCTCCCTGAAAAAAAAAAAAACAAAAAAAAAAACAGTGGGAGATTAATATTGGCCTTTCTGCTTGTGTGCCAGTCTTGACTCCTGTGTGCGTCATCTCTCAGTCAGTGGGCCATAGAACGCCTATTTTTGGTTTTATTTGTTTTATAAATTCTCCCTGAAAAAATCATTTTATTTTATTTGGTTTCTAAATTCTTCCTGATAAAATCATATTTTTTTTATTATTTTTTTTTCTAAAGTCTCCCTGAAAAAAACAAAACAAAAAAAAAAACAAACAAAAAAAACAGTGGGGGATTAATATTGGCCTTTCTGCTTGTGTGCCAGTCTTGACTCCTGTGTGCGTCATCTCTCACTCAGTGGGCCATAGAACGCCTATTTTTTGTTTTATTAGTTTTATAAATTCTCCCTGAAAAAATCATTTTATTTTATTTGGTTTCTAAATTCTTCCTGATAAAATCATATTTTTTTTATTATTTTTTTTTCTAAAGTCTCCCTGAAAAAAAAAAAAAAAACAGTGGGAGATTAATATTGGCCTTTCTGCTTGTGTGCCAGTCTTGACTCCTGGGTGTGCCATCTCTCTCTCTCTCTCTCTCTCTCTCTCCAATTGTGGTCCATAGAAAGCCTATATTTTTTTTCCTTGATTTGGGTTCCAAAATCTACCAGAGAAAATAACTACATCAATCATTGGTAGAAAAATATTGGCCTCTGGGCTTGTGTGCCACTCCTGACTCCTGTGTGCGTCATCTCTCAGTCAGTGGGCCATAGAACGCCTATTTTTTGTTTTATTAGTTTTATAAATTCTCCCTGAAAAAATCATTTTATTTTATTTGGTTTCTAAATTCTTCCTGATAAAATCATATTTTTTTTATTATTTTTTTTTCTAAAGTCTCCCTGAAAAAAAAAAAAAAAAAAAAAAACAGTGGGAGATTAATATTGGCCTTTCTGCTTGTGTGCCAGTCTTGACTCCTGTGTGCGTCATCTCTCAGTCAGTGGGCCATAGAACGCCTATTTTTGGTTTTATTTGTTTTATAAATTCTCCCTGAAAAAATCATTTTATTTTATTTGGTTTCTAAATTCTTCCTGATAAAATCATATTTTTTTTATTATTTTTTTTTCTAAAGTCTCCCTGAAAAAAGAAAAAAAAAAAAAAAAAATACAGTGGGAGATTAATATTGGCCTTTCTGCTTGTGTGCCAGTCTTGACTCCTGGGTGTGCCATCTCTCTCTCTCTCTCTCTCTCTCTCTCTCTCTCCAATTGTGGTCCATAGAAAGCCTATATTTTTTTTCCTTGATTTGGGTTCCAAAATCTACCAGAGAAAATAACTACATCAATCATTGGTAGAAAAATATTGGCCTCTGGGCTTGTGTGCCACTCCTGACTCCTGTGTGCGTCATCTCTCAGTCAGTGGGCCATAGAACGCCTATTTTTGTTTTTATTTGTTTTATAAATTCTCCCTGAAAAAATAATTTTATTTTATTTGGTTTCTAAATTCTTCCTGATAAAATCATATTTTTGTTATTATTTTTTTTTCTAAAGTCTCCCTGAAAAAAAAAAAAAAAACAAACCCAAAAAAAAAATGGGAGATTAATATTGGCCTTTCTGCTTGTGTGCCAGTCTTGACTCCTGGGTGTGCCATCTCTCTCTCTCTCTCTCTCTCTCCAATTGTGGTCCATAGAAAGCCTATATTTTTTTTCCTTGATTTGGGTTCCAAAATCTACCAGAGAAAATAACTCCATCAATCATTGGTAGAAAAATATTGGCCTCTGGGCTTGTGTGCCACTCCTGATTCCTGTGTGCATCATCTCTCACTCAGTGGCCCATAGAAAGCATATAGTTTGTTACATTTGTTTTCTAAATTCTCCCTGCAAAAATCTATTTTTTTTTTTTGGGGGGGTTTCTAAAGTGTTCCTGAAAAAAATAGAAATAAAAAAAAAATAATAGTGTGACATTAATATTAACATTTGTGCTTCAGTGACAGTCCTGCGTGTGGGGCATCTCTCTAATTTGCAGCCACCAAAAACAGAGTGTGTAACATTGGGCCTGATTTTCGCTGTGGTCTCACCAACCTGTAAAGGGGTAGCTAAATCATACTGAAGTTATAGCTCACCGTGTAAGTTGTGTGACTGCAACAAACAAATAACGTTAGTTTGGTTACGTTTTTAAAACAATGAGGAAGTCTAGTGGAAGAGGTCGTGGCCGGGGGCGTTCATTGTCAGCTGGTAATGAGGGTAGTGGTAGTGGTGGAGCATCAGGTGGTCGTGGGGAAAAAAATATTGCACCTAAGTCTGGAGCTGTGGAGCCAGGTTCGTCGTCCGGCTACACAAGGCCTCGAACGCTCCCTTTTCTGGGATTAGGAAAACCGCTTTTAAAGCCGGAGCAGCAAGAGCAAGTTTTGGCTTATCTTGCTGACTCAGCCTCTAGCTCTTTTGCCTCCTCTCGTGAAACTGGTAAAAGTAAAAGCAGCGCGTCGTTAGTGGATGTTCACGGTCAGGGACAAGTCACTTCCTTGTCCTCTTCAGCAAAAACAACAACAGAGAAGAATGCAGCAGGCGACACAACGGGTTACTCCATGGAGCTCTTTACACATACCGTCCCTGGCTTAGAAAGTGAAGCAGTTAACAGTCCATGCCCATTACAAGTTGAATCTGACATGGAGTGCACTGACGCACAGCCACAGCCAGACTACTATGCTGGTCCTTTGACTCAGACCACAACATTGCCCTCGCAGGGTGCTGATCAAGAATCAGACCCTGATGAGACTATGTTGCCCCATCACGAACGCTATACCACCGAACGACACGGTGACACAGACGAAGTTGCGCAGGAGGTACAAGAAGAGTTATTAGATGACCCAGTTCTTGACCCCGATTGGCAGCCATTGGGGGAACAGGGTGCAGGCGGCAGCAGTTCTGAAGCAGAGGAGGAGGAGGGGCCGCAGCAGGCATCAACATCGCCACAGGTTCCATCTGCCGGGCCCGTATCTTGCCCAAAACGCGTGGCAAAGCCAAAACCTGGTGGAGGACAGCGTGGCCATCCGGTTAAAGCTCAGTCTGCAATGCCTGAAAAGGTATCCGATGCTAGAAAGAGTGCAGTCTGGCATTTTTTTAAACAACATCCAATTGATCAGCGCAAAGTCATCTGTCAAAAATGTTCTACTTCCTTAAGCAGAGGTCAGAATCTGAAAAGTCTCAATACTAGTTGCATGCATAGACAATTAACCACCATGCATTTGAAAGCTTGGACTAACTACCAAACGTCCCTTAAGGTTGTTGCACCCTCGGCCAATGAAGCTAGTCATCAACGCAACATCCCTTCCGGCAGTGTAGGACCACCATTTAGCGCACCACCTGCTGTATCTGTGCAGGTATCTTTGCCAGGCCAAAGCAGTCAGGGTCAGGGAATCACCAGTTTCGTAGTAGGAAACACTGCATCTAGGGCACCGGCGGCAACAATACCATCTCCCACCGTCTCTCAGTCTGCCATGTCCACCTGCACCCCCGCTAGTTCCACGATCTCCAGCTCTCCAGTCCAGCTCACCCTACATGAGACTATGGTTAGAAAAAGGAAATACTTAGCCTCGCATCCGCGTACACAGGGTTTGAACGCCCACATAGCTAGACTAATCTCGTTAGAGATGATGCCCTACCGGTTAGTTGAAAGCGAAGCTTTCAAAGACCTGATGGACTACGCTGTACCACGCTACAAGCTACCCAGTCGACACTTTTTTTCCAGAAAAGCCATCCCAGCCCTCCACCAGCATGTTAAAGAGCGCATCGTCCATGCACTCAGGCAATCTGTGAGCACAAAGGTGCACCTGACAACAGATGCATGGACCAGTAGGCATGGCCAGGGACGTTACGTGTCCATCACGGCACACTGGGTAAATGTGGTGGATTCAGGGTCCACAGGGGACAGCAAGTTTGGGACAGTTCTGCCTAGCCCACGGTCTAGTAAACAGTTGTCTGTAGCCGTTCGCACCCCCCTCCTCCTCCTCCTCCTCCTCGTCCTCCTGCAGAAGCAAGAGCTCGTCCACAGACCGCAGTCGCACAAACACTCCATCCGCACCTGCCACTGTTGCACACCAGGTCTCCCATTATGGGGCAGCTACTGGCAAACGTCAGCAGGCTGTATTGGCTATGAAGTGTTTGGGCGACAATAGACACACCGCGGAAGTTCTGTCCGAGTTCTTGCAGCAAGAAACGCAGTCGTGGCTGGGCACTGTAGATCTTGAGGCAGGCAAGGTAGTGAGTGATAACGGAAGGAATTTCATGGCTGCCATCTCCCTTTCCCAACTGAAACACATTCCTTGCCTGGCTCACACATTAAACCTGGTGGTGCAGTGCTTCCTGAAAAGTTATCCGGGGTTATCCGACCTGCTCCTCAAAGTGCGTGGACTTTGCGCACATATCCGCCGTTCGCCTGTACACTCCAGCCGTATGCAGACCTATCAGCGTTCTTTGAACCTTCCCCAGCATCGCCTAATCATAGACGTTGCAACAAGGTGGAACTCAACACTGCACATGCTTCAGAGACTGTGCGAACAGAGGCGGGCTGTTATGTTTTTGTGGGAGGATACACATACACGGGCAGGCAGTAGGATGGCAGACATGGAGTTGTCAGGTGTGCAGTGGTCGAAGATTCAAGACATGTGTCAAGTCCTTCAGTGTTTTGAGGAATGCACACGGCTGGTTAGTGCAGACAACGCCATAATAAGCATGAGCATCCCCCTAATGCGTCTGCTGATGCAAAGTTTGACGCACATAAAGGATCAGGCGTCTGCACCAGAGGAAGAGGAAAGCCTTGATGACAGTCAGCGATTGTCTGGTCAGGGCAGTGTACATGACGAGGTACCGGGCGAAGAGGAGGTGGAGGATGAGGAGGATGATGGGGATGAGTATATTTTTAATGAGGAAGCTTTCCCGGGGGCACGGGAATTTGTTGGCGTGGCAAGGCCGGGTTCTGGTTTTTTGAGGGACACAAGTGACGTAGATTTGCCTGCAACTGCCCCTCAACCAAGCACAACCGCAGATTTGACAACGGGAACTTTGGCCCACATGGCGGATTATGCCTTGCGTATCCTCAAAAGGGACACACGCATTACAAAAATGATGAACGATGACTATTACTGGTTGGCCTGCCTCCTTGATCCTCGCTATAAAGGCAAATTGCAAAATATTATGCCACATGAGAACTTGGAACTAATATTAGCAACAAAACAATCAACTCTTGTTGACCGTTTGCTTCTGGCATTCCCTGCACACAGCGCCCGTGATCGTTCTCACACGAGCTCCAGGGGCCAGCAGACCAGAGGTGTTAGAGGGGCAGAAATCAGAAGTGGCGTTGGCCAGAGGGGTTTTCTGACCAGGTTGTGGAGTGATTTTTCTATGACCGCAGACAGGACAGGTACTGCAGCATCAATTCAAAGTGACAGGAGACAACATTTGTCCAGTATGGTTACAAACTATTTTTCATCCCTTATCGACGTTCTCCCTCAACCGTCATTCCCATTTGATTACTGGGCATCCAAATTAGACACCTGGCCAGAATTGGCAGAATATGCATTGCAGGAGCTTGCTTGCCCGGCAGCTAGTGTCCTATCAGAAAGAGTATTCAGTGCTGCAGGTTCAATACTAACAGAAAAAAGGACTCGTCTGGCTACCCAAAATGTAGATGATCTAACCTTCATTAAAATGAACCACAACTGGATTTCAAAATCTTTTGCCCCACCCTGCCCGGCTGACACCTAGCTTTCCTATGAAAAGGTCTTGCCTGTGGACTATTCTGAATGACTTTTCCAATCTCGTAATTTTCTTCACCTGATTGTCCAGCATACGACATGTTTCCACCTCACGAAATGGCCAAACTCCCCACACGGGGCCGTGCTATCGCCACTTTGCGCTTGGACCCTTGAGAGTGCTGTTTGTCTGAAGAGGTGGGTGTGGCCGCTTTTGGTCGACGGCACTGCCACTGGGTCCCTCATAGTACAATAAAGTGTCTCTGGCGGTGGTGGTGCGCACCCAACGTCAGACACACCGTTGTAATATGAGGGGCCCTGTGCCTGTACCGCCGGCCACAAGACAGTTCCCCCCCCCAGCTCAAACAGTGCTCTACCACTAGCAAAATTATCTCTCACAGCTTCACCAATGTGTAGTCTAGGCGCTGACATCCTTCAATGCCTGGCACTGACAATACCATTGTTTTGACATTTTTGTTATGTTAGGCCTTCAAAGCCTGTCTGCGGTCCCTTCTTTCTACAACTACTACACTGACCAGGCCACTGCTGGCCGTGTTACCCTGGAACCAATTTAAAAGTGCCTACAGTCAGCCCAATTTTGTTATGTTAGGCCTTCGAAGCCTGTCTGCCGTCACTCCTTCCACTAGACTTCCACTGACCATACACTGCTGCCCATGTACCCCTGGAACCAATTTAAAAGTGCCTACAGCCAGCCCAAGTTTGTTATGTTAGGCCTTCGAAGCCTGTCTGCGGTCACTCCTTCCACTAGACTTCCACTGACCAGACCACTGCTGCCCGTGTACCCCTGGAACCAATTTAAAAGTGCCTACAGCCAGCCCAAGTTTGTTATGTTAGGCCTTCGAAGCCTGTCTGCGGTCACTCCTTCCACTAGACTTCCACTGACCAGACCACTGCTGCCCGTGTACCCCTGGAACCAATTTAAAAGTGCCTACAGCCAGCCCAAGTTTGTTATGTTAGGCCTTCGAAGCCTGTCTGCGGTCACTCCTTCCACTAGACTTCCACAGACCAGACCACTGCTGCCCGTGTACCCCTGGAACCAATTTAAAAGTGCCTACAGCCAGCCCAAGTTTGTTATGTTAGGCCTTCGAAGCCTGTCTGCGGTCACTCCTTCCACTAGACTTCCACTGACCAGACCACTGCTGCCCGTGTACCCCTGGAACCAATTTAAAAGTGCCTACAGCCAGCCCAAGTTTGTTATGTTAGGCCTTCGAAGCCTGTCTGCGGTCACTCCTTCCACTAGACTTCCACTGACCAGACCACTGCTGCCCGTGTACCCCTGGAACCAATTTAAAAGTGCCTACAGCCAGCCCAAGTTTGTTATGTTAGGCCTTGGAAGCCTGTCTGCGGTCACTCCTTCCACTAGACTTCCACTGACCAGACCACTGCTGCCCGTGTACCCCTGGAACCAATTTAAAAGTGCCTACAGCCAGCCCAAGTTTGTTATGTTAGGCCTTCGAAGCCTGTCTGCGGTCACTCCTTCCACTAGACTTCCACTGACCAGACCACTGCTGCCCGTGTACCCCTGGAACCAATTTAAAAGTGCCTACAGCCAGCCCAAGTTTGTTATGTTAGGCCTTCGAAGCCTGTCTGCGGTCACTCCTTCCACTAGACTTCCACAGACCAGACCACTGCTGCCCGTGTACCCCTGGAACCAATTTAAAAGTGCCTACAGCCAGCCCAAGTTTGTTATGTTAGGCCTTCGAAGCCTGTCTGCCGTCACTCCTTCCACTAGACTTCCACTGACCATACACTGCTGCCCATGTACCCCTGGAACAAATTTAAAAGTGCCTACAGCCAGCCCAAGTTTGTTATGTTAGGCCTTCGAAGCCTGTCTGCGTCCCGTTCTTTCAACTACAACTACACTGACCAGGCCACTGATGGCCGTGTTCCCCTGGAACCAATTTTAACCCCTTCCCGACCTTTGACGCCACGTAGGCGTCATGAAAGTCGGTGCCAATCCGACCCATGACGCCTATGCGGCGTCATGGAAAGATCGCGTCCCTGCAGATCGGGTGAAAGGGTTAACTCCCATTTCACCCGATCTGCAGGGGCAGGGGGAGTGGTAGTTTAGCCCAGGGGGGGTGGCTTCACCCCCTCGTGGCTACGATCGCTCTGATTGGCTGTTGAAAGTGAAACTGCCAATCAGAGCGATTTGTAATATTTCACCCATTATAACGGGTGAAATATTACAATCCAGCCATGGCCGATGCTGAAATATCATCGGCCATGGCTGGAAATACTAGTGTGCCCCCACCCCACCCCTCCGATCGCCCCCCCACCCCCCCGATCTGGCCGGTACACTGCTCCGGCTCCCCTCCGCCCTGTGCTCCGCTCCCCCCGTGCTCGTGTCCGCTCCCCCCGTGCTCCAATCACCCCCCCGTGCTCCAATCACCCCCCCTGCACTCCGATCCACCCCCCCCGTGCTCCGTTCCACCCCCCCGTGCTCCGTTCCAGCCCCCCGTGCTCCGTTCCACGCCCCCCGCGCTCCGTTCCACCCCTCCCGCGCTCCGATTCCCCCCCCCGTGCTCCGATCCCCCCCCCCGTGGTCCCCCCCCACCCTATCATACTTACCGATCCAGCCGTGGTCCCGTCCGTCTTCTCCCGGGCGCCGCCATCTTCCAAAATGGCGGGCGCATGCGCAGTGCGCCCGCCGAATCTGCCGGCCGGCAGATTCGTTCCAAAGTGCATTTTGATCACTGAGATAGATTATATCTCAGTGATCAAAATAAAAAAAATAATAAATGACCCCCCCCCCCCCCTTTGTCACCCCCATAGGTAGGGACAATAAAAAAATAAAGACATTTTTTTTTTCCACTAATGTTAGAATAGGGTTAGGGTTAGGGGTAGGGTTAGGGTTAGGGGTAGGGCTAGGGGTAGGGTTAGGGTTAGGGGTAGGGTTAGGGGTAGGGTTAGGGTTAGGGGTAGGGTTAGGGCTAGGGTTAGGGCTAGGGTTAGGGCTAGGGTTAGGGTTAGGAATGTGCACACGTATTCTGGTCCTCTGCGGATTTTTCCGCTGCGGATTTGATAAATCCGCAGTGCTAAACCGCTGCGGATTTATGGCGGATTTACCGCGTTTTTTTCTGCGCATTTCACTGCGGTTTTACAATTGCGATTTTCTATTGGAGCAGTTGTAAAACCGCTGCGGAATCCGCACAAAGAAGTGACATGCTGCGGAATGTAAACCGCTGCGTTTCCGTGCAGTTTTTCCGCAGCATGTGTACAGCGATTTTTGTTTCCCATAGGTTTACATTGAACTGTACACTCATGGGAAACTGCTGCGCATCCGCAGCGTTTTCCGCAGCGTGTGCACATACCTTTAGAATTAGGCTATGTGCACACGGTGCGGATTTGGCTGCGGATCCGCAGCAGTGTTCCATCAGGTTTACAGTACCATGTAAACATATGAAAAACCAAATCCGCTGTGCCCGTGGTGCGGAAAATACTGCGCGGGAACGCTGCGTTGTATTTTCCGCAGCATGTCAATTCTTTGTGCGGATTCCGCAGCGTTTTACACCTGTTCCTCAATAGGAATCCGCAGGTGAAATCCGCACAAAAAACACTGGAAATCCGCGGAAAATCCGCAGGTAAAACGCAGTGCCTTTTACCCGCAGATTTTTCAAAAATGGTGCGGAAATATCTCACACGAATCCGCAACGTGGGCACATAGCCTTAGGATTAGGGTTGGAATTAGGGTTGTGGTTAGGGTTAGGGGTGTGTTGGGGTTAGTGTTGTGGTTAGGGGTGTGTTGGGGTTAGGGTTGTGATTAGGATTATGGCTACAGTTGGGATTTGGGTTAGGGGTGTGTTGGGGTTAGTGTTGGAGTTAGAATTGAGGGGTTACCACTGTTTAGGCACATCAGGGGTCTCCAAACGCAACATGGCGCCACCATTGATTCCAGCCAATCTCGTATTCAAAAAGTCAAATGGTGCTCCCTCACTTCCGAGCCCTGACGTGTGCCCAAACAGTGGTTTACCCCCACATATGGGGTACCAGCATACTCAGGACAAACTGCGCAACAATTACTGGGGTCCAATTTCTCCTGTTACCCTTGTGAATCTAAAAAAATGCTTGCTAAAACATAATTTTTGAGGAAAGAAAAATGATTTTTTATTTTCACGGCTCTGCGTTGTAAACGTCTGTGAAGCACTTGGGGGTTCAAAGTGCTCACCACATATCTAGATAAGTTCCTTGGGGGGTCTAGTTTCTAAAATGGGGTCACTTGTGGGGGGTTTCTACTGTTTAGGCACACCAGGGGCTCTGCAAACGCAACGTGACACCCGCAGACCATTCCATCAAAGTCTGCATTTCAAAAGTCACTACTTCCCTTCTGAGCCCCGACGTGTGCCCAAACAGTGGTTTACCCCCACATATGGGGTATCAGCGTACTCAGGAGAAACTGGACAACAACTTTTGGGGTCCAATTTCTCCTGTAACCCTTGGGAAAATAAAAAATTCTGGGCTAAATAATTATTTTTGAGGAAAGAAAACGTATTTATTATTTTCACGGCTCTGCATTATAAACTTCTATGAAGCACTTGGGGGTTCAAAGTGCTCACCACACATCTAGATAAGTTCCTTTCAGGGTCTAGTTTCCAAAATGGGGTCACTTGTGGGGGGTTTCTACTGTTTAGGCACATCAGGGGCTCTGCAAACGCAACGTGACGCCCGCAGAGCATTCCATCAAAGTCTGCATTTCAAAACGTCACTACTTCAATTCCAAGCCCCGGCATGTGCCCAAACAGTAGTTTACCCCCACATATGGGGTATCACCGTACTCAGGAGAAACTGGACAACAAATATTGGGGTCAAATTTCTCCTGTTACCCTTGGGAAAATTAAAAAATTCTGGGCTAAATAATTATTTTTGAGGAAAGAAAACGTATTTATTATTTTCACGGCTCTGCATTATAAACTTCTATGAAGCACTTGGGGGTTCAAAGTGCTCACCACACATCTAGATAAGTTCCTTTGGGGTTCTAGTTTCCAAAATGGGGTCACTTGTGGGGGGTTTCTACTGTTAAGCCACATCAGGGGCTCTGCAAACGCAACGTGACGCCCACAGAGCATTCCATCAAAGTCTGCATTTCAAAACGTCACTACTTCACTTCCGAGCCCCGGCATGTGCCCAAACAGTGATTTACCCCCACATATGGGGTGTCAGCGTACTCAGGAGAAACTGGACAACAACTTTTGGGGTCAAATTTCTCCTGTTACCCTTGGGAAAATAAAAAATTGCAGGCTAAAAGATCATTTTTGAGAAAATAATTTTTTTTTTTATTTTCATGGCTCTGCGTTATAAACTTCTGTGAAGCACTTGGGGGTTCAAAGTCCTCACCACACATCTAGATTAGTTCCTTTGGGGGTCTAGTTTCTAAAATGGTGTCATTTCTGGGGGATCTCCAATGTTTAGGCACACAGGGGCTCTCCAAACGTGACATGGTGTCCGCTAATGATTGGAGCTAATTTTCCATTTAAAAAGCCAAATGGCGTGCCATCCCTTCCGAGCCCTGCCGTGCGCCCAAACAGTGGTTTACCCCCACATATGGGGTATCAGCGTACTCAGGACAAACTGGACAACAATATTTGGGGTCCAATTTCTCCTATTATCCTTGGCAAAATAGGAAATTCCAGGCTAAAAAATCATTTTTGAGGAAAGAAAAATTATTTTTTATTTTCATGGCTCTGCGTTATAAACTTCTGTGAAGCACCTGGGGGTTTAAAGTGCTCAATATGCATCTAGATAAGTTCCTTGGGGGGTCTAGTTTCCAAAATGGGGTCACTTGTGCGGGAGCTCCAATGTTTAGGCACACAGGGGCTCTCCAAACGCGACATGGTGTCCGCTAACAATTGGAGCTAATTTTCCATTCAAAAAGTCAAATGGCGCGCCTTCTCTTCCGAGCCCTGCCGAGTGCCCAAACAGTGGTTTACCCCCACATATGAGGTATCGGCGTACTCGGGAGAAATTGCCCAACAAATTTTATGATCCATTTTATCCTACTGCCCATGTGAAAATGAAAAAATTGAGGCGAAAAGAATTTTTTTGTGAAAAAAAATTACTTTTTCATTTTTACAGATCAATTTGTGAAGCACCTGAGGGTTTAAAGTGCTCACTAGGCATCTAAATTAGTTCCTTGGGGGGTCTAGTTTCCAAAATGGGGTCACTTGTGGGGGAGCGCCAATGTTTAGGCACACAGGAGCTATCCAAACGCGACATGGTGTCCGCTAACGATGGAAATAATTTTTCATTCAAAAAGTCAAATGGCGCTCCTTCCCTTCCGAGCCTTACCATGTGCCCAAACAGTGGTTTACCTCCACATGTGAGGTATTGGTGTACTCAGGAGAAATTGCCCAACACATTTTAGGATCCATTTTATCCTGTTGCCCATGTGAAAATGAAAAAATTGAGGCTAAAAGAATTTTTTTGTGAAAAAAAAGTACTTTTTCATTTTTACGGATCAATTTGTGAAGCACCTGGGGGTTCAAAGTGCTCACTATGCATCTAGATAAGTTCCTTGGGGCGTCTAGTTTCCAAAATGGGGTCACTTGTGGGGGAGCTCCAATTTTTAGGCACACGGGGGCTCTCCAAACGTGACATGGTGTCCGCTAAAGAGTGGAGCCAATTTTTGATTCAAAAAGTCAAATGGCGCTCCTTCCCTTCCAAGCCCTGCCGTGCGCCAAAACAGTGGTTTACCCCCACATGTGAGGTATCAGCGTACTCAGGACAAATTGGACAACAACTTTCGTGGTTCAGTTTCTCCTTTTACCATTGGGAAAATAAAAAAATTGTTGCTAAAAGATAATTTTTGTGACTAAAAAGTTAAATGTTCATTTTTTCCTTCCATGTTGCTTCTGCTGCTGTGAAGCACCTGAAGGGTTAATAAACTTCTTGAATGTGGTTTTGAGTACCTTGAGGGGTGCAGTTTTTAGAATGGTGTCACTTTTGGGTATTTTCAGCCATATAGACCCCTCAAACTGACTTCAAATGTGAGGTGGTCCCTAAAAAAAATGGTTTTGTAAATTTCGTTGTAAAAATGACAAATCGCTGGTCGAATTTTAACCCTTATAACTTCCTAACAAAAAAAAATTTTGTTTCCAAAATTGTGCTGATGTAAAGTAAACATGTGGGAAATGTTATTTATTAACTATTTTGTGTCACATATCTCTCTGGTTTAACAGAATAAAAATTCAAAATGTGAAAATTGCGAAATTTTCAAAATTTTCGCCAAATTTCCGTGTTTATCACAAATAAATGCAGAATTTATTGACCTAAATTTACCACTAACATGAAGCCCAATATGTCACGAAAAAACAATCTCAGAACCGCTAGGATCCGTTGAAGCGTTCCTGAGTTATTACCTCATAAAGGGACACTGGTCAGAATTGCAAAAAACGGCAAGGTCTTTAAGGTCAAAATAGGCTGGGTCTTGAAGGGGTTAACTTGCCTACAGCCAGCCCTATGTTATTATGTTAGGCCTTCGAAGCCTGTCTGCGTCCCGTTCTTTCAACTACAACTACACTGACCAGGCCACTGATGGCCGTGTTCCCCTGGAACCAATTTTAACTTGCCTACAGCCAGCCCTATGTTATTATGTTAAGCCTTCGAAGCCTGTCTGCGTCCCGTTCTTTCAACTACAACTACACTGACCAGGCCACTGATGGCCGTGTTCCCCTGGAACCAATTTTAACTTGCCTACAGCCAGCCCTATGTTATTATGTTAGGCCTTCGAAGCCTGTCTGCGTCCCGTTCTTTCAACTACAACTACACTGACCAGGCCACTGATGGCCGTGTTCCCCTGGAACCAATTTTAACATGCCTACAGCCAGCCCAATGTTAGGCCTTTGATGCCTGTCTGCCGTCACTCCTTCCACTAGGCCTCCACTGACCTGTCTATTGCTGCCCGTGTACCCCTTGAACCAACATCATTAAATATAAAAAAAATTAATTTGATTATAAAAAATAAGATCGTGTTGAGATCTCAAATGCAGACATTTTAACAATAAAAACAAACACACAACAAAAATCTGGAACTGTTCTAAAAAGGTCCAACAGCTACAATTACTTTCTCCTGCAAGAAGTTAACTGAAATTTTTTTGGAGTTGTTAACACAGATATGGCATCCACCGAGTGTTGTCCTGTCGCGTCTCCTTTAAATTATTTCCAATAAGATGTTAAACTATTAATTTAATAAAATCAATAATTAAAAAAATAATTGAGTAAGTCAAAAGCACATTGCAAATAAACATTAATTACAAATCAAGAAGCATGGCGCGTCCGAGGGTGAGTAGATACCGAATAAGAATATAATCACCCTCGGACGCGCAATGCTTATTTACAACAGCCTTCCTTCCTAAGAATCAGCCCTTCCGTGGTGTAGAGAGAGGTTGTGTTACACTCCAAGGTGTTCCCCAGGTTGCCTTTCCTGAGCTTCGATCTTCCGGCTCTCGTTTAGTAGCTGTTGGAAACTACGCTGCATTAGGCCTACTAATTGTGTATGGGTGAAACAGTGGCGCATCTGCGGTCCCTCCTTCCACTAGGCCTCCACTGACCTGTCTACTGCGGCCCGTGTACCCCTTGAACCAACCTAATAAAATATTTAAAAAATTAATTTGATTATAAAAAATAAGATCGTGTTGAGATCTCAAATGCAGACATTTTAACAATCAAAACAAACACACAACAAATATCTGGAACTGTACTACAAAGGTCCAACAGCTACAATTTCTTTCTCCTGCAAGAAGTTAACTGAAAGTTTTTTGGAGTTGTTAACACAGATATGGCATCCACCGAGTGTTGTCCTGTCGCGTCTCCTTTAAATTATTTCCAATAAGATGTTAAACTATTAATTTAATAAAATCAATAATTAAAAAAATAATTGAGTAAGTCAAAAGCACATTGCAAATAAACATTAATTACAAATCAAGAAGCATGGCGTGTCCGAGGGTGAGTAGATACCGAATAAGAATATAATCACCCTCGGACGCGCAATGCTTATTTACAACAGCCTTCCTTCCTAAGAATCAGCCCTTTCGTGGTGTAGAGAGAGGTTGTGTTACACTCCAAGGTGTTCCCCGGGTTGCCTTTCATGAGCTTCGATCTTCCGGCTCTCATTTAGTAGTTGGTGGAAACTACGCTGCATTAGGCCTACAAATTTGGTATGGGGTGTAGAGACAGGTTGTGTTACACTCCAAGGTTTTCACCAGGTTGCCTTTCCTGAGCTTCGATCTTCATGCTCTCGTTTAGTAGTTGTAGAAAAGTACGCTGCATTAGGCCTACAAAATGGGTATGGGGTGGAGAGAGATGGTGTGTTACACTCCAAGGTGTTCCCCAGGTTGCCTTTCCTGAGCTTCGATCTTCATGCTCTCGTTTAGTAGGTGTCGGAAAGTAGGCTGCATTAGGCCTAAAAAATGGGGAATGGGGTGGAGAGAGATGGTGTGTTACACTCCAAGGTGTTCCCCAGGTTTCCTTGCCATTGCTTCGGTCTTCCGACTCTCGTTTAGTAGTTGTAGAAAAGTACACTGCATTAGGCCTAAAAAATGGGTATGGGGTGGAGAGAGATGGTGTGTTACACTCCAAGGTGTTCCCCAGGTTGCCTTTCCTGAGCTTCGATCTTCATGCTCTCGTTTAGTAGGTGTCGGAAAGTAGGCTGCATTAGGCCTACAAATTGGGTATGGGGTGGAGAGAGATGGTGTGTTACACTCCAAGGTGTTCCCCAGGTTTCCTTGCCATTGCTTCGGTCTTCCGACTCTCGTTTAGTAGTTGTAGAAAAGTACACAGCATTAGGCCTACAAAATGGGTATGGGGTGGACAGAGATGGTGTGTTACACTCCAAGGTGTTCCCCAGGTTGCCTTTCCTGAGCTTCGATCTTCATGCTCTCGTTTAGTAGGTGTCGGAAAGTAGGCTGCATTAGGCCTAAAAAATGGGGAATGGGGTGGAGAGAGATGGTGTGTTACACTCCAAGGTGTTCCCCAGGTTTCCTTGCCATTGCTTCGGTCTTCCGACTCTCGTTTAGTAGTTGTAGAAAAGTACACAGCATTAGGCCTACAAAATGGGTATGGGGTGGAGAGAGATGGTGTGTTACACTCCAAGGTGTTCCCCAGGTTGCCTTTCCTGAGCTTCTATCTTCAGGCTCTCATTAAATTGTGGTTAAATGGAACAACTGCATTTGGCGTACTAGTTGGTTTGGGGCCTACTATCGGTGTCTGCCACTCCTTGCTGTTCTCCTGGTTTCCTGTCCTGAAATTCCATTTTCAGCCTCTCGTTAAGTAGTTGTTAATGTTAGACTGCATTTGGCCTACTAGTTGGGTTGGGGCCTACTATCGGTGTCTGCCACTCCTTGCTGTTCTCCTCCACTGAACAAAGCTGTGCAGCCTGTTTACTACGGTTGCCAATTTTGAACTGCATTTCGACTACTTACTGATTTGGCCCTACTCTCTGTGTCAGCCTCTCATTCCAGTTGTCCTCCACTGCAATGCCCCCTGGTTATTCCTGTGTTACCAATTTTGAACTGCATTTAGCCCACTTTCTTCTTTGGGCCTATATCTGTGTTTCCACTTCATCGTGCCCATTGCCCAGCCAGTGATAGATGAGTCTGCTGGTACATTGACCCATAACGCAACATTCCCCGTGCACGCTACACAACAACATTGTGACCCTGCTGAAAGTCAGGTTGCTCTTCCCGCATACCATACCACCTTACACGGGGACAAAGAGGAAGGTGCAGATGAAAGTGCAGGTTCCTTCATCAGGTGGGGGGAGGAATACTAGTTGGCGACGTCACTGGCACAGGGCCTCTCATAGTACGCAAAAGTGTTGCTGCCGGTGGGAGGCGCCCCCGCCGTGCAAACACACCGCTGTACTTTGAGGGGCCCTGTGCCAGTGCCAATGCCAACGAGTGGGCCCCCCCTGCTTGCTCAGGTTCACAGCACTTGCAAAGTTGAAATACTTACCTCTCCCTGCTCCACTGCCGTGACGTGGTCCAGATTTCCTGGGCCCACTAATTACTTGAACCAGCCCTACCCCCCACAACTTTAGCCAAATGACCCCCAATTTCAAATGCCTTCCAATTATTATAAGGTAAATTACGCTTGACAAGCTTCATTAAGAAGAATGGATGGTTTTGACATTAAAATGGGCACTCTAGGTGTTTTCCTGGCCCCCACTCACTGCCGACTATGCTGCCCCATTGACTTGCATTGGGTTTCGTGTTTCGGTCGATCCCGACTTTACGTCATAATCGGCCGATTTCACTCGACCCGACTTTGGACATAGTCGGGTTTCGCAAAACCCGGCTCGACTCTAAAAAGGTCAAGGTCGCTCAACTCTAGTGTAGGGTATAGAGTGTAGGGTATAGAGTGTATGGTATAGAGTGTTTTGTATATAGTGTAGGGTATAGAGTGTTTCGTATAGAGTGTAGGGTATAGAGTGTAGAGTGTAGGGTATAGATTGTAGAGTGTAGAGTGTAGGGTATAGAGTGTAGGGCATAGAGTTTATGGAATAGAGTGTATGGTATAGAGTGTAGGGTATAGAGTGTAGGGTATAGAGTGTAGAGTGTAGGGTATAGAGTGTAGGGTATAGAGTGTAGGGTATAGAGTGTATGGTATAGAGTGTATGGTATTGATTGTAGGGTATAGAGTGTAGGGTATAGAGTGTAGAGTTAAGGGTATAGAGTGTAGTGTATAGAGTGTAGAGTGTAGGGTATAGAGTGTAGGGTATAGAGTGTAGGTTATAGAGTGTAGAGTGTAGGGTATAGAGTGTAGGGTATAGAGTATAGAGTGTAGGGTATAGAGTGTAGGGTATAGAGTGTAGAGTGTAGAGTGTATGGTATAGAGTGTAGAGTGTAGGGTATAGAGTGTAGAGTGTAGGGTATAGAGTGTAGGGTACAGAGTGTAGGGTATAGAGTGTAGGGTACAGAGTGTAGGATATAGAGTGTAGAGTGTAGGGTATAGAGTGTAGGGTATAGAATGTAGGGTATAGAGTGTAGAGTGTAGGGCATAGAGTGTTGGGTATAGAGTATAGAGTGTAGAGTATAGAGTGTAGGATATAGAGTGTAGAGTGTAGAGAGTTGGGTATAGAGTGTAGGGTATAGAGAGTAGAGTGTAGGGTATAGAGTGTAGAGTGTAGGGTATGGAGTGTATGGTATAGAGTATAGAGTGTTGGGTATAGAGTGTAGGGTATAGAGTGTATGGAATAGAGTGTAGAGTGTAGAGTGTAGGGTATAGAGTGTATGGTATAGAGTGTAGGGTATAGAGTGTAGGGTACAGAGTGTATGGTATAAAGTGTATGGTATAGATTGTAGGGTATAGAGTTTTGGGTGTAGAGTGTAGGGTATAGAGTGTAGAGTGTAGGGTATAGAGTGTAGGGTATAGAGTGTAGAGTGTAGGGTATAGAGTGTAGGGTATAGAGTGTAGGGTATAGAGTGTAGAGTGTAGGGTATAGAGTGTAGGGTATAGAATATAGAGTGTAGGCTATAGAGTGTAGGGTATAGATTGTAGAGTGTAGGGATTAGAGTGTAGGGTATATAGTGTAGGTTATAGAGTGTAGAGTGTAGGGTATAGAGTGTAGGGTATAGAGTATAGAGTGTAGGGTATAGAGTGTATGGAATAGAGTGTAGGGTATAGAGTGTAATGTATAGAGTGTAGGGTATAGAGTGTAGAGTGTAAGGATTAGAGTGTAAGGTATAGAGTGTAGGGTATAGAGTGTATGGAATAGAGTGTACGGTATAGAGTGTAGAGCGTAGGGTATAGAGTGTAGGGTATAGAGCGTAGGGTGTAGGGTGTAGAGTGTAGGGTATAGAGTGTAGGGTATAGAGTGTAGGGTATAGAGTGCAGAGTGTAGGGTATAGAGTTTACGGTATAGAGTGTAGGGTGTAGAGTGTAGGGTATAGAGTGTAGGGTATAGAGTGTAGAGTGTAGGGTATAGAGTGTATGGTATAGAGTGTAGGGTGTAGAGTGTATGGTATAGAGTGTATGGTATAGAGTGTAGAGTGTAGAGTATAGAGTGTAGGGTATAGAGTGTAGAGTGTAGGGTATAGAGTGTATGGTATAGAGTGTAGAGTGTAGGGTATAGAGTGTAGGGTATAGAGTGTAGAGTGTAGGGTATAGATTGGAGGGTATAGAGTGTAGGGTATAGAGTGTAAGGTATCGAGTGTAGAGTGTAGGGTATAGAGTGTAGGGTATAGAGTGTACGGTATAGATTGTATGGTATAGAGTGTATGGTATATAGTGTAGGCTATAGAGTGTTTGGTATAGAGTGTAGGGTATAGAGTGTAGAGTGTAGGGTATAGATTGTAGAGTGTAGAGTGTAGGGTATAGATTGTAGAGTGTAGAGAGTAGGGTATAAACTAGAAGAAGAGGGGACGGGAAGAAAAACATTAGACTTGAACAAAGAAGACCCAGGAAAACATACTCAGATGGGAGGTAAGAACATTTCTAAAGCAATCCACAGCGAGGAGATTGGAACAAAACAAAATCCTCTAAACTGCATGCTCGCAAACGCCAGAAGCCTGACAAACAAGATGGAAGAACTAGAAGCAGAAATATCTACAGGTAACTTTGACATAGTGGGAATAACCGAGACATGGTTAGATGAAAGCTATGACTGGGCAGTTAACTTACAGGGTTACAGTCTGTTTAGAAAGGATCGTAAAAATCAGAGAGGAGGAGGGGTTTGTCTCTATGTAAAGTCTTGTCTAAAGTCCACTTTAAGGGAGGATATTAGCGAAGGAAATGAGGATGTCGAGTCCATATGGGTCGAAATTCTTGGAGGGAAAAATGGTAACAAAATTCTCATTGGGGTCTGTTACAAACCCCCAAATATAACAGAAACCATGGAAAGTCTACTTCTAAAGCAGATAGATGAAGCTGCAACCCATAATGAGGTCCTGGTTATGGGGGACTTTAACTACCCGGATATTAACTGGGAAAGTGAAACCTGTGAAACCCATAAAGGCAACAGGTTTCTGCTAATAACCAAGAAAAAATATCTTTCACAATTGGTGCAGAATCCAACCAGAGGAGCAGCACTTTTAGACCTAATACTATCTAATAGACCTGACAGAATAACAAATCTGCAGGTGGTTGGGCATCTAGGAAATAGCGACCGCAATATTGTACAGTTTCACCTGTCTTTCACTAGGGGCACTTGTCAGGAAGTCACAAAAACACTGAACTTTAGGAAGGCAAAGTTTGACCAGCTTAGAGATGCCCTTAATCTGGTAAACTGGGACAATATCCTCAGAAATAAGAATACAGATAATAAATGGGAAATGTTTAAGAACATCCTAAATAGGCAGTGTAAGCGGTTTATACCTTGTGGGAATAAAAGGACTAGAAATAGGAAAAACCCAATGTGGCTAAACAAAGAAGTAAGACAGGCAATTAACAGTAAAAAGAAAGCATTTGCACTACTAAAGCAGGATGGCACCATTGGAGCTCTAAAAACTATAGGGAGAAAAATACTTTATCTAAAAAACTAATTAAAGCTGCCAAAAAGGAAACAGAGAAGCACATTGCTAAGGAGAGTAAAACTAATCCCAAACTGTTCTTCAACTATATCAATAGTAAAAGAATAAAAACTGAAAATGTAGGCCCCTTAAAAAATAGTGAGGAAAGAATGGTTGTAGATGACGAGGAAAAAGCTAACATATTAAACACCTTCTTCTCCACGGTATTCACGGTGGAAAATGAAATGCTAGGTGAAATCCCAAGAAACAATGAAAACCCTATATTAAGGGTCACCAATCTAACCCAAGAAGAGGTGCGAAATCGGCTAAATAAGATTAAAATAGATAAATCTCCGGGTCCGGATGGCATACACCCACGAGTACTAAGGGAACTAAGTAATGTAATAGATAAACCATTATTTCTTATTTTTAGGGACTCTATAGCGACAGGATCTGTTCCGCAGGACTGGCGCATAGCAAATGTGGTGCCAATATTCAAAAAGGGCTCTAAAAGTGAACCTGGAAATTATAGGCCAGTAAGTCTAACCTCTATTGTTGTAGACCCAAAAAAAGGAGTAAACCAGTCCCACAAAACATAATAAAAATCAATAGTACTTTATTATTACAGAAAATCGTATCTACAAACACACATATAACACATAAATCCAGTAAACTGCTATCATAGCAAATAAGGAAGGAATTCAGGAAGGAAAAAAACCGGTGAGCTGGGTAGCCTACATACGAACTAATGCATCCACAGGGAAGCACATGGGACTCATAAATGAGTATAAGGTGCAAGTGCCAATAAAAGGTGCTCTACCGCACAATCAGTGCTGCCAGCAAATAAGCTACATACTCATTCCCACAAGCTTACCCATTATGTAGAAGGATGGTTCCCCGCGGCTCCCAGCTGCCCCTTGACGCGCGTTTCGCCGCCTAGCTTTCTCAAAAGGGGGTGTTGGTAAAATATTTGAAGGGTTTCTGAGGGATGTTATTCTGGATTATCTCAATGAGAATAACTGTTTAACTCCATATCAGCATGGGTTTATGAGAAATGGCTCCTGTCAAACCAATCTAATCAGTTTTTATGAAGAGGTAAGCTATAGGCTGGACCACGGTGAGTCATTGGACGTGGTATATCTCGATTTTTCCAAAGCGTTTGATACCGTGCCGCACAAGAGGTTGGTACACAAAATGAGAATGCTTGGTCTGGGGGAAAATGTGTGTAAATGGGTTAGTAACTGGCTTAGTGATAGAAAGCAGAGGGTGGTTATAAATGGTATAGTCTCTAACTGGGTCGCTGTGACCAGTGGGGTACCGCAGGGGTCAGTATTGGGACCTGTTCTCTTCAACATATTCATTAATGATCTGGTAGAAGGTTTACACAGTAAAATATCGATATTTGCAGATGATACAAAACTATGTAAAGCAGTTAATACAAGAGAAGATAGTATTCTGCTACAGATGGATCTGGATAAGTTGGAAACTTGGGCTGAAAGGTGGCAGATGAGGTTTAACAATGATAAATGTAAGGTTATACACATGGGAAGAAGGAATCAATATCACCATTACACACTGAATGGGAAACCACTGGGTAAATCTGACAGGGAGAAGGACTTGGGGATCCTAGTTAATGATAAACTTACCTGGAGCAGCCAGTGCCAGGCAGCAGCTGCCATGGCAAACAGGATCATGGGGTGCATTAAAAGAGGTCTGGATACACATGATGAGAGCATTATACTGCCTCTGTACAAATCCCTAGTTAGACCGCACATGGAGTACTGTGTCCAGTTTTGGGCACCGGTGCTCATGAAGGATATAATGGAACTAGAGAGAGTACAAAGGAGGGCAACAAAATTAATAAAGGGGATGGGAGAACTACAATACCCAGATAGATTAGCGAAATTAGGATTATTTAGTCTAGAAAAAAGACGACTGAGGGGCGATCTAATAACCATGTATAAGTATATAAGGGGACAATACAAATATCTCGCTGAGGATCTGTTTATACCAAGGAAGGTGACGGGCACAAGGGGGCATTCTTTGCGTCTGGAGGAGAGAAGGTTTTTCCACCAACATAGAAGAGGATTCTTTACTGTTAGGGCAGTGAGAATCTGGAATTGCTTGCCTGAGGAGGTGGTGATGGCGAACTCAGTCGAGGGGTTCAAGAGAGGCCTGGATGTCTTCCTGGAGCAGAACAATATTGTATCATACAATTATTAGGTTCTGTAGAAGGACGTAGATCTGGGGATTTATTATGATGGAATATAGGCTGAACTGGATGGACAAATGTCTTTTTTCGGCCTTACTAACTATGTTACTATGTTACTATGTATAGAGTGTAGGGCATAGAGTGTATGGAATAGAGTGTATGGTATAGAGTGTATGGTATAGATTTTAGGGTATAGAGTGTAGGGTATAGAGTGTAGAGTGTAGGGTACAGAGTGTAGGGTATAGAGTGTAGAGTGTAGGTTATAGAGTGTATGGTATAGAGTATAGAGTGTAGGGTATAGAGTGTATGGTATAGAGTGTATGGTATAGAGTGTAGGGTATAGAGTGTAGGGTATAGAGTGTAGAGTGTAGGGTATAGAGTGTAGGGTATAGAGTGTAGGGTATAGAGTGTAGGGTGTAGAGTGTATGGTATAGAGTGTAGAGTGTAGGGTATAGAGTGTAAGGTATTGAGTGTAGGGTATAGAGTGTAGGGTATAGAGTGTAGAGTGTAGAGTGTAGGGTATAAAGTGTAGAGTGTAGGGTATAGAGTGTATGGTAAAGAGTGTAGAGTGTAGGGTATAGAGTGTAGGGTATTGAGTGTAGGGTATAGAGTGTAGGGTATAGAGTGTAGATTGTAGGGTATAGAGTGTAGAGTGTAGGGTATAGAGTGTAGGGTATAGAGTGTAGGGTATAGAGTGTATGGTATATAGTGTAGGGTATAGAGTGTTTGGTATAGAGTGTAGGGTATAGAGTGTAGAGTGTAGGGTATAGATTGTAGAGTGTAGAGTGTAGGGTATAGAGTGTAGGGCATAGAGTTTATGGAATAGAGTGTATGGTATAGAGTGTAGGGTATAGAGTATAGGGTATAGAGTGTAGGGTATAAAGTGTAGGGTATAGACTGTAGGGTATAGAGTGTATGCTATAGAGTGTATGGTATAGATTGTAGGGTATAGATTGTAGGGTATAGAGTGTAGAGTGTAGGGTATAGAGTGTAGAGTGTAGGGTATAGAGTGTAGGGTATAGAGTGTAGAGTGTAGGGTATAGAGTGTAGGGTATAGAGTGTAGGGTATAGAGTGTAGGGTATAGAGTGTAGAGTGTAGGGTATAGAGTGTAGGGTATAGAATGTAGGGTATAGATTGTAGATTGTAGGGATTAGAGTGTAGGGTATAGATTGTAGGGTATAGAGTGTAGAGTGTAGGGTATGAAGTGTAGGGTATAGGGTATAGAGTGTAGGGTATAGAGTGTAGGGTATAGAGTGTATGGAATAGAGTGTAGAGTGTAGAGTGTAGGGTATAGAGTGTATGTTATAGAGTGTATGGTATAGAGTGTAGGGTATAGAGTGTATGGAATAGAGTGTAGGGTATAGAGTGTAGAGTGTAGGGTATAGAGTGTAGGGTATAGAGCGTAGGGTGTAGGATATAGTGTGTAGGGTATAGAGTGTAGAGTGTAGGGTATGGAGTGTATGGTATAGAGTGTAGAGTGTGGGGTATAGAGTGTATGGTATAGATTGTAGAGTGTAGGGCATAGAGTGTATGGTGTAGGGTGTAGAGTGTATGGAATAGAGTGTAGAGTGTAGGGTATAGAGTGTAGGGTATTGAGTGTAGGGAATAGAGTGTAGGGTATAGAGTGTAGAGTGTAGGGTATAGAGTGTAGAGTGTAGGGTATAGAGTGTATGGTATAGAGTGTAGAGTGTAGGGTATAGAGTGTAGAGTGTAGGGTGTAGAGTGTAGGGTATTGAGTGTAGGGTATAGAGTGTAGAGTATAGAGTGTAGAGTGTAGAGTGTAGGGTATGGAGTGTAGAGTGTAGGGTATAGAGTGTAGGGTATAGAGTGTAGGGTATAGAGTGTAAGGTATCGAGTGTAGAGTGTAGGGTATAGAGTGTAGGGTATAGAGTGTACGGTATAGATTGTATGGTATAGAGTGTATGGTATATAGTGTAGGCTATAGAGTGTTTGGTATAGAGTGTAGGGTATAGAGTGTAGAATGTATGGTATAGATTGTAGAGTGTAGAGTGTAGGGTATAGATTGTAGAGTGTAGAGAGTAGGGTATAGAGTGTAGGGCATAGAGTGTATGGAATAGAGTGTATGGTATAGAGTGTAGGGTATAGAGTGTAGGGTATAGAGTGTAGAGTGTAGGGTATAGAGTGTAGGGTATTGAGTGTAGGGTATAGAGTGTAGGGTATAGAGTGTAGAGTGTAGGGTATAGAGTGTAGAGTGTAGGGTATAGAGTGTAGGGTATAGAGTGTATGGAATATAGTGTAGGGTATAGAGTGTAGGGTATAGAGTGTAGAGTGTAGGGTATAGATTGTAGAGTGTAGAGTGTAGGGTATAGAGTGTAGGGCATAGAGTTTATGGAATAGAGTGTATGGTATAGAGTGTAGGGTATAGAGTATAGGGTATAGAGTGTAGGGTATAAAGTGTAGGGTATAGATTGTAGGGTATAGAGTGTAGAGTGTAGGGTATAGAGTGTAGAGTGTAGGGTATAGAGTGTAGGGTATAGAGTGTAGGGTATAGAGTGTAGAGTGTAGGGTATAGAGTGTAGGGTATAGAGTGTAGGGTATAGAGTGTAGGGTATAGAGTGTAGAGTGTAGGGTATAGAGTGTAGGGTATAGAATGTACGGTATAGATTGTAGAGTGTAGGGATTAGAGTGTAGGGTATAGATTGTAGGGTATAGAGTGTAGAGTGTAGGGTATGAAGTGTAGGGTATAGGGTATAGAGTGTAGGGTATAGAGTGTAGGGTATAGAGTGTATGGAATAGAGTGTAGAGTGTAGAGTGTAGGGTATAGAGTGTATGGTATAGAGTGTAGGGTATAGAGTGTAGGGTATAGAGTGTATGGTATAGAGTGTATGGTATAGATTGTAGGGTATAGAGTGTAGGGTATAGAGTGTAGAGTGTAGGGTATATAGTGTATGATATAGAGTGTAGGGTATAGAGTGTATGGTATAGATTACAGGGTATAGAGTGTAGGGTATAGAGTGTAGAGTGTAGGGTATAGAGTGTAGGGTATAGATTGTAGAGTGTAGGGCATAGAGTGTATGGTGTAGGGTGTAGAGTGTATGGAATAGAGTGTAGAGTGTAGGGTATAGAGTGTAGGGTATTGAGTGTAGAGTATAGAGTGTAGGGTATAGAGTGTAGAGTGTAGGGTATAGAGTGTAGAGTGTAGGGTATAGAGTGTATGGTATAGATTGTAGAGTGTAGGGTATAGAGTGTAGGGTATTGAGTGTAGGGTATAGAGTGTAGAGTATAGAGTGTAGAGTGTAGGGTATGGAGTGTAGAGTGTAGGGTATAGAGTGTAGGGTATGGAGTGTAGGGTATAGAGTGTATGGTACAGAGTGTTTTGTATATAGTGTAGGGTATAGAGTGTTTGGTATAGAGTGTAGGGTATAGAGTGTAGAGTGTAGGGTATAGATTGTAGAGTGTAGAGTGTAGGGTATAGAGTGTAGGGCATAGAGTTTATGGAATAGAGTGTATGGTATAGAGTGTAGGGTATAGAGTGTAGGGTATAGAGTGTAGAGTGTAGGGTATAGAGTGTCGGGTATAGAGTGTAGGGTATAGAGTGTATGGTATAGAGTGTATAGTATTGATTGTAGGGTATAGAGTGTAGGGTACAGAGGTTAGGGTATAGAGTGTAGAGTGTAGGGTATAGAGTATAGGGTATAGAGTGTAGGGTATAGAGTCTAGTGTATAGAGTGTAGAGTGTAGGGTATAGAGTGTAGGGTATAGAGTATAGAGTGTAGGGTATAGAGTATAGGGTATAGAGTGTAGAGTGTAGAATGTAGGGTATAGAGTGTAGAGTGTTGGGTATAGAGTGTAGGGTATAGAGTGTAGGGTATAGAGTGTATGGAATAGAGTGTAGAGTGTAGGGTATAGAGTGTAGGGTATAGAGTGTATGGTATAGAGTGTAGGGTATAGAGTGTAGGGTATAGAGTGTAGGGTATAGAGTGAAGAGTGTAGGGATTAGAGTGTAGGGTATAGAGTGTAGGGTATAGAGTGTATGGAATAGAGTGTAGGGTATAGAGTGTAGAGTGTAGGGTATAGAGTGTAGGGTATAGAGCGTAGGGTGTAGGATATAGAGTGTAGGGTATAGAGGGTAGAGTGTAGGGTATAGAGTGTATGGTATAGAGTGTAGAGTGTAGAGTGTAGGGTATATAGTGTATGGTATAGATTGTAGAGTGTAGGGTATGGAGTGTAGAGTGTAGGGTATAGAGTGTAGGGTATAGAGTGTAGGGTATAGAGTGTATGGTATAGAGTGTTTTGTATATAGTGTAGGGTATAGAGTGTTTCGTATAGAGTGTAGGGTATAGAGTGTAGAGTGTAGGGTATAGATTGTAGAGTGTAGACTGTAGGGTATAGAGTGTAGGGCATAGAGTTTATGGAATAGAGTGTATGGTATAGAGTGTAGGGTATAGAGTGTAGGGTATAGAGTGTAGAGTGTAGGGTATAGAGTGTAGGGTATAGAGTGTATGGTATAGAGTGTATGGTATTGATTGTAGGGTATAGAGTGTAGGGTATAGAGTGTAAAGTTAAGGGTATAGAGTGTAGTGTATAGAGTGTAGAGTGTAGGGTATAGAGTGTAGGGTATAGAGTGTAGGGTATAGAGTGTAGAGTGTAGGGTATAGAGTGTAGGGTATAGAGTATAGAGTGTAGGGTATAGAGTGTAGGGTATAGAGTGTAGAGTGTAGAGTGTATGGTATAGAGTGTAGAGTGTAGGGTATAGAGTGTAGAGTGTAGGGTATAGAGTGTAGGGTACAGAGTGTAGGGTATAGAGTGTAGGGTACAGAGTGTAGGGTATAGAGTGTAGAGTGTAGGGTATAGAGTGTAGGGTATAGAGTGTAGGGTATAGAGTGTAGAGTGTAGGGCATAGAGTGTTGGGTATAGAGTATAGAGTGTAGGGTATAGAGTGTAGGATATAGAGTGTAGAGTGTAGAGAGTTGGGTATAGAGTGTAGGGTATAGAGAGTAGAGTGTAGGGTATAGAGTGCAGAGTGTAAGGTATGGAGTGTATGGTATAGAGTATAGAGTGTTGGGTATAGAGTGTAGGGTATAGAGTGTATGGAATAGAGTGTAGAGTGTAGAGTGTAGGGTATAGAGTGTATGGTATAGAGTGTAGGGTATAGAGTGTAGGGTACAGAGTGTATGGTATAGAGTGTATGGTATAGATTGTAGGGTATAGAGTTTTGGGTGTAGAGTGTAGGGTATAGAGTGTAGAGTGTAGGGTATAGAGTGTAGGGTATAGAGTGTAGAGTGTAGGGTATAGAGTGTAGGGTATAGAGTGTAGGGTATTGAGTGTAGGGTATAGAGTGTAGGGTATAGAGTGTAGATTGTAGGGTATAGAGTGTAGAGTGTAGGGTATAGAGTGTAGGGTATAGAGTGTAGGGTATAGAGTGTATGGTATATAGTGTAGGGTATAGAGTGTTTGGTATAGAGTGTAGGGTATAGAGTGTAGAGTGTAGGGTATAGATTGTAGAGTGTAGAGTGTAGGGTATAGAGTGTAGGGCATAGAGTTTATGGAATAGAGTGTATGGTATAGAGTGTAGGGTATAGAGTATAGGGTATAGAGTGTAGGGTATAAAGTGTAGGGTATAGACTGTAGGGTATAGAGTGTATGCTATAGAGTGTATGGTATAGATTGTAGGGTATAGATTGTAGGGTATAGAGTGTAGAGTGTAGGGTATAGAGTGTAGAGTGTAGGGTATAGAGTGTAGGGTATAGAGTGTAGAGTGTAGGGTATAGAGTGTAGGGTATAGAGTGTAGGGTATAGAGTGTAGGGTATAGAGTGTAGAGTGTAGGGTATAGAGTGTAGGGTATAGAATGTAGGGTATAGATTGTAGATTGTAGGGATTAGAGTGTAGGGTATAGATTGTAGGGTATAGAGTGTAGAGTGTAGGGTATGAAGTGTAGGGTATAGGGTATAGAGTGTAGGGTATAGAGTGTAGGGTATAGAGTGTATGGAATAGAGTGTAGAGTGTAGAGTGTAGGGTATAGAGTGTATGTTATAGAGTGTATGGTATAGAGTGTAGGGTATAGAGTGTATGGAATAGAGTGTAGGGTATAGAGTGTAGAGTGTAGGGTATAGAGTGTAGGGTATAGAGCGTAGGGTGTAGGATATAGTGTGTAGGGTATAGAGTGTAGAGTGTAGGGTATGGAGTGTATGGTATAGAGTGTAGAGTGTGGGGTATAGAGTGTATGGTATAGATTGTAGAGTGTAGGGCATAGAGTGTATGGTGTAGGGTGTAGAGTGTATGGAATAGAGTGTAGAGTGTAGGGTATAGAGTGTAGGGTATTGAGTGTAGGGAATAGAGTGTAGGGTATAGAGTGTAGAGTGTAGGGTATAGAGTGTAGAGTGTAGGGTATAGAGTGTATGGTATAGAGTGTAGAGTGTAGGGTATAGAGTGTAGAGTGTAGGGTGTAGAGTGTAGGGTATTGAGTGTAGGGTATAGAGTGTAGAGTATAGAGTGTAGAGTGTAGAGTGTAGGGTATGGAGTGTAGAGTGTAGGGTATAGAGTGTAGGGTATAGAGTGTAGGGTATAGAGTGTAAGGTATCGAGTGTAGAGTGTAGGGTATAGAGTGTAGGGTATAGAGTGTACGGTATAGATTGTATGGTATAGAGTGTATGGTATATAGTGTAGGCTATAGAGTGTTTGGTATAGAGTGTAGGGTATAGAGTGTAGAATGTATGGTATAGATTGTAGAGTGTAGAGTGTAGGGTATAGATTGTAGAGTGTAGAGAGTAGGGTATAGAGTGTAGGGCATAGAGTGTATGGAATAGAGTGTAGGGTATTGAGTGTAGGGTATAGAGTGTAGGGTATAGAGTGTAGAGTGTAGGGTATAGAGTGTAGAGTGTAGGGTATAGAGTGTAGGGTATAGAGTGTATGGAATATAGTGTAGGGTATAGAGTGTAGGGTATAGAGTGTAGAGTGTAGGGTATAGATTGTAGAGTGTAGAGTGTAGGGTATAGAGTGTAGGGCATAGAGTTTATGGAATAGAGTGTATGGTATAGAGTGTAGGGTATAGAGTATAGGGTATAGAGTGTAGGGTATAAAGTGTAGGGTATAGAGTGTAGGGTATAGAGTGTATGGTATAGAGTGTATGGTATAGAGTGTAGGGTATAGATTGTAGGGTATAGAGTGTAGAGTGTAGGGTATAGAGTGTAGAGTGTAGGGTATAGAGTGTAGGGTATAGAGTGTAGGGTATAGAGTGTAGAGTGTAGGGTATAGAGTGTAGGGTATAGAGTGTAGGGTATAGAGTGTAGGGTATAGAGTGTAGAGTGTAGGGTATAGAGTGTAGGGTATAGAATGTACGGTATAGATTGTAGAGTGTAGGGATTAGAGTGTAGGGTATAGATTGTAGGGTATAGAGTGTAGAGTGTAGGGTATGAAGTGTAGGGTATAGGGTATAGAGTGTAGGGTATAGAGTGTAGGGTATAGAGTGTATGGAATAGAGTGTAGAGTGTAGAGTGTAGGGTATAGAGTGTATGGTATAGAGTGTAGGGTATAGAGTGTAGGGTATAGAGTGTATGGTATAGAGTGTATGGTATAGATTGTAGGGTATAGAGTGTAGGGTATAGAGTGTAGAGTGTAGGGTATATAGTGTATGATATAGAGTGTAGGGTATAGAGTGTATGGTATAGATTACAGGGTATAGAGTGTAGGGTATAGAGTGTAGAGTGTAGGGTATAGAGTGTAGGGTATAGATTGTAGAGTGTAGGGCATAGAGTGTATGGTGTAGGGTGTAGAGTGTATGGAATAGAGTGTAGAGTGTAGGGTATAGAGTGTAGGGTATTGAGTGTAGAGTATAGAGTGTAGGGTATAGAGTGTAGAGTGTAGGGTATAGAGTGTAGAGTGTAGGGTATAGAGTGTATGGTATAGAGTGTAGAGTGTAGGGTATAGAGTGTAGGGTATTGAGTGTAGGGTATAGAGTGTAGAGTATAGAGTGTAGAGTGTAGGGTATGGAGTGTAGAGTGTAGGGTATAGAGTGTAGGGTATGGAGTGTAGGGTATAGAGTGTATGGTACAGAGTGTTTTGTATATAGTGTAGGGTATAGAGTGTTTGGTATAGAGTGTAGGGTATAGAGTGTAGAGTGTAGGGTATAGATTGTAGAGTGTAGAGTGTAGGGTATAGAGTGTAGGGCATAGAGTTTATGGAATAGAGTGTATGGTATAGAGTGTAGGGTATAGAGTGTAGGGTATAGAGTGTAGAGTGTAGGGTATAGAGTGTCGGGTATAGAGTGTAGGGTATAGAGTGTATGGTATAGAGTGTATAGTATTGATTGTAGGGTATAGAGTGTAGGGTACAGAGGTTAGGGTATAGAGTGTAGAGTGTAGGGTATAGAGTGTAGGGTATTGAGTGTAGGGTATAGAGTGTAGGGTATAGAGTGTAGATTGTAGGGTATAGAGTGTAGAGTGTAGGGTATAGAGTGTAGGGTATAGAGTGTAGGGTATAGAGTGTATGGTATATAGTGTAGGGTATAGAGTGTTTGGTATAGAGTGTAGGGTATAGAGTGTAGAGTGTAGGGTATAGATTGTAGAGTGTAGAGTGTAGGGTATAGAGTGTAGGGCATAGAGTTTATGGAATAGAGTGTATGGTATAGAGTGTAGGGTATAGAGTATAGGGTATAGAGTGTAGGGTATAAAGTGTAGGGTATAGACTGTAGGGTATAGAGTGTATGCTATAGAGTGTATGGTATAGATTGTAGGGTATAGATTGTAGGGTATAGAGTGTAGAGTGTAGGGTATAGAGTGTAGAGTGTAGGGTATAGAGTGTAGGGTATAGAGTGTAGAGTGTAGGGTATAGAGTGTAGGGTATAGAGTGTAGGGTATAGAGTGTAGGGTATAGAGTGTAGAGTGTAGGGTATAGAGTGTAGGGTATAGAATGTAGGGTATAGATTGTAGATTGTAGGGATTAGAGTGTAGGGTATAGATTGTAGGGTATAGAGTGTAGAGTGTAGGGTATGAAGTGTAGGGTATAGGGTATAGAGTGTAGGGTATAGAGTGTAGGGTATAGAGTGTATGGAATAGAGTGTAGAGTGTAGAGTGTAGGGTATAGAGTGTATGTTATAGAGTGTATGGTATAGAGTGTAGGGTATAGAGTGTATGGAATAGAGTGTAGGGTATAGAGTGTAGAGTGTAGGGTATAGAGTGTAGGGTATAGAGCGTAGGGTGTAGGATATAGTGTGTAGGGTATAGAGTGTAGAGTGTAGGGTATGGAGTGTATGGTATAGAGTGTAGAGTGTGGGGTATAGAGTGTATGGTATAGATTGTAGAGTGTAGGGCATAGAGTGTATGGTGTAGGGTGTAGAGTGTATGGAATAGAGTGTAGAGTGTAGGGTATAGAGTGTAGGGTATTGAGTGTAGGGAATAGAGTGTAGGGTATAGAGTGTAGAGTGTAGGGTATAGAGTGTAGAGTGTAGGGTATAGAGTGTATGGTATAGAGTGTAGAGTGTAGGGTATAGAGTGTAGAGTGTAGGGTGTAGAGTGTAGGGTATTGAGTGTAGGGTATAGAGTGTAGAGTATAGAGTGTAGAGTGTAGAGTGTAGGGTATGGAGTGTAGAGTGTAGGGTATAGAGTGTAGGGTATAGAGTGTAGGGTATAGAGTGTAAGGTATCGAGTGTAGAGTGTAGGGTATAGAGTGTAGGGTATAGAGTGTACGGTATAGATTGTATGGTATAGAGTGTATGGTATATAGTGTAGGCTATAGAGTGTTTGGTATAGAGTGTAGGGTATAGAGTGTAGAATGTATGGTATAGATTGTAGAGTGTAGAGTGTAGGGTATAGATTGTAGAGTGTAGAGAGTAGGGTATAGAGTGTAGGGCATAGAGTGTATGGAATAGAGTGTATGGTATAGAGTGTAGGGTATAGAGTGTAGGGTATAGAGTGTAGAGTGTAGGGTATAGAGTGTAGGGTATTGAGTGTAGGGTATAGAGTGTAGGGTATAGAGTGTAGAGTGTAGGGTATAGAGTGTAGAGTGTAGGGTATAGAGTGTAGGGTATAGAGTGTATGGAATATAGTGTAGGGTATAGAGTGTTTGGTATAGAGTGTAGGGTATAGAGTGTAGAGTGTAGGGTATAGATTGTAGAGTGTAGAGTGTAGGGTATAGAGTGTAGGGCATAGAGTTTATGGAATAGAGTGTATGGTATAGAGTGTAGGGTATAGAGTATAGGGTATAGAGTGTAGGGTATAAAGTGTAGGGTATAGAGTGTAGGGTATAGAGTGTATGGTATAGAGTGTATGGTATAGAGTGTAGGGTATAGATTGTAGGGTATAGAGTGTAGAGTGTAGGGTATAGAGTGTAGAGTGTAGGGTATAGAGTGTAGGGTATAGAGTGTAGGGTATAGAGTGTAGAGTGTAGGGTATAGAGTGTAGGGTATAGAGTGTAGGGTATAGAGTGTAGGGTATAGAGTGTAGAGTGTAGGGTATAGAGTGTAGGGTATAGAATGTACGGTATAGATTGTAGAGTGTAGGGATTAGAGTGTAGGGTATAGATTGTAGGGTATAGGGTATAGAGTGTAGGGTATAGAGTGTAGGGTATAGAGTGTATGGAATAGAGTGTAGAGTGTAGAGTGTAGGGTATAGAGTGTATGGTATAGAGTGTAGGGTATAGAGTGTAGGGTATAGAGTGTATGGTATAGAGTGTATGGTATAGATTGTAGGGTATAGAGTGTAGGGTATAGAGTGTAGAGTGTAGGGTATATAGTGTATGATATAGAGTGTAGGGTATAGAGTGTATGGTATAGATTACAGGGTATAGAGTGTAGGGTATAGAGTGTAGAGTGTAGGGTATAGAGTGTAGGGTATAGAGTGTAGGGTATAGAGTGTAGAGTGTAGGGATTAGAGTGTAGGGTATAGAGTGTAGGGTGTAGAGTGTAGGGTATAGAGTGTAGGGTATAGAGTGTAGAGTGTAGGGTATAGAGTGTAGGGTATAGAGTGTAGGGTATAGAGAGAAGAGTGTAGGGTATAGAGTGTAGAGTGTAGGGTATGGAGTGTAGGGTATAGAGTGTAGGGTATAGAGTGTAGAGTATAGAATGTTGGGTATAGAGTGTAGAGTGCAGGGTATAGAGTGTAGGGTATATAGTGTAGGGTATAGAGTGTAGGGTATACAGTGTAGAGTGTAGGGATTAGAGTGTAGGGTATAGAGTGTAGGGTGTAGAGTGTAGGGTATAGAGTGTAGGGTATAGAGTGTATGGTATAGAGTGTAGGGTATAGAGTGTATGGTATAGAGTGTAGGGTATAGAGTGTAGGGTGTAGAGTGTAGGGTATAGAGTGTAGGGTATAGAGTGTAGAGTGAAGGGTATAGAGTGTAGAGTGTAGGGTATAGAGTGTAGTGTATAGAGTGTAGGGTATAGAGTGTAGGGTATAGAGTGTAGGGTATAGAGTGTAGAGTGTAGGGTATAGAGTGTAGGGTATAGAGTGTAGTGTGTAGAGTGTAGGATATAGAGTGTAGAGTGTAGGGTATAGAGTGTAGGGTATAGAGTGTAGAGTGTAGGGTATAGAGTGTAGGGTATAGAGAATAGAGTGTAGGGTATAGAGTGTAGGGTGTAGAGTGTAGAGTGTAGGGTATAGAGTGTAGAGTGTAGGGTATAGAGTGTAGGGTATAGAGTGTATGGAATAAAGTGTAGAGTGTAGAGTGTAGGGTATAGAGTATAAAGTGTAGAGTGTAGGGTATAGAGTGTAGGGTATAGAGTGTAGGGTATAGAGTGTAGGGTATAGAGTGTAGGGTATATAGTGTAGAGTGTAGGGATTAGAGTGTAGTGTATAGAGTGTAGGGTATAGAGTGTAGAGTGTAGGGTATAGAGTGTAGGGTATAGAGTGTAGAGTGTAGGGTATAGAGTGTATGGAATAGAGTGTAAAGTGTAGATTGTAGGGTATATAGTGTATGGTATAGAGTGTAGGGTATGGAATGTAGGGTATAGAGTGTAGGGTATAGAGTGTATGGAATAGAGTGTACGGTATAGAGTGTAGAGTGTAGGGTATAGAGTGTAGGGTATAGAGCGTAGGGTGTAGGGTATAGAGTATAGGGTATAGAGTGTAGGGTATAGAGTGTAGAGTGTAGTGTATAGAATGTATGGTATAGAGTGTAGGGTGTAGAGTGTAGGGTATAGAGTGTAGGGTATAGAGTGTAGAGTGTAGGGCATAGAGTGTATGGTATAGAGTGTAGGGTGTAGAGTGTATGGTATAGAGTGTAGGTTATAGAGTGTATGGTATAGAGTGTAGAGTGTAGGGTATAGAGTGTAGGGTATAGAGTGTAGAGTGTAGGGTATAGAGTGTATGGTATAGAGTGGAGAGTGTAGGGTATAGAGTGTAGGGTATTGAGTGTAGGGTATAGAGTGTAGGGTATAGAGTGCAGAGTGTAGAGTGCAGGGTATAGAGTGTAGAATGTAGGGTATAGAGTGTAGGGTATAGAGTGTAGGGTATAGAGTGTAAGGTATAGAGTGTAGAGTGTAGGGTATAGAGTGTATGGTATATAGTGTAGGGTATAGAGTGTTTGGTGTAGAGTGTAGGGTATAGATTGTAGAGTGTAGAGTGTAGGGTATAGAGTGTAGGGTATAGAGTGTAGGGTATAGAGTGTAGAGTGTAGGGATTACAGTGTAGGGTATAGAGTGTAGGGTATAGAGTGTATGGAATAGAGTGTACGGTATAGAGTGTAGGGTATAGAGTGTAGGGTATAGAGCATAGGGTGTAGGGTATAGAGTGTAGGGTATAGAGTCTAGAGTGTAGAGTATAGAATGTATGGTATAGAGTGTAGGGTGTAGAGTGTAGGGTGTAGAGTGTAGGGTATAGAGTGTAGAGTGTAGGGTATAGAGTGTATGGTATAGAGTGTAGGGTGTAGAGTGTATGGTATAGAGTGTAGGTTACAGAGTGTATGGTATAGAGTGTAGAGTGTAGGGTATAGAGTGTAGGGTATAGAGTGTAGAGTGTAGGGTATAGAGTGTATGGTATAGAGTGTAGAGTGTAGGGTATAGAGTGTAGGGTATTGAGTGTAGGGTAAAGAGTGTAGGGTATAGAGTGCAGAGTGTAGAGTGTAGGGTATAGAGTGTAGAATGTAGGGTATAGAGTGTAGGGCATAGAGTGTAGGGTATAGAGTGTAAGGTCTAGAGTGTAGAGTGCAGGGTATAGAGTGTATGGTATATAGTATAGGGTATAGAGTGTTTGGTATAGAGTGTAGAGTGTAGGGTATAGATTGTAGAGTGTAGGGCATAGAGTGTATGGTATAGAGGGTAGGGTGTAGAGTGTATAGTATAGAGTGTAGGGTATAGATTGTATGGTATAGAGTTTAGAGTGTAGGGTATAGAGTGTAGGGTATAGAGTGTAGAGTGTAGGGTATAGAGTGTAGGGTATAGAGTGTAGGGTATAGAGTGTATGGTATAGAGTGTAGAGTGTAGGGTATAGAGTGTAGGGTATAGAGTGTACGGTATAGAGTGTATGATATAGAATGTATGGTATATTGTGTAGGGTATAGAGTGTTTGGTATAGAGTGTAAGGTATAGAGTGTAGAGAGTAGGATATAGATTGTAGAGTGTAGAGTGTAGGGTATAGAGTGTAGGGTATAGAGTGTATGGAATAGAGTGTATGGAACAGAATGTAGGGTGTAGAGTGTAGAGTGTGGGGTATAGAGTGTAGAGTGTAGGGTATATAGTGTATGATATATAGTGTAGGGTATAGAGTGTATGGTATAGATTACAGGGTATAGAGTGTAGGGTATAGAGTGTAGGGTATAGAGTGTAGAGTGTAGGGTATAGAGTGTAGGGTATAGAGTGTAGAGTGTAGGGATTAGAGTGTAGGGTTTAGAGTGTAGGGTGTAGAGTGTAGGGAATAGAATGTAGGGTATAGAGTGTAGAGTGTAGGGTATAGAGTGTAGAGTGTAGGGTATAGAGTGTAGGGTATAGAGTGTAGGGTATAGAGTGTAGAGTGTATGGTATAGAGTGTATGGTATAGAGTGTAGAGTGTAGGGTATAGAGTGTAGGGTATTGAGTGTAGGGTATAGAGTGTAGGGTATAGAGTGCAGAGTGTAGAGTGTAGGGTATAGAGTGTAGAATGTAGGGTATAGAGTGTAGGGTATAGAGTGTAAGGTCTAGAGTGTAGAGTGCAGGGTATAGAGTGTATGGTATATAGTATAGGGTATAGAGTGTTTGGTATAGAGTGTAGAGTGTAGGGTATAGATTGTAGAGTGTAGGGCATAGAGTGTATGGTATAGAGGGTAGGGTGTAGAGTGTATAGTATAGAGTGTAGGGTATAGATTGTATGGTATAGAGTTTAGAGTGTAGGGTATAGAGTGTAGGGTATAGAGTGTAGAGTGTAGGGTATAGAGTGTAGGGTATAGAGTGTAGGGTATAGAGTGTATGGTATAGAGTGTAGAGTGTAGGGTATAGAGTGTAGGGTATAGAGTGTACGGTATAGAGTGTATGATATAGAATGTATGGTATATTGTGTAGGGTATAGAGTGTTTGGTATAGAGTGTAAGGTATAGAGTGTAGAGAGTAGGATATAGATTGTAGAGTGTAGAGTGTAGGGTATAGAGTGTAGGGTATAGAATGTATGGAATAGAGTGTATGGAATAGAATGTAGGGTGTAGAGTGTAGGGTATAGAGTGTAGAGTGTGGGGTATAGAGTGTAGAGTGTAGGGTATATAGTGTATGATATATAGTGTAGGGTATAGAGTGTATGGTATAGATTACAGGGTATAGAGTGTAGGGTATAGAGTGTAGGGTATAGAGTGTAGAGTGTAGGGTATAGAGTGTAGGGTATAGAGTGTAGAGTGTAGGGATTAGAGTGTAGGGTTTAGAGTGTAGGGTGTAGAGTGTAGGGTATAGAATGTAGGGTATAGAGTGTAGAGTGTAGGGTATAGAGTGTAGAGTGTAGGGTATAGAGTGTAGGGTATAGAGTGTAGGGTATAGAGTGTAGAGTGTATGGTATAGAGTGTATGGTATAGAGTGTAGAGTGTAGGGTATAGAGTGTAGGGTATTGAGTGTAGGGTATAGAGTGTAGGGTATAGAGTGCAGAGTGTAGAGTGTAGGGTATAGAGTGTAGAATGTAGGGTATAGAGTGTAGGGTATAGAGTGTAGGGTATAGAGTGTAAGGTATAGAGTGTAGAGTGTAGGGTATAGAGTGTATGGTATATAGTGTAGGGTATAGAGTGTTTGGTATAGAGTGTAGAGCGTAGGGTATAGATTGTAGAGTGTAGAGTGTAGGGTATAGAGTGTAGGGTATAGAGTGTAGGGTATAGAGTGTAGAGTGTAGGGATTAGAGTGTAGGGTATAGAGTGTAGGATATAGAGTGTATGGAATAGAGTGTACGGTATAGAGTGTAGGGTATAGAGTGTAGGGTATAGAGCGTAGGGTGTAGGGTATAGAGTGTAGGGTATAGAGTGTAGGGTATAGAGTCTAGAGTGTAGGGTATAGAATGTATGGTATAGAGTGTAGGGTGTAGAGTGTAGGATGTAGAGTGTAGGGTATAGAGTGTAGAGTGTAGGGTATAGAGTGTATGGTATAGAGTGTAGGGTGTAGAGTGTATGGTATAGAGTGTAGGTTACAGAGTGTATGGTATAGAGTGTAGAGTGTAGTGTACAGAGTGTAGGGTATAGAGTGTAGGGTATAGAGTGTATGGTATAGAGTGTAGAGTGTAGGGTATTGAGTGTAGGGTAAAGAGTGTAGGGTATAGAGTGCAGAGTGTAGAGTGTAGGGTATAGAGTGTAGAATGTAGGGTATAGAGTGTAGGGTATAGAGTGTAGGGTATAGAGTGTAAGGTATATAGTATAGGGTATAGAGTGTTTGGTATAGAGTGTAGAGTGTAGGGTATAGATTGTAGAGTGTAGAGTGTAGGGTATAGAGTGTAGGGTATAGAGTGTAGAGTATAGAGTGTAGAGTGTAGAGTGTAGGGTATAGAGTGTAGGGTATAGAGTGTAGGGTATAGAGTGTAGGGTATATAGTGTAGAGTTTAGGGTATAGAGTGTAGGGTATAGAGTGTACGGTATAGAGTGTATGATATAGAGTGTATGGTATAAAGTGTAGGGTATAGAGTGTTTGGTATAGAGTGTAAGGTATAGAGTGTAGAGAGTAGGATATAGATTTTAGAGTGTAGAGTGTAGGGTATAGAGTGTAGGGTATAGAGTGTATGGAATAGAGTGTATGGTATAGAGTGTAGGGTGTAGAGTGTAGGGTATAGAGTGTAGAGTGTGGGGTATAGAGTGTAGAGTGTAGGGTATATAGTGTATGATATAGAGTGTAGGGTATAGAGTGTATGGTATAGATTACAGGGTATAGAGTGTAGGGTATAGAGTGTAGGGTATAGAGTGTAGAGTGTAGGGATTAGATTGTAGGGTATAGAGTGTAGGGTGTAGAGTGTAAGGTATAGAGTGTAGGGTATAGAGTGTAGAGTGTAGGGTATAGAGTGTATGGTATAGAGTGTAGGGTGTAGAGTGTATGGTATAGAGTGTAGGTTACAGAGTGTATGGTATAGAGTGTAGAGTGTAGGGTACAGAGTGTAGGGTATAGAGTGTAGGGTATAGAGTGTATGGTATAGAGTGTAGAGTGTAGGGTATTGAGTGTAGGGTAAAGAGTGTAGGGTATAGAGTGCAGAGTGTAGAGTGTAGGGTATAGAGTGTAGAATGTAGGGTATAGAGTGTAGGGTATAGAGTGTAGGGTATAGAGTGTAAGGTATATAGTATAGGGTATAGAGTGTTTGGTATAGAGTGTAGAGTGTAGGGTATAGATTGTAGAGTGTAGAGTGTAGGGTATAGAGTGTAGGGTATAGAGTGTAGAGAGTAGGGCATAGAGTGTATGGTATAGAGTGTAGGGTGTAGAGTGTATAGTATAGAGTTTAGGGTATAGATTGTATGGTATAGAGATTAGAGTGTAGGGTATAGAGTGTCGGGTATAGAGTGTAGAGTATAGAGTGTAGAGTGTAGAGTGTAGGGTATAGAGTGTAGGGTATAGAGTGTAGGGTATATAGTGTAGAGTTTAGGGTATAGAGTGTAAGGTATAGAGTGTACGGTATAGAGTGTATGATATAGAGTGTATGGTATAAAGTGTAGGGTATAGAGTGTTTGGTATAGAGTGTAAGGTATAGAGTGTAGAGAGTAGGATATAGATTTTAGAGTGTAGAGTGTAGGGTATAGAGTGTAGGGTATAGAGTGTATGGAATAGAGTGTATGGTATAGAGTGTAGGGTGTAGAGTGTAGGGTATAGAGTGTAGAGTGTGGGGTATAGAGTGTAGAGTGTAGGGTATATAGTGTATGATATAGAGTGTAGGGTATAGAGTGTATGGTATAGATTACAGGGTATAGAGTGTAGGGTATAGAGTGTAGGGTATAGAGTGTAGGGTATAGAGTGTAGAGTGTAGGGATTAGATTGTAGGGTATAGAGTGTAGGGTGTAGAGTGTAAGGTATAGAGTGTAGGGTATAGAGTGTAGAGTGTAGGGTATAGAGTGTAGAGTGTAGGGTATAGATTGTAGGGTATAGAGTGTAGGTATAGAGTGTAGGGTATAGAGAGTAGAGTGTAGGGTATAGAGTGTAGAGTGTAGGCTATGGAGTGTAGGGTATAGAGTGTAGAGTATAGAGTGTAGAGTATAGAGTGTTGGGTATAGAGTGTAGAGTGTAGGGTATAGAGTGTAGGGTATATAGTGTAGGGTATAGAGTGTAGGGTATACAGTGTAGAGTGTAGGGATTAGAGTGTAGGGTATAGAGTGTAGGGTGTAGAGTGTAGGGTATAGAGTGTAGGGTATAGAGTGTATGGTATAGAGTGTAGGGTATAGAGTGTAGGGTGTAGAGTGTAGGGTATAGAGTATAGGGAATAGAGTGTAGAGTGAAGGGTATAGAGTGTAGAGTGTAGGGTATAGAGTGTAGTGTATAGAGTGTAGGGTATAGATTGTAGGGTATAGAGTGTAGGGTATAGAGTGTAGAGTGTAGGGTATGGAGTGTAGGGTATAGAGTGTAGGGTATAGAGTGTAGGGTGTAGAGTGTAGGGTATAGAGTGTAGAGTGTAGGGTATAGAGTGTAGGGTGTAGAGTGTAGGGTATATAGTGTAGGGTATAGAATATAGAGTGTAGGGTATAGAGTGTAGGGTGTAGAGTGTAGGGTGTAGAGTGTAGGGTATAGAGTGTAGGGTATAGAGTGTATGGAATAGAGTGTAGAGTGTAGAGTGTAGGGTATAGAGTATAGGGTATAAAGTGTAGAGTGTAGGGTATAGAGTGTAGGGTATAGAGTGTAGGGTATAGAGTGTAGGGCATAGAGTGTAGAGTGTAGGGTATAGAGTGTAGGGTATAGAGTGTAGGGTATAGAGTGTAGGGTATAGAGTGTAGAGTGTAGGGTATAGAGTGTAGGGTATAGAGTGTAGGGTATAGATTGTAGGGTATAGAGTATAGAGTGTAGGGTATAGAGTGTATGGAATAGATTGTAGAGTGTAGATTGTAGGCTATATAGTGTATGGTACAGAGTGTAGGGTATGGAGTGTAGGGTATAGAGTGTAGGGTATAGAGTGTATGGAATAGAGTGTACGGTATAGAGTGTAGAGTGTAGGGTATAGAGTGTAGGGTATAGTGCGTAGGGTGTAGGGTATAGAGTGTAGGTTATAGAGTGTAGGGTATAGAGTGTAGAGTGTAGGGTATAGAATGTATGGTATAGAGTGTAGGGTGTAGAGTGTAGGGTATAGAGTGTAGGGTATAGAGTGTAGAGTGTAGGGTATAGAGTGTATGGTATAGAGTGTAGAGTGTAGGGTGTTGTGAATTCTGTGGCTGAATTCACTCCTGTGGTCACAAGTGGTATTGCAGCCTCTGGGCTTCCTCCCTCAGGTGTTTTGGTGAGCTCGTTGGCTGCCTTGCTATTTAACTCCACCTGAGTCTGTCTTCCTTGCTCCTTGTCAATGTTCCAGTGTTGGATCTGAGCTACTGCATCTTTCCTGTGGCCTGCTGCTCTGCTAGATAAGTGTTACTTTGTTTTTGTTTTCCGTTTTTTCTGTCCAGCTGTGCTATTCTCTTTTGCTGGAAGCTCTGAGACGCAAAGGGTGCACCGCCGTGCCGTTAGTTCGGCACGGTGGGTCTTTTTGCCCCCCTTTGCGTGGTTCTGCTTTAGGGTTTTTTGTAGACTGCATAGTTCTCTTTGCTATCCTCGCTCTGTCTAGAATATCGGGCCTCACTTTGCTGAATCTATTTCATTCCTACGTTTTGTCTTTTCATCTTGCTAACAGTCATTATATGTGGGGGGCTGCCTATTCCTTTGGGGTATTTCTCTGAGGCAAGTCAGGCTTGTATTTCTATCTTCAGGCTAGTCAGCTCCTCAGGCAGTGCCGAGTTGCATAGGTAGTGTTAGGCGCAATCCACTGCTGCTTTTAGTTGTGTGAGGATAGGTTCAGGTATTGCAGTCTGCAGAGATTCCACGTCTCAGAGCTTGTTCTATTGTTTTTGGGTTATTGCCATATCACTGTATGTGCGCTGATTACTGCACACTGTGTTGCCTGATAGCACAGCATAACAGTACAAGGAGCCCAAACCAATGATTCTCAATAGAGGGAAAAAAGAAGTCCTGACATCATTTTTTTTTCCTCAGCTCTGTCTTCAGTTTTTTTTTTTTTTTTCTCCCCTAGACATTAGAGTGCTTCAGGACACAGCTGTGGACATGGATATTCAGGCTCTGTGCTCCTCAATGGATAATCTCGTTATAAATGTACAAAAGATTCAAGATACAATTGATCAGAAATCTATGCTAGAACCAAGAATTCCTATTCCTGATTTGTTTTTTGGTGACAGAACTAAGTTCCTGAGCTTCAAAAATAATTGTAAGCTATTTCTGGCCTTGAAACCTCATTCTTCTGGTAATCCTATTCAACAGGTTTTGATTATTATTTCTTTTTTGCGCGGCGACCCACAGGACTGGGCGTTTTCTCTTGCGCCAGGAGACCCTGCATTGAGTAATGTTGATGCGTTTTTCCAGGCGCTTGGATTGCTTTACGATGAGCCTAATTCAGTGGATCAGGCTGAGAAAAATTTGCTGGCTTTATGCCAGGGTCAGGATGATGTAGAAGTATATTGTCAGAAATTTAGGAAGTGGTCAGTACTCACTCAGTGGAATGAATCTGCGCTGGCAGCTTTGTTCAGAAAGGGTCTCTCTGAAGCTCTTAAGGATGTCATGGTGGGATTTCCTATGCCTGCTGGTTTGAATGAGTCTATGTCCTTGGCCATTCAGATCGGTCGTCGCTTGCGCGAGCGTAAATCTGTGCACCATCTGGCGGTATTGTCTGAGAGTAAACCTGAGCCTATGCAGTGCGACAGGACTATGACTAAAGTTGAACGGCAAGAACACAGACGTCTGAACAGGCTGTGTTTCTACTGTGGTGATTCCACTCATGCTATTTCTAATTGCCCTAAGCGCACTAGGCGGTTCGATAGCTCTGCCGTCATTGGTACTGTACAGTCCAAATTCCTTCTGTCCATTACCTTGATATGCTCTTTGTCATCGTATTCTGTCATGGCGTTTGTGGATTCAGGCGCTGCCCTGAATCTGATGGATTTGGATTATGCTAAATGTTGTGGATTTTTCTTGGAGCCTTTGCGGTGTCCTATTCCGTTGAGAGGAATTGATGCTACACCTTTGGCCAAGAATAAGCCTCAGTACTGGGCCCAGCTGACCATGTGCATGGCTCCTGCACATCAGGAAGTTATTCGCTTTCTGGTACTGCATAATCTGCATGATGTGGTCGTGTTGGGGTTGCCATGGCTACAAACCCATAATCCAGTATTAGATTGGAACTCTATGTCGGTAACCAGCTGGGGTTGTCAGGGAGTACATGGTGATGTTCCAGTTTTGTCTATTTCGTCATCCATTCCTTCTGACATCCCAGAGTTCTTGTCTGACTTTCAGGATGTATTTGAAGAGCCCAAGTCTGATGCCCTACCTCCGCATAGGAATTGTGATTGTGCTATGAACTTGATTCCTGGTAGTAAATTCCCTAAGGGTCGTTTATTTAATTTGTCCGTGCCTGAACACACCGCTATGCGCAGTTATGTGAAAGAATCCCTGGAGAAGGGACATATTCGCCCATCGTCATCACCATTGGGAGCAGGGTTCTTTTTTGTAGCCAAAAAGGATGGTTCGCTAAGACCGTGTATTGATTACCGCCTTCTTAATAAGATCACTGTTAAGTTTCAGTATCCCTTGCCATTGATATCTGACTTGTTTGCTCGGATTAAGGGGGCTAGTTGGTTTACTAAGATTGATCTTCGTGGTGCGTATAATCTGGTGAGAATCAGGCAGGGAGATGAATGGAAAACGGCATTTAATATGCCCGAGGGTCATTTTGAGTATCTGGTGATGCCGTTCGGACTTGCCAATGCTCCATCTGTTTTTCAGTCTTTTATGCATGACATTTTCTGTGAGTATTTGGATAAATTCCTGATTGTTTACTTGGATGACATTTTGATCTTCTCTGATGATTGGGAGTCTCATGTGAAGCAAGTCAGAATGGTTTTCCAGGTACTGCGTGCTAATTCCTTGTTCGTGAAGGGATCAAAGTGTCTCTTCGGTGTGCAGAAAGTTTCATTTTTGGGGTTCATCTTTTCCCCTTCTACTATCGAGATGGATCCGGTTAAGGTCCAGGCCATCCAGGATTGGACTCAGCCGACATCTCTGAAAAGTCTGCAGAAATTCCTGGGCTTTGCTAATTTTTATCGTCGCTTCATCTGTAATTTTTCTAGCATTGCCAGACCATTGACCGATTTGACCAAGAAGGGTGCTGATTTGGTTAATTGGTCTTCTGCTGCCGTGGAAGCTTTTCAGGAGTTGAAGCGTCGTTTTTGCTGTGCCCCTGTGTTGTGTCAACCAGATGTTTCTCTTCCGTTCCAGGTCGAGGTTGATGCTTCTGAGATTGGAGCAGGGGCGGTTTTGTCACAGAGAGGTTCTGGTTGCTCAGTGTTGAAACCATGTGCTTTCTTTTCCAGGAAATTTTCTGCTGCTGAGCGTAATTATGATGTGGGCAACCGAGAGTTGCTGGCCATGAAGTGGGAATTCGAGGAGTGGCGTCATTGGCTTGAGGGAGCTAAGCATCGCGTGGTGGTATTGACTGATCATAAGAATCTTACTTATCTCGAGTCTGCCAAGCGCTTGAATCCTAGACAGGCCCGTTGGTCGTTATTTTTTGCTCGTTTTGATTTTGTGATTTCGTACCTTCCGGGCTCTAAAAATGTGAAGGCGGATGCTCTGTCTAGGAGTTTTGTGCCCGACTCTCCGGGGTTATCTGAGCCGGCGAGTATCCTCAAGGAAGGAGTCATTGTGTCTGCCATCTCTCCTGATTTGCGGAGAGTGTTGCAGAAATTTCAGGCTAATAAACCTGATCGTTGTCCGGCCGAGAAACTGTTCGTCCCTGATAGGTGGACTAGTAAAGTCATCTCTGAACTTCATTGTTCGGTGCTGGCTGGTCATCCAGGAATCTTTGGTACCAGAGAGTTAGTGGCTAGATCCTTCTGGTGGCCATCTCTGTCACGGGATGTGCGTGCTTTTGTGCAGTCCTGTGGGATTTGTGCTAGGGCTAAGCCCTGCTGTTCACGTGCCAGTGGGTTGCTTTTGCCCTTGCCGGTCCCGAAGAGGCCTTGGACACATATTTCGATGGATTTCATTTCTGACCTTCCCGTTTCTCAAAAGATGTCGGTCATTTGGGTGGTCTGTGATCGCTTTTCTAAAATGGTCCATCTGGTGCCCTTGGTTAAATTGCCTTCCTCCTCTGATTTGGTGCCTTTGTTCTTCCAGCATGTGGTGTTGTGAATTCTGTGGCTGAGTTCACTTCTGTGGTCACAAGTGGTATTGCAGTCTCTGGGCTTCCTCCCTCAGGTGTTTTGGTGAGCTCGTTGGCTGCCTTGCTATTTAGCTCCACCTGAGTCTGTCTTCCTTGCTCCTTGTCAATGTTCCAGTGTTGGATCTGAGCTACTGCATCTTTCCTTGGGCCTGCTGCTCTGCTAGATAAGTGCTTCTAGTTTGTTTTCTGTTTTTTCTGTCCAGCTTGCTATTAACTTTTGCTGGAAGCTCTGAGAAGCAAAGGGGTGCACCGCCGTGCTGTTAGTTCGGCACGGTGGGTCTTTTTGCCCCTTTGCGTGGTTTTCGTTTTAGGGTTTTTTGTAGACTGCATAGTTCTCTTTGCTATCCTCGCTCTGTCTAGAATATCGGGCCTCACTTTGCTGAATCTATTTCATTCCTACGTTTGTCTTTTCATCTTGCTAACAGTCATTATATGTGGGGGGCTGCCTATTCCTTTGGGGTATTTCTCTGAGGTAAGTCAGGCTTGTATTTCCATCTTCAGGCTAGTCAGCTCCTCAGGCAGTGCCGAGTTGCATAGGTAGTGATAGGCGCAATCCACTGCTGCTTATAGTTGTGTGAGGATAGATCAGGTACTGCAGTCTACAGAGATTCCACGTCTCAGAGCTCGTCCTATTGTTTTTGGTTATTGCCAGATCTCTGTATGTGCGCTGATTACTGCACGCTGTGTTGCCTGATTGCCAGCCATAACAGTACAAGGAGCCACACCAATGATTCCCAATAGAGGGAAAAAAGAAATCCTGACATCATTTTTTTTTCTTAGCTCTGTCTTCAGTCTTTTTTTTCCCCTAGACATTAGAGTGCTTCAGGACACAGCTGTGGACATGGATATTCAGGCTCTGTGCTCCTCAATGGATAATCTCGTTGTAAATGTACAAAAGATTCAAGATACTATTGATCAGAAATCGATGCTAGAACCAAGAATTCCGATTCCTGATTTGTTTTTTGGTGACAGAACTAAGTTCCTGAGCTTCAGAAATAATTGTAAGCTATTTTTGGCCGTGAAACCTCATTCTTCTGGTAATCCTATTCAACAGGTTTTGATTATTATTTCTTTTTTGCGCGGCGACCCACAGGACTGGGCGTTTTCTCTTGCACCAGGAGATTCTGCATTGAGTAATGTTGATGCATTTTTCCAGGCGCTGGGATTGCTTTACGATGAGCCTAATTCAGTGGATCAAGCTGAGAAAAATCTGCTGGCTTTATGCCAGGGTCAGGATGATGTAGAAGTATATTGTCAGAAATTTAGGAAGTGGTCAGTACTCACTCTGTGGAATGAATCTGCGCTGGCAGCTTTGTTCAGAAAGGGTCTCTCTGAAGCTCTTAAGGATGTAATGGTGGGATTTCCTATGCCTGCTGGTTTGAATGAGTCTATGTCCTTGGACATTCAGATCGGTCGTCGCTTGCGCGAGCGTAAATCTGTGCACCATCTGGCGGTATTGTCTGAGAGTAAACCTGAGCCTATGCAGTGCGACAGGACTATGACTAAAGTAGAACGGCAAGAACACAGACGTCTGAACAGACTGTGTTTCTATTGTGGTGATTCTACTCATGCTATTTCTAATTGTCCTAAACGCACTAGGCGGTTCGATAGCTCTGCCGTTATTGGTACTGTACAGTCCAAATTCCTTTTGTCCATTACCTTAATGTGCTCTTTGTCATCATATTCTGTCATGGCGTTTGTGGATTCAGGCGCTGCCCTGAATCTGATGGATTTGGATTATGCTAAACATTGTGGATTTTTCTTGGAGCCTTTGTGGTGTCCTATTCCGTTGAGAGGAATTGATGCTACACCTTTGGCCAAGAATAAGCCTCAATACTGGGCCCAGCTGACCATGTGCATGGCTCCTGCACATCAGGAAGTTATTCGCTTTCTGGTACTGCATAATTTGCATGATGTGGTCGTGTTGGGGTTGCCATGGCTACAAACCCATAATCCAGTATTGGATTGGAACTCTATGTCGGTATCCAGCTGGGGTTGTCAGGGAGTACATGGTGATGTTCCATTTTTGTCTATTTCGTCATCCATTCCTTCTGACATCCCAGAGTTCTTGTCTGACTTTCAGGATGTATTTGAAGAGTCCAAGTCTGATGCCCTACCTCCGCATAGGAATTGTGATTGTGCTATCGATTTGATTCCTGGTAGTAAATTCCCTAAGGGTCGTTTATTTAATTTGTCCGTACCTGAACACACCGCTATGCGCAGTTATGTGAAGGAGTCCCTGGAGAAGGGACATATTCGCCCATCGTCGTCACCATTGGGAGCAGCGTTCTTTTTTGTAGCCAAGAAGGATGGTTCGCTAAGACCGTGTATTGATTACCGCCTTCTTAATAAGATCACTGTTAAGTTTCAGTATCCCTTGCCATTGATTTCTGACTTGTTTGCTCGGATTAAGGGGGCTAGTTGGTTTACTAAGATTGATCTTCGTGGTGCGTATAATCTGGTGAGAATCAGGCAGGGAGATGAATGGAAAACGGCATTTAATACGCCCGAGGGTCATTTTGAGTATCTGGTGATGCCGTTTGGACTTGCCAATGCTCCATCTGTTTTTCAGTCTTTTATGCATGACATTTTCCGTGAGTATCTGGATAAATTCTTGATTGTTTACTTGGATGACATTTTGATCTTCTCAGATGATTGGGAGTCTCATGTGAAGCAAGTCAGAATGGTTTTCCAGGTACTGCGTGCTAATTCCTTGTTCGTGAAGGGATCAAAGTGTCTCTTCGGTGTGCAGAAAGTTTCATTTTTGGGGTTCATCTTTTCCCCTTCTACTATCGAGATGGATCCGGTTAAGGTTCAGGCCATCCAGGATTGGACTCAGCCGACATCTCTAAAAAGTCTGCAGAAATTCCTGGGCTTTGCTAATTTTTATCGTCGCTTCATCTGTAATTTTTCTAGCATTGCCAGACCATTGACCGATTTGACCAAGAAGGGTGCTGATTTGGTTAATTGGTCTTCTGCTGCCGTGGAAGCTTTTCAGGAGTTGAAGCGTCGTTTTTGCTGTGCCCCTGTGTTGTGTCAACCTGATGTTTCTCTTCCGTTCCAGGTCGAGGTTGATGCTTCTGAGATTGGTGCAGGGGCGGTTTTGTCACAGAGAGGTTCTGGTTGCTCAGTGTTCAAACCATGTGCTTTCTTTTCCAGGAAATTTTCTGCTGCTGAGCGTAATTATGATGTGGGCAACCGAGAGTTGCTGGCCATGAAGTGGGCATTCGAGGAGTGGCGTCATTGGCTTGAGGGTGCTAAGCATCGCGTGGTGGTATTGACTGATCATAAGAACCTTACTTATCTTGAGTCTGCCAAGCGCTTGAATCCTAGACAGGCCCGTTGGTCGTTATTTTTTGCTCGTTTTGATTTTGTGATTTCATACCTTCCGGGCTCTAAAAATGTGAAGGCGGATGCTCTGTCTAGGAGTTTTGTGCCCGACTCTCCGGGGTTATCTGAGCCGGCGAGTATCCTCAAGGAAGGAGTCATTGTGTCTGCCATCTCCCCTGATTTGCGGAGAGTGTTGCAGAAATTTCAGGCTAATAAACCTGATCGTTGTCCGGCCGAGAAACTGTTCGTCCCTGATAGGTGGACTAGTAAAGTTATCTCTAAACTTCATTGTTCGGTGCTGGCCGGTCATCCAGGAATCTTTGGTACCAGGGAGTTGGTTGCTAGATCCTTCTGGTGGCCATCTCTGTCACGGGATGTGCGTGCTTTTGTGCAGTCCTGTGGAATTTGTGCTAGGGCTAAGCCCTGCTGTTCACGTGCCAGTGGGTTGCTTTTGCCCTTGCCGGTCCCGAAGAGGCCTTGGACACATATTTCGATGGATTTCATTTCTGACCTTCCCGTTTCTCAAAAAATGTCGGTCATTTGGGTGGTCTGTGATCGCTTTTCTAAAATGGTCCATCTGGTGCCCTTGGTTAAATTGCCTTCCTCCTCTGATTTGGTGCCTTTGTTCTTCCAGCATGTGGTTCGTTTACATGGCATTCCTGAGAATATTGTTTCTGACAGAGGTTCCCAGTTTGTCTCGAGGTTCTGACGAGCCTTTTGTGGTAGGATGGGCATTGACCTATCTTTCTCCTCGGCCTTCCATCCTCAGACTAATGGCCAGACCGAACGAACCAATCAGACCTTGGAAACATATCTGAGATGTTTTGTTTCCGCTGACCAGGATGATTGGGTGTCATTTTTGCCGTTGGCTGAGTTCGCACTTAATAATCGGGCCAGCTCGGCTACCTTGGTCTCTCCATTTTTCTGCAATTCTGGGTTCCATCCTCGTTTCTCTTCAGGACAGGTTGAGTCTTCGGACTGTCCTGGTGTGCATTCTGTGGTGGACAGGTTGCAGCAGATCTGGACTCAGGTAGTGGACAATTTGACCTTGTCCCAGGAGAAGGCTCAGCTTTTCGCTAATCGCAGACGCCGTGTGGGACCCCGACTTCGTGTTGGGGATCTGGTTTGGTTATCTTCTCGTCATATTCCTATGAAGGTTTCCTCTCCTAAATTTAAACCTCGTTTCATTGGTCCGTATAGGATTTCTGAGATTCTCAATCCGGTGTCTTTTCGTCTGACCCTCCCAGACTCCTTTTCCATACATAATGTATTCCATAGGTCGTTGTTGAGGAGATACGTGGCACCTATGGTTCCATCTGTGGAGCCTCCTGCCCCTGTTTTGGTGGAGGGGGAATTGGAGTATATTGTGGAGAAGATTTTGGATTCTCGTGTCTCTAGACGGAAACTCCAGTATCTGGTCAAATGGAAGGGTTATGCTCAGGAAGATAATTCCTGGGTTTTTGCCTCTGATGTCCATGCCCCAGATCTTGTTCGTGCCTTTCATGTGGCTCATCCTGGTCGGCCTGGGGGTTCTGGTGAGGGTTCGGTGACCCCTCCTCAAGGGGGGGGTACTGTTGTGAATTCTGTGGCTGAGTTCACTTCTGTGGTCACAAGTGGTATTGCAGTCTCTGGGCTTCCTCCCTCAGGTGTTTTGGTGAGCTCGTTGGCTGCCTTGCTATTTAGCTCCACCTGAGTCTGTCTTCCTTGCTCCTTGTCAATGTTCCAGTGTTGGATCTGAGCTACTGCATCTTTCCTTGGGCCTGCTGCTCTGCTAGATAAGTGCTTCTAGTTTGTTTTCTGTTTTTTCTGTCCAGCTTGCTATTAACTTTTGCTGGAAGCTCTGAGAAGCAAAGGGGTGCACCGCCGTGCTGTTAGTTCGGCACGGTGGGTCTTTTTGCCCCTTTGCGTGGTTTTCGTTTTAGGGTTTTTTGTAGACTGCATAGTTCTCTTTGCTATCCTCGCTCTGTCTAGAATATCGGGCCTCACTTTGCTGAATCTATTTCATTCCTACGTTTGTCTTTTCATCTTGCTAACAGTCATTATATGTGGGGGGCTGCCTATTCCTTTGGGGTATTTCTCTGAGGTAAGTCAGGCTTGTATTTCCATCTTCAGGCTAGTCAGCTCCTCAGGCAGTGCCGAGTTGCATAGGTAGTGATAGGCGCAATCCACTGCTGCTTATAGTTGTGTGAGGATAGATCAGGTACTGCAGTCTACAGAGATTCCACGTCTCAGAGCTCGTCCTATTGTTTTTGGTTATTGCCAGATCTCTGTATGTGCGCTGACTACTGCACGCTGTGTTGCCTGATTGCCAGCCATAACAATGTGGTTCGTTTGCATGGCATTCCTGAGAATATTGTTTCTGACAGAGGTTCCCAGTTTGTCTCGAGGTTCTGGCGAGCCTTTTGAGGTAGGATGGGCATTGACCTATCTTTTTCCTCGGCTTTCCATCCTCAGACTAATGGCCAGACCGAACGAACCAATCAGACCTTGGAAACATATCTGAGATGTTTTGTTTCTGCTGACCAGGATGACTGGGTGTCATTTTTGCCGTTGGCTGAGTTCGCCCTTAATAATCGGGCCAGCTCGGCTACCTTGGTCTCTCCATTTTTCTGCAATTCTGGGTTCCATCCTCGTTTCTCTTCAGGACAGGTTGAGTCTTCGGACTGTCCTGGTGTGGATTCTGTGGTGGACAGGTTGCAGCAGATCTGGACTCAGGTAGTGGACAATTTGACCTTGTCCCAGGAGAAGGCTCAGCTTTTCGCTAATCGTAGACGCCGTGTGGGTCCCCGACTTCGTGTTGGGGATCTGGTTTGGTTATCTTCTCGTCATATTCCTATGAAGGTTTCCTCTCCTAAATTTAAACCTCGTTTTATTGGTCCGTATAGGATTTCTGAGATTCTCAATCCGGTGTCTTTTCGTCTGACCCTCCCAGACTCCTTTTCCATACATAATGTATTCCATAGGTCGTTGTTGAGAAGATACGTGGCACCTATGGTTCCATCTGTGGAGCCTCCTGCCCCTGTTTTGGTGGAGGGGGAATTGGAGTATATTGTGCAGAAAATGTTGGATTCTCGTGTCTCTAGACGGAAACTCCAGTATCTGGTCAAATGGAAGGGTTATGCTCAGGAGGATAATTCCTGGGTTTTTGCCTCTGATGTCCATGCCCCAGATCTTGTTCGTGCCTTTCATGTGGCTCATCCTGGTCGGCCTGGGGGTTCTGGTGAGGGTTCAGTGACCCCTCCTCAAGGGGGGGGTACTGTTGTGAATTCTGTGGCTGAATTCACTCCTGTGGTCACAAGTGGTATTGCAGCCTCTGGGCTTCCTCCCTCAGGTGTTTTGGTGAGCTCGTTGGCTGCCTTGCTATTTAACTCCACCTGAGTCTGTCTTCCTTGCTCCTTGTCAATGTTCCAGTGTTGGATCTGAGCTACTGCATCTTTCCTGTGGCCTGCTGCTCTGCTAGATAAGTGTTACTTTGTTTTTGTTTTCCGTTTTTTCTGTCCAGCTGTGCTATTCTCTTTTGCTGGAAGCTCTGAGACGCAAAGGGTGCACCGCCGTGCCGTTAGTTCGGCACGGTGGGTCTTTTTGCCCCCCTTTGCGTGGTTCTGCTTTAGGGTTTTTTGTAGACTGCATAGTTCTCTTTGCTATCCTCGCTCTGTCTAGAATATCGGGCCTCACTTTGCTGAATCTATTTCATTCCTACGTTTTGTCTTTTCATCTTGCTAACAGTCATTATATGTGGGGGGCTGCCTATTCCTTTGGGGTATTTCTCTGAGGCAAGTCAGGCTTGTATTTCTATCTTCAGGCTAGTCAGCTCCTCAGGCAGTGCCGAGTTGCATAGGTAGTGTTAGGCGCAATCCACTGCTGCTTTTAGTTGTGTGAGGATAGGTTCAGGTATTGCAGTCTGCAGAGATTCCACGTCTCAGAGCTTGTTCTATTGTTTTTGGGTTATTGCCATATCACTGTATGTGCGCTGATTACTGCACACTGTGTTGCCTGATAGCACAGCATAACAGTAGGGTATAGAGTGTAGGGTATTGAGTGTAGGGTATAGAGTGTAGGGTATAGAGTGCAGAGTGTAGAGTGTAGGGTTTAGAGTGTAGAATGTAGGGTATAGAGTGTAGGGTATAGAGTGTAGGGTATAGAGTGTAAGGTATAGAGTGTAGGGTATAAAGTGTATGGTATATGGTGTAGGGTATAGAGTGTTTGGTATAGAGTGTAGAGGGTAGGGTATAGATTGTAGAGTGTAGAGTGTAGGGTATAGAGTGTAGGGTATAGAGTGTATGGAATAGAGTGTATGGTATAGAGTGTAGGGTATAGAGTGTAGGGTATAGAGTGTAGGGTATAGAGTGTAGAGTGTAGGGATTAGAGTGTAGGGTATAGAGTGTAGGGTATAGAGTGTATGGAATAGAGTGTACGGTATAGAGTGTAGAGTGTAGGGTATAGAGTGTAGGGTATAGAGCGTAGGGTGTATGGTATAGAGTGTAGGGTATAGAGTGTAGGGTATAGAGTGTAGAGTGTAGGGTATAGAATGTATGGTATAGAGTGTAGGGTGTAGAGTGTAGGGTGTAGAGTGTAGGGTATAGAGTGTAGGGTATAGAGTGTAGGCTATAGAGTGTAATGTATAGAGTGTAGGGTATAGAGTGTAGAGTGTAAGGATTAGAGTGTAAGGTATAGAGTGTAGGGTATAGAGTGTATGGAATAGAGTGTACGGTATAGAGTGTAGAGCGCAGGGTATAGAGTGTAGGGTATAGAGTGTAGGGTATAGAGTGCAGACTGTAGGGTATGGAGTTTATGGTATAGAGTGTAGGGTGTAGAGTGTATGGTATAGAGTGTAGGTTATAGAGTGTATGGTATAGAGTGTAGAGTGTAGGGTATAGAGTGTAGAGTGTAGGGTATAGAGTGTATGGTATAGAGTGTAGAGTGTAGGGTATAAAGTGTAGGGTATTGAGTGTAGGGTATAGAGTGTAGGGTATAGAGTGCAGAGTGTAGAGTGTAGAGTATAGAGTGTAGAATGTAGCGTATAGAGTGTAGGGTATAGAGTGTAGGGTATAGAGTGTAAGGTATAGAGTGTAGAGTGTAGGGTATAGAGTGCATGCTATATAGTATAGGGTATAGAGTGTTTGGTATAGAGTGTAGAGTGTAGGGCATAGAGTGTATGGTATAGAGTGTAGGGTGTAGAGTGTATAGTATAGAGTGTAGGGTATAAATTGTAGAGTGTAGAGTGTAGGGTATAGAGTGTAGGGTATAGAGTGTAGAGTGTAGGGCATAGAGTGTATGGTATAGAGTGTAGGGTGTAGAGTGTATAGTATAGAGTGTAGGGTATAGATTGTATGGTATAGAGTTTAGAGTGTAGGGTATATAGTGTAGGGTATAGAGTGTAGAGTGTAGGGTATAGAGTGTAGGGTATAGAGTGTAGGGTATAGAGTGTAGGGTATAGAGTGTAGAGTGTAGCGTATAGAGTGTAGAGTATAGAGTGTACGGTATAGAGTGTATGATATAGAGTGTATGGTATATAGTGTAGGGTATAGAGTGTTTGGTATAGAGTGTAAGGTATAGAGTCTAGAGAGTAGGATATAGATTGTAGAGTGTAGAGTGTAGGGTATAGAGTGTAGGGTATAGAGTGTATGGAATAGAGTGTATGGTATAGAGTGTAGGGTGTAGAGTGTAGGGTATAGAGTGTAGAGTGTGGGGTATAGAGTGTAGAGTGTAGGGTATAGAGTGTATGATATAGAGTGTAGGGTATAGAGTGTATGGTATAGATTGCAGGGTATAGAGTGTAGGGTTTAGAGTGTAGGGTATAGAGTGTAGAGTGTAGGGTATAGAGTGTAGGGTATAGAGTGAATGGTATAGAGTGTATGGTATAGATTGTAGGGTATAGAGTGTAGTGTATAGAGTGTAGAGTGTAGGGATTAGAGTGTAGGGTATAGAGTGTAGGGTGTAGAGTGTAGGGTATAGAGTGTAGGGTATAGAGTGCAGAGTGTAGGGTATAGAGTGTAGAGTGTAGGGTACAGAGTATAGAATGTATGGTATAGAGTGTAGGGTGTAGAGTGTAGGGTATAGAGTGTAGGGTATAGAGTGTAGAGTGTAGGGTATAGAGTGTAGGGTATAGAGTGTAGGGTATTGAGTGTAGGGTATAGAGTGTAGGGTATAGAGTGCAGAGTGTAGAGTGTAGGGTTTAGAGTGTAGAATGTAGGGTATAGAGTGTAGGGTATAGAGTGTAGGGTATAGAGTGTAAGGTATAGAGTGTAGAGTGTAGGGTATAGAGTGTAAGGTATAGAGTGTAGAGTGTAGGGTATAGAGTGTATGGTATATAGTGTAGGGTATAGAGTGTTTGGTATAGAGTGTAGAGTGTAGGGTATAGATTGTAGAGTGTAGAGTGTAGGGTATAGAGTGTAGGGTATAGAGTGTATGGAATAGAGTGTATGGTATAGAGTGTAGGGTATAGAGTGTAGGTTATAGAGTGTAGGGTATAGAGTGTAGTGTGTAGGGATTAGAGTGTAGGGTATAGAGTGTAGGGTATAGAGTGTATGGAATAGAGTGTACGGTATAGAGTGTAGAGTGTAGGGTATAGAGTGTAGGGTATAGAGCGTAGGGTGTACGGTATAGAGTGTAGGGTATAGAGTGTAGGGTATAGAGTGTAGAGTGTAGGGTATAGAATGTATGGTATAGAGTGTAGGGTGTAGAGTGTAGGGTGTAGAGTGTAGGGTATAGAGTGTAGAGTGTAGGGTATAGAGTGTATGTTATAGAGTGTAGGGTGTAGAGTGTATGGTATAGCGTGTAGGTTATAGAGTGTATGGTATAGAGTGTAGAGTGTAGGGTATAGAGTGTAGAGTGTAGGGTATAGAGTGTATGGTATAGAGTGTAGAGTGTAGGGTATAAAGTGTAGGGTATTGAGTGTAGGGTATAGAGTGTAGGGTATAGAGTGCAGAGTGTAGAGTGTAGGGTATAGAGTGTAGAATGTAGCGTATAGAGTGTAGGGTATAGAGTGTAGGGTATAGAGTGTAAGGTATAGAGTGTAGAGTGTAGGGTATAGATTGTATGCTATATAGTATAGGGTATAGAGTGTTTGGTATAGAGTGTAGAGTGTAGGGTATAAATTGTAGAGTGTAGAGTGTAGGGTATAGAGTGTATGGTATAGAGTGTAGAGTGTAGGGCATAGAGTGTATGGTATAGAGTGTAGGGTGTAGAGTGTATAGTATAGAGTGTAGGGTATAGATTGTATGGTATAGAGTTTAGAGTGTAGGGTATATAGTGTAGGGTATAGAGTGTAGAGTGTAGGGTATTGAGTGTAGGGTATAGAGTGTAGGGTATAGAGTGCAGAGTGTAGAGTGTAGGGTATAGAGTGTAGAATGTAGCGTATAGAGTGTAGGGTATAGAGTGTAAGGTATAGAGTGTAGAGTGTAGGGTATAGAGTGTATGCTATATAGTATAGGGTATAGAGTGTTTGGTATGGAGTGTAGAGTGTAGGGTATAAATTGTAGAGTGTAGAGTGTAGGGTATAGAGTGTAGGGTATAGAGTGTAGAGTGTAGGGCATAGAGTGTATGGTATAGAGTGTAGGGTGTAGAGTGTATAGTATAGAGTGTAGGGTATAGATTGTATGGTATAGATTTTAGAGTGTAGGGTATATAGTGTAGGGTATAGAGTGTAGAGTGTAGGGTATAGAGTGTAGGGTATAGAGTGTAGGGTATAGAGTGTAGAGTGTAGGGTATAGAGTGTAGGGTATAGAGTGTACGGTATAGAGTGTATGATATAGAGTGTATGGTATATAGTGTAGGGTATAGAGTGTTTGGTATAGAGTGTAAGGTATAGAGTGTAGAGAGTAGGATATAGATTGTAGAGTGTAGAGTGTAGGGTATAGAGTGTAGGGTATAGAGTGTATGGAATAGAGTGTATGGTATAGAGTGTAGGATGTAGAGTGTAGGGTATAGAGTGTAGAGTGTGGGGTATAGAGTGTAGAGTGTAGGGTATAGAGTGTATGATATAGAGTGTAGGGTATAGAGTGTATGGTATAGATTGCAGGGTATAGAGTGTAGGGTTTAGAGTGTAGGGTATAGAGTGTAGAGTGTAGGGTATAGAGTGTAGGGTATAGAGTGTATGGTATAGAGTGTATGGTATAGATTGTAGGGTATAGAGTGTAGTGTATAGAGTGTAGAGTGTAGGGATTAGAGTGTAGGGTATAGAGTGTAGTGTGTAGAGTGTAGGGTACAGAGTGTAGAGTGTAGGGTACAGAGTGTAGGGTATAGAGTGTAGGGTATAGAGTGTAGGGTATAGAGTGTAGGGTATAGAGTGTAGAGTGTAGGGTATAGAGTGTAGGGAATAGAGTGTAGGGTATAGAGTGTAGAGTGTAGTGATTAGAGTGTAGTGTATAGAGTGTAGGGTATAGAGTGTAGAGTGTAGGGTATAGAGTGTAGGGTATAGAGTATAGAGTGTAGGGTATAGAGTGTATGGAATAGAGTGTAGAGTGTAGATTGTAGGGTATATAGTGTATGGTACAGAGTGTAGGGTATGGAGTGTAGGGTATAGAGTGTAGGGTATAGAGAGTATGGAATAGAGTGTACGGTATAGAGTGTAGAGTGTAGGGTATAGAGTGTAGGGTATAGAGCGTAGGGTGTAGGGTATAGAGTGTATGGTATAGAGTGTAGGGTATAGAGTGTAGAGTGTAAGGTATAGAATGTATGGTATAGAGTGTAGGGTGTAGAGTGTAGGGTATAAAGTGTAGGGTATAGAGTGTAGGGTATAGAGTGTATGGTATAGAGTGTAGAGTGTAGGGTATAGAGTGTAGGGTATAGAGTGCAGAGTGTAGGGTATAGAGTGTAGAATGTAGGGTATAGAGTGTAGGGTATAGAGTGTAAGGTATAGAGTATAGAGTGTAGGGTATAGAGTGTATGGTATATAGTGTAGGGTATAGAGTGTACAGTGTAGGGTATAGATTGTAGAGTGTAGAGTGTAGGGTATAGAGTGTAGGGTATAGAGTGTATGGAATAGAGTGTATGGAATAGAGTGTATGGTATAGAGTGTAGGGTATAGAGTGTAGGGTATAGAGTGTAGGGTATAGAGTGTAGAGTGTAGGGATTAGATTGTAGGGTATAGAGTGTAGGGTATAGAGTGTATGGAATAGAGTGTACGGTATAGAGTGTAGAGTGTAGGGTATAGAGTGTAGGGTATAGAGCGTAGGGTTTAAGGTATAGAGTGTAGGGTATAGAGTGTAGGGTATAGAGTGTAGAGAGTAGGGTATAGAATGTAAGGTATAGAGTGTAGGGTGTAGAGTGTAGGGTGTAGAGTGTAGGGTATAGAGTGTAGAGTGTAGGGTATAGAGTGTATGGTATAGAGTGTAGGGTGTAGAGTGTATGGTATAGAGTGTATGGTATAGAGTGTAGAGTGTAGGGTATAGAGTGTAGAGTGTAGGGTACAGAGTGTATGGTATAGAGTGTAGAGGGTAGGGTATAGAGTTTAGGGTATAGAGTGTAGGGTATAGAGTGCAGAGTGTAGAGTGTAGGGTATAGAGTGTAGAATGTAGCGTATAGAGTGTAGGGTATAGAGTGTAGGGTATAGAGTGTAGAGTGTAGAGTGTAGGGTATAGAGTGTAGGGTATAGAGTGTAGGGTATATAGTGTAGAGTTTAGGGTATAGAGTGTAGGGTATAGAGTGTACGGTATAGAGTGTATGATATAGAGTGTATGGTATAGAGTGTTTGGTATAGAGTGTAAGGTATAGAGAGTAGGATATAGATTTTAGAGTGTAGAGTGTAGGGTATAGAGTGTAGGGTATACAGTGTATGGAATAGAGTGTATGGTATAGAGTGTAGGGTGTAGAGTGTAGGGTATAGAGTGTAGAGTGTGGGGTATAGAGTGTAGAGTGTAGGGTATATAGTGTATGATATAGAGTGTAGGGTATAGAGTGTATGGTATAGATTACAGGGTATAGAGTGTAGGGTATAGAGTGTAGGGTATAGAGTGTAGGGTATAGAGTGTAGAGTGTAGGGATTAGAGTGTAGGGTATAGAGTGTAGAGTGTAGGGTATAGAGTGTAGAGTGTAGGGTATAGATTGTAGGGTATAGAGTGTAGGTATAGAGTGTAGGGTATAGAGAGTAGAGTGTAGGGTATAGAGTGTAGAGTGTAGGCTATGGAGTGTAGGGTATAGAGTGTAGAGTATAGAGTGTAGAGTATAGAGTGTTGGGTATAGAGTGTAGAGTGTAGGGTATAGAGTGTAGGGTATATAGTGTAGGGTATAGAGTGTAGGGTATACAGTGTAGAGTGTAGGGATTAGAGTGTAGGGTATAGAGTGTAGGGTGTAGAGTGTAGGGTATAGAGTGTAGGGTATAGAGTGTATGGTATAGAGTGTAGGGTATAGAGTGTAGGGTGTAGAGTGTAGGGTATAGAGTGTAGGGAATAGAGTGTAGAGTGAAGGGTATAGAGTGTAGAGTGTAGGGTATAGAGTGTAGTGTTTAGAGTGTAGGGTATAGATTGTAGGGTATAGAGTGTAGGGTATAGAGTGTAGAGTATGGAGTGTAGGGTATAGAGTGTAGGGTATAGAGTGTAGGGTGTAGAGTGTAGGGTATAGAGTGTAGAGTGTAGGGTATAGAGTGTAGTTTATAGAGTGTAGAGTGTAGGGTATAAAGTGTAGGGAATAGAGTATAGAGTGTAGGGTATAGAGTGTAGGGTGTAGAGTGTAGGGTATAGAGTGTAGAGTGTAGGGTATAGAGTGTAGGGTATAGACTGTATGGAATAGAGTGTAGAGTGTAGAGTGTAGGGTATAGAGTATAGGGTATAAAGTGTAGAGTGTAGGGTATAGAGTGTAGGGTATAGAGTGTAGGGTATAGAGTGTAGGGCATAGAGTGTAGAGTGTAGGGTATAGAGTGTAGGGTATAGAGTGTAGGGTATAGAGTGTAGGGTATAGAGTGTAGAGTGTAGGGTATAGAGTGTAGGGTATATAGTGTAGGGTATAGAGTGTAAAGTGTAGGAATTAGAGTGTAGTGTATAGAGTGTAGGGTATAGAGTGTAGAGTGTAGGGTATGGAGTGTAGGGTATAGGGTATAGAGTGTAGGGTATAGAGTGTATGGAATAGATTGTAGAGTGTAGATTGTAGGCTATATAGTGTATGGTACAGAGTGTAGGGTATGGAGTGTAGGGTATAGAGTGTAGGGTATAGAGTGTATGGAATAGAGTGTACGGTATAGAGTGTAGAGTGTAGGGTATAGAGTGTAGGGTATAGAGCGTAGGGTGTAGGGTATAGAGTGTAGGTTATAGAGTGTAGGGTATAGAGTGTAGAGTGTAGGGTATAGAATGTATGGTATAGAGTGTAGGGTGTAGAGTGTAGGGTATAGAGTGTAGGGTATAGAGTGTAGAGTGTAGGGTATAGAGTATATGGTATAGAGTGTAGAGTGTAGGGTATTGAGTGTAGGGTATAGAGTGTAGGGTATAGAGTGCAGAGTGTAGAGTGTAGGGTTTAGAGTGTAGAATGTAGGGTATAGAGTGTAGGGTATAGAGTGTAGGGTATAGAATGTAAGGTATAGAGTGTAGGGTATAGAGTGTATGGTATATGGTGTAGGGTATAGAGTGTTTGGTATAGAGTGTAGAGTGTAGGGTATAGATTGTAGAGTGTAGAGTGTAGGGTATAGAGTGTAGGGTATAGAGTGTATGGAATAGAGTGTATGGTATAGAGTGTAGGGTATAGAGTGTAGGGTATAGAGTGTAGAGTGTAGGGATTAGAGTGTAGGGTATAGAGTGTAGGGTATAGAGTGTATGGAATAGAGTGTACGGTATAGAGTGTAGAGTGTAGGGTATAGAGTGTAGGGTATAGAGCGTAGGGTGTACGGTATAGAGTGTAGGGTATAGAGTGTAGAGTATAGAGTGTAGAGTGTAGGGTATAGAATGTATGGTATAGAGTGTAGGGTGTAGAGTGTAGGGTGTAGAGTGTAGGGTATAGAGTGTAGGGTATAGAGTGTATGGTATAGAGTGTAGGGTGTAGAGTGTATGGTATAGAGTGTAGGTTATAGAGTGTATGGTATAGAGTGTAGAGTGTAGGGTATAGAGTGTAGAGTGTAGGGTATAGAGTGTATGGTATAGAGTGTAGAGTGTAGGGTATAAAGTGTAGGGTATAGAGTGCAGAGTGTAGAGTGTAGGGTATAGAGTGTAGAATGTAGCGTATAGAGTGTAGGGTATAGAGTGTAGGGTATAGAGTGTAAGGTATAGAGTGTAGAGTGTAGGGTATAGAGTGTATGCTATATAGTATAGGGTATAGAGTGTTTGGTATAGAGTGTAGAGTGTAGGGTATAAATTGTAGAGTGTAGAGTGTAGGGTATAGAGTGTAGGGTATAGAGTGTAGAGTGTAGGGCATAGAGTGTATGGTATAGAGTGTAGGGTGTAGAGTGTATAGTATAGAGTGTAGGGTATAGATTGTATGGTATAGAGTTTAGAGTGTAGGGTATATAGTGTAGGGTATAGAGTGTAGAGTGTAGGGTATAGAGTGTAGAGTATAGAGTGTAGGGTATAGAGTGTAGGGTATAGAGTGTAGGGTATAGAGTGTAGAGTGTAGGGTATAGAGTGTAGAGTATAGAGTGTACGGTATAGAGTGTATGATATAGAGTGTATGGTATATAGTGTAGGGTATAGAGTGTTTGGTATAGAGTGTAAGGTATAGAGTGTAGAGAGTAGGATATAGATTGTATAGTGTAGAGTGTAGGGTATAGAGTGTATGGAATAGAGTGTATGGTATAGAGTGTAGGGTGTAGAGTGTAGGGTATAGAGTGTAGAGTGTGGGGTATAGAGTGTAGAGTGTAGGGTATAGAGTGTATGATATAGAGTGTAGGGTATAGAGTGTATGGTATAGATTGCAGGGTATAGAGTGTAGGGTTTAGAGTGTAGGGTATAGAGTGTAGAGTGTAGGGTATAGAGTGTAGGGTATAGAGTGAATGGTATAGAGTGTATTGTATAGATTGTAGGGTATAGAGTGTAGTGTATAGAGTGTAGAGTGTAGGGATTAGAGTGTAGGGTATAGAGTGTAGGGTGTAGAGTGTAGGGTATAGAGTGTAGGGTATAGAGTGTAGAGTGTAGGGTATAGAGTGTAGAGTGTAGGGTACAGAGTATAGAATGTATGGTATAGAGTGTAGGGTGTAGAGTGTAGGGTATAGAGTGTAGGGTATAGAGTGTAGAGTGTAGGGTATAGAGTGTAGGGTATAGAGTGTAGAGTGTAGGGTATGGAGTGTAGGGTATTGAGTGTAGGGTATAGAGTGTAGGGTAAAGAGTGCAGAGTGTAGAGTGTAGGGTTTAGAGTGTAGAATGTAGGGTATAGAGTGTAGGGTATAGAGTGTAGGGTATAGAGTGTAAGGTATAGAGTGTAGAGTGTAGGGTATAGAGTGTATGGTATATAGTGTAGGGTATAGAGTGTTTGGTATAGAGTGTAGAGTGTAGGGTATAGATTGTAGAGTGTAGAGTGTAGGGTATAGAGTGTAGGGTATAGAGTGTATGGAATAGAGTGTATGGTATAGAGTGTAGGGTATAGAGTGTAGGGTATAGAGTGTAGGGTATAGAGTGTAGAGTGTAGGGATTAGAGTGTAGGGTATAGAGTGTAGGGTATAGAGTGTATGGAATAGAGTGTACGGTATAGAGTGTAGAGTGTAGGGTATAGAGTGTAGGGTATAGAGCGTATGGTGTACGGTATAGAGTGTAGGGTATAGAGTGTAATGTATAGAGTGTAGGGTATAGAATGTATGGTATAGAGTGTAGGGTGTAGAGTGTAGGGTGTAGAGTGTAGGGTATAGAGTGTAGAGTGTAGGGTATAGAGTGTAGGGCATAGAGTGTAGAGTGTAGGGTATAGAGTGTAGGGTATAGAGTGTAGGGTATAGAGTGTAGGGTATAGAGTGTAGAGTGTAGGGTATAGAGTGTAGGGTATAGAGTGTAGGGTATAGAGTGTAAAGTGTAGGAATTAGAGTGTAGTGTATAGAGTGTAGGGTATAGAGTGTAGAGTGTAGGGTATAGAGTGTAGGGTATAGGGTATAGAGTGTAGGGTATAGAGTGTATGGAATAGATTGTAGATTGTAGGCTATATAGTGTATGGTACAGAGTGTAGGGTATGGAGTGTAGGGTATAGAGTGTAGGGTATAGAGTGTATGGAATAGAGTGTACGGTATAGAGTGTAGAGTGTAGGGTATAGAGTGTAGGGTATAGAGCGTAGGGTGTAGGGTATAGAGTGTAGGTTATAGAGTGTAGGGTATAGAGTGTAGAGTGTAGGGTATAGAATGTATGGTATAGAGTGTAGGGTGTAGAGTGTAGGGTATAGAGTGTAGGGTATAGAGTGTAGAGTGTAGGGTATAGAGTGTATGGTATAGAGTGTAGAGTGTAGGGTATAGAGTGTAGGGTATTGAGTGTAGGGTATAGAGTGTTGGGTATAGAGTGCAGAGTGTAGAGTGTAGGGTTTAGAGTGTAGAATGTAGGGTATAGAGTGTAGGGTATAGAGTGTAGGGTATAGAATGTAAGGTATAGAGTGTAGGGTATAGAGTGTATGGTATATGGTGTAGGGTATAGAGTGTTTGGTATAGAGTGTAGAGTGTAGGGTATAGATTGTAGAGTGTAGAGTGTAGGGTATAGAGTGTAGGGTATAGAGTGTATGGAATAGAGTGTATGGTATAGAGTGTAGGGTATAGAGTGTAGGGTATAGAGTGTAGAGTGTAGGGATTAGAGTGTAGGGTATAGAGTGTAGGGTATAGAGTGTATGGAATAGAGTGTACGTTATAGAGTGTAGAGTGTAGGGTATAGAGTGTAGTGTATAGAGCGTAGGGTGTACGGTATAGAGTGTAGGGTATAGAGTGTAGAGTATAGAGTGTAGAGTGTAGGGTATAGAATGTATGGTATAGAGTGTAGGGTGTAGAGTGTAGGGTGTAGAGTGTAGGGTATAGAGTGTAGGGTATAGAGTGTATGGTATAGAGTGTAGGGTGTAGAGTGTATGGTATAGAGTGTAGGTTATAGAGTGTATGGTATAGAGTGTAGAGTGTAGGGTATAGAGTGTAGAGTGTAGGGTATAGAGTGTATGGTATAGAGTGTAGAGTGTAGGGTATAAAGTGTAGGGTATTGAGTGTAGGGTATAGAGTGTAGGGTATAGAGTGCAGAGTGTAGAGTGTAGGGTATAGAGTGTAGAATGTAGCGTATAGAGTGTAGGGTATAGAGTGTAGGGTATAGAGTGTAAGGTATAGAGTGTAGAGTGTAGGGTATAGAGTGTATGCTATATAGTATAGGGTATAGAGTGTTTGGTATAGAGTGTAGAGTGTAGGGTATAAATTGTAGAGTGTAGAGTGTAGGGTATAGAGTGTAGGGTATAGAGTGTAGAGTGTAGGGCATAGAGTGTATGGTATAGAGTGTAGGGTGTAGAGTGTATAGTATAGAGTGTAGGGTATAGATTGTATGGTATAGAGTTTAGAGTGTAGGGTATATAGTGTAGGGTATAGAGTGTAGAGTGTAGGGTATAGAGTGTAGAGTATAGAGTGTAGGGTATAGAGTGTAGGGTATAGAGTGTAGGGTATAGAGTGTAGAGTGTAGGGTATAGGGGGTAGAGTATAGAGTGCACGGTATAGAGTGTATGATATAGAGTGTATGGTATATAGTGTAGGGTATAGAGTGTTTGGTATAGAGTGTAAGGTATAGAGTGTAGAGAGTAGGATATAGATTGTAGAGTGTAGAGTGTAGGGTATAGAGTGTATGGAATAGAGTGTATGGTATAGAGTGTAGGGTGTAGAGTGTAGGGTATAGAGTGTAGAGTGTGGGGTATAGAGTGTAGAGTGTAGGGTATAGAGTGTATGATATAGAGTGTAGGGTATAGAGTGTATGGTATAGATTGCAGGGTATAGAGTGTAGGGTTTAGAGTGTAGGGTATAGAGTGTAGAGTGTAGGGTATAGAGTGTAGGGTATAGAGTGAATGGTATAGAGTGTATTGTATAGATTGTAGGGTATAGAGTGTAGTGTATAGAGTGTAGAGTGTAGGGATTAGAGTGTAGGGTATAGAGTGTAGGGTGTAGAGTGTAGGGTATAGAGTGTAGGGTATAGAGTGTAGAGTGTAGGGTATAGAGTGTAGAGTGTAGGGTACAGAGTATAGAATGTATGGTATAGAGTGTAGGGTGTAGAGTGTAGGGTATAGAGTGTAGGGTATAGAGTGTAGAGTGTAGGGTATAGAGTGTAGGGTATAGAGTGTAGAGTGTAGGGTATGGAGTGTAGGGTATTGAGTGTAGGGTATAGAGTGTAGGGTATAGAGTGCAGAGTGTAGAGTGTAGGGTTTAGAGTGTAGAATGTAGGGTATAGAGTGTAGGGTATAGAGTGTAGGGTATAGAGTGTAAGGTATAGAGTGTAGAGTGTAGGGTATAGAGTGTATGGTATATAGTGTAGGGTATAGAGTGTTTGGTATAGAGTGTAGAGTGTAGGGTATAGATTGTAGAGTGTAGAGTGTAGGGTATAGAGTGTAGGGTATAGAGTGTATGGAATAGAGTGTATGGTATAGAGTGTAGGGTATAGAGTGTAGGGTATAGAGTGTAGGGTATAGAGTGTAGAGTGTAGGGATTAGAGTGTAGGGTATAGAGTGTAGGGTATAGAGTGTATGGAATAGAGTGTACGGTATAGAGTGTAGAGTGTAGGGTATAGAGTGTAGGGTATAGAGCGTATGGTGTACGGTATAGAGTGTAGGGTATAGAGTGTAATGTATAGAGTGTAGGGTATAGAATGTATGGTATAGAGTGTAGGGTGTAGAGTGTAGGGTGTAGAGTGTAGGGTATAGAGTGTAGAGTGTAGGGTATAGAGTGTAGGGCATAGAGTGTAGAGTGTAGGGTATAGAGTGTAGGGTATAGAGTGTAGGGTATAGAGTGTAGGGTATAGAGTGTAGAGTGTAGGGTATAGAGTGTAGGGTATAGAGTGTAGGGTATAGAGTGTAAAGTGTAGGAATTAGAGTGTAGTGTATAGAGTGTAGGGTATAGAGTGTAGAGTGTAGGGTATAGAGTGTAGGGTATAGGGTATAGAGTGTAGGGTATAGAGTGTATGGAATAGATTGTAGATTGTAGGCTATATAGTGTATGGTACAGAGTGTAGGGTGTGGAGTGTAGGGTATAGAGTGTAGGGTATAGAGTGTATGGAATAGAGTGTACGGTATAGAGTGTAGAGTGTAGGGTATAGAGTGTAGGGTATAGAGCGTAGGGTGTAGGGTATAGAGTGTAGGTTATAGAGTGTAGGGTATAGAGTGTAGAGTGTAGGGTATAGAATGTATGGTATAGAGTGTAGGGTGTAGAGTGTAGGGTATAGAGTGTAGGGTATAGAGTGTAGAGTGTAGGGTATAGAGTGTATGGTATAGAGTGTAGAGTGTAGGGTATAGAGTGTAGGGTATTGAGTGTAGGGTATAGAGTGTAGGGTATAGAGTGCAGAGTGTAGAGTGTAGGGTTTAGAGTGTAGAATGTAGGGTATAGAGTGTAGGGTATAGAGTGTAGGGTATAGAATGTAAGGTATAGAGTGTAGGGTATAGAGTGTATGGTATATGGTGTAGGGTATAGAGTGTTTGGTATAGAGTGTAGAGTGTAGGGTATAGATTGTAGAGTGTAGAGTGTAGGGTATAGAGTGTAGGGTATAGAGTGTATGGAAGAGAGTGTATGGTATAGAGTGTAGGGTATAGAGTGTAGGGTATAGAGTGTAGAGTGTAGGGATTAGAGTGTAGGGTATAGAGTGTAGGGTATAGAGTGTATGGAATAGAGTGTACGGTATAGAGTGTAGAGTGTAGGGTATAGAGTGTAGGGTATAGAGCGTAGGGTGTACGGTATAGAGTGTAGGGTATAGAGTGTAGAGTATAGAGTGTAGAGTGTAGGGTATAGAATGTATGGTATAGAGTGTAGGGTGTAGAGTGTAGGGTGTAGAGTGTAGGGTATAGAGTGTAGGGTATAGAGTGTATGGTATAGAGTGTAGGCTGGAGAGTGTATGGTATAGAGTGTAGGTTATAGAGTGTATGGTATAGAGTGTAGAGTGTAGGGTATAGAGTGTAGAGTGTAGGGTATAGAGTGTATGGTATAGAGTGTAGAGTGTAGGGTATAAAGTGTAGGGTATTGAGTGTAGGGTATAGAGTGTAGGGTATAGAGTGCAGAGTGTAGAGTGTAGGGTATAGAGTGTAGAATGTAGCGTATAGAGTGTAGGGTATAGAGTGTAGGGTATAGAGTGTAAGGTATAGAGTGTAGAGTGTAGGGTATAGAGTGTATGCTATATAGTATAGGGTATAGAGTGTTTGGTATAGAGTGTAGAGTGTAGGGTATAAATTGTAGAGTGTAGAGTGTAGGGTATAGAGTGTAGGGTATAGAGTGTAGAGTGTAGGGCATAGAGTGTATGGTATAGAGTGTAGGGTGTAGAGTGTATAGTATAGAGTGTAGGGTATAGATTGTATGGTATAGAGTTTAGAGTGTAGGGTATATAGTGTAGGGTATAGAGTGTAGAGTGTAGGGTATAGAGTGTAGAGTATAGAGTGTAGGGTATAGAGTGTAGGGTATAGAGTGTAGGGTATAGAGTGTAGAGTGTAGGGTATAGAGTGTAGAGTATAGAGTGTACGGTATAGAGTGTATGATATAGAGTGTATGGTATATAGTGTAGGGTATAGAGTGTTTGGTATAGAGTGTAAGGTATAGAGTGTAGAGAGTAGGATATAGATTGTAGAGTGTAGAGTGTAGGGTATAGAGTGTATGGAATAGAGTGTATGGTATAGAGTGTAGGGTGTAGAGTGTAGGGTATAGAGTGTAGAGTGTGGGGTATAGAGTGTAGAGTGTAGGGTATAGAGTGTATGATATAGAGTGTAGGGTATAGAGTGTATGGTATAGATTGCAGGGTATAGAGTGTAGGGTTTAGAGTGTAGGGTATAGAGTGTAGAGTGTAGGGTATAGAGTGTAGGGTATAGAGTGAATGGTATAGAGTGTATGGTATAGATTGTAGGGTATAGAGTGTAGTGTATAGAGTGTAGAGTGTAGGGATTAGAGTGTAGGGTATAGAGTGTAGGGTGTAGAGTGTAGGGTATAGAGTGTAGGGTATAGAGTGTAGAGTGTAGGGTATAGAGTGTAGAGTGTAGGGTACAGAGTATAGAATGTATGGTATAGAGTGTAGGGTGTAGAGTGTAGGGTATAGAGTGTAGGGTATAGAGTGTAGAGTGTAGGGTATAGAGTGTAGGGTATAGAGTGTAGAGTGTAGGGTATAGAGTGTAGGGTATTGAGTGTAGGGTATAGAGTGTAGGGTATAGAGTGCAGAGTGTAGAGTGTAGGGTTTAGAGTGTAGAATGTAGGGTATAGAGTGTAGGGTATAGAGTGTAGGGTATAGAGTGTAAGGTATAGAGTGTAGAGTGTAGGGTATAGAGTGTATGGTATATAGTGTAGGGTATAGAGTGTTTGGTATAGAGTGTAGAGTGTAGGGTATAGATTGTAGAGTGTAGAGTGTAGGGTATAGAGTGTATGGAATAGAGTGTATGGTATAGAGTGTAGGGTATAGAGTGTAGGGTATAGAGTGTAGGGTATAGAGTGTAGAGTGTAGGGATTAGAGTGTAGGGTATAGAGTGTAGGGTATAGAGTGTATGGAATAGAGTGTACGGTATAGAGTGTAGAGTGTAGGGTATAGAGTGTAGTTTATAGAGCGTAGTGTGTACGGTATAGAGTGTAGGGTATAGAGTGTAGTGTATAGAGTGTAGAGTGTAGGGTATAGAATGTATGGTATAGAGTGTAGGGTGTAGAGTGTAGGGTGTAGAGTGTAGGGTATAGAGTGTAGAGTGTAGGGTATAGAGTGTATGGTATAGAGTGTAGGGTGTAGAGTGTATGGTATAGCGTGTAGGTTATAGAGTGTATGGTATAGAGTGTAGAGTGTAGGGTATAGAGTGTAGAGTGTAGGGTATAAAGTGTATGGTATAGAGTGTAGAGTGTAGGGTATAACGTGTAGGGTATTGAGTGTAGGGTATAAAGTGTAGGGTATAGAGTGCAGAGTGTAGAGTGTAGGGTATAGAGTGTAGAATGTAGCGTATAGAGTGTAGGGTATAGAGTGTAGGGTATAGAGTGTAAGGTATAGAGTGTAGAGTGTAGGGTATAGATTGTATGCTATATAGTATAGGGTATAGAGTGTTTGGTATAGAGTGTAGAGTGTAGGGTATAAATTGTAGAGTGTAGAGTGTAGGGTATAGAGTGTATGGTATAGAGTGTAGAGTGTAGGGCATAGAGTGTATGGTATAGAGTGTAGGGTGTAGAGTGTATAGTATAGAGAGTAGGGTATAGATTGTATGGTATAGAGTTTAGAGTGTAGGGTATATAGTGTAGGGTATAGAGTGTAGAGTGTAGGGTATTGAGTGTAGGGTATAGAGTGTAGGGTATAGAGTGCAGAGTGTAGAGTGTAGGGTATAGAGTTTAGAATGTAGCGTATAGAGTATAGAGTGTAAGGTATAGAGTGTAGAGTGTAGGGTATAGAGTGTATGCTATATAGTATAGGGTATAGAGTGTTTGGTATAGAGTGTAGAGTGTAGGGTATAAATTGTAGAGTGTAGAGTGTAGGGTATAGAGTGTAGGGTATAGAGTGTAGAGTGTAGGGCATAGAGTGTATGGTATAGAGTGTAGGTTGTAGAGTGTATAGTATAGAGTGTAGGGTATAGATTGTATGGTATAGATTTTAGAGTGTAGGGTATATAGTGTAGGGTATAGAGTGTAGAGTGTAGGGTATAGAGTGTAGGGTATAGAGTGTAGGGTATAGAGTGTAGGGTATAGAGTGTAGAGTGTAGGGTATAGAGTGTAGGGTATAGAGTGTACGGTATAGAGTGTATGATATAGAGTGTATGGTATATAGTGTAGGGTATAGAGTGTTTGGTATAGAGTGTAAGGTATAGAGTGTAGAAAGTAGGATATAGATTGTAGAGTGTAGAGTGTAGGGTATAGAGTGTAGGGTATAGAGTGTATGGAATAGAGTGTATGGTATAGAGTGTAGGATGTAGAGTGTAGGGTATAGAGTGTAGAGTGTGGGGTATAGAGTGTAGAGTGTAGGGTATAGAGAGTATGATATAGAGTGTAGGGTATAGAATGTATGGTATAGATTGCACGGTATAGAGTGTAGGGTTTAGAGTGTAGGGTATAGAGTGTAGAGTGTAGAGTATAGAGTGTAGGGTATAGAGTGTATGGTATAGAGTGTATGGTATAGATTGTAGGGTATAGAGTGTAGTGTATAGAGTGTAGAGTGTAGGGATTAGAGTGTAGGGTATAGAGTGTAGTGTGTAGAGTGTAGGGTATAGAGTGTTTGGTATAGAGTGTAGAGTGTAGGGTATAGATTGTAGAGTGTAGAGTGTAGGGTATAGAGTGTAGGGTATAGAGTGTATGGAATAGAGTGTATGGTATAGAGTGTAGGGTATAGAGTGTAGGGTATAGAGTGTAGGGTATAGAGTGTAGAGTGTAGGGATTAGAGTGTAGGGTATAGAGTGTAGGGTATAGAGTGTATGGAATAGAGTGTACGGTATAGAGTGTAGAGTGTAGGGTATAGAGTGTAGGGTATAGAGCGTAGGGTGTACGGTATAGAGTGTAGGGTATAGAGTGTAGTGTATAGAGTGTAGAGTGTAGGGTTTAGAATGTATGGTATAGAGTGTAGGGTGTAGAGTGTAGGGTGTAGAGTGTAGGGTATAGAGTGTAGAGTGTAGGGTATAGAGTGTATGGTATAGAGTGTAGGGTGTAGAGTGTATGGTATAGCGTGTAGGTTATAGAGTGTATGGTATAGAGTGTAGAGTGTAGGGTATAGAGTGTAGAGTGTAGGGTATAAAGTGTATGGTATAGAGTGTAGAGTGTAGGGTATAAAGTGTAGGGTATTGAGTGTAGGGTATAAAGTGTAGGGTATAGAGTGCAGAGTGTAGAGTGTAGGGTATAGAGTGTAGAATGTAGCGTATAGAGTGTAGGGTATAGAGTGTAGGGTATAGAGTGTAAGGTATAGAGTGTAGAGTGTAGGGTATAGATTGTATGCTATATAGTATAGGGTATAGAGTGTTTGGTATAGAGTGTAGAGTGTAGGGTATAAATTGTAGAGTGTAGAGTGTAGGGTATAGAGTGTATGGTATAGAGTGTAGAGTGTAGGGCATAGAGTGTATGGTATAGAGTGTAGGGTGTAGAGTGTATAGTATAGAGAGTAGGGTATAGATTGTATGGTATAGAGTTTAGAGTGTAGGGTATATAGTGTAGGGTATAGAGTGTAGAGTGTAGGGTATTGAGTGTAGGGTATAGAGTGTAGGGTATAGAGTGCAGAGTGTAGAGTGTAGGGTATAGAGTGTAGAATGTAGCGTATAGAGTATAGAGTGTAAGGTATAGAGTGTAGAGTGTAGGGTATAGAGTGTAGGGTATTGAGTGTAGGGTATAAAGTGTAGGGTATAGAGTGCAGAGTGTAGAGTGTAGGGTATAGAGTGTAGAATGTAGCGTATAGAGTGTAGGGTATAGAGTGTAGGGTATAGAGTGTAAGGTATAGAGTGTAGAGTGTAGGGTATAGATTGTATGCTATATAGTATAGGGTATAGAGTGTTTGGTATAGAGTGTAGAGTGTAGGGTATAAATTGTAGAGTGTAGAGTGTAGGGTATAGAGTGTATGGTATAGAGTGTAGAGTGTAGGGCATAGAGTGTATGGTATAGAGTGTAGGGTGTAGAGTGTATAGTATAGAGAGTAGGGTATAGATTGTATGGTATAGAGTTTAGAGTGTAGGGTATATAGTGTAGGGTATAGAGTGTAGAGTGTAGGGTATTGAGTGTAGGGTATAGAGTGTAGGGTATAGAGTGCAGAGTGTAGAGTGTAGGGTATAGAGTGTAGAATGTAGCGCATAGAGTATAGAGTGTAAGGTATAGAGTGTAGAGTGTAGGGTATAGAGTGTATGCTATATAGTATAGGGTATAGAGTGTTTGGTATAGAGTGTAGAGTGTAGGGTATAAATTGTAGAGTGTAGAGTGTAGGGTATAGAGTGTAGGGTATAGAGTGTAGAGTGTAGGGCATAGAGTGTATGGTATAGAGTGTAGGGTGTAGAGTGTATAGTATAGAGTGTAGGGTATAGATTGTATGGTATAGATTTTAGAGTGTAGGGTATATAGTGTAGGGTATAGAGTGTAGAGTGTAGGGTATAGAGTGTAGGGTATAGAGTGTAGGGTATAGAGTGTAGGGTATAGAGTGTAGAGTGTAGGGTATAGAGTGTAGGGTATAGAGTGTACGGTATAGAGTGTATGATATAGAGTGTATGGTATATAGTGTAGGGTATAGAGTGTTTGGTATAGAGTGTAAGGTATAGAGTGTAGAAAGTAGGATATAGATTGTAGAGTGTAGAGTGTAGGGTATAGAGTGTAGGGTATAGAGTGTATGGAATAGAGTGTATGGTATAGAGTGTAGGATGTAGAGTGTAGGGTATAGAGTGTAGAGTGTGGGGTATAGAGTGTAGAGTGTAGGGTATAGAGTGTATGATATAGAGTGTAGGGTATAGAGTTTATGGTATAGATTGCACGGTATAGAGTGTAGGGTTTAGAGTGTAGGGTATAGAGTGTAGAGTGTAGGGTATAGAGTGTAGGGTATAGAGTGTATGGTATAGAGTGTATGGTATAGATTGTAGGGTATAGAGTGTAGTGTATAGAGTGTAGAGTGTAGGGATTAGAGTGTAGGGGTCGTGGTAAGGCTACGCCAGCACAGACTTATGATGGGTAAGTTCCGAAGTCTCCGTTTCTTGATATGACATCGTACTTGGGAGTACATGAGAGAATTGGAGATAGTGCCAATATGATATTGAAAGGAGGACATATTGTTTTATATCCCTGGAAACCCTGACTTGTTTGGTATTCGGCGAACTATATACCCAGGTCGTATAGGTGCTGGCACACCTTACCATTTGTGTACCGGTTGGTTTTTCCCTCTTATTCGCATGGTGGAGTTGTCATAGTCCCCCATGTTTGTGTTATGTATCTGTTATTTTGTTGTATATGTATTTATTAATAAAAGTTGTATATCCTTTTTATCATATTTTGGTGTCGATACTCCCCTTTTTTCGCTAGTGTTATATACTTATATTTAGGAGCGACACTCCTGTGCATATGACCTTTATGGTTTGATATTTGGGAGAACGTTTTCTTTGGTGGATTATGACCATGCTCTCGGCCACTTATTGTATGATAAGCTTAAAGATTACCGTTTTAGTGTAGGGTATAGAGTGTAGTGTGTAGAGTGTAGGGTATAGAGTGTAGGGTATAGAGTGTAGAGTGTAGGGTATAGAGTGTAGAGTGTAGGGTACAGAGTGTAGAGTGTAGGGTATAGAGTGTAGGGTATAGAGTGTAGGGTATAGAGTGTAGGGTATAGAGTGTAGAGTGTAGGGTATAGAGTGTAGGGAATAGAGTGTAGGGTATAGAGTGTAGAGTGTAGGGATTAGAGTGTAGTGTATAGAGTGTAGGGTATAGAGTGTAGAGTGTAGGGTATAGAGTGTAGGGTATTGAGTGTAGGGTATAAAGTGTAGGGTATAGAGTGCAGAGTGTAGAGTGTAGGGTATAGAGTGTAGAATGTAGCGTATAGAGTGTAGGGTATAGAGTGTAGGGTATAGAGTGTAAGGTATAGAGTGTAGAGTGTAGGGTATAGATTGTATGCTATATAGTATAGGGTATAGAGTGTTTGGTATAGAGTGTAGAGTGTAGGGTATAAATTGTAGAGTGTAGAGTGTAGGGTATAGAGTGTATGGTATAGAGTGTAGAGTGTAGGGCATAGAGTGTATGGTATAGAGTGTAGGGTGTAGAGTGTATAGTATAGAGAGTAGGGTATAGATTGTATGGTATAGAGTTTAGAGTGTAGGGTATATAGTGTAGGGTATAGAGTGTAGAGTGTAGGGTATTGAGTGTAGGGTATAGAGTGTAGGGTATAGAGTGCAGAGTGTAGAGTGTAGGGTATAGAGTGTAGAATGTAGCGTATAGAGTATAGAGTGTAAGGTATAGAGTGTAGAGTGTAGGGTATAGAGTGTATGCTATATAGTATAGGGTATAGAGTGTTTGGTATAGAGTGTAGAGTGTAGGGTATAAATTGTAGAGTGTAGAGTGTAGGGTATAGAGTGTAGGGTATAGAGTGTAGAGTGTAGGGCATAGAGTGTATGGTATAGAGTGTAGGGTGTAGAGTGTATAGTATAGAGTGTAGGGTATAGATTGTATGGTATAGATTTTAGAGTGTAGGGTATATAGTGTAGGGTATAGAGTGTAGAGTGTAGGGTATAGAGTGTAGGGTATAGAGTGTAGGGTATAGAGTGTAGAGTGTAGGGTATAGAGTGTAGGGTATAGAGTGTACGGTATAGAGTGTATGATATAGAGTGTATGGTATATAGTGTAGGGTAAAGAGTGTTTGGTATAGAGTGTAAGGTATAGAGTGTAGAAAGTAGGATATAGATTGTAGAGTGTAGAGTGTAGGGTATAGAGTGTAGGGTATAGAGTGTATGGAATAGAGTGTATGGTATAGAGTGTAGGATGTAGAGTGTAGGGTATAGAGTGTAGAGTGTGGGGTATAGAGTGTAGAGTGTAGGGTATAGAGTGTATGATATAGAGTGTAGGGTATAGAGTGTATGGTATAGATTGCACGGTATAGAGTGTAGGGTTTAGAGTGTAGGGTATAGAGTGTAGAGTGTAGGGTATAGAGTGTAGGGTATAGAGTGTATGGTATAGAGTGTATGGTATAGATTGTAGGGTATAGAGTGTAGTGTATAGAGTGTAGAGTGTAGGGATTAGAGTGTAGGGTATAGAGTGTAGTGTGTAGAGTGTAGGGTATAGAGTGTTTGGTATAGAGTGTAGAGTGTAGGGTATAGATTGTAGAGTGTAGAGTGTAGGGTATAGAGTGTAGGGTATAGAGTGTATGGAATAGAGTGTATGGTATAGAGTGTAGGGTATAGAGTGTAGGGTATAGAGTGTAGGGTATAGAGTGTAGAGTGTAGGGATTAGAGTGTAGGGTATAGAGTGTAGGGTATAGAGTGTATGGAATAGAGTGTACGGTATAGAGTGTAGAGTGTAGGGTATAGAGTGTAGGGTATAGAGCGTAGGGTGTACGGTATAGAGTGTAGGGTATAGAGTGTAGTGTATAGAGTGTAGAGTGTAGGGTATAGAATGTATGGTATAGAGTGTAGGGTGTAGAGTGTAGGGTGTAGAGTGTAGGGTATAGAGTGTAGAGTGTAGGGTATAGAGTGTATGGTATAGAGTGTAGGGTGTAGAGTGTATGGTATAGCGTGTAGGTTATAGAGTGTATGGTATAGAGTGTAGAGTGTAGGGTATAGAGTGTAGAGTGTAGGGTATAAAGTGTATGGTATAGAGTGTAGAGTGTAGGGTATAAAGTGTAGGGTATTGAGTGTAGGGTATAAAGTGTAGGGTATAGAGTGCAGAGTGTAGAGTGTAGGGTATAGAGTGTAGAATGTAGCGTATAGAGTGTAGGGTATAGAGTGTAGGGTATAGAGTGTAAGGTATAGAGTGTAGAGTGTAGGGTATAGATTGTATGCTATATAGTATAGGGTATAGAGTGTTTGGTATAGAGTGTAGAGTGTAGGGTATAAATAGTAGAGTGTAGAGTGTAGGGTATAGAGTGTATGGTATAGAGTGTAGAGTGTAGGGCATAGAGTGTATGGTATAGAGTGTAGGGTGTAGAGTGTATAGTATAGAGAGTAGGGTATAGATTGTATGGTATAGAGTTTAGAGTGTAGGGTATATAGTGTAGGGTATAGAGTGTAGAGTGTAGGGTATTGAGTGTAGGGTATAGAGTGTAGGGTATAGAGTGCAGAGTGTAGAGTGTAGGGTATAGAGTGTAGAATGTAGCGTATAGAGTATAGAGTGTAAGGTATAGAGTGTAGAGTGTAGGGTATAGAGTGTAGGGTATTGAGTGTAGGGTATAAAGTGTAGGGTATAGAGTGCAGAGTGCAGAGTGTAGGGTATAGAGTGTAGAATGTAGCGTATAGAGTGTAGGGTATAGAGTGTAGGGTATAGAGTGTAAGGTATAGAGTGTAGAGTGTAGGGTATAGATTGTATGCTATATAGTATAGGGTATAGAGTGTTTGGTATAGAGTGTAGAGTGTAGGGTATAAATTGTAGAGTGTAGAGTGTAGGGTATAGAGTGTATGGTATAGAGTGTAGAGTGTAGGGCATAGAGTGTATGGTATAGAGTGTAGGGTGTAGAGTGTATAGTATAGAGAGTAGGGTATAGATTGTATGGTATAGAGTTTAGAGTGTAGGGTATATAGTGTAGGGTATAGAGTGTAGAGTGTAGGGTATTGAGTGTAGGGTATAGAGTGTAGGGTATAGAGTGCAGAGTGTAGAGTGTAGGGTATAGAGTGTAGAATGTAGCGCATAGAGTATAGAGTGTAAGGTATAGAGTGTAGAGTGTAGGGTATAGAGTGTATGCTATATAGTATAGGGTATAGAGTGTTTGGTATAGAGTGTAGAGTGTAGGGTATAAATTGTAGAGTGTAGAGTGTAGGGTATAGAGTGTAGGGTATAGAGTGTAGAGTGTAGGGCATAGAGTGTATGGTATAGAGTGTAGGGTGTAGAGTGTATAGTATAGAGTGTAGGGTATAGATTGTATGGTATAGATTTTAGAGTGTAGGGTATATAGTGTAGGGTATAGAGTGAAGAGTGTAGGGTATAGAGTGTAGGGTATAGAGTGTAGGGTATAGAGTGTAGGGTATAGAGTGTAGAGTGTAGGGTATAGAGTGTAGGGTATAGAGTGTACGGTATAGAGTGTATGATATAGAGTGTATGGTATATAGTGTAGGGTATAGAGTGTTTGGTATAGAGTGTAAGGTATAGAGTGTAGAAAGTAGGATATAGATTGTAGAGTGTAGAGTGTAGGGTATAGAGTGTAGAGTATAGAGTGTATGGAATAGAGTGTATGGTATAGAGTGTAGGATGTAGAGTGTAGGGTATAGAGTGTAGAGTGTGGGGTATAGAGTGTAGAGTGTAGGGTATAGAGTGTATGATATAGAGTGTAGGGTATAGAGTTTATGGTATAGATTGCACGGTATAGAGTGTAGGGTTTAGAGTGTAGGGTATAGAGTGTAGAGTGTAGGGTATAGAGTGTAGGGTATAGAGTGTATGGTATAGAGTGTATGGTATAGATTGTAGGGTATAGAGTGTAGTGTATAGAGTGTAGAGTGTAGGGATTAGAGTGTAGGGTATAGAGTGTAGTGTGTAGAGTGTAGGGTATAGAGTGTAGGGTATAGAGTGTAGAGTGTAGGGTATAGAGTGTAGAGTGTAGGGTACAGAGTGTAGAGTGTAGGGTATAGAGTGTAGGGTATAGAGTGTAGGGTATAGAGTGTAGGGTATAGAGTGTAGAGTGTAGGGTATAGAGTGTAGGGAATAGAGTGTAGGGTATAGAGTGTAGAGTGTAGGGATTAGAGTGTAGTGTATAGAGTGTAGGGTATAGAGTGTAGAGTGTAGGGTATAGAGTGTAGGGTATTGAGTGTAGGGTATAAAGTGTAGGGTATAGAGTGCAGAGTGTAGAGTGTAGGGTATAGAGTGTAGAATGTAGCGTATAGAGTGTAGGGTATAGAGTGTAGGGTATAGAGTGTAAGGTATAGAGTGTAGAGTGTAGGGTATAGATTGTATGCTATATAGTATAGGGTATAGAGTGTTTGGTATAGAGTGTAGAGTGTAGGGTATAAATTGTAGAGTGTAGAGTGTAGGGTATAGAGTGTATGGTATAGAGTGTAGAGTGTAGGGCATAGAGTGTATGGTATAGAGTGTAGGGTGTAGAGTGTATAGTATAGAGAGTAGGGTATAGATTGTATGGTATAGAGTTTAGAGTGTAGGGTATATAGTGTAGGGTATAGAGTGTAGAGTGTAGGGTATTGAGTGTAGGGTATAGAGTGTAGGGTATAGAGTGCAGAGTGTAGAGTGTAGGGTATAGAGTGTAGAATGTAGCGTATAGAGTATAGAGTGTAAGGTATAGAGTGTAGAGTGTAGGGTATAGAGTGTATGCTATATAGTATAGGGTATAGAGTGTTTGGTATAGAGTGTAGAGTGTAGGGTATAAATTGTAGAGTGTAGAGTGTAGGGTATAGAGTGTAGGGTATAGAGTGTAGAGTGTAGGGCATAGAGTGTATGGTATAGAGTGTAGGGTGTAGAGTGTATAGTATAGAGTGTAGGGTATAGATTGTATGGTATAGATTTTAGAGTGTAGGGTATATAGTGTAGGGTATAGAGTGTAGAGTGTAGGGTATAGAGTGTAGGGTATAGAGTGTAGGGTATAGAGTGTAGAGTGTAGGGTATAGAGTGTAGGGTATAGAGTGTACGGTATAGAGTGTATGATATAGAGTGTATGGTATATAGTGTAGGGTAAAGAGTGTTTGGTATAGAGTGTAAGGTATAGAGTGTAGAAAGTAGGATATAGATTGTAGAGTGTAGAGTGTAGGGTATAGAGTGTAGGGTATAGAGTGTATGGAATAGAGTGTATGGTATAGAGTGTAGGATGTAGAGTGTAGGGTATAGAGTGTAGAGTGTGGGGTATAGAGTGTAGAGTGTAGGGTATAGAGTGTATGATATAGAGTGTAGGGTATAGAGTGTATGGTATAGATTGCACGGTATAGAGTGTAGGGTTTAGAGTGTAGGGTATAGAGTGTAGAGTGTAGGGTATAGAGTGTAGGGTATAGAGTGTATGGTATAGAGTGTATGGTATAGATTGTAGGGTATAGAGTGTAGTGTATAGAGTGTAGAGTGTAGGGATTAGAGTGTAGGGTATAGAGTGTAGTGTGTAGAGTGTAGGGTATAGAGTGTTTGGTATAGAGTGTAGAGTGTAGGGTATAGATTGTAGAGTGTAGAGTGTAGGGTATAGAGTGTAGGGTATAGAGTGTATGGAATAGAGTGTATGGTATAGAGTGTAGGGTATAGAGTGTAGGGTATAGAGTGTAGGGTATAGAGTGTAGAGTGTAGGGATTAGAGTGTAGGGTATAGAGTGTAGGGTATAGAGTGTATGGAATAGAGTGTACGGTATAGAGTGTAGAGTGTAGGGTATAGAGTGTAGGGTATAGAGCGTAGGGTGTACGGTATAGAGTGTAGGGTATAGAGTGTAGTGTATAGAGTGTAGACTGTAGGGTATAGAATGTATGGTATAGAGTGTAGGGTGTAGAGTGTAGGGTGTAGAGTGTAGGGTATAGAGTGTAGAGTGTAGGGTATAGAGTGTATGGTATAGAGTGTAGGGTGTAGAGTGTATGGTATAGCGTGTAGGTTATAGAGTGTATGGTATAGAGTGTAGAGTGTAGGGTATAGAGTGTAGAGTGTAGGGTATAAAGTGTATGGTATAGAGTGTAGAGTGTAGGGTATAAAGTGTAGGGTATTGAGTGTAGGGTATAAAGTGTAGGGTATAGAGTGCAGAGTGTAGAGTGTAGGGTATAGAGTGTAGAATGTAGCGTATAGAGTGTAGGGTATAGAGTGTAGGGTATAGAGTGTAAGGTATAGAGTGTAGAGTGTAGGGTATAGATTGTATGCTATATAGTATAGGGTATAGAGTGTTTGGTATAGAGTGTAGAGTGTAGGGTATAAATAGTAGAGTGTAGAGTGTAGGGTATAGAGTGTATGGTATAGAGTGTAGAGTGTAGGGCATAGAGTGTATGGTATAGAGTGTAGGGTGTAGAGTGTATAGTATAGAGAGTAGGGTATAGATTGTATGGTATAGAGTTTAGAGTGTAGGGTATATAGTGTAGGGTATAGAGTGTAGAGTGTAGGGTATTGAGTGTAGGGTATAGAGTGTAGGGTATAGAGTGCAGAGTGTAGAGTGTAGGGTATAGAGTGTAGAATGTAGCGTATAGAGTATAGAGTGTAAGGTATAGAGTGTAGAGTGTAGGGTATAGAGTGTAGGGTATTGAGTGTAGGGTATAAAGTGTAGGGTATAGAGTGCAGAGTGCAGAGTGTAGGGTATAGAGTGTAGAATGTAGCGTATAGAGTGTAGGGTATAGAGTGTAGGGTATAGAGTGTAAGGTATAGAGTGTAGAGTGTAGGGTATAGATTGTATGCTATATAGTATAGGGTATAGAGTGTTTGGTATAGAGTGTAGAGTGTAGGGTATAAATTGTAGAGTGTAGAGTGTAGGGTATAGAGTGTATGGTATAGAGTGTAGAGTGTAGGGCATAGAGTGTATGGTATAGAGTGTAGGGTGTAGAGTGTATAGTATAGAGAGTAGGGTATAGATTGTATGGTATAGAGTTTAGAGTGTAGGGTATATAGTGTAGGGTATAGAGTGTAGAGTGTAGGGTATTGAGTGTAGGGTATAGAGTGTAGGGTATAGAGTGCAGAGTGTAGAGTGTAGGGTATAGAGTGTAGAATGTAGCGCATAGAGTATAGAGTGTAAGGTATAGAGTGTAGAGTGTAGGGTATAGAGTGTATGCTATATAGTATAGGGTATAGAGTGTTTGGTATAGAGTGTAGAGTGTAGGGTATAAATTGTAGAGTGTAGAGTGTAGGGTATAGAGTGTAGGGTATAGAGTGTAGAGTGTAGGGCATAGAGTGTATGGTATAGAGTGTAGGGTGTAGAGTGTATAGTATAGAGTGTAGGGTATAGATTGTATGGTATAGATTTTAGAGTGTAGGGTATATAGTGTAGGGTATAGAGTGAAGAGTGTAGGGTATAGAGTGTAGGGTATAGAGTGTAGGGTATAGAGTGTAGGGTATAGAGTGTAGAGTGTAGGGTATAGAGTGTAGGGTATAGAGTGTACGGTATAGAGTGTATGATATAGAGTGTATGGTATATAGTGTAGGGTATAGAGTGTTTGGTATAGAGTGTAAGGTATAGAGTGTAGAAAGTAGGATATAGATTGTAGAGTGTAGAGTGTAGGGTATAGAGTGTAGAGTATAGAGTGTATGGAATAGAGTGTATGGTATAGAGTGTAGGATGTAGAGTGTAGGGTATAGAGTGTAGAGTGTGGGGTATAGAGTGTAGAGTGTAGGGTATAGAGTGTATGATATAGAGTGTAGGGTATAGAGTTTATGGTATAGATTGCACGGTATAGAGTGTAGGGTTTAGAGTGTAGGGTATAGAGTGTAGAGTGTAGGGTATAGAGTGTAGGGTATAGAGTGTATGGTATAGAGTGTATGGTATAGATTGTAGGGTATAGAGTGTAGTGTATAGAGTGTAGAGTGTAGGGATTAGAGTGTAGGGTATAGAGTGTAGTGTGTAGAGTGTAGGGTATAGAGTGTAGGGTATAGAGTGTAGAGTGTAGGGTATAGAGTGTAGAGTGTAGGGTACAGAGTGTAGAGTGTAGGGTATAGAGTGTAGGGTATAGAGTGTAGGGTATAGAGTGTAGGGTATAGAGTGTAGAGTGTAGGGTATAGAGTGTAGGGAATAGAGTGTAGGGTATAGAGTGTAGAGTGTAGGGATTAGAGTGTAGTGTATAGAGTGTAGGGTATAGAGTGTAGAGTGTAGGGTATAGAGTGTAGGGTATTGAGTGTAGGGTATAAAGTGTAGGGTATAGAGTGCAGAGTGTAGAGTGTAGGGTATAGAGTGTAGAATGTAGCGTATAGAGTGTAGGGTATAGAGTGTAGGGTATAGAGTGTAAGGTATAGAGTGTAGAGTGTAGGGTATAGAATGTATGCTATATAGTATAGGGTATATAGTGTTTGGTATAGAGTGTAGAGTGTAGGGTATAAATTGTAGAGTGTAGAGTGTAGGGTATAGAGTGTATGGTATAGAGTGTAGAGTGTAGGGCATAGAGTGTATGGTATAGAGTGTAGGGTGTAGAGTGTATAGTATAGAGAGTAGGGTATAGATTGTATGGTATAGAGTTTAGAGTGTAGGGTATATAGTGTAGGGTATAGAGTGTAGAGTGTAGGGTATTGAGTGTAGGGTATAGAGTGTAGGGTATAGAGTGCAGAGTGTAGAGTGTAGGGTATAGAGTGTAGAATGTAGCGCATAGAGTATAGAGTGTAAGGTATAGAGTGTAGAGTGTAGGGTATAGAGTGTATGCTATATAGTATAGGGTATAGAGTGTTTGGTATAGAGTGTAGAGTGTAGGGTATAAATTGTAGAGTGTAGAGTGTAGGGTATAGAGTGTAGGGTATAGAGTGTAGAGTGTAGGGCATAGAGTGTATGGTATAGAGTGTAGGGTGTAGAGTGTATAGTATAGAGTGTAGGGTATAGATTGTATGGTATAGATTTTAGAGTGTAGGGTATATAGTGAAGGGTATAGAGTGTAGAGTGTAGGGTATAGAGTGTAGGGTATAGAGTGTAGGGTATAGAGTGTAGGGTATAGAGTGTAGAGTGTAGGGTATAGAGTGTAGGGTATAGAGTGTACGGTATAGAGTGTATGATATAGAGTGTATGGTATATAGTGTAGGGTATAGAGTGTTTGGTATAGAGTGTAAGGTATAGAGTGTAGAAAGTAGGATATAGATTGTAGAGTGTAGAGTGTAGGGTATAGAGTGTAGGGTATAGAGTGTATGGAATAGAGTGTATGGTATAGAGTGTAGGATGTAGAGTGTAGGGTATAGAGTGTAGAGTGTGGGGTATAGAGTGTAGAGTGTAGGGTATAGAGTGTATGATATAGAGTGTAGGGTATAGAGTTTATGGTATAGATTGCACGGTATAGAGTGTAGGGTTTAGAGTGTAGGGTATAGAGTGTAGAGTGTAGGGTATAGAGTGTAGGGTATAGAGTGTATGGTATAGAGTGTATGGTATAGATTGTAGGGTATAGAGTGTAGTGTATAGAGTGTAGAGTGTAGGGATTAGAGTGTAGGGTATAGAGTGTAGTGTGTAGAGTGTAGGGTATAGAGTGTAGGGTATAGAGTGTAGAGTGTAGGGTATAGAGTGTAGTGTGTAGGGTACAGAGTGTAGAGTGTAGGGTATAGAGTGTAGGGTATAGAGTGTAGGGTATAGAGTGTAGGGTATAGAGTGTAGAGTGTAGGGTATAGAGTGTAGGGAATAGAGTGTAGGGTATAGAGTGTAGAATGTAGGGATTAGAGTGTAGTGTATAGAGTGTAGGGTATAGAGTGTAGAGTGTAGGGTATAGAGCGTAGGGTATAGAGTATAGAGTGTAGGGTATAGAGTGTATGGAATAGAGTGTAGAGTGTAGATTGTAGGGTATATAGTGTATGGTACAGAGTGTAGGGTATGGAGTGTAGGGTATAGAGTGTAGGGTATAGAGAGTATGGAATAGAGTGTACGGTATAGAGTGTAGAGTGTAGGGTATAGAGTGTAGGGTATAGAGCGTAGGGTGTAGGGTATAGAGTGTAGGGTATAGAGTGTAGGGTATAGAGTGTAGAGTGTAGGGTATAGAATGTATGGTATAGAGTGTAGGGTGTAGAGTGTAGGGTATAAAGTGTAGGGTATAGAGTGTAGGGTATAGAGTGTATGGTATAGAGTGCAGAGTGTAGGGTATAGAGTGTAGGGTATAGAGTGCAGAGTGTAGGGTATAGAGTGTAGAATGTAGGGTATAGAGTGTAAGGTATAGAGTGTAAGGTATAGAGTGTAGAGTGTAGGGTATAGAGTGTAGGGTATAGAGTGTATGGAATAGAGTGTATGGAATAGAGTGTATGGTATAGAGTGTAGGGTATAGAGTGTAGGGTATAGAGTGCAGAGTGTAGGGATTAGATTGTAGGGTATAGAGTGTAGGGTATAGATTGTATGGAATAGAGTGTACGGTATAGAGTGTAGAGTGTAGGGTATAGAGTGTAGTGTATAGAGCGTAGGGTTTAAGGTATAGAGTGTAGGGTATAGAGTGTAGGGTATAGAGTGTAGAGTGTAGGGTATAGAATGTATGGTATAGAGTGTAGGGTGTAGAGTGTAGGGTGTAGAGTGTAGGGTATAGAGTGTAGAGTGTAGGGTATAGAGTGTATGGTATAGAGTGTAGGGTGTAGAGTGTATGGTATAGAGTGTAGGTTATAGAGTGTATGGTATAGAGTGTAGAGTGTAGGGTATAGAGTGTAGAGTGTAGGGTATAGAGTGTAGAGTGTAGGGTATAGAGTGTATGGTATAGAGTGTAGAGGGTTGGGTATAGAGTGTAGGGTATAGACTGTAGGGTATAGAGTGCAGAGTGTAGAGTGTAGGGTATAGAGTGTAGAATGTAGCGTATAGAGTGTAGGGTATAGAGTGTAGGGTATAGAGTGTAGGGTATAGAGTGTATGCTATATAGTTAAGGGTATAGAGTGTTTGGTATAGAGTGTAGAGTGTAGGGTATAGATTGTAGAGTGTAGAGTGTAGGGTATAGAGTGTAGGGTATAGAGTGTAGAGTGTAGGGCATAGAGTGTATGGTATAGAGTGTAGGGTGTAGAGTGTATAGTATAGAGTGCAGGGTATAGATTGTATGGTATAGAGTTTAGAGTGTAGGGTATATAGTGTAGGGTATAGAGTGTAGGGTATAGAGTGTAGGGTATAGAGTGTAGGGTATAGAGTGTAGAGTGTAGGGTATAGAGTGTAGGGTATAGAGTGTACGGTATAGAGTGTATGATATAGAGTGTATGGTATATAGTGTAGGGTATAGAGTGTTTGGTATAGAGTGTAAGGTATAGAGTGTAGAGAGTAGGATATAGATTGTAGAGTGTAGGGTATAGAGTGTAGGGTATAGAGTGTAGAGTGTGGGGTATAGAGTGTAGAGTGTAGGGTATAGAGTGTATGATATAGAGTGTATTGTATAGAGTGTATGGTATAGATTGCAGGGTATAGAGTGTAGGGTTTAGAGTGTAGGGTATAGAGTGTAGAGTGTAGGGTATAGAGTGTAGGGTATAGAGTGTATGGTATAGAGTGTATGGTATAGATTGTAGGGTATAGAGTGTAGGGTATAGAGTGTAGAGTGTAGGGATTAGAGTGTAGGGTATAGAGTGAAGGGTGTAGAGTGTAGGGTATAGAGTGTAGGGTATAGAGTGTAGAGTGTAGGGTATAGAGTGTAGAGTGTAGGGTATAGAGTGTAGAGTGTAGGGTATGGAGTGTAGGGTATAGAGTGTAGAGTGTAGGGATTAGAGTGTAGGGTGTAGAGTGTAGGGTATAGAGTGAAGGGTATACAGTGTAGGGTGTAGGGTATAGAGTGTAGGGTATAGAGTGTAGAGTGTAGAGTATAGAGTGTAGAGTGTAGGGTATGGAATGTAGGGTATAGAGTGTAGGGTATAGAGTGTATAGTATAGAGTGTTGGGTATAGAGTGTAGAGTGTAGGGTATAGAGTGTAGGGTATAGTGTGTAGGGTATAGAGTGTAGGGTATACAGTGTAGGGTGTAGAGTGTATGGTATAGAGTGTATGGTATAGAGTGTAGGGTATAGAGTGTAGGGTGTAGATTGTAGGGTATAGAGTGTAGGGTACAGAGTGTAGAGTGAAGGGTATAGAGTGTAGAGTGTAGGGTATAGAGTGTAGTGTATAGAATGTAGGGTATAGAGTGTAGGGTATAGAGTGTAGAGTGTAGGGTAGAGTGTAGGGTATAGAGTGTAGGGTATAGAGTGTAGGGTGTAGAGTGTAGAGTGTAGGGTATAGAGTGTAGAGTGTAGGGTATAGAGTATAGGGTATAGATTGTAGAGTGTAGGGTATAGAGTGTAGGGTATAGAGTATAGAGTGTAGGTATAGAGTGTAGGGTGTAGAGTGTAGAGTGTAGGGTATAGAGTGTAGAGTGTAGGGTATAGAGTGTAGGGTATAGAGTGTATGGAATAGAGTGTAGAGTGTAGGGTATAGAGTATAGGGTATAAAATGTAGAGTGTAGGGTATAGATTGTAGTGTATAGAGTGTAGGGTATAGAGTGTAGGGTATAGAGTGTAGGGTATAGAGTGTAGAGAGTAGGGTATATAGTGTAGGGTATAGAGTGTAGGCTATAGAGTGTAGAGTGTAGGATATAGACTGTAGGGTATAGAGTGTAGGGTATAGAGTGTAGGGTGTAGGGATTAGAGTGTAGTGTATAGAGTGTAGGGTATAGAGTGTAGAGTGTAGAGTATAGAGTGTAGGGTATAGAGTATAGAGTGTAGGATATAGAGTGTATGAAATAGAGTGTAGAGTGTAGATTGTAGGGTATATAGTGTATGGTATAGAGTGTAGGGTATGGAGTGTAGGGTATACAGTGTAGGGTATAGAGTGTATGGAATAGAGTGTACGGTATAGAGTGTTGAGTGTAGGGTATAGAGTGTAGGGTATAGAGCGTAGGGTGTAGGGTGTAGAGTGTAGGGTATAGAGTGTAGGGTATGGAGTGTAGAGTGTAGGGTATAGAGTGTATGGTATAGAGTGTAGGGTGTAGAGTGTATGGTATAGAGTGTAGGTTATAGAGTGTATGGTATAGAGTGTAGAGTGTAGGGTATAGAGTGTAGGGTATAGAGTGTAGAGTGTAGGGTATAGAGTGTATGGTATAGAGTGTAGAGTGTAGGGTATAGAGTGTAGGGTATTGAGTGTAGGGTATAGAGTATAGGGTGTAGAGTGCAGAGTGTAGAGTGTAGGGTATAGAGTGTAGGGTATAGAGTGTAAGGTATAGAGTGTAGAGTGTAGGGTATAGAGTGTATGGTATATAGTGTAGGGTATAGAGTGTTTGGTATAGAGTGTAGGGTATAGAGTGTAGAGTGTAGAGTGTAGGGTATAGAGTGTAGGGTATAGAGTGTATGGAATAGAGTGTAGGGTATAGAGTGTAGAGTGTAGGGATTAGAGTGTAGGGTATAGAGTGTAGGGTATAGAGTGTATAGAATAGAGTGTACGGTATAGAGTGTAGAGTGTAGGGTATAGAGTGTAGGGTATAGAGCGTAGGGTGTAGGGTATAGAGTGTAGGGTGTAGAGTGTAGGGTATAGAGTGTAGAGTGTAGGGTATAGATTGTATGGTATAGAGTGTAGGGTGTAGAGTGTAGGGTATAGAGTGTAGAGTGTAGGGTATAGAGTGTAAGGTATAGAATGTAGGGTGTAGAGTGTATGGTATAGAGTGTAGGTTATAGAGTGTATGGTATAGAATGTAGAGTGTAGGGTATAGAGTGTAGAGTGTAGGGTATAGAGAATATGGTATAGAGTGTAGAGTGTAGGGTATAGAGTGTAGGGTATTGAGTCTAGGGTATAGAGTGTAGGGTATAGAGTGTAGAGTGTAGGGTATAGAGTGTAGAGTGTAGGGTATGGAGTGTAGGGTATAGAGTGTAGGGTATAGAGTGTAGAGTATAGAGTGTTGGGTATAGAGTGTAGAGTGTAGGGTATAGAGTGTAGGGTATATAGTGTAGGGTATAGAATGTAGGGTATACAGTGTAGAGTGTAGGGTATAGAGTGTAGGGTATAGAGTGTAGAGTATAGAGTGTTGGGTATAGAGTGTAGAGTGTAGGGTATAGAGTGTAGGGTATAGAGTGTATGGTATAGAGTGTAGGGTATAGAGTGTAGGGTGTAGATTGTAGGGTATAGAGTGTAGGGTATAGAGTGTAGAGTGAAGGGTATAGAGTGTAGAGTGTAGGGTATAGAGTGTAGTGTATAGAGTGTAGGGTATAGAGTGTAGGGTATAGAGTGTAGGGTATAGAGTGTAGAGTGTAGGGTAGAGTGTAGGGTATAGAGTGTAGGGTATAGAGTGTAGGGTATAGAGTGTAGAGTGTAGGGTATAGAGTGTAGAGTGTAGGGTATAGAGTATAGGGTATAGAGTCTAGAGTGTAGGGTATAGAGTGTAGGGTATAGAGTATAGAGTGTAGGGTGTAGAGTGTAGGGTATAGAGTGTAGGGTATAGAGTGTATGGAATAGATTGTAGAGTGTAGGGTATAGAGTATAGGGTATAAAATGTAGAGTGTAGGGTATAGAGTGTAGGGTATAGAGTGTAGGGTATAGAGTGTAGGGTATAGAGTGTAGGGTATAGAGTGTAGAGAGTAGGGTATAGAGTGTAGGGTATAGTAACATAGTAACATAGTTAGTAAGGCCGAAAAAAGACATTTGTCCATCCAGTTCAGCCTATATTCCATCATAATAAATACCCAGATCTACGTCCTTCTACAGAACCTAATTGTATGATATATGGTATAGAGTGTAGGGTATAGAGTGTAGAGTGTAGGGTATAGAGTGTAGGGTATAGAGTGTAGGGTATAGAGTGTAGAGTGTAGGGATTAGAGTGTAGTGTATAGAGTGTAGGGTATAGAGTGTAGAGTGTAGAGTATAGAGTGTAGGGTATAGAGTATAGAGTGTAGGGTATAGAGTGTATGGAATAGAGTGTAGAGTGTAGATTGTAGGGTATATAGTGTATGGTATAGAGTGTAGGGTATGGAGTGTAGGGTATACAGTGTAGGGTATAGAGTGTATGGAATAGAGTGTACGGTATAGAGTGTTGAGTGTAGGGTATAGAGTGTAGGGTATAGAGCGTAGGGTGTAGGGTGTAGAGTGTAGGGTATAGAGTGTAGGGTATGGAGTGTAGAGTGTAGGGTATAGAGTGTATGGTATAGAGTGTAGGGTGTAGAGTGTATGGTATAGAGTGTAGGTTATAGAGTGTATGGTATAGAGTGTAGAGTGTAGGGTATAGAGTGTAGGGTATAGAGTGTAGAGTGTAGGGTATAGAGTGTATGGTACAAAGTGTAGAGTGTAGGGTATAGAGTGTAGGGTATTGAGTGTAGGGTATAGAGTATAGGGTATAGAGTGTAGAGTGTAGGGTATAGAGTGTAGGGTATAGAGTGTACGGTATAGAGTGTATGATATAGAGTGTATGGTATATAGTGTAGGGTATAGAGTGTTTGGTATAGAGTGTAAGGTATAGAGTGTAGAGAGTAGGATATAGATTGTAGAGTGTAGGGTATAGAGTGTAGGGTATAGAGTGTATGGAATAGAGTGTATGGTATAGAGTGTAGGGTGTAGAGTGTAGGGTATAGAGTGTAGAGTGTGGGGTATAGAGTGTAGAGTGTAGGGTATAGAGTGTATGATATTGAGTGTAGGGTATAGAGTGTATGGTATAGATTGCAGGGTATAGAGTGTAGGGTTTAGAGTGTAGGGTATAGAGTGTAGAGTGTAGGGTATAGAGTGTAGGGTATAGAGTGTATGGTATAGAGTGTATGGTATAGATTGTAGGGTATAGAGTGTAGGGTATAGAGTGTAGAGTGTAGGGATTAGAGTGTAGGGTATAGAGTGAAGGGTGTAGAGTGTAGGGTATAGAGTGTAGGGTATAGGGTGTAGAGTGTAGGGTATAGAGTGTAGAGTGTAGGGTATAGAGTGTAGAGTGTAGGGTATGGAGGGTAGGGTATAGAGTGTAGAGTGTCGGGATTAGAGTGTAGGGTGTAGAGTGTAGGGTATAGAGTGTAGGGTATACAGTGTAGGGTGTAGGGTATAGAGTGTAGGGTATAGAGTGTAGGGTATAGAGTGTAGGGTATAGAGTGTAGAGTGTAGGGTATGGAATGTAGGGTATAGAGTGTAGGGTATAGAGTGTAGAGTATAGAGTGTTGGGTATAGAGTGTAGAGTGTAGGGTATAGAGTGTAGGGTATATAGTGTAGGGTATAGAGTGTAGGGTATACAGTGTAGAGTGGAGGGATTAGATTGTAGTGTATACAGTGTAGGGTGTAGAGTGTAGGGTATAGAGTGTAGGGTATAGAGTGTATGGTATAGAGTGTAGGGTATAGAGTGTAGGGTGTAGATTGTAGGGTATAGAGTGTAGGGTATAGAGTGTAGAGTGAAGGGTATAGAGTGTAGAGTGTAGGGTATAGAGTGTAGTGTATAGAGTGTAGGGTATAGAGTGTAGGGTATAGAGTGTAGAGTGAAGGGTAGAGTGTAGGGTATAGAGTGTAGAGTGTAGGGTGTAGAGTGTAGAGTGTAGGGTATAGAGTGTAGAGTTTAGGGTATAGAGTATAGGGTATAGATTGTAGAGTGTAGGGTATAGAGTGTAGGGTATAGAGTATAGAGTGTAGGGTATAGAGTGTAGGGTGTAGAGTGTAGACTGTAGGGTATAGAGTGTAGAGTGTAGGGTATAGAGTGTAGGGTATAGAGTGTATGGAATAGAGTGCAGAGTGTAGGGTATAGAGTATAGGGTATAAAATGTAGAGTGTAGGGTATAGAGTGTATGGTATAGAGTGTAGGGTATAGAGTGTAGGGTATAGAGTGTAGGGTATAGAGTGTAGAGAGTAGGGTATATAGTGTAGGGTATAGAGTGTAGGGTATAGAGTGTAGAGTGTAGGGTATAGAGTGTAGGGTATAGAGTGTAGGGTATAGAGTGTAGGGTGTAGGGATTAGAGTGTAGTGTATAGAGTGTAGGGTATAAAGTGTAGAGTGTAGAGTATAGAGTGTCGGGTATAGAGTATAGAGTGTAGGGTATAGAGTGTATGGAATAGAGTGTAGAGTGTAGATTGTAGGGTATATAGTGTATGGTATAGAGTGTAGGGTATGGAGTGTAGGGTATACAGTGTAGGGTATAGAGTGTATGGAACAGAGTGTACGGTATAGAGTGTTGAGTGTAGGGTATAGAGTGTAGGGTATAGAGCGTAGGGTGTAGGGTGTAGAGTGTAGGGTATAGAGTGTAGGGTATGGAGTGTAGAGTGTAGGGTATAGAGTGTATGGTATAGAGTGTAGGGTGTAGAGTGTATGGTATAGAGTGTAGGTTATAGAGTGTATGGTATAGAGTGTAGAGTGTAGGGTATAGAGTGTAGGGTATAGAGTGTAGAGTGTAGGGTATAGAGTGTATGGTATAGAGTGTAGAGTGTAGGGTATAGAGTGTAGGGTATAGAGTATAGGGTGTAGAGTGCAGAGTGTAGAGTGTAGGGTATAGAGTGTAGGGTATAGAGTGTAAGGTATAGAGTGTAGAGTGTAGGGTATAGAGTGTATGGTATATAGTGTAGGGTATAGAGTGTTTGGTATAGAGTGTAGGGTATAGAGTGTAGAGTGTAGAGTGTAGGGTATAGAGTGTAGGGTATAGAGTGTATGGAATAGAGTGTATGGTATAGAGTGTAGGGTATAGAGTGTAGGGTATAGAGTGTAGGGTATAGAGTGTAGAGTGTAGGGATTAGAGTGTAGGGTATAGAGTGTAGGGTATAGAGTGTATAGAATAGAGTGTACGGTATAGAGTGTAGAGTGTAGGGTATAGAGTGTAGGGTATAGAGCGTAGGGTGTAGGGTATAGAGTGTAGGGTGTAGAGTGTAAGGTATAGAGTGTAGAGTGTAGGGTATAGAATGTATGGTATAGAGTGTAGGGTGTAGAGTGTAGTGTATAGAGTGTAGGGTATATAGTGTAGGGTATAGAGTGTAGGGTATATAGTGTAGAGTGTAGGGATTAGAGTGTAGGGTATACAGTGTAGGGTGTAGAGTGTAGGGTATAGAGTGTAGGGTATAGAGTGTATGGTATAGAGTGTAGGGTATAGAGTGTAGGGTGTAGAGTGTAGGGTATAGAGTGTAGGGTATAGAGTGTAGAGAGTAGGGTATATAGTGTAGGGTATAGAGTGTAGGGTATAGAGTGTAGAGTGTAGGGTATAGAGTGTAGGGTATAGAGTGTAGGGTATAGAGTGTAGGGTGTAGGGATTAGAGTGTAGTGTATAGAGTGTAGGGTATAAAGTGTAGAGTGTAGAGTATAGAGTGTAGGGTATAGAGTATAGAGTGTAGGGTATAGAGTGTATGGAATAGAGTGTAGAGTGTAGATTGTAGGGTATATAGTGTATGGTATAGAGTGTAGGGTATGGAGTGTAGGGTATACAGTGTAGGGTATAGAGTGTATGGAATAGAGTGTACGGTATAGAGTGTTGAGTGTAGGGTATAGAGTGTAGGGTATAGAGCGTAGGGTGTAGGGTGTAGAGTGTAGGGTATAGAGTGTAGGGTATGGAGTGTAGAGTGTAGGGTATAGAGTGTATGGTATAGAGTGTAGGGTGTAGAGTGTATGGTATAGAGTGTAGCTTATAGAGTGTATGGTATAGAGTGTACAGTGTAGGGTATAGAGTGTAGGGTATAGAGTGTAGAGTGTAGGGTATAGAGTGTATGGTATAGAGTGTAGAGTGTAGGGTATAGAGTGTAGGGTATAGAGTATAGGGTATAGAGTGTATGCTATATAGTTAAGGGTATAGAGTGTTTGGTATAGAGTGTAGAGTGTAGGGTATAGATTGTAGAGTGTAGAGTGTAGGGTATAGAGTGTAGGGTATAGAGTGTAGAGTGTAGGGCATAGAGTGTATGGTATAGAGTGTAGGGTGTAGAGTGTATAGTATAGAGTGCAGGGTATAGATTGTATGGTATAGAGTTTAGAGTGTAGGGTATATAGTGTAGGGTATAGAGTGTAGGGTATAGAGTGTAGGGTATAGAGTGTAGGGTATAGAGTGTAGAGTGTAGGGTATAGAGTGTAGGGTATAGAGTGTACGGTATAGAGTGTATGATATAGAGTGTATGGTATATAGTGTAGGGTATAGAGTGTTTGGTATAGAGTGTAAGGTATAGAGTGTAGAGAGTAGGATATAGATTGTAGAGTGTAGGGTATAGAGTGTAGGGTATAGAGTGTAGAGTGTGGGGTATAGAGTGTAGAGTGTAGGGTATAGAGTGTATGATATAGAGTGTATTGTATAGAGTGTATGGTATAGATTGCAGGGTATAGAGTGTAGGGTTTAGAGTGTAGGGTATAGAGTGTAGAGTGTAGGGTATAGAGTGTAGGGTATAGAGTGTATGGTATAGAGTGTATGGTATAGATTGTAGGGTATAGAGTGTAGGGTATAGAGTGTAGAGTGTAGGGATTAGAGTGTAGGGTATAGAGTGAAGGGTGTAGAGTGTAGGGTATAGAGTGTAGGGTATAGAGTGTAGAGTGTAGGGTATAGAGTGTAGAGTGTAGGGTATAGAGTGTAGAGTGTAGGGTATGGAGTGTAGGGTATAGAGTGTAGAGTGTAGGGATTAGAGTGTAGGGTGTAGAGTGTAGGGTATAGAGTGAAGGGTATACAGTGTAGGGTGTAGGGTATAGAGTGTAGGGTATAGAGTGTAGAGTGTAGAGTATAGAGTGTAGAGTGTAGGGTATGGAATGTAGGGTATAGAGTGTAGGGTATAGAGTGTATAGTATAGAGTGTTGGGTATAGAGTGTAGAGTGTAGGGTATAGAGTGTAGGGTATAGTGTGTAGGGTATAGAGTGTAGGGTATACAGTGTAGGGTGTAGAGTGTATGGTATAGAGTGTATGGTATAGAGTGTAGGGTATAGAGTGTAGGGTGTAGATTGTAGGGTATAGAGTGTAGGGTACAGAGTGTAGAGTGAAGGGTATAGAGTGTAGAGTGTAGGGTATAGAGTGTAGTGTATAGAATGTAGGGTATAGAGTGTAGGGTATAGAGTGTAGAGTGTAGGGTAGAGTGTAGGGTATAGAGTGTAGGGTATAGAGTGTAGGGTGTAGAGTGTAGAGTGTAGGGTATAGAGTGTAGAGTGTAGGGTATAGAGTATAGGGTATAGATTGTAGAGTGTAGGGTATAGAGTGTAGGGTATAGAGTATAGAGTGTAGGTATAGAGTGTAGGGTGTAGAGTGTAGAGTGTAGGGTATAGAGTGTAGAGTGTAGGGTATAGAGTGTAGGGTATAGAGTGTATGGAATAGAGTGTAGAGTGTAGGGTATAGAGTATAGGGTATAAAATGTAGAGTGTAGGGTATAGATTGTAGTGTATAGAGTGTAGGGTATAGAGTGTAGGGTATAGAGTGTAGGGTATAGAGTGTAGAGAGTAGGGTATATAGTGTAGGGTATAGAGTGTAGGCTATAGAGTGTAGAGTGTAGGATATAGACTGTAGGGTATAGAGTGTAGGGTATAGAGTGTAGGGTGTAGGGATTAGAGTGTAGTGTATAGAGTGTAGGGTATAGAGTGTAGAGTGTAGAGTATAGAGTGTAGGGTATAGAGTATAGAGTGTAGGGTATAGAGTGTATGAAATAGAGTGTAGAGTGTAGATTGTAGGGTATATAGTGTATGGTATAGAGTGTAGGGTATGGAGTGTAGGGTATACAGTGTAGGGTATAGAGTGTATGGAATAGAGTGTACGGTATAGAGTGTTGAGTGTAGGGTATAGAGTGTAGGGTATAGAGCGTAGGGTGTAGGGTGTAGAGTGTAGGGTATAGAGTGTAGGGTATGGAGTGTAGAGTGTAGGGTATAGAGTGTATGGTATAGAGTGTAGGGTGTAGAGTGTATGGTATAGAGTGTAGGTTATAGAGTGATTCAAAGATTCAAGATTCAAAGAAGCTTTATTGGCAGGACCAAATACACATCAGTTTTGCCAAAGCAAGTGTATAGAGGCAATAGGGATAGGGACTGAGGGGATGTTGGGTAGGAGCTGTGGGGGGAGGTGGATGGGGCAGATCCAGGTTGGGGGCTATAGTCCATGGCATAGGGGAGGTGGATGGGGCAGATCCAGGTTGGGGGCTATAGTCCATGGCATAGGGGAGGTGGATGGGGCAGGTTCAGGTTGGGGGCTATAGTCCATGGCATAGGGGAGGTGGATGGGGCAGGTCCATTGTGGGGGCTATAGTCCATGGCATAGGGGAGGTGGATGGGGCAGATCCAGGTTGGGGGCTATAGTCCATGGCATCATAGTTCTCTTTCTCGCAGTCTATGGCATTCGCTCACATACCGCGCTGCTATCTCCACCGCTCTCTCTTCTTCTCCCAGCAAGATATATGTTTTCTCTTCCTCCTTCATGGTGATGAAGTCTGGGAAGAGATGTGAGAGTCTCCTGAAGTGAGTGTCCCTCACTGCTGAGTATTTGGAGCAGTGTAGCAGGAAGTGGGTTTCGTCCTCTATGGCCTCCTGGTCACAGTGTTGGCACAGTCTTTCCTCCCTGGGCTTGTAGCTCTGCCTGTGTCGGCCACATTCGATGGCCAGACTGTGGGCGCTGAGTCTATATCGGCTCAGGATCTGGCGGTCTCTGGGGTCCGGGAGTTTCTCCAGATATGGGGCCAGTCTGTAGTCTCTCTGTAGGCTCCGGTACATGGTCAGTTTCTGTGAGCTGATGATATCATTCTTCCAGTCACTGACATACCTCTCCTGGCCTTCATCTGCCATCTTCCTAATTCCGGCTTTTGTCAGGTTGTTGTGATTGGTGTTCTGCTCCGGTTGGGTTTGGCTGGGCTGTTCCGGGGGTTCTGGTTTTTCTGTTTCACCTTCATGTATCAGGGCTTTATGGTGATGGGAGCTTGGATTGCTCCTATGCAGGTGAGCCCGGAATGACAGCGCCCTCTTTAGAACTGTCAGGTGTAGAGGGAATCTGCCCAGCTCGGCCCGACAAGCACTGTTGGAGGTGCTCCGATGGACCTGGAGAAGGTGCTTGCAGAATTCCAGGTGGAATATTTCTGTTGGACTGGAGTCCCACTTTGACCAGTCTGGGTAGGTGTGAGGACCCCAGACTTCGCTGCCATACAGGAGGATTGGGGCGATGATGGAGTCGAAGATTTTTAGCCAGACCCTCACTGGTGGCTTCAGATGGTAGAGTGTCCTTCGGATGGCATAGAAGGTTTTGCAGGCCTTGTCTTTCAGGGTCTCTATGGCTTGTTTGAAGTTCCCTGACCGGTGAATCTCTAGGCCCAGGTAGGTATATTTGTCCGTTCCTGTGAGGTCGCAGTTGTTGAGGATAAATGATGGGTGTTGGTCTGATCTTCTCTTTCTCCTCTGGAACACCATGGTGTTGGTTTTCTTTAGGTTGACTGGTAGGGCCCAGGTGGAGCTGAATTTCTCTAGGATTTTCAGGTTGTCCTGGAGGCCTTTCTCGGTTGGTGACAGCAGCAGCAGGTCATCTGCATACAGCAGGAATTTCACCTGAGCGTCGTGGAGGGTGAGTCCTGGTGCTGAGGAGGATTCCAGGGCGGTAGCCAGCTCGTTGATGTAGATGTTGAAGAGCGTTGGGCTTAGGCTGCAGCCTTGTCTTACTCCGCGGCTCTGCTGGAAAAAAGCCGTTCTTTTGCCGCTCACACTCACGCTGCAGCGGTTCTCGGTGTAGGAGCTTTTGATGACATCGTAGGTCTTTCCTCCTATTCCACTCTCCAGCAGTTTCAGGAATAAGCCCGGGTGCCACGGTATAGAGTGTAGAGTGTAGGGTATAGAGTGTAGGGTATAGAGTGTAGAGTGTAGGGTATAGAGTGTATGGTATAGAGTGTAGAGTGTAGGGTATAGAGTGTAGGGTATTGAGTGTAGGGTATAGAGTATAGGGTGTAGAGTGCAGAGTGTAGAGTGTAGGGTATAGAGTGTAGGGTATAGAGTGTAAGGTATAGAGTGTAGAGTGTAGGGTATAGAGTGTATGGTATATAGTGTAGGGTATAGAGTGTTTGGTATAGAGTGTAGGGTATAGAGTGTAGAGTGTAGAGTGTAGGGTATAGAGTGTAGGGTATAGAGTGTATGGAATAGAGTGTAGGGTATAGAGTGTAGAGTGTAGGGATTAGAGTGTAGGGTATAGAGTGTAGGGTATAGAGTGTATAGAATAGAGTGTACGGTATAGAGTGTAGAGTGTAGGGTATAGAGTGTAGGGTATAGAGCGTAGGGTGTAGGGTATAGAGTGTAGGGTGTAGAGTGTAGGGTATAGAGTGTAGAGTGTAGGGTATAGATTGTATGGTATAGAGTGTAGGGTGTAGAGTGTAGGGTATAGAGTGTAGAGTGTAGGGTATAGAGTGTAAGGTATAGAATGTAGGGTGTAGAGTGTATGGTATAGAGTGTAGGTTATAGAGTGTATGGTATAGAATGTAGAGTGTAGGGTATAGAGTGTAGAGTGTAGGGTATAGAGAATATGGTATAGAGTGTAGAGTGTAGGGTATAGAGTGTAGGGTATTGAGTCTAGGGTATAGAGTGTAGGGTATAGAGTGTAGAGTGTAGGGTATAGAGTGTAGAGTGTAGGGTATGGAGTGTAGGGTATAGAGTGTAGGGTATAGAGTGTAGAGTATAGAGTGTTGGGTATAGAGTGTAGAGTGTAGGGTATAGAGTGTAGGGTATATAGTGTAGGGTATAGAATGTAGGGTATACAGTGTAGAGTGTAGGGTATAGAGTGTAGGGTATAGAGTGTAGAGTATAGAGTGTTGGGTATAGAGTGTAGAGTGTAGGGTATAGAGTGTAGGGTATAGAGTGTATGGTATAGAGTGTAGGGTATAGAGTGTAGGGTGTAGATTGTAGGGTATAGAGTGTAGGGTATAGAGTGTAGAGTGAAGGGTATAGAGTGTAGAGTGTAGGGTATAGAGTGTAGTGTATAGAGTGTAGGGTATAGAGTGTAGGGTATAGAGTGTAGGGTATAGAGTGTAGAGTGTAGGGTAGAGTGTAGGGTATAGAGTGTAGGGTATAGAGTGTAGGGTATAGAGTGTAGAGTGTAGGGTATAGAGTGTAGAGTGTAGGGTATAGAGTATAGGGTATAGAGTCTAGAGTGTAGGGTATAGAGTGTAGGGTATAGAGTATAGAGTGTAGGGTGTAGAGTGTAGGGTATAGAGTGTAGGGTATAGAGTGTATGGAATAGATTGTAGAGTGTAGGGTATAGAGTATAGGGTATAAAATGTAGAGTGTAGGGTATAGAGTGTAGGGTATAGAGTGTAGGGTATAGAGTGTAGGGTATAGAGTGTAGGGTATAGAGTGTAGAGAGTAGGGTATAGAGTGTAGGGTATAGTAACATAGTAACATAGTTAGTAAGGCCGAAAAAAGACATTTGTCCATCCAGTTCAGCCTATATTCCATCATAATAAATACCCAGATCTACGTCCTTCTACAGAACCTAATTGTATGATATATGGTATAGAGTGTAGGGTATAGAGTGTAGAGTGTAGGGTATAGAGTGTAGGGTATAGAGTGTAGGGTATAGAGTGTAGAGTGTAGGGATTAGAGTGTAGTGTATAGAGTGTAGGGTATAGAGTGTAGAGTGTAGAGTATAGAGTGTAGGGTATAGAGTATAGAGTGTAGGGTATAGAGTGTATGGAATAGAGTGTAGAGTGTAGATTGTAGGGTATATAGTGTATGGTATAGAGTGTAGGGTATGGAGTGTAGGGTATACAGTGTAGGGTATAGAGTGTATGGAATAGAGTGTACGGTATAGAGTGTTGAGTGTAGGGTATAGAGTGTAGGGTATAGAGCGTAGGGTGTAGGGTGTAGAGTGTAGGGTATAGAGTGTAGGGTATGGAGTGTAGAGTGTAGGGTATAGAGTGTATGGTATAGAGTGTAGGGTGTAGAGTGTATGGTATAGAGTGTAGGTTATAGAGTGTATGGTATAGAGTGTAGAGTGTAGGGTATAGAGTGTAGGGTATAGAGTGTAGAGTGTAGGGTATAGAGTGTATGGTACAAAGTGTAGAGTGTAGGGTATAGAGTGTAGGGTATTGAGTGTAGGGTATAGAGTATAGGGTATAGAGTGTAGAGTGTAGGGTATAGAGTGTAGGGTATAGAGTGTACGGTATAGAGTGTATGATATAGAGTGTATGGTATATAGTGTAGGGTATAGAGTGTTTGGTATAGAGTGTAAGGTATAGAGTGTAGAGAGTAGGATATAGATTGTAGAGTGTAGGGTATAGAGTGTAGGGTATAGAGTGTATGGAATAGAGTGTATGGTATAGAGTGTAGGGTGTAGAGTGTAGGGTATAGAGTGTAGAGTGTGGGGTATAGAGTGTAGAGTGTAGGGTATAGAGTGTATGATATTGAGTGTAGGGTATAGAGTGTATGGTATAGATTGCAGGGTATAGAGTGTAGGGTTTAGAGTGTAGGGTATAGAGTGTAGAGTGTAGGGTATAGAGTGTAGGGTATAGAGTGTATGGTATAGAGTGTATGGTATAGATTGTAGGGTATAGAGTGTAGGGTATAGAGTGTAGAGTGTAGGGATTAGAGTGTAGGGTATAGAGTGAAGGGTGTAGAGTGTAGGGTATAGAGTGTAGGGTATAGAGTGTAGAGTGTAGGGTATAGAGTGTAGAGTGTAGGGTATAGAGTGTAGAGTGTAGGGTATGGAGGGTAGGGTATAGAGTGTAGAGTGTCGGGATTAGAGTGTAGGGTGTAGAGTGTAGGGTATAGAGTGTAGGGTATACAGTGTAGGGTGTAGGGTATAGAGTGTAGGGTATAGAGTGTAGGGTATAGAGTGTAGGGTATAGAGTGTAGAGTGTAGGGTATGGAATGTAGGGTATAGAGTGTAGGGTATAGAGTGTAGAGTATAGAGTGTTGGGTATAGAGTGTAGAGTGTAGGGTATAGAGTGTAGGGTATATAGTGTAGGGTATAGAGTGTAGGGTATACAGTGTAGAGTGGAGGGATTAGATTGTAGTGTATACAGTGTAGGGTGTAGAGTGTAGGGTATAGAGTGTAGGGTATAGAGTGTATGGTATAGAGTGTAGGGTATAGAGTGTAGGGTGTAGATTGTAGGGTATAGAGTGTAGGGTATAGAGTGTAGAGTGAAGGGTATAGAGTGTAGAGTGTAGGGTATAGAGTGTAGTGTATAGAGTGTAGGGTATAGAGTGTAGGGTATAGAGTGTAGAGTGAAGGGTAGAGTGTAGGGTATAGAGTGTAGAGTGTAGGGTGTAGAGTGTAGAGTGTAGGGTATAGAGTGTAGAGTTTAGGGTATAGAGTATAGGGTATAGATTGTAGAGTGTAGGGTATAGAGTGTAGGGTATAGAGTATAGAGTGTAGGGTATAGAGTGTAGGGTGTAGAGTGTAGACTGTAGGGTATAGAGTGTAGAGTGTAGGGTATAGAGTGTAGGGTATAGAGTGTATGGAATAGAGTGCAGAGTGTAGGGTATAGAGTATAGGGTATAAAATGTAGAGTGTAGGGTATAGAGTGTATGGTATAGAGTGTAGGGTATAGAGTGTAGGGTATAGAGTGTAGGGTATAGAGTGTAGAGAGTAGGGTATATAGTGTAGGGTATAGAGTGTAGGGTATAGAGTGTAGAGTGTAGGGTATAGAGTGTAGGGTATAGAGTGTAGGGTATAGAGTGTAGGGTGTAGGGATTAGAGTGTAGTGTATAGAGTGTAGGGTATAAAGTGTAGAGTGTAGAGTATAGAGTGTAGGGTATAGAGTATAGAGTGTAGGGTATAGAGTGTATGGAATAGAGTGTAGAGTGTAGATTGTAGGGTATATAGTGTATGGTATAGAGTGTAGGGTATGGAGTGTAGGGTATACAGTGTAGGGTATAGAGTGTATGGAACAGAGTGTACGGTATAGAGTGTTGAGTGTAGGGTATAGAGTGTAGGGTATAGAGCGTAGGGTGTAGGGTGTAGAGTGTAGGGTATAGAGTGTAGGGTATGGAGTGTAGAGTGTAGGGTATAGAGTGTATGGTATAGAGTGTAGGGTGTAGAGTGTATGGTATAGAGTGTAGGTTATAGAGTGTATGGTATAGAGTGTAGAGTGTAGGGTATAGAGTGTAGGGTATAGAGTGTAGAGTGTAGGGTATAGAGTGTATGGTATAGAGTGTAGAGTGTAGGGTATAGAGTGTAGGGTATAGAGTATAGGGTGTAGAGTGCAGAGTGTAGAGTGTAGGGTATAGAGTGTAGGGTATAGAGTGTAAGGTATAGAGTGTAGAGTGTAGGGTATAGAGTGTATGGTATATAGTGTAGGGTATAGAGTGTTTGGTATAGAGTGTAGGGTATAGAGTGTAGAGTGTAGAGTGTAGGGTATAGAGTGTAGGGTATAGAGTGTATGGAATAGAGTGTATGGTATAGAGTGTAGGGTATAGAGTGTAGGGTATAGAGTGTAGGGTAAAGAGTGTAGAGTGTAGGGATTAGAGTGTAGGGTATAGAGTGTAGGGTATAGAGTGTATAGAATAGAGTGTACGGTATAGAGTGTAGAGTGTAGGGTATAGAGTGTAGGGTATAGAGCGTAGGGTGTAGGGTATAGAGTGTAGGGTGTAGAGTGTAAGGTATAGAGTGTAGAGTGTAGGGTATAGAATGTATGGTATAGAGTGTAGGGTGTAGAGTGTAGTGTATAGAGTGTAGGGTATATAGTGTAGGGTATAGAGTGTAGGGTATATAGTGTAGAGTGTAGGGATTAGAGTGTAGGGTATACAGTGTAGGGTGTAGAGTGTAGGGTATAGAGTGTAGGGTATAGAGTGTATGGTATAGAGTGTAGGGTATAGAGTGTAGGGTGTAGAGTGTAGGGTATAGAGTGTAGGGTATAGAGTGTAGAGAGTAGGGTATATAGTGTAGGGTATAGAGTGTAGGGTATAGAGTGTAGAGTGTAGGGTATAGAGTGTAGGGTATAGAGTGTAGGGTATAGAGTGTAGGGTGTAGGGATTAGAGTGTAGTGTATAGAGTGTAGGGTATAAAGTGTAGAGTGTAGAGTATAGAGTGTAGGGTATAGAGTATAGAGTGTAGGGTATAGAGTGTATGGAATAGAGTGTAGAGTGTAGATTGTAGGGTATATAGTGTATGGTATAGAGTGTAGGGTATGGAGTGTAGGGTATACAGTGTAGGGTATAGAGTGTATGGAATAGAGTGTACGGTATAGAGTGTTGAGTGTAGGGTATAGAGTGTAGGGTATAGAGCGTAGGGTGTAGGGTGTAGAGTGTAGGGTATAGAGTGTAGGGTATGGAGTGTAGAGTGTAGGGTATAGAGTGTATGGTATAGAGTGTAGGGTGTAGAGTGTATGGTATAGAGTGTAGCTTATAGAGTGTATGGTATAGAGTGTACAGTGTAGGGTATAGAGTGTAGGGTATAGAGTGTAGAGTGTAGGGTATAGAGTGTATGGTATAGAGTGTAGAGTGTAGGGTATAGAGTGTAGGGTATAGAGTATAGGGTGTAGAGTGCAGAGTGTAGAGTGTAGGGTATAGAGTGTAGGGTATAGAGTGTAAGGTATAGAGTGTAGAGTGTAGGGTATAGAGTGTATGGTATATAGTGTAGGGTATAGAGTGTTTGGTATAGAGTGTAGGGTATAGAGTGTAGAGTGTAGAGTGTAGGGTATAGAGTGTAGGGTATAGAGTATTGAGTGTAGGGTATAGAGTGTATGGAATAGAGTGTAGAGTGTAGATTGTAGGGTATATAGTGTATGGTATAGAGTGTAGGGTATGGAGTGTAGGGTATACAGTGTAGGGTATAGAGTGTATGGAATAGAGTGTACGGTATAGAGTGTTGAGTGTAGGGTATAGAGTGTAGGGTATAGAGCGTAGGGTGTAGGGTGTAGAGTGTAGGGTATAGAGTGTAGGGTATGGAGTGTAGAGTGTAGGGTATAGAGTGTATGGTATAGAGTGTAGGGTGTAGAGTGTATGGTATAGAATGTAGGTTATAGAGTGTATGGTATAGAGTGTAGAGTGTAGGGTATAGAGTGTAGGGTATAGAGTGTAGAGTGTAGGGTATAGAGTGTATGGTATAGAGTGTAGAGTGTAGGGTATAGAGTGTAGGGTATAGAGTATAGGGTGTAGAGTGCAGAGTGTAGAGTGTAGGGTATAGAGTGTAGGGTATAGAGTGTAAGGTATAGAGTGTAGAGTGTAGGGTATAGAGTGTATGGTATATAGTGTAGGGTATAGAGTGTTTGGTATAGAGTGTAGGGTACAGAGTGTAGAGTGTAGAGTGTAGGGTATAGAGTGTAGGGTATAGAGTGTATGGAATAGAGTGTATGGTATAGAGTGTAGGGTATAGAGTGTAGGGTATAGAGTGTAGGGTATAGAGTGTAGAGTGTAGGGATTAGAGTGTAGGGTATAGAGTGTAGGGTATAGAGTGTATAGAATAGAGTGTACGGTATAGAGTGTAGAGTGTAGGGTGTAGAGTGTAAGGTATAGAGTGTAGAGTGTAGGGTATAGAATGTATGGTATAGAGTGTAGGGTGTAGAGTGTAGGGTATAGAGTGTAGAGTGTAGGGTATAGAGTGTAAGGTATAGAGTGTAGGGTGTAGAGTGTATGGTATAGAGTGTAGGTTATAGAGTGTATGGTATAGAATGTAAAGTGTAGGGTATAGAGTGTAGAGTGTAGGGTATAGAGTGTAGGGTATTGAGTCTAGGGTATAGAGTGTAGGGTATAGAGTGTAGAGTGTAGGGTATAGAGTGTAGAGTGTAGGGTATGGAGTGTAGAGTATAGAGTGTAGGGTATAGAGTGTAGAGTATAGAGTGTTGGGTATAGAGTGTAGAGTGTAGGGTATAGAGTGTAGGGTATATAGTGTAGGGTATAGAATGTAGGGTATACAGTGTAGAGTGTAGGGTATAGAGTGTAGGGTATAGAGTGTAGAGTATAGAGTGTTGGGTATAGAGTGTAGAGTGTAGGGTATAGAGTGTAGGGTATAGAGTGTATGGTATAGAGTGTAGGGTATAGAGTGTAGGGTGTAGATTGTAGGGTATAGAGTGTAGGGTATAGAGTGTAGAGTGAAGGGTATAGAGTGTAGAGTGTAGGGTATAGAGTGTAGTGTATAGAGTGTAGGGTATAGAGTGTAGGGTATAGAGTGTAGGGTATAGAGTGTAGAGTGTAGGGTAGAGTGTAGGGTATAGAGTGTAGGGTATAGAGTGTAGAGTGTAGGGTATAGAGTGTAGAATGTAGGGTATAGAGTATAGGGTATAGAGTCTAGAGTGTAGGGTATAGACTGTAGGGTATAGAGTATAGAGTGTAGGGTATAGAGTGTAGGGTATAGAGTGTAGGGTATAGAGTGTAGGGTGTAGAGTGTATAGTGTAGGGTATAGAGTATAGGGTATAGATTGTAGAGTGTAGGGTATAGAGTGTAGGGTATAGAGTATAGAGTGTAGGGTATAGAGTGTAGTTTGTAGAGTGTAGAGTGTAGGGTATAGAGTGTAGAGTGTATGGTATAGAGTGTAGGGTATAGAGTGTATGGAATAGAGTGTAGAGTGTAGAGTGTAAGGCATAGAGTATAGGGTATAAAATGTAGAGTGTAGAGTATAGAGTGTAGGGTATAGAGTGTAGAGTGTAGGGTAGAGTGTAGGGTATAGAGTGTAGGGTATAGAGTGTAGGGTGTAGAGTGTAGAGTGTAGGGTATAGAGTGTAGAGTGTAGGGTATAGAGTATAGGGTATAGATTGTAGAGTGTAGGGTATAGAGTGTAGGGTATAGAGTATAGAGTGTAGGGTATAGAGTGTAGGGTGTAGAGTGTAGGGTATAGAGTGTAGAGTGTAGGGTATAGAGTGTAGGGTATAGAGTGTATGGAATAGAGTGTAGAGTGTAGGGTATAGAGTATAGGGTATAAAATGTAGAGTGTAGGGTATAGAGTGTAGGGTATAGAGTGTAGGGTATAGAGTGTAGGGTATAGAGTGTAGGGTATAGAGTGTAGAGAGTAGGGTATAGAGTGTAGGGTATAGAGTGTAGGGTATAGAGTGTAGAGTGTAGGGTATAGAGTGTAGGGTATAGAGTGTAGAGTGTAGGGATTAGAGTGTAGTGTATAGAGTGTAGGGTATAGAGTGTAGAGTGTAGAGTATAGAGTGTAGGGTATAGAGTATAGAGTGTAGGGTATAGAGTGTATGGAATATAGTGTAGAGTGTAGATTGTAGGGTATATAGTGTATGGTATAGAGTGTAGGGTATGGAGTGTAGGGTATACAGTGTAGGGTATAGAGTGTATGGAATAGAGTGTACGGTATAGAGTGTTGAGTGTAGGGTATAGAGTGTAGGGTATAGAGCGTAGGGTGTAGGGTGTAGAGTGTAGGGTATAGAGTGTAGGGTATGGAGTGTAGAGTGTAGGGTATAGAGTGTATGGTATAGAGTGTAGGGTGTAGAGTGTATGGTATAGAGTGTAGGTTATAGAGTGTATGGTATAGAGTGTAGAGTGTAGGGTATAGAGTGTAGGGTATAGAGTGTAGAGTGTAGGGTATAGAGTGTATGGTACAGAGTGTAGAGTGTAGGGTATAGAGTGTAGGGTATTGAGTGTAGGGTATAGAGTATAGGGTGTAGAGTGCAGAGTGTAGAGTGTGAGTGTAGGGTATAGAGTGTAGGGTATAGAGTGTAGGGTATAGAATGTAGGGTATACAGTGTAGAGTGTAGGGTATAGAGTGTAGGGTATAGAGTGTATAGTATAGAGTGTTGGGTATAGAGTGTAGAGTGTAGGGTATAGAGTGTAGGGTATAGAGTGTATGGTATAGAGTGTAGGGTATAGAGTGTAGGGTGTAGATTGTAGGTTATAGAGTGTAGGGTATAGAGTGTAGAGTGAAGGGTATAGAGTGTAGAGTGTAGGGTATAGAGTGTAGTGTATAGAGTGTAGGGTATAGAGTGTAGGGTATAGAGTGTAGGGTATAGAGTGTAGAGTGTAGGGTAGAGTGTAGGGTATAGAGTGTAGGGTATAGAGTGTAGGGTGTAGATTGTAGAATGTAGGGTATAGAGTGTAGAGTGTAGGGTATAGAGTATAGGGTATAGAGTGTAGAGTGTAGGGTATAGAGTGTAGGGTATAGAGTGTAGGGTATAGAGTGTAGAGTGTATGGTATAGAGTGTAGGGTATAGAGTGTAGAGTGTAGGGTATAGAGTGTATGGTACAAAGTGTAGAGTGTAGGGTATTGAGTGTAGGGTATTGAGTGTAGGGTATAGAGTATAGGGTATAGAGTGTAGAGTGTAGGGTATAGAGTGTAGGGTATAGAGTGTATAGAATAGAGTGAACGGTATAGAGTGTAGAGTGTAGGGTATAGAGTGTAGAGTGTAGGGTATAGAGTATAGGGTATAGATTGTAGAGTGTAGGGTATAGAGTGTATGGAATAGAGTTTTTCCAGCAGAGCCGCGGAGTAAGACAAGGCTGCAGCCTAAGCCCAACGCTCTTCAACATCTACATCAACGAGCTGGCTACCGCCCTGGAATCCTCCTCAGCACCAGGACTCACCCTCCACGACGCTCAGGTGAAATTCCTGCTGTATGCAGATGACCTGCTGCTGCTGTCACCAACCGAGAAAGGCCTCCAGGACAACCTGAAAATCCTAGAGAAATTCAGCTCCACCTGGGCCCTACCGGTCAACCTAAAGAAAACCAACACCATGGTGTTCCAGAGGAGAAAGAGAAGATCAGACCAACACCCATCATTTATCCTCAACAACTGCGACCTCACAGGAACGGACAAATATACCTACCTGGGCCTAGAGATTCACCGGTCAGGGAACTTCAAACAAGCCATAGAGACCCTGAAAGACAAGGCCTGCAAAACCTTCTATGCCATCCGAAGGACACTCTACCATCTGAAGCCACCAGTGAGGGTCTGGCTAAAAATCTTCGACTCCATCATCGCCCCAATCCTCCTGTATGGCAGCGAAGTCTGGGGTCCTCACACCTACCCAGACTGGTCAAAGTGGGACTCCAGTCCAACAGAAATATTCCACCTGGAATTCTGCAAGCACCTTCTCCAGGTCCATCGGAGCACCTCCAACAGTGCTTGTCGGGCCGAGCTGGGCAGATTCCCTCTACACCTGACAGTTCTAAAGAGGGCGCTGTCATTCCGGGCTCACCTGCATAGGAGCAATCCAAGCTCCCATCACCATAAAGCCCTGATACATGAAGGTGAAACAGAAAAACCAGAACCCCCGGAACAGCCCAGCCAAACCCAACCGGAGCAGAACACCAATCACAACAACCTGACAAAAGCCGGAATTAGGAAGATGGCAGATGAAGGCCAGGAGAGGTATGTCAGTGACTGGAAGAATGATATCATCAGCTCACAGAAACTGACCATGTACCGGAGCCTACAGAGAGACTACAGACTGGCCCCATATCTGGAGAAACTCCCGGACCCCAGAGACCGCCAGATCCTGAGCCGATATAGACTCAGTGCCCACAGTCTGGCCATCGAATGTGGCCGACACAGGCAGAGCTACAAGCCCAGGGAGGAAAGACTGTGCCAACACTGTGACCAGGAGGCCATAGAGGACGAAACCCACTTCCTGCTACACTGCTCCAAATACTCAGCAGTGAGGGACACTCACTTCAGGAGACTCTCACATCTCTTCCCAGACTTCATCACCATGAAGGAGGAAGAGAAAACATATATCTTGCTGGGAGAAGAAGAGAGAGCGGTGGAGATAGCAGCGCGGTATGTGAGCGAATGCCATAGACTGCGAGAAAGAGAACTATGATGCCATGGACTATAGCCCCCAACCTGGATCTGCCCCATCCACCTTCCCTATGCCATGGACTATAGCCCCCACAATGGACCTGCCCCATCCACCTCCCCTATGCCATGGACTATAGCCCCCAACCTGAACCTGCCCCATCCACCTCCCCTATGCCATGGACTATAGCCCCCAACCTGGATCTGCCCCATCCACCTCCCCTATGCCATGGACTATAGCCCCCAACCTGGATCTGCCCCATCCACCTCCCCCCACAGCTCCTACCCAACATCCCCTCAGTCCCTATCCCTATTGCCTCTATACACTTGCTTTGGCAAAACTGATGTGTATTTGGTCCTGCCAATAAAGCTTCTTTGAATCTTGAATCTTGAGTGTAGAGTGTAGGGTATAGAGTATAGGGTATAAAATGTAGAGTGTAGGGTATAGAGTGTAGGGTATAGAGTTTAGGGTATAGAGTGTAGGGTATAGAGTGTAGGGTATAGAGTGTAGAGAGTAGGGTATAGAGTGTAGGGTATAGAGTGTAGGGTATAGAGTGTAGAGTGTAGGGTATAGAGTGTAGGGTATAGAGTGTAGAGTGTAGGGATTAGAGTGTAGTGTATAGAGTGTAGGGTATAGAGTGTAGAGTGTAGATTATAGAGTGTAGGGTATAGAGTATAGAGTGTAGGGTATAGAGTGTATGGAATAGAGTGTAGAGTGTAGATTGTAGGGTATATAGTGTATGGTATAGAGTGTAGGATATGGAGTGTAGGGTATACAGTGTAGGGTATAGAGTGTATGGAATAGAGTGTACGGTATAGAGTCTTGAGTGTAGGGTATAGAGTGTAGGGTATAGAGCGTAGGGTGTAGGGTGTAGAGTGTAGGGTATAGAGTGTAGGGTATGGAGTGTAGAGTGTAGGGTATAGAGTGTATGGTATAGAGTGTAGGGTGTAGAGTGTATGGTATAGAGTGTAGGTTATAGAGTGTATGGTATAGACTAGAAATATGGTAAAGGACTAGAAATAGGAAAAACCCAATGTGGCTAAACAATGAAGTAAGACAGGCAATTAACAGTAAAAAGAAAGCATTTGCACTACTAAAGCAGGATGGCACCATTGAAGCTCTAAAAAACTATAGGGAGAAAAATACTTTATCTAAAAAACTAATTAAAGCTGCCAAAAAGGAAACAGAGAAGCACATTGCTAAGGAGAGTAAAACTAATCCCAAACTGTTCTTCAACTATATCAATAGTAAAAGAATAAAAACTGAAAATGTAGGCCCCTTAAAAAATAGTGAGGAAAGAATGGTTGTAGATGACGAGGAAAAAGCTAACATATTAAACACCTTCCTCTCCACGGTATTCACGGTGGAAAATGAAATGCTAGGTGAAATCCCAAGAAACAATGAAAACCCTATATTAAGGGTCACCAATCTAACCCAAGAAGAGGTGCGAAACCGGCTAAATAAGATTAAAATAGATAAATCTCCGGGTCCGGATGGCATACACCCACGAGTACTAAGAGAACTAAGTAATGTAATAGATAAACCATTATTTCTTATTTTTAGTGACTCTATAGCGACAGGGTCTGTTCCGCAGGATTGGCGCATAGCAAATGTGGTGCCAATATTCAAAAAGGGCTCTAAAAGTGAACCTGGAAATTATAGGCCAGTAAGTCTAACCTCTATTGTTGGTAAAATATTTGAAGGGTTTCTGAGGGATGTTATTCTGGATTATCTCAATGAGAATAACTGTTTAACTCCATATCAGCATGGGTTTATGAGAAATCGCTCCTGTCAAACCAATCTAATCAGTTTTTATGAAGAGGTAAGCTATAGACTGGACCACGGTGAGTCATTGGACGTGGTATATCTCGATTTTTCCAAAGCGTTTGATACCGTGCCGCACAAGAGGTTGGTACACAAAATGAGAATGCTTGGTCTGGGGGAAAATGTGTGTAAATGGGTTAGTAACTGGCTTAGTGATAGAAAGCAGAGGGTGGTTATAAATGGTATAGTCTCTAACTGGGTCGCTGTGACCAGTGGGGTACCGCAGGGGTCAGTATTGGGACCTGTTCTCTTCAACATATTCATTAATGATCTGGTAGAAGGTTTACACAGTAAAATATCGATATTTGCAGATGATACAAAACTATGTAAAGCAGTTAATACAAGAGAAGATAGTATTCTGCTACAGATGGATCTGGATAAGTTGGAAACTTGGGCTGAAAGGTGGCAGATGAGGTTTAACAATGATAAATGTAAGGTTATACACATGGGAAGAGGGAATCAATATCACCATTACACACTGAACGGGAAACCACTGGGTAAATCTGACAGGGAGAAGGACTTGGGGATCCTAGTTAATGATAAACTTACCTGGAGCAGCCAGTGCCAGGCAGCAGCTGCCAAGGCAAACAGGATCAAGGGGTGCATTAAAAGAGGTCTGGATACACATGATGAGAGCATTATACTGCCTCTGTACAAATCCCTAGTTAGACCGCACATGGAGTACTGTGTCCAGTTTTGGGCACCGGTGCTCAGGAAGGATATAATGGAACTAGAGAGAGTACAAAGGAGGGCAACAAAATTAATAAAGGGGATGGGAGAACTACAATACCCAGATAGATTAGCGAAATTAGGATTATTTAGTCTAGAAAAAAGACGACTGAGGGGCGATCTAATAACCATGTATAAGTATATAAGGGGACAATACAAATATCTCGCTGAGGATCTGTTTATACCAAGGAAGGTGACGGGCACAAGGGGGCATTCTTTGCGTCTGGAGGAGAGAAGGTTTTTCCACCAACATAGAAGAGGATTCTTTACTGTTAGGGCAGTGAGAATCTGGAATTGCTTGCCTGAGGAGGTGGTGATGGCGAACTCAGTCGAGGGGTTCAAGAGAGGCCTGGATGTCTTCCTGGAGCAGAACAATATTGTATCATACAATTATTAGGTTCTGTAGAAGGACGTAGATCTGGGGATTTATTATGATGGAATATAGGCTGAACTGGATGGACAAATGTCTATTTTCGGCCTTACTAACTATGTTACTATGTTATGTTACTATGTATAGAGTGTAGAGTGTAGGGTATAGGGTGTAGGGTATAGAGTGTAGAGTGTAGGGTATAGAGTGTATGGTACAGAGTGTAGAGTGTAGGGTATAGAGTGTAGGGTATAGAGTATAGGGTGTAGAGTGCAGAGTGTAGAGTGTAGGGTATAGAGTGTAGGGTATAGAGTGTAGAGTGTAGGGTATAGAGTGTATGGTATATAGTGTAGGGTATAGAGTGTTTGGTATAGAGTGTAGGGTATAGAGTGTAGAGTGTAGAGTGTAGGGTATAGAGTGTATGGAATAGAGTGTATGGTATAGAGTGTAGGGTATAGAGTGTAGGGTATAGAGTGTAGGGTATAGAGTGTAGAGTGTAGGGATTAGAGTGTAGGGTATAGAGTGTAGGGTATAGAGTGTATAGAATAGAGTGAACGGTATAGAGTGTAGAGTGTAGGGTATAGAGTGTATAGAATAGAGTGAACGGTATAGAGTGTAGAGTGTAGGGTGTAGAGTGTAAGGTATAGAGTGTAGAGTGTAGGGTATAGAATGTATGGTATAGAGTGTAGGGTGTAGAGTGTAGGGTATAGAGTGTAGAGTGTAGGGTATAGAGTGTAAGGTATAGAGTGTAGGGTGTAGAGTGTATGGTATAGAGTGTAGGTTATAGAGTGTATGGTATAGAATGTAAAGTGTAGGGTATAGAGTGTAGAGTGTAGGGTATAGAGTGTAGGGTATTGAGTCTAGGGTATAGAGTGTAGGGTATAGAGTGTAGAGTGTAGGGTATAGAGTGTAGAGTGTAGGGTATGGAGTGTAGAGTATAGAGTGTAGGGTATAGAGTGTAGAGTATAGAGTGTTGGGTATAGAGTGTAGAGTGTAGGGTATAGAGTGTAGGGTATATAGTGTAGGGTATAGAATGTAGGGTATACAGTGTAGAGTGTAGGGTATAGAGTGTAGGGTATAGAGTGTAGAGTATAGAGTGTTGGGTATAGAGTGTAGAGTGTAGGGTATAGAGTGTAGGGTATAGAGTGTATGGTATAGAGTGTAGGGTATAGAGTGTAGGGTGTAGATTGTAGGGTATAGAGTGTAGGGTATAGAGTGTAGAGTGAAGGGTATAGAGTGTAGAGTGTAGGGTATAGAGTGTAGTGTATAGAGTGTAGGGTATAGAGTGTAGGGTATAGAGTGTAGGGTATAGAGTGTAGAGTGTAGGGTAGAGTGTAGGGTATAGAGTGTAGGGTATAGAGTGTAGAGTGTAGGGTATAGAGTGTAGAATGTAGGGTATAGAGTATAGGGTATAGAGTCTAGAGTGTAGGGTATAGACTGTAGGGTATAGAGTATAGAGTGTAGGGTATAGAGTGTAGGGTATAGAGTGTAGGGTATAGAGTGTAGGGTGTAGAGTGTATAATGTAGGGTATAGAGTATAGGGTATAGATTGTAGAGTGTAGGGTATAGAGTGTAGGGTATAGAGTATAGAGTGTAGGGTATAGAGTGTAGTTTGTAGAGTGTAGAGTGTAGGGTATAGAGTGTAGAGTGTATGGTATAGAGTGTAGGGTATAGAGTGTATGGAATAGAGTGTAGAGTGTAGAGTGTAAGGCATAGAGTATAGGGTATAAAATGTAGAGTGTAGAGTATAGAGTGTAGGGTATAGAGTGTAGAGTGTAGGGTAGAGTGTAGGGTATAGAGTGTAGGGTATAGAGTGTAGGGTGTAGAGTGTAGAGTGTAGGGTATAGAGTGTAGAGTGTAGGGTATAGAGTATAGGGTATAGATTGTAGAGTGTAGGGTATAGAGTGTAGGGTATAGAGTATAGAGTGTAGGGTATAGAGTGTAGGGTGTAGAGTGTAGGGTATAGAGTGTAGAGTGTAGGGTATAGAGTGTAGGGTATAGAGTGTATGGAATAGAGTGTAGAGTGTAGGGTATAGAGTATAGGGTATAAAATGTAGAGTGTAGGGTATAGAGTGTAGGGTATAGAGTGTAGGGTATAGAGTGTAGGGTATAGAGTGTAGGGTATAGAGTGTAGAGAGTAGGGTATAGAGTGTAGGGTATAGAGTGTAGGGTATAGAGTGTAGAGTGTAGGGTATAGAGTGTAGGGTATAGAGTGTAGAGTGTAGGGATTAGAGTGTAGTGTATAGAGTGTAGGGTATAGAGTGTAGAGTGTAGAGTATAGAGTGTAGGGTATAGAGTATAGAGTGTAGGGTATAGAGTGTATGGAATATAGTGTAGAGTGTAGATTGTAGGGTATATAGTGTATGGTATAGAGTGTAGGGTATGGAGTGTAGGGTATACAGTGTAGGGTATAGAGTGTATGGAATAGAGTGTACGGTATAGAGTGTTGAGTGTAGGGTATAGAGTGTAGGGTATAGAGCGTAGGGTGTAGGGTGTAGAGTGTAGGGTATAGAGTGTAGGGTATGGAGTGTAGAGTGTAGGGTATAGAGTGTATGGTATAGAGTGTAGGGTGTAGAGTGTATGGTATAGAGTGTAGGTTATAGAGTGTATGGTATAGAGTGTAGAGTGTAGGGTATAGAGTGTAGGGTATAGAGTGTAGAGTGTAGGGTATAGAGTGTATGGTACAGAGTGTAGAGTGTAGGGTATAGAGTGTAGGGTATTGAGTGTAGGGTATAGAGTATAGGGTGTAGAGTGCAGAGTGTAGAGTGTGAGTGTAGGGTATAGAGTGTAGGGTATAGAGTGTAGGGTATAGAATGTAGGGTATACAGTGTAGAGTGTAGGGTATAGAGTGTAGGGTATAGAGTGTATAGTATAGAGTGTTGGGTATAGAGTGTAGAGTGTAGGGTATAGAGTGTAGGGTATAGAGTGTATGGTATAGAGTGTAGGGTATAGAGTGTAGGGTGTAGATTGTAGGTTATAGAGTGTAGGGTATAGAGTGTAGAGTGAAGGGTATAGAGTGTAGAGTGTAGGGTATAGAGTGTAGTGTATAGAGTGTAGGGTATAGAGTGTAGGGTATAGAGTGTAGGGTATAGAGTGTAGAGTGTAGGGTAGAGTGTAGGGTATAGAGTGTAGGGTATAGAGTGTAGGGTGTAGATTGTAGAATGTAGGGTATAGAGTGTAGAGTGTAGGGTATAGAGTATAGGGTATAGAGTGTAGAGTGTAGGGTATAGAGTGTAGGGTATAGAGTGTAGGGTATAGAGTGTAGAGTGTATGGTATAGAGTGTAGGGTATAGAGTGTAGAGTGTAGGGTATAGAGTGTATGGTACAAAGTGTAGAGTGTAGGGTATTGAGTGTAGGGTATTGAGTGTAGGGTATAGAGTATAGGGTATAGAGTGTAGAGTGTAGGGTATAGAGTGTAGGGTATAGAGTGTATAGAATAGAGTGAACGGTATAGAGTGTAGAGTGTAGGGTATAGAGTGTAGAGTGTAGGGTATAGAGTATAGGGTATAGATTGTAGAGTGTAGGGTATAGAGTGTATGGAATAGAGTGTAGAGTGTAGAGTGTAGGGTATAGAGTATAGGGTATAAAATGTAGAGTGTAGGGTATAGAGTGTAGGGTATAGAGTTTAGGGTATAGAGTGTAGGGTATAGAGTGTAGGGTATAGAGTGTAGAGAGTAGGGTATAGAGTGTAGGGTATAGAGTGTAGGGTATAGAGTGTAGAGTGTAGGGTATAGAGTGTAGGGTATAGAGTGTAGAGTGTAGGGATTAGAGTGTAGTGTATAGAGTGTAGGGTATAGAGTGTAGAGTGTAGATTATAGAGTGTAGGGTATAGAGTATAGAGTGTAGGGTATAGAGTGTATGGAATAGAGTGTAGAGTGTAGATTGTAGGGTATATAGTGTATGGTATAGAGTGTAGGATATGGAGTGTAGGGTATACAGTGTAGGGTATAGAGTGTATGGAATAGAGTGTACGGTATAGAGTCTTGAGTGTAGGGTATAGAGTGTAGGGTATAGAGCGTAGGGTGTAGGGTGTAGAGTGTAGGGTATAGAGTGTAGGGTATGGAGTGTAGAGTGTAGGGTATAGAGTGTATGGTATAGAGTGTAGGGTGTAGAGTGTATGGTATAGAGTGTAGGTTATAGAGTGTATGGTATAGACTAGAAATATGGTAAAGGACTAGAAATAGGAAAAACCCAATGTGGCTAAACAATGAAGTAAGACAGGCAATTAACAGTAAAAAGAAAGCATTTGCACTACTAAAGCAGGATGGCACCATTGAAGCTCTAAAAAACTATAGGGAGAAAAATACTTTATCTAAAAAACTAATTAAAGCTGCCAAAAAGGAAACAGAGAAGCACATTGCTAAGGAGAGTAAAACTAATCCCAAACTGTTCTTCAACTATATCAATAGTAAAAGAATAAAAACTGAAAATGTAGGCCCCTTAAAAAATAGTGAGGAAAGAATGGTTGTAGATGACGAGGAAAAAGCTAACATATTAAACACCTTCCTCTCCACGGTATTCACGGTGGAAAATGAAATGCTAGGTGAAATCCCAAGAAACAATGAAAACCCTATATTAAGGGTCACCAATCTAACCCAAGAAGAGGTGCGAAACCGGCTAAATAAGATTAAAATAGATAAATCTCCGGGTCCGGATGGCATACACCCACGAGTACTAAGAGAACTAAGTAATGTAATAGATAAACCATTATTTCTTATTTTTAGTGACTCTATAGCGACAGGGTCTGTTCCGCAGGATTGGCGCATAGCAAATGTGGTGCCAATATTCAAAAAGGGCTCTAAAAGTGAACCTGGAAATTATAGGCCAGTAAGTCTAACCTCTATTGTTGGTAAAATATTTGAAGGGTTTCTGAGGGATGTTATTCTGGATTATCTCAATGAGAATAACTGTTTAACTCCATATCAGCATGGGTTTATGAGAAATCGCTCCTGTCAAACCAATCTAATCAGTTTTTATGAAGAGGTAAGCTATAGACTGGACCACGGTGAGTCATTGGACGTGGTATATCTCGATTTTTCCAAAGCGTTTGATACCGTGCCGCACAAGAGGTTGGTACACAAAATGAGAATGCTTGGTCTGGGGGAAAATGTGTGTAAATGGGTTAGTAACTGGCTTAGTGATAGAAAGCAGAGGGTGGTTATAAATGGTATAGTCTCTAACTGGGTCGCTGTGACCAGTGGGGTACCGCAGGGGTCAGTATTGGGACCTGTTCTCTTCAACATATTCATTAATGATCTGGTAGAAGGTTTACACAGTAAAATATCGATATTTGCAGATGATACAAAACTATGTAAAGCAGTTAATACAAGAGAAGATAGTATTCTGCTACAGATGGATCTGGATAAGTTGGAAACTTGGGCTGAAAGGTGGCAGATGAGGTTTAACAATGATAAATGTAAGGTTATACACATGGGAAGAGGGAATCAATATCACCATTACACACTGAACGGGAAACCACTGGGTAAATCTGACAGGGAGAAGGACTTGGGGATCCTAGTTAATGATAAACTTACCTGGAGCAGCCAGTGCCAGGCAGCAGCTGCCAAGGCAAACAGGATCAAGGGGTGCATTAAAAGAGGTCTGGATACACATGATGAGAGCATTATACTGCCTCTGTACAAATCCCTAGTTAGACCGCACATGGAGTACTGTGTCCAGTTTTGGGCACCGGTGCTCAGGAAGGATATAATGGAACTAGAGAGAGTACAAAGGAGGGCAACAAAATTAATAAAGGGGATGGGAGAACTACAATACCCAGATAGATTAGCGAAATTAGGATTATTTAGTCTAGAAAAAAGACGACTGAGGGGCGATCTAATAACCATGTATAAGTATATAAGGGGACAATACAAATATCTCGCTGAGGATCTGTTTATACCAAGGAAGGTGACGGGCACAAGGGGGCATTCTTTGCGTCTGGAGGAGAGAAGGTTTTTCCACCAACATAGAAGAGGATTCTTTACTGTTAGGGCAGTGAGAATCTGGAATTGCTTGCCTGAGGAGGTGGTGATGGCGAACTCAGTCGAGGGGTTCAAGAGAGGCCTGGATGTCTTCCTGGAGCAGAACAATATTGTATCATACAATTATTAGGTTCTGTAGAAGGACGTAGATCTGGGGATTTATTATGATGGAATATAGGCTGAACTGGATGGACAAATGTCTTTTTTCGGCCTTACTAACTATGTTACTATGTTATGTTACTATGTATAGAGTGTAGAGTGTAGGGTATAGGGTGTAGGGTATAGAGTGTAGAGTGTAGGGTATAGAGTGTATGGTACAGAGTGTAGAGTGTAGGGTATAGAGTGTAGGGTATAGAGTATAGGGTGTAGAGTGCAGAGTGTAGAGTGTAGGGTATAGAGTGTAGGGTATAGAGTGTAAGGTATAGAGTGTAGAGTGTAGGGTATAGAGTGTATGGTATATAGTGTAGGGTATAGAGTGTTTGGTATAGAGTGTAGGGTATAGAGTGTAGAGTGTAGAGTGTAGGGTATAGAGTGTATGGAATAGAGTGTATGGTATAGAGTGTAGGGTATAGAGTGTAGGGTATAGAGTGTAGGGTATAGAGTGTAGAGTGTAGGGATTAGAGTGTAGGGTATAGAGTGTATAGAATAGAGTGAACGGTATAGAGTGTAGAGTGTAGGGTATAGAGTGTAGGGTATAGAGCGTAGGGTGTAGGGTATAGAGTGTAGGGTGTAGAGTGTAGGGTATAGAGTGTAGAGTGTAGGGTATAGAATGTATGGTATAGAGTGTAGGGTGTAGAGTGTAGGGTATAGAGTGTAGAGTGTAGGGTATAGAGTGTAAGGTATAGAGTGTAGGGTGTAGAGTGTATGGTATAGAGTGTAGAGTGTAGGGTATAGAATGTATGGTATAGAGTGTAGGGTGTAGAGTGTAGAGTATAGAGTGTAGGGTATAGAGTATAGAGTGTAGGGTATAGAGTGTATGGAATATAGTGTAGAGTGTAGATTGTAGGGTATATAGTGTATGGTATAGAGTGTAGGGTATGGAGTGTAGGGTATACAGTGTAGGGTATAGAGTGTATGGAATAGAGTGTACGGTATAGAGTGTTGAGTGTAGGGTATAGAGTGTAGGGTATAGAGCGTAGGGTGTAGGGTGTAGAGTGTAGGGTATAGAGTGTAGGGTATGGAGTGTAGAGTGTAGGGTATAGAGTGTATGGTATAGAGTGTAGGGTGTAGAGTGTATGGTATAGAGTGTAGGTTATAGAGTGTATGGTATAGAGTGTAGAGTGTAGGGTATAGAGTGTAGGGTATAGAGTGTAGAGTGTAGGGTATAGAGTGTATGGTACAGAGTGTAGAGTGTAGGGTATAGAGTGTAGGGTATTGAGTGTAGGGTATAGAGTATAGGGTGTAGAGTGCAGAGTGTAGAGTGTGAGTGTAGGGTATAGAGTGTAGGGTATAGAGTGTAGGGTATAGAATGTAGGGTATACAGTGTAGAGTGTAGGGTATAGAGTGTAGGGTATAGAGTGTAGAGTATAGAGTGTTGGGTATAGAGTCTAGAGTGTAGGGTATAGAGTGTAGGGTATAGAGTGTATGGTATAGAGTGTAGGGTATAGAGTGTAGGGTGTAGATTGTAGGTTATAGAGTGTAGGGTATAGAGTGTAGAGTGAAGGGTATAGAGTGTAGAGTGTAGGGTATAGAGTGTAGTGTATAGAGTGTAGGGTATAGAGTGTAGGGTATAGAGTGTAGGGTATAGAGTGTAGAGTGTAGGGTAGAGTGTAGGGTATAGAGTGTAGGGTATAGAGTGTAGGGTGTAGATTGTAGAGTGTAGGGTATAGAGTGTAGAGTGTAGGGTATAGAGTATAGGGTATAGAGTGTAGAGTGTAGGGTATAGAATGTAGGGTATAGAGTATAGAGTGTAGGGTATAGAGTGTAGGGTATAGAGTGTAGGGTATAGAGTGTAGAGTGTATGGTATAGAGTGTAGGGTATAGAGTGTAGAGTGTAGGGTTTAGAGTGTATGGTACAAAGTGTAGAGTGTAGGGTATAGAGTGTAGGGTATTGAGTGTAGGGTATAGAGTGTAGGGTATAAAGTGTAGAGTGTAGGATATAGAGTGTAGGGTATAGAGTGTAGGGTATAGAGTGTAGAGTGTAGGGTATAGAGTGTAGGGTATAGAGTGTAGGGTATATAGTGTAGACTGTAGGGTATAGAGTGTAGGGTATAGAGTGTAGGGTATAGAGTGTAGGGTATAGAGTGTAGAGTGTAGGGTATAGAGTGTATGGTATAGAGTGTAGGGTGTAGAGTGTAGGGTATAGAGTGTAGAGTGTAGGGTATAGAGTGTAGAGTGTAGGGTATAGAGTGTAGGGTATAGAGTGTAGAGTGTAGGGTATAGAAAGTAGGGTATAGGGTGTAAAGTGTATGGTATAGAGTGTAAGGGATAGAGTGTTTGGTATAGAGTGTATGGTATAGAGTGTAGGGTATAGAGTGTAGGGTATAGAGTGTAGAATGTAGGGTATAGAGTGTAGGGTATAGAGTGTAGGGTATAGAGTGTAGGGTATAGAGTGTAGAGTGTAGGGTATAGAGTGTATGGTATAGAGTGTAGGGTGTAGAGTGTAGGGTATAGAGTGTAGAGTGTAGGGTATAGAGTGTAGAGTGTAGGGTATAGAGTGTAGGGTATAGAGTGTAGAGTGTAGGGTATAGAAAGTAGGGTATAGGGTGTAAAGTGTATGGTATAGAGTGTAGAGGATAGAGTGTATGGTATATAGTGTATGGTATAGAGTGTAGGGTAGAGAGTGTAGGGTATAGAGTGTAGAGTGTAGGGTATATAGTGTAGGGTATAGAGTGTAGGGTATAGAGTGTAGGGTATAGAGTGTAGAGTGTATGGTATAGAGTGTAGGGGATAGAGTGTATGGTATAGAGTGTATGGTATAGAGTGTATGGTATAGATTGTAGGGTATAGAGTGTAGGGTATAGAGTGTAGAGTGTAGGGTATAGAGTGTAGGGTATAGAGTGTAGGGTATAGAGTGTAGGGTGTAGAGTGTAGGGTATAGAGTGTAGGGTATAGAGTGTAGGGTGTAGAGTTTAGGGTATAGAGTGTAGGGTATAGAGTGTAGTGTATAGAGTGTAGGGTATAGCGTGTAGGGTACAGAGTGTAGGGTATAGAGTGTAGGGTATAGAGTGTAGGGTATAAAGTGTAGAGTGTAGGGTATAGAGTGTAAAGTGTAGGGTGTAGAGTGTAGAGTGTAGGGTATAGAGTGGAGGGTATAGAGTGGAGGGTATAGAGTGTAGGGTATAGAGTGTAGGGTATAGAGTGTAGGGTATAAAGTGTAGAGTGTAGGATATAGAGTGTAGGGTATAGAGTGTAGGGTATAGAGTGTAGAGTGTAGGGTATAGAGTGTAGGGTATAGAGTGTAGGGTATAGAGTGTAGGGTATAGAGTGTAGGGAATAAAGTGTAGGGTGTAGGGTATAGAGTGTAGGGTATAGAGTGTAGGTTATAGTGTGTAGAGTGTAGAGTGTAGGGTATAGAGTGTAGGGTATAGAGTGTATGGTATAAAGTGTAGGGTATAGAGTGTAGAGTGTAGGGTATAGAGTGTAGGGTATACTGTGTAGAGTGTAGGGTATAGAGTGTAAGGTATAGAGGGTAGGGTATAGAGTGTATAGTGTAGAGTGTAGGGTATAGAGTGTAGGGTATAGAGTGTAGGGTATAAAGTGTAGAGTGTAGGGTATAGAGTGTAGGGAATAGAGTGTAGGGTATACTGTGTAGAGTGTAGGGTATAGAGTGTAAGGTATAGAGGGTAAGGTACAGAGTGTATGGTGTAGAGTGTAGGGTATAGAGTGTAGGGTATAGAGTGTAGTGTATAAAGTGTAGAGTGTAGGGTATAGAGTGTAGGGTATAGAGTGTATGGTATAGAGTGTAGGGTATAGAGTGTAGAGTGTAAGGTATAGAGTGTAGGGTATACTGTGTAGAGTGTAGGGTATAGAGTGTATGGTATAGAGGGTAGGGTATAGAGTGTATGGTGTAGAGTGTAGGGTATAGAGTGTAGGGTATAGAGTGTAGGGTATAAAGTGTAGAGTGTAGGGTATAGAGTGTAGGGAATAGAGTGTAGGGTATACTGTGTAGAGTGTAGGGTATAGAGTGTAAGGTATAGAGGGTAAGGTACAGAGTGTATGGTGTAGAGTGTAGGGTATAGAGTGTAGGGTATAGAGTGTAGTGTATAAAGTGTAGAGTGTAGGGTATAGAGTGTAGGGTATAGAGTGTATGGTATAGAGTGTAGGGTATAGAGTGTAGAGTGTAAGGTATAGAGTGTAGGGTATACTGTGTAGAGTGTAGGGTATAGAGTGTATGGTATAGAGGGTAGGGTATAGAGTGTATGGTGTAGAGTGTACGGTATAGAGTGTAGGGTATAGAGTGTAGGGTATAAAGTGTAGAGTGTAGGGTATAGAGTGTAGGGTATAGAGTGTAGGGTATACTGTGTAGAGTGTAGGGTATAGAGTGTAAGGTATAGAGGGTAGGGTATAGAGAATATGTTGTAGAGTGTAGGGTATAGAGTGTAGGGTATAGAGTGTAGGGTATAGAGTGTAGAGTGTAGGGTATAGAGTGTAGGGTATAGAGTGTAGCATATAGAGTGTAGGGTATAGAGTGTAAGGTGTAGAGTGTAGGGTATAGCGTGTAGGGTATAGAGTGTAGGGTATAGAGTGTAGGGTATAAAGTGTAGAGTGTAGGGTATAGAGTGTAGGGTATAGAGTGTAGGGTATAGAGTGTAGGGTATAGAGTGTAGGGTATAGCGTGTAGGGTATAGAGTGTAGGGTATAGAGTGTAGGGTATAAAGTGTAGAGTGTAGGGTATAGAGTGTAGGGTATAGAGTGTAGGGTATAGAGTGTAAAGTGTAGAGTGTAGGGTGTAGAGTGTAGGGTATAGAGTGTAGGGTATAGAGTGTAGGGTGTAGAGTGTAGGGTATAGAGTGTACGGTATAGAGTGTAGGGTATAGAGTGTAGGGTATAGCGTGTAGGTTATAGAGTGTAGGGTATAGAGTGTAGGGTATAAAGTGTATAGTGTAGGGTATAGAGTGTAGGGTATAGAGTGTAGGGTATAGAGTGTAAAGTGTAGAGTGTAAGGTGTAGAGTGTAGGGTATAGAGTGTAGGGTATAGAGTGTAGGGTATAGAGTGTAGGTTATAAAGTGTAGAGAGTAGGGTATAGAGTGTAGGGTATAGAGTGTAGGGTATAGAGTGTAGAGTGTAGGGTATAGAGTGTAGGGTATAGAGTGTATGGTATAGAGTGTAGGGTATAGAGTGTAGAGGGTAGGGTATAGAGTGTAGGGTATAATGTGTAGAGTGTAGTGTATAGAGTGTAGGGTATAGAGTGTATGGTATAGAGTGTAGGGAATAGAGTGTAGAGTGTAGGGTATAGAATGTATGGTATAGAGTGTAGGGTATAGAGTGTAGAGTGTAGGGTATAGAGTGTAGGGTATAGAGTGTAGAGTGTAGGGTATAGAGTGTAGAGTGTAGGGATTAGAGTGTAGGGTATAGAGTGTGGGGTATAGAGTGTAGAATGTACGGTATAGAGTGTAGGGTATAGAGTATAGAGTGTAGGGTATAGAGTGTAGGGTATAGAGTGTAAAGTGTAGAGTGTAGGGTATAGAGTGTAGATTGTAGGGTATAAAGTGTAGGGTATAGAGTGTATGGAATAGAGTGTAGGGTATAGAGTTTAGAGTGTAGGGTACAGAGTGTGAGGTATAGAGCGTAGGGTGTAGGGTATAGAGTGTAGGGTATAGAGTGTAAGGTATAAAGTGAAGGGTGTAGAGTGTAGGGGATAGATTGTAGGGTATAGAGTGTAGGGTATAGAGGGTAGGGTATAGAGTGTATGATGTAGAGTGTAGAGTGTAGGGTATAGAGTGTAGGGTATAGAGTGCATGGTATAGAGTGTAGGGTATAGAGTGTAAGGTATAAAGTGTAGGGTGTAGAGTGTAGGGTATAGAGTGTAGGGTATAGAGTGTATGGTATAAAGTGTAGGGTATAGAGTGTAGAGTGTAGGGTATAGAGTGTAGGGTATACTGTGTAGAGTGTAGGGTATAGAGTGTAAGGTATAGAGGGTAGGGTATAGAGTGTATAGTGTAGAGTGTAGGGTATAGAGTGTAGGGTATAGAGTGTAGGGTATAAAGTGCAGAGTGTAGGGTATAGAGTGTAGGGAATAGAGTGTAGGGTATACTGTGTAGAGTGTAGGGTATAGAGTGTAAGGTATAGAGGGTAAGGTACAGAGTGTATGGTGTAGAGTGTAGGGTATAGAGTGTAGGGTATAGAGTGTAGTGTATAAAGTGTAGAGTGTAGGGTATAGAGTGTAGGGTATAGAGTGTATGGTATAGAGTGTAGGGTATAGAGTGTAGAGTGTAAGGTATAGAGTGTAGGGTATACTGTGTAGAGTGTAGGGTATAGAGTGTAAGGTATAGAGGGTAGGGTATAGAGTGTATGGTGTAGAGTGTACGGTATAGAGTGTAGGGTATAGAGTGTAGGGTATAAAGTGTAGAGTGTAGGGTATAGAGTGTAGGGTATAGAGTGTAGGGTATACTGTGTAGAGTGTAGGGTATAGAGTGTAAGGTATAGAGGGTAGGGTATAGAGTATATGTTGTAGAGTGTAGGGTATAGAGTGTAGGGTATAGAGTGTAGGGTATAGAGTGTAGAGTGTAGGGTATAGAGTGTAGGGTATAGAGTGTAGGGTATAGAGTGTAGGGTATAGAGTGTAAGGTGTAGAGTGTAGGGTATAGCGTGTAGGGTATAGAGTGTAGGGTATAGAGTGTAGGGTATAAAGTGTAGAGTGTAGGGTATAGAGTGTAGGGTATAGAGTGTAGGGTATGGAGTGTAGGGTATAGAGTGTAGGGTATAGCGTGTAGGGTATAGAGTGTAGGGTATAGAGTGTAGGGTATAAAGTGTAGAGTGTAGGGTATAGAGTGTAGGGTATAGAGTGTAGGGTATAGAGTGTAAAGTGTAGAGTGTAGGGTGTAGAGTGTAGGGTATAGAGTGTAGGGTATAGAGTGTAGGGTGTAGAGTGTAGGGTATAGAGTGTAGGGTATAGAGTGTAGGGTATAGAGTGTAGGGTATAGCGTGTAGGGTATAGAGTGTAGGGTATAGAGTGTAGGGTATAAAGTGTATAGTGTAGGGTATAGAGTGTATGGTATAGAGTGTAGGGTATAGAGTGTAAAGTGTAGAGTGTAGGGTGTAGAGTGTAGGGTATAGAGTGTAGGGTATAGAGTGTAGGGTATAGAGTGTAGGTTATAAAGTGTAGAGAGTAGGGTATAGAGTGTAGGGTATAGAGTGTAGGGTATAGAGTGTAGAGTGTAGGGTATAGAGTATAGGGTATAGAGTGTATGGTATAGAGTGTAGGGTATAGAGTGTAGAGGGTAGGGTATAGAGTGCAGGGTATAATGTGTAGAGTGTAGTGTATAGAGTGTAGGGTATAGAGTGTATGGTATAGAGTGTAGGGAATAGAGTGTAGAGTGTAGGGTATAGAATGTATGGTATAGAGTGTAGGGTATAGAGTGTAGAGTGTAGGGTATAGAGTGTAGGGTATAGAGTGTAGGGTATAGAGTGTAGAGTGTAGGGTATAGAGTGTAGAGTGTAGGGATTAGAGTGTAGGGTATAGAGTGTGGGGTATAGAGTGTAGAATGTACGGTATAGAGTGTAGGGTATAGAGTATAGAGTGTAGGGTATAGAGTGTAGGGTATAGAGTGTAAAGTGTAGATTGTAGGGTATAGAGTGTAGATTGTAGGGTATAAAGTGTAGGGTATAGAGTGTATGGAATAGAGTGTAGGGTATAGAGTTTAGAGTGTAGGGTATAGAGTGTGAGGTATAGAGCGTAGGGTGTAGGGTATAGAGTGTAGGGTATAGAGTGTATGGTATAAAGTGAAGGGTGTAGAGTGTAGGGGATAGATTGTAGGGTATAGAGTGTAGGGTATAGAGGGTAGGGTATAGAGTGTATGATGTAGAGTGTAGAGTGTAGGGTATAGAGTGTAGGGTATAGAGTGCATGGTATAGAGTGTAGGGTATAGAGTGTAAGGTATAAAGTGTAGGGTGTAGAGTGTAGGGTATAGAGTGTAGGGTATAGAGTGTAGGGTATAGAGTGTAGAGTGTAGGGTATAGAGTGTAAGGTATATCGTGTAGGGTTTAGAGAGTAGGGTATAGAGTGTAGAGTGTAGGGTATAGAGTGTAGAGTGTAGGGTATAGAGTGTAGGGTATAGAGTGTAGAGTGTAGGGTATAGAGTGTAGGGTTTAGAGAGTAGGGTATAGAGTGCAGAGTGTGGGGTAGAGAGTGTAGAGTGTAGGGTATAGAGTGTAGGGTATAGAGTGTAGAGTGTAGGGTATAAAGTGTAGAGAGTAGGGTATAGAGTGTAGGGTATAGATTGTAGGTTATAGAGTGTAGGGTATAGAGTGTAGAGTTTTGGGTGTAGAGTGTAGGGTATAGAGTGTATGTTATAGAGTGTAGGGTATAGAGTGCAGAGTGTAGGGTATAGTGTGTAGGGTATAGAGTGTAGGGTATAGAGTGTATGGTATAGAGTGTAGGGTATAGAGTGTAGAGTGTAGGGTATAGAGTGTAGGGTATAGAGTGTAGGGTATAGATTGTATGGTATAGAGTGTAGAGTATAGGGTATAGAGTGTAGGGTATAGAGTGTATGGTATAGAGTGTAGAGTGTAGGGTATAGAGTGTATAGTGTAGGGTATAGAGTGTATGATATAGAGTGTAGGGAATGGAGTGTAGAGTGTAGAGTATAGAGTGTATGGTATAGAGTGTAGGGTATAGAGTGTAGAGTGTAGGGTATAGAGTGTAGGGTATAGAGTGTAGGATATAGAGTGTAGAGTGTAGGGTATAGAGTGTAGGGTATAGAGTGTAGGGTATAGAGTGTAGGATATAGAGTGTAGAGTGTAGGGTATAGAGCGTAGGGTATAGAGTGTAGGGTATAGAGTGTAGATTGTAGGGATTAGAGTGTAGGGTATAGAGTGTAGGGTATAGAGTGTAGAATGTACGGTATAGAGTGTAGGGTATAGAGTATAGAGTGTAGGGTATAGAGTATAGGGTATAGTGTGTAAAGTGTATAGTGCAGGGTATAGAGTGTAGAGTGTAGGGTATAGAGTGTAGGGTATAGAGTGTATGGAATAGAGTGTAAGGTATAGAGTTTAGAGTGCAGAGTGTAGGGTATAGAGTGTAGAGTATAGGGTATAGAGTGTAGGGTATAGAGTGTATGGAATAGAGTGTGGAGTGTAGAGTGTAGGGTATAGAGTGTATGGAATAGAGTGTAGAGTGTAGGGTATAGAGTGTAGGGTATAGAGTGTAGAGTGTAGGGATTAGAGTGTATGGTATAGAGTGTAGGGTGTAGAGTGTATGCTATAGAGTGTGGGGTATAGAGTGTAGAGTGTAGGGTATAGCGTGTATGGTATAGAGTGTAGGGTGTGGAGTGTATGGTATAGAGTGTAGAGTATAGAGTGTATGGTATAGAGTGTAGAGTGTAGGGTATAAAGTGTAGGGCATAGAGTGTAGAGTGTAGAGTGTAGGGTATAGAGTGTAGAGTGTAGGGTATAGAGTGTATGGTATAGAGTGTAGAGTGTAGGGTATAGAGTGTAGGGTATAGAGTGTAGGGTATAGAGTGTAGGATATAGAGTGTAGAGTGTAGGGTATAGAGCGTAGGGTATAGAGTGTAGGGTATAGAGTGTAGAGTGTAGGGATTAGAGTGTAGGGTATAGAGTGTAGGGTATAGAGTGTAGAATGTATGGTATAGAGTGTAGGGTATAGAGTATAGAGTGTAGGGTATAGAGTATAGGGTATAGTGTGTTAAGTGTATAGTGTAGGGTATAGAGTGTAGAGTGTAGGGTATAGAGTGTAGGGTATAGAGTGTATGGAATAGAGTGTAAGGTATAGAGTTTAGAGTGCAGAGTGTAGAGTGTAGGGTATAGAGTGTAGAGTATAGAGTATAGAGTGTAGGGTATAGAGTGTATGGAATAGAGTGTGGAGTGTAGAGTGTAGGGTATAGAGTGTAGGGTATAGAGTGTAGAGTGTAGGGATTAGAGTGTATGGTATAGAGTGTAGGGTGTAGAGTGTATGCTATAGAGTGTGGGGTATAGAGTGTAGAGTGTAGGGTATAGCGTGTATGGTATAGAGTGTAGGGTGTGGAGTGTATGGTATAGAGTGTAGAGTATAGAGTGTATGGTATAGAGTGTAGAGTGTAGGGTATAAAGTGTAGGGCATAGAGTGTAGAGTGTAGAGTGTAGGGTATAGAGTGTAGAGTGTAGGGTATAGAGTGAATGGTATAGAGTGTAGAGTGTAGGGTATAAAGTGTAGAGCATAGAGTGTAGAGTGTAGAGTGTAGGGTATAGAGTGTAGAGTGTAGGGTATACAGTGTAGGGTATAGAGTGTAGGGTATACAGTGTAGAGTATAGAGTGTAGAGTGTAGGGTATAGAGTGTACGGTATAGAGTGTATGGTATAGAGTGTATGGTATATAGTGTAGGGTATAGAGTATTTGTTATAGAGTGTAGGGTATAGAGTGTAGCGTGTAGGGTATAGATTGTAGACTGCAGAGTGTAGGGTATAGAGTGCAAGGTATAGAGTGTAGTGTATAGAGTGTATGTTATAGAGTGTAGGGTATAGAGTGTAGAGTGTAGGGTATAGAGTAGGGTATAGAGTGTAGGGTATAGATTGTAGGGTATAGAGTGTAGAGTGTAGGGTATAGAGTGTAGGGTATAGAATGTATGGTATAGAGTGTAGAGTGTAGGGTATAGACTGTAGGGTATAGAGTGTATGGTATAGAGTGTATGGTATAGAGTGTAGGGTATAGAGTGTAGAGTGTAGGGTATAGAGAGTAGGGTATAGAGTGTAGGGTATAGAGTGTAGGGTATAGATTGTAGGGTATAGAGTGTAGAGTGTAGGGTATAGGGTGTAAGGTATAGAGTGTATGTTATAGAGTGTAGAGTGTAGGGTATAGAGTGTATAGTGTAGGGTATTGAGTGTAGGGTATAGAGTGTATGGTATAGAGTGTAGGGAATAGAGTGTAGAGTGTAGGGTATAGAGTGTATGGTATAGAGTGTAGGGTATAGAGTGTATAGTGTAGGGTATAGAGTGTAGGGTATAGAGTGTAGGGTATAGAGTGTAGGGTATAGAGTGTAGAGTGTAGGGTATAGAGTGTAGGGTATAGAGTGTAGGGTATAGAGTGTAGAGTGTAGGGATTAGAGTGTAGGGTATAGAGTGTAGGGTATAGAGTGTAGAATGTCCGGTATAGAGTGTAGGGTATAGAGTATAGAGTGTAGGGTATAGATTGTAGGGTATAGAGTGTAAAGTGTAGAGTGTAGGGTATAGAATGTAGAGTGTAGGGTATAGAGTGTAGGGTATAGAGTGTATGGAATAGAGTGTATGGTATAGAGTGTAGAGTGTAAGGTATAGAGTGTAGGGTATAGAGCGTAGGGTGTAGGGGATAGAGTGTAGGGTATAGAGTGTAGGGTATAGAGTGTAGAGTGTAGGGTATAGAGTGTATGGTATAGAGTGTAGGGTGTAGAGTGTAGGGTATAGAGTGTATGGTATACAGTTTAGAGTGTAGAGTGTAGGGTATAGAGTGTAGGGTATAGAGTGTATGGTATAGAGTGTAGGGTATAGAGTGTAGAGTGTAGGGTATTGAGTGTAAGGTATAGAGTGTAGGGTATAGAGTGTAGAGTGTAGGGTATAGACTGTAGGGTATAGAGTGTATGGTATAGAGTGTATGGTATAGAGTGTAGGGTATAGAGTGTAGAGTGTAGGGTATAGAGAGTAGGGTATAGAGTGTAGGGTATAGAGTGTAGGGTATAGATTGTAGGGTATAGAGTGTAGAGTGTAGGGTATAGGGTGTAAGGTATAGAGTGTATGTTATAGAGTGTAGAGTGTAGGGTATAGAGTGTATAGTGTAGGGTATTGAGTGTAGGGTATAGAGTGTATGGTATAGAGTGTAGGGAATAGAGTGTAGAGTGTAGGGTATAGAGTGTATGGTATAGAGTGTAGAGTGTAGGGTATAGAGTGTAGGGTATAGGGTGTAGGGTATAGAGTGTAGGGTATAGAGTGTAGAGTGTAGGGTATAGAGTGTAGGGTATAGAGTGTAGGGTATAGAGTGTAGAGTGTAGGGATTAGAGTGTAGGGTATAGAGTGTAGGGTATAGAGTGTAGAATGTACGGTATAGAGTGCAGGGTATAGAGTATAGAGTGTAGGGTATAGAGTGTAGGGTATAGAGTGTAAAGTGTAGAGTGTAGGGTATAGAGTGTAGAGTGTAGGGTATAGAGTGTAGGGTATAGAGTGTATGGAATAGAGTGTAGGGTATAGAGTGTAGAGTGTAGGGTATAGAGTGTAGGGTATAGAGTGTAGGGTATAGAGTGTAGGGTATAGAGTGTAGGGTATAGAGTGTAGGTTATAAAGTGTAGAGAGTAGGGTATAGAGTGTAGGGTATAGAGTGTAGGGTATAGAGTGTAGAGTGTAGGGTATAGAGTATAGGGTATAGAGTGTATGGTATAGAGTGTAGGGTATAGAGTGTAGAGGGTAGGGTATAGAGTGTAGGGTATAATGTGTAGAGTGTAGTGTATAGAGTGTAGGGTATAGAGTGTATGGTATAGAGTGTAGGGAATAGAGTGTAGAGTGTAGGGTATAGAATGTATGGTATAGAGTGTAGGGTATAGAGTGTAGAGTGTAGGGTATAGAGTGTAGGGTATAGAGTGTAGGGTATAGAGTGTAGAGTGTAGGGTATAGAGTGTAGAGTGTAGGGATTAGAGTGTAGGGTATAGAGTGTGGGGTATAGAGTGTAGAATGTACGGTATAGAGTGTAGGGTATAGAGTATAGAGTGTAGGGTATAGAGTGTAGGGTATAGAGTGTAAAGTGTAGATTGTAGGGTATAGAGTGTAGATTGTAGGGTATAAAGTGTAGGGTATAGAGTGTATGGAATAGAGTGTAGGGTATAGAGTTTAGAGTGTAGGGTATAGAGTGTGAGGTATAGAGCGTAGGGTGTAGGGTATAGAGTGTAGGGTATAGAGTGTATGGTATAAAGTGAAGGGTGTAGAGTGTAGGGGATAGATTGTAGGGTATAGAGTGTAGGGTATAGAGGGTAGGGTATAGAGTGTATGATGTAGAGTGTAGAGTGTAGGGTATAGAGTGTAGGGTATAGAGTGCATGGTATAGAGTGTAGGGTATAGAGTGTAAGGTATAAAGTGTAGGGTGTAGAGTGTAGGGTATAGAGTGTAGGGTATAGAGTGTAGGGTATAGAGTGTAGAGTGTAGGGTATAGAGTGTAAGGTATATCGTGTAGGGTTTAGAGAGTAGGGTATAGAGTGTAGAGTGTAGGGTATAGAGTGTAGAGTGTAGGGTATAGAGTGTAGGGTATAGAGTGTAGAGTGTAGGTTATAGAGTGTAGGGTTTAGAGAGTAGGGTATAGAGTGCAGAGTGTGGGGTAGAGAGTGTAGAGTGTAGGGTATAGAGTGTAGGGTATAGAGTGTAGAGTGTAGGGTATAAAGTGTAGAGAGTAGGGTATAGAGTGTAGGGTATAGATTGTAGGTTATAGAGTGTAGGGTATAGAGTGTAGAGTTTTGGGTGTAGAGTGTAGGGTATAGAGTGTATGTTATAGAGTGTAGGGTATAGAGTGCAGAGTGTAGGGTATAGTGTGTAGGGTATAGAGTGTAGGGTATAGAGTGTATGGTATAGAGTGTAGGGTATAGAGTGTAGAGTGTAGGGTATAGAGTGTAGGGTATAGAGTGTAGGGTATAGATTGTATGGTATAGAGTGTAGAGTATAGGGTATAGAGTGTAGGGTATAGAGTGTATGGTATAGAGTGTAGAGTGTAGGGTATAGAGTGTATAGTGTAGGGTATAGAGTGTATGATATAGAGTGTAGGGAATGGAGTGTAGAGTGTAGAGTATAGAGTGTATGGTATAGAGTGTAGGGTATAGAGTGTAGAGTGTAGGGTATAGAGTGTAGGGTATAGAGTGTAGGATATAGAGTGTAGAGTGTAGGGTATAGAGTGTAGGGTATAGAGTGTAGGGTATAGAGTGTAGGATATAGAGTGTAGAGTGTAGGGTATAGAGCGTAGGGTATAGAGTGTAGGGTATAGAGTGTAGATTGTAGGGATTAGAGTGTAGGGTATAGAGTGTAGGGTATAGAGTGTAGAATGTACGGTATAGAGTGTAGGGTATAGAGTATAGAGTGTAGGGTATAGAGTATAGGGTATAGTGTGTAAAGTGTATAGTGCAGGGTATAGAGTGTAGAGTGTAGGGTATAGAGTGTAGGGTATAGAGTGTATGGAATAGAGTGTAAGGTATAGAGTTTAGAGTGCAGAGTGTAGGGTATAGAGTGTAGAGTATAGGGTATAGAGTGTAGGGTATAGAGTGTATGGAATAGAGTGTGGAGTGTAGAGTGTAGGGTATAGAGTGTAAGGTATATCGTGTAGGGTTTAGAGAGTAGGGTATAGAGTGTAGAGTGTAGGGTATAGAGTGTAGAGTGTAGGGTATAGAGTGTAGGGTATAGAGTGTATGGAATAGAGTGTGGAGTGTAGAGTGTAGGGTATAGAGTGTAAGGTATATCGTGTAGGGTTTAGAGAGTAGGGTATAGAGTGTAGAGTGTAGGGTATAGAGTGTAGAGTGTAGGGTATAGAGTGTAGGGTATAGAGTGTAGAGTGTAGGTTATAGAGTGTAGGGTTTAGAGAGTAGGGTATAGAGTGCAGAGTGTGGGGTAGAGAGTGTAGAGTGTAGGGTATAGAGTGTAGGGTATAGAGTGTAGAGTGTAGGGTATAAAGTGTAGAGAGTAGGGTATAGAGTGTAGGGTATAGATTGTAGGTTATAGAGTGTAGGGTATAGAGTGTAGAGTTTTGGGTGTAGAGTGTAGGGTATAGAGTGTATGTTATAGAGTGTAGGGTATAGAGTGCAGAGTGTAGGGTATAGTGTGTAGGGTATAGAGTGTAGGGTATAGAGTGTATGGTATAGAGTGTAGGGTATAGAGTGTAGAGTGTAGGGTATAGAGTGTAGGGTATAGAGTGTAGGGTATAGATTGTATGGTATAGAGTGTAGAGTATAGGGTATAGAGTGTAGGGTATAGAGTGTATGGTATAGAGTGTAGAGTGTAGGGTATAGAGTGTATAGTGTAGGGTATAGAGTGTATGATATAGAGTGTAGGGAATGGAGTGTAGAGTGTAGAGTATAGAGTGTATGGTATAGAGTGTAGGGTATAGAGTGTAGAGTGTAGGGTATAGAGTGTAGGGTATAGAGTGTAGGATATAGAGTGTAGAGTGTAGGGTATAGAGTGTAGGGTATAGAGTGTAGGGTATAGAGTGTAGGATATAGAGTGTAGAGTGTAGGGTATAGAGCGTAGGGTATAGAGTGTAGGGTATAGAGTGTAGATTGTAGGGATTAGAGTGTAGGGTATAGAGTGTAGGGTATAGAGTGTAGAATGTACGGTATAGAGTGTAGGGTATAGAGTATAGAGTGTAGGGTATAGAGTATAGGGTATAGTGTGTAAAGTGTATAGTGCAGGGTATAGAGTGTAGAGTGTAGGGTATAGAGTGTAGGGTATAGAGTGTATGGAATAGAGTGTAAGGTATAGAGTTTAGAGTGCAGAGTGTAGGGTATAGAGTGTAGAGTATAGGGTATAGAGTGTAGGGTATAGAGTGTATGGAATAGAGTGTGGAGTGTAGAGTGTAGGGTATAGAGTGTATGGAATAGAGTGTAGAGTGTAGGGTATAGAGTGTAGGGTATAGAGTGTAGAGTGTAGGGATTAGAGTGTATGGTATAGAGTGTAGGGTGTAGAGTGTATGCTATAGAGTGTGGGGTATAGAGTGTAGAGTGTAGGGTATAGCGTGTATGGTATAGAGTGTAGGGTGTGGAGTGTATGGTATAGAGTGTAGAGTATAGAGTGTATGGTATAGAGTGTAGAGTGTAGGGTATAAAGTGTAGGGCATAGAGTGTAGAGTGTAGAGTGTAGGGTATAGAGTGTAGAGTGTAGGGTATAGAGTGTATGGTATAGAGTGTAGAGTGTAGGGTATAGAGTGTAGGGTATAGAGTGTAGGGTATAGAGTGTAGGATATAGAGTGTAGAGTGTAGGGTATAGAGCGTAGGGTATAGAGTGTAGGGTATAGAGTGTAGAGTGTAGGGATTAGAGTGTAGGGTATAGAGTGTAGGGTATAGAGTGTAGAATGTATGGTATAGAGTGTAGGGTATAGAGTATAGAGTGTAGGGTATAGAGTATAGGGTATAGTGTGTTAAGTGTATAGTGTAGGGTATAGAGTGTAGAGTGTAGGGTATAGAGTGTAGGGTATAGAGTGTATGGAATAGAGTGTAAGGTATAGAGTTTAGAGTGCAGAGTGTAGAGTGTAGGGTATAGAGTGTAGAGTATAGAGTATAGAGTGTAGGGTATAGAGTGTATGGAATAGAGTGTGGAGTGTAGAGTGTAGGGTATAGAGTGTAGGGTATAGAGTGTATGGAATAGAGTGTAGAGTGTAGGGTATAGAGTGTAGGGTATAGAGTGTAGAGTGTAGGGATTAGAGTGTATGGTATAGAGTGTAGGGTGTAGAGTGTATGCTATAGAGTGTGGGGTATAGAGTGTAGAGTGTAGGGTATAGCGTGTATGGTATAGAGTGTAGGGTGTGGAGTGTATGGTATAGAGTGTAGAGTATAGAGTGTATGGTATAGAGTGTAGAGTGTAGGGTATAAAGTGTAGGGCATAGAGTGTAGAGTGTAGAGTGTAGGGTATAGAGTGTAGAGTGTAGGGTATAGAGTGTATGGTATAGAGTGTAGAGTGTAGGGTATAAAGTGTAGAGCACAGAGTGTAGAGTGTAGAGTGTAGGGTATAGAGTGTAGAGTGTAGGGTATACAGTGTAGGGTATAGAGTGTAGGGTATACAGTGTAGAGTATAGAGTGTAGAGTGTAGGGTATAGAGTGTACGGTATAGAGTGTATGGTATAGAGTGTATGGTAAATAGTGTAGGGTATAGAGTATTTGTTATAGAGTGTAGGGTATAGAGTGTAGCGTGTAGGGTATAGATTGTAGACTGCAGAGTGTAGGGTATAGAGTGCAAGGTATAGAGTGTAGTGTATAGAGTGTATGTTATAGAGTGTAGGGTATAGAGTGTAGAGTGTAGGGTATAGAGTAGGGTATAGAGTGTAGGGTATAGATTGTAGGGTATAGAGTGTAGAGTGTAGGGTATAGAGTGTAGGGTATAGAATGTATGGTATAGAGTGTAGAGTGTAGGGTATAGACTGTAGGGTATAGAGTGTATGGTATAGAGTGTATGGTATAGAGTGTAGGGTATAGAGTGTAGAGTGTAGGGTATAGAGAGTAGGGTATAGAGTGTAGGGTATAGAGTGTAGGGTATAGATTGTAGGGTATAGAGTGTAGAGTGTAGGGTATAGGGTGTAAGGTATAGAGTGTATGTTATAGAGTGTAGAGTGTAGGGTATAGAGTGTATAGTGTAGGGTATTGAGTGTAGGGTATAGAGTGTATGGTATAGAGTGTAGGGAATAGAGTGTAGAGTGTAGGGTATAGAGTGTATGGTATAGAGTGTAGGGTATAGAGTGTATAGTGTAGGGTATAGAGTGTAGGGTATAGAGTGTAGGGTATAGAGTGTAGGGTATAGAGTGTAGAGTGTAGGGTATAGAGTGTAGGGTATAGAGTGTAGAGTGTAGGGATTAGAGTGTAGGGTATAGAGTGTAGGGTATAGAGTGTAGAATGTCCGGTATAGAGTGTAGGGTATAGAGTATAGAGTGTAGGGTATAGATTGTAGGGTATAGAGTGTAAAGTGTAGAGTGTAGGGTATAGAATGTAGAGTGTAGGGTATAGAGTGTAGGGTATAGAGTGTATGGAATAGAGTGTATGGTATAGAGTGTAGAGTGTAAGGTATAGAGTGTAGGGTATAGAGCGTAGGGTGTAGGGGATAGAGTGTAGGGTATAGAGTGTAGGGTATAGAGTGTAGAGTGTAGGGTATAGAGTGTATGGTATAGAGTGTAGGGTGTAGAGTGTAGGGTATAGAGTGTATGGTATACAGTTTAGAGTGTAGAGTGTAGGGTATAGAGTGTAGGGTATAGAGTGTATGGTATAGAGTGTAGGGTATAGAGTGTAGAGTGTAGGGTATTGAGTGTAGGGTATAGAGTGTAGGGTATAGAGTGTAGAGTGTAGGGTATAGACTGTAGGGTATAGAGTGTATGGTATAGAGTGTATGGTATAGAGTGTAGGGTATAGAGTGTAGAGTGTAGGGTATAGAGAGTAGGGTATAGAGTGTAGGGTATAGAGTGTAGGGTATAGATTGTAGGGTATAAAGTGTAGAGTGTAGGGTATAGGGTGTAAGGTATAGAGTGTATGTTATAGAGTGTAGAGTGTAGGGTATAGAGTGTATAGTGTAGGGTATTGAGTGTAGGGTATAGAGTGTATGGTATAGAGTGTAGGGAATAGAGTGTAGAGTGTAGGGTATAGAGTGTATGGTATAGAGTGTAGAGTATAGAGTGTAGAGTGTAGGGTATAGAGTGTAGGGTATAGGGTGTAGGGTATAGAGTGTAGGGTATAGAGTGTAGAGTGTAGGGTATAGAGTGTAGGGTATAGAGTGTAGGGTATAGAGTGTAGAGTGTAGGGATTAGAGTGTAGGGTATAGAGTGTAGGGTATAGAGTGTAGAATGTACGGTATAGAGTGCAGGGTATAGAGTATAGAGTGTAGGGTATAGAGTGTAGGGTATAGAGTGTAAAGTGTAGAGTGTAGGGTATAGAGTGTAGAGTGTAGGGTATAGAGTGTAGGGTATAGAGTGTATGGAATAGAGTGTAGGGTATAGAGTGTAGAGTGTAGGGTATAGAGTGTAGGGTATAGAGTGTAGGGTATAGAGTGTAGGGTATAGATTGTAGGGTATAGAGTGTAGAGTGTAGGGTATAGAGTGTAGGGTATAGAGGGTATGGTATAGAGTGTAGAGTGTAGGGTATAGAGTGTAGGATATAGAGTGTAGGGTATAGAGTGTAGAGTGTAGGGTATAGAGTGTAGGGTATAGAGTGTAGAGTGTAGGGATTAGAGTGTAGGGTATAGAGTGTGGGGTATAGAGTGTAGAATGTACGGTATAGAGTGTAGGGTATAGAGTATAGAGTGTAGGGTATAGAGTGTAAAGTGTAGAGTGTAGGGTATAGAGTGTAGAGTGTAGGGTATAGAGTGTAGGGTATAGAGTGTATGGAATAGAGTGTAGGGTATAGAGTTTAGAGTGTAGGGTGTAGAGTGTGAGGTATAGAGCGTAGGGTGTAGGGTATAGAGTGTAGGGTATAGAGTGTAAGGTATAAATTGAAGGGTGTAGAGTGTAGGGGATAGATTGTAGGGTATAGAGTGTAGGGTATAGAGGGTAGGGTATAGAGTGTATGATGTAGAGTGTAGAGTATAGGGTATAGAGTGTAGGGTATAGAGTGTAGGGTATAGAGTGCATGGTATAGAGTGTAGGGTATAGAGTGTAAGGTATAAAGTGTAGGGTGTAGGGTATAGAGTGTAGGGTATAGAGTGTAGGGTATAGAGTGTAGGGTATAGAGTGTAGAGTGTAGGGATTAGAGTGTAGGGTATAGAGTGTAGGGTATAGAGTGTAGAATGTACGGTATAGAGTGCAGGGTATAGAGTATAGAGTGTAGGGTATAGAGTGTAGGGTATAGAGTGTAAAGTGTAGAGTGTAGGGTATAGAGTGTAGAGTGTAGGGTATAGAGTGTAGGGTATAGAGTGTATGGAATAGAGTGTAGGGTATAGAGTGTAGAGTGTAGGGTATAGAGTGTAGGGTATAGAGTGTAGGGTATAGAGTGTAGGGTATAGATTGTAGGGTATAGAGTGTAGAGTGTAGGGTATAGAGTGTAGGGTATAGAGGGTATGGTATAGAGTGTAGAGTGTAGGGTATAGAGTGTAGGGTATAGAGTGTAGGGTATAGAGTGTAGAGTGTAGGGTATAGAGTGTAGGGTATAGAGTGTAGAGTGTAGGGATTAGAGTGTAGGGTATAGAGTGTGGGGTATAGAGTGTAGAATGTACGGTATAGAGTGTAGGGTATAGAGTATAGAGTGTAGGGTATAGAGTGTAGGGTATAGAGTGTAAAGTGTAGAGTGTAGGGTATAGAGTGTAGAGTGTAGGGTATAGAGTGTAGGGTATAGAGTGTATGGAATAGAGTGTAGGGTATAGAGTTTAGAGTGTAGGGTGTAGAGTGTGAGGTATAGAGCGTAGGGTGTAGGGTATAGAGTGTAGGGTATAGAGTGTAAGGTATAAATTGAAGGGTGTAGAGTGTAGGGGATAGATTGTAGGGTATAGAGTGTAGGGTATAGAGGGTAGGGTATAGAGTGTATGATGTAGAGTGTAGAGTGTAGGGTATAGAGTGTAGGGTATAGAGTGTAGGGTATAGAGTGCATGGTATAGAGTGTAGGGTATAGAGTGTAAGGTATAAAGTGTAGGGTGTAGGGTATAGAGTGTAGGGTATAGAGTGTAGGGTATAGAGTGTAGGGTATAGAGTGTAGGGTATAGAGTGTAGAGTGTAGGGTTTAGAGTGTAAGGTATAGAGTGTAGGGTTTAGAGAGTAGGGTATAGAGTGTAGAGTGTAGGGTATAGAGTGTAGAGTGTAGGGTATAGAGTGTAGGGTATAGAGTGTAGAGTGTAGGGTATAGAGTGTAGGGTTTAGAGAGTAGGGTATAGAGTGCAGAGTGTGGGGTAGAGAGTGTAGAGTGTAGGGTATAGAGTGTAGGGTATAGAGTGTAGAGTGTAGGGTATAAAATGTAGAGAGTAGGGTATAGAGTGTAGGGTATAGAGTGTAGGTTATAGAGTGTAGGGTATAGAGTGTAGAGTTTTGGGTGTAGAGTGTAGGGTATAGAGTGTATGTTATAGAGTGTAGGGTATAGAGTGCAGAGTGTAGGGTATAGTGTGTAGGGTATAGAGTGTAGGGTATAGAGTGTATGGTATAGAGTGTAGGGTGTAGAGTGTAGGGTATAGAGTGTAGGGTATAGAGTGTAGGGTATAGATTGTAGGGTATAGAGTGTAGAGTATAGGGTATAGAGTGTAGGGTATAGAGTGTATGGTATAGAGTGTAGAGTGTAGGGTATAGAGTGTATAGTGTAGGGTATAGAGTGTATGGTATAGAGTGTAGGGTATAGAGTGTAGAGTGTAGGGTATAGAGTGTAGGGTAAAGAGTGTAGGATATAGAGTGTAGAGTGTAGGGTATAGAGTGTAGGGTATTGAGTGTAGGGTATAGAGTGTGGGATATAGAGTGTAGAGTGTAGGGTATAGAGTGTAGGGTATAGAGTGTAGGGTATAGAGTGTAGAGTGTAGGGATTAGAGTGTAGGGTATAGAGTGTAGGGTATAGAGTGTAGAATGTACAGTATAGAGTGTAGGGTATAGAGTATAGATTGTAGGGTATAGAGTATAGGGTATAGTGTGTAAAGTGTATAGTGTAGGGTATAGAGTGTAGAGTGTAGGGTATAGAGTGTAGGGTATAGAGTGTATGGAATAGAGTGTAAGGTATAGAGTTTAGAGTGCAGAGTGTAGAGTGTAGGGTATAGAGTGTAGAGTATAGGGTATAGAGTGTAGGGTATAGAGTGTATGGAATAGAGTGTGGAGTGTAGAGTGTAGGGTATAGAGTGTAGGGTATAGAGTGTATGGAATAGAGTGTAGAGTGTAGGTTATAGAGTGTAGGGTATAGAGTGTAGAGTGTAGGGATTAGAGTGTATGGTATAGAGTGTAGGGTGTAGAGTGTATGCTATAGAGTGTGGGGTATAGAGTGTAGAGTGTAGGGTATAGCGTGTATGGTATAGAGTGTAGGGTGTGGAGTTTATGGTATAGAGTGTAGAGTATAGAGTGTATGGTATAGAGTGTAGAGTGTAGGGTATAAAGTGTAGGGCATAGAGTGTAGAGTGTAGGGTATAGAGTGTAGAGTGTAGGGTATAGAGTGTATGGTATAGAGTGTAGAGTGTAGGGTATAAAGTGTAGAGCATAGAGTGTAGAGTGTAGAGTGTAGGGTATAGAGTGTAGAGTGTAGGGTATACAGTGTAGGGTATAGAGTGTAGGGTATAGAGTGTAGAGTATAGAGTGTAGAGTGTAGGGTATAGAGTGTAGGGTATAGAGTGTATGGTATAGAGTGTATGGTATATAGTGTAGGGTATAGAGTGCTTGTTATAGAGTGTAGGGTATAAAGTGTAGCGTGTAGGGTATAGATTGTAGACTGCAGAGTGTAGGGTATAGAGTGCAAGGTATAGAGTGTAGTGTATAGAGTGTATGTTATAGAGTGTAGGGTATAGAGTGTAGAGTGTAGGGTATAGAGTAGGGTATAGAGTGTAGGGTATAGATTGTAGGGTATAGAGTGTAGAGTGTAGGGTATAGAGTGTAGGGTATAGAGTGTATGGTATAGAGTGTAGAGTGTAGGGTATAGACTGTAGGGTATAGAGTGTATGGTATAGCGTGTATGGTATGGAGTGTAGGGTATAGAGTGTAGAGTGTAGGGTATAGAGAGTAGGGTATAGAGTGTAGGGTATAGAGTGTAGGGTATAGATTGTAGGGTATAGAGTGTAGAGTGTAGGGTATAGGGTGTAAGGTATAGAGTGTATGTTATAGAGTGTAGAGTGTAGGGTATAGAGTGTATAGTGTAGGGTATTGAGTGTAGGGTATAGAGTGTATGGTATAGAGTGTAGGGAATAGAGTGTAGAGTGTAGGGTATAGAGTGTATAGTATAGAGTGTAGGGTATAGAGTGTAGAGTGTAGGGTATAGAGTGTAGTGTATAGAGTGTAGGGTATAGAGTGTAGGGTATAGAGTGTATAGTGTAGGGTATAGAGTGTAGGGTATAGAGTGTAGGGTATAGAGTGTAGAGTGTAGGGATTAGAGTGTAGGGTATAGAGTGTAGGGTATAGAGTGTAGAATGTACGGTATAGAGTGTAGGGTATAGAGTGTAGGGTATAGAGTGTTGGGTATAGAGTGTAAAGTGTAGAGTGTAGGATATAGAGTGTAGAGTGTAGGGTATAGAGTGTAGGGTATAGAGTGTATGGAATAGAGTGTAGGGTATAGAGTGTAGAGTGTAGGGTATAGAGTGTAGGGTATAGATTGTAGGGTATAGAGTGTAGAGTGTAGGGTATAGAGTGTAGGGTATAGAGGGTATGGTATAGAGTGTAGAGTGTAGGGTATAGAGTGTAGGGTATAGAGGGTATGGTATAGAGTGTAGAGTGTAGGGTATAGAGTTTATAGTGTAGGGTATAGAGTGTAGTGTATAGAGTGTATGGTATAGAGTGTAGGGAATAGAGTGTAGAGTGTAGGGTATAGAGTGTAGGGTATAGAGTGTAGGGTATAGAGTGTAGGGTATAGATTGTAGGGTATAGAGTGTAGAGTGTAGGGTATAGAGTGTAGGGTATAGAGGGTATGGTATAGAGTGTAGAGTGTAGGGTATAGAGTGTAGGGTATAGAGGGTATGGTATAGAGTGTAGAGTGTAGGGTATAGAATTTATAGTGTAGGGTATAGAGTGTAGGGTATAGAGAGTATGGTATAGAGTGTAGGGAATAGAGTGTAGAGTGTATGGTATAGAGTGTAGGGTATAGAGTGTAGAGTGTAGGGTATAGAGTGTAGGGTATAGAGTGTAGGGTATAGAGTGTAGGGTGTAGAGTGTAGGGTATAGAGTGTAGGGTATAGAGTGTAGGGTATAGAGTGTAGAGTGTAGGGATTAGAGTGTAGGGTATAGATTGTAGGGTATAGAGTGTAGAATGTACGGTATAGAGTGTAGGGTATAGAGTATAGAGTGTAGGGTATAGAGTGTAAAGTGCAGAGTGTAGGGTATAGAGTGTAGAGTGTATGGTATAGAGTGTAGGGGATAGAGTGTATGGTATAGAGTGTATGGTATAGATTGTAGGGTATAGAGTGTAGGGTATAGAGTGTAGAGTGTAGGGTATAGAGTGTAGGGTATAGAGTGTAGGGTATAGAGTGTAGGGTATAGAGTGTAGAGTGTAGGGTATAGAGTGTAGGGTATAGAGTGTAGGGTATAGAGTGTAGGGTATAGAGTGTAGAGTGTAGGGTATAGAGTGTATGGTATAGAGTGTAGGGTGTAGAGTGTAGGGTATAGAGTGTAGAGTGTAGGGTATAGAGTGTAGAGTGTAGGGTATAGAGTGTATAGTGTAGGGTATTGAGTGTAGGGTATAGAGTGTATGGTATAGAGTGTAGGGAATAGAGTGTAGAGTGTAGGGTATAGAGTGTATGGTATAGAGTGTAGGGTATAGAGTGTAGAGTGTAGGGTATAGAGTGTAGGGTATAGAGTGTAGGGTATAGAGTGTAGGGTATAGAGTGTAGGGTATAGAGTGTAGGGTATAGAGTGTAGAGTGTAGGGTATAGAGTAGGGTATAGAGTGTAGGGTATAGATTGTAGGGTATAGAGTGTAGAGTGTAGGGTATAGAGTGTAGGGTATAGAGTGTATGGTATAGAGTGTAGAGTGTAGGGTATAGACTGTAGGGTATAGAGTGTATGGTATAGAGTGTATGGTATAGAGTGTTGGGTATAGAGTGTAGAGTGTAGGGTATAGAGAGTAGGGTATATAGTGTAGGGTATAGAGTGTAGGGTATAGATTGTAGGGTATAGAGTGTAGAGTGTAGGGTATAGGGTGTAAGGTATAGAGTGTATGTTATAGAGTGTAGAGTGTTGGGTATAGAGTGTATAGTGTAGGGTATTGAGTGTAGGGTATAGAGTGTATGGTATAGAGTGTAGGGAATAGAGTGTAGAGTGTAGGGTATAGAGTGTATGGTATAGAGTGTAGGGTATAGAGTGTAGAGTGTAGGGTATAGAGTGTAGGGTATAGAGTGTAGGGTATAGAGTGTAGAGTATAGAGTGTAGAGTGTAGGGTATAGAGTGTACGGTATAGAGTGTAGGGTATAGAGTGTAGAGTGTAGGGATTAGAGTGTAGGGTATAGAGTGTAGGGTATAGAGTGTAGAATGTACGGTATAGAGTGTAGGGTATAGAGTATAGAGTGTAGGGTATAGAGTGTAAAGTGCAGAGTGTAGGGTATAGAGTGTAGAGTGTATGGTATAGAGTGTAGGGGATAGAGTGTATGGTATAGAGTGTATGGTATAGATTGTAAGGTATAGAGTGTAGAGTATAGAGTGTAGAGTGTAGGGTATAGAGTGTAGGGTATAGAGTGTAGGGTATAGAGTGTAGGGTATAGAGTGTAGAGTGTAGGGTATAGAGTGTAGGGTATAGAGTGTAGGGTATAGAGTGTAGAGTGTAGGGTATAGAGTGTATGGTATAGAGTGTAGGGTGTAGAGTGTAGGGTATAGAGTGTAGAGTGTAGGGTATAGAGTGTAGAGTGTAGGGTATAGAGTGTAGAGTGTAGGGTATAGAAAGTAGGGTATAGGGTGTAAAGTGTATGGTATAGAGTGTAGGGGATAGAGTGTATGGTATAGAGTGTATGGTATAGAGTGTAGGGTATAGAGTGTAGGGTATAGAATGTAGAATGTAGGGTATAGAGTGTAGGGTATAGAGTGTAGGGTATAGAGTGTAGGGTATAGAGTGTAGAGTGTAGGGTATAGAGTGTATGGTATAGAGTGTAGGGTGTAGAGTGTAGGGTATAGAGTGTAGAGTGTAGGGTATAGAGTGTAGAGTGTAGGGTATAGAGTGTAGGGTATAGAGTGTAGAGTGTAGGGTATAGAAAGTAGGGTATAGGGTGTAAAGTGTATGGTATAGAGTGTAGGGGATAGAGTGTATGGTATAGAGTGTATGGTATAGAGTGTAGGGTAGAGAGTGTAGGGTATAGAGTGTAGAGTGTAGGGTATATAGTGTAGGGTGTAGAGTGTAGGGTATAGAGTGTAGGGTATAGAGTGTAGAGTGTATGGTATAGAGTGTAGGGGATAGAGTGTATGGTATAGAGTGTATGGTATAGAGTGTATGGTATAGATTGTAGGGTATAGAGTGTAGGGTATAGAGTGTAGAGTGTAGGGTATAGAGTGTAGGGTATAGAGTGTAGGGTATAGAGTGTAGGGTGTAGAGTGTAGGGTATAGAGTGTAGGGTATAGGGTGTAGGGTATAGAGTGTAGGGTGTAGAGTGTAGGGTATAGAGTGTAGGGTATAGAGTGTAGTGTATAGAGTGTAGGGTATAGCGTGTAGGGTATAGAGTGTAGGGTATAGAGTGTAGGGTATAAAGTGTAGAGTGTAGGGTATAGAGTGTAAAGTGTAGGGTGTAGAGTGTAGAGTGTAGGGTATAGAGTGGAGGGTATAGAGTGGAGGGTATAGATTGTAGGGTATAGAGTGTAGGGTATAAAGTGTAGAGTGTAGGATATAGAGTGTAGGGTATAGAGTGTAGGGTATAGAGTGTAGGGTATAGAGTGTAGAGTGTAGGGTATAGATTGTAGGGTATAGAGTGTAGGGTATAGAGTGTAGGGTATAGAGTGTAGGGAATAAAGTGTAGGGTGTAGGGTATAGAGTGTAGGGTATAGAGTGTAGGGTATAGTGTGTAGAGTGTAGAGTGTAGGGTATAGAGTGTAGGGTATAGAGTGTATGGTATAAAGTGTAGGGTATAGAGTGTAGACTGTAGGGTATAGAGTGTAGGGTATACTGTGTAGAGTGTAGGGTATAGAGTGTAAGGTATAGAGGGTAGGGTATAGAGTGTATAGTGTAGAGTGTAGGGTATAGAGTGTAGGGTATAGAGTGTAGGGTATAAAGTGTAGAGTGTAGGGTATAGAGTGTAGGGAATAGAAAGTAGGGTATACTGTGTAGAGTGTAGGGTATAGAGTGTAAGGTATAGAGGGTAAGGTACAGAGTGTATGGTGTAGAGTGTAGGGTATAGAGTGTAGGGTATAGAGTGTAGTGTATAAAGTGTAGAGTGTAGGGTATAGAGTGTAGGGTATAGAGTGTATGGTATAGAGTGTAGGGTATAGAGTGTAGAGTGTAAGGTATAGAGTGTAGGGTATACTGTGTAGAGTGTAGGGTATAGAGTGTAAGGTATAGAGGGTAGGGTATAGAGTGTATGGTGTAGAGTGTACGGTATAGAGTGTAGGGTATAGAGTGTAGGGTATAAAGTGTAGAGTGTAGGGTATAGAGTGTAGGGTATAGAGTGTAGGGTATACTGTGTAGAGTGTAGGGTATAGAGTGTAAGGTATAGAGGGTAGGGTATAGAGTATATGTTGTAGAGTGTAGGGTATAGAGTGTAGGGTATAGAGTGTAGGGTATAGAGTGTAGAGTGTAGGGTATAGAGTGTAGGGTATAGAGTGTAGGGTATAGAGTGTATGGAATAGAGTGTGGAGTGTAGAGTGTAGGGTATAGAGTGTAGGGTGTAGAGTGTATGGAATAGAGTGTAGAGTGTAGGGTATAGAGTGTAGGGTATAGAGTGTAGAGTGTAGGGATTAGAGTGTATGGTATAGAGTGTAGGGTGTAGAGTGTATGCTATAGAGTGTGGGGTATAGAGTGTAGAGTGTAGGGTATAGCGTGTATGGTATAGAGTGTAGGGTGTGGAGTTTATGGTATAGAGTGTAGAGTATAGAGTGTAGAGTGTAGGGTATAAAGTGTAGGGCATAGAGTGTAGAGTGTAGGGTATAGAGTGTAGAGTGTAGGGTATAGAGTGTATGGTATAGAGTGTAGAGTGTAGGGTATAAAGTGTCGAGCATAGAGTGTAGAGTGTAGAGTGTAGGGTATAGAGTGTAGAGTGTAGGGTATACAGTGTAGGGTATAGAGTGTAGGGTATAGAGTGTAGAGTATAGAGTGTAGAGTGTAGGGTATAGAGTGTACGGTATAGAGTGTATGGTATAGAGTGTATGGTATATAGTGTAGGGTATAGAGTGTTTGTTATAGAGTGTAGGGTATAGAGTGTAGCGTGTAGGGTATAGATTGTAGACTGCAGAGTGTAGGGTATAGAGTGCAAGGTATAGAGTGTAGTGTATAGAGTGTATGTTATAGAGTGTAGGGTATAGAGTGTAGAGTGTAGGGTATAGAGTAGGGTATAGAGTGTAGGGTATAGATTGTAGGGTATAGAGTGTAGAGTGTAGGGTATAGAGTGTAGGGTATAGAGTGTATGGTATAGAGTGTAGAGTGTAGGGTATAGACTGTAGGGTATAGAGTGTATGGTATAGAGTGTATGGTATGGAGTGTAGGGTATAGAGTGTAGAGTGTAGGGTATAGAGAGTAGGGTATAGAGTGTAGGGTAGAGAGTGTAGGGTATAGATTGTAGGGTATAGAGTGTAGAGTGTAGGGTATAGGGTGTAAGGTATAGAGTGTATGTTATAGAGTGTAGAGTGTAGGGTATAGAGTGTATAGTGTAGGGTATTGAGTGTAGGGTATAGAGTGTATGGTATAGAGTGTAGGGAATAGAGTGTAGAGTGTAGGGTATAGAGTGTATAGTATAGAGTGTAGGGTATAGAGTGTAGAGTGTAGGGTATAGAGTGTAGGGTATAGAGTGTAGGGTATAGAGTGTAGGGTATAGAGTGTAGAGTGTAGGGTATAGAGTGTAGGGTATAGAGTGTAGGGTATAGAGTGTAGAGTGTAGGGATTAGAGTGTAGGGTATAGAGTGTAGGGTATAGAGTGTAGAATGTACGGTATATAGTGTAGGGTATAGAGTATAGAGTGTAGGGTATAGAGTGTAGGGTATAGAGTGTAAAGTGTAGAGTGTAGGGTATAAAGTGTAGAGTGTAGGGTATAGAGTGTAGGGTATAGAGTGTATGGAATAGAGTGTAGGGTATAGAGTGTAGAGTGTCGGGTATAGAGTGTAGGGTATAGATTGTAGGGTATAGAGTGTAGAGTGTAGGGTATAGAGTGTAGGGTATAGAGGGTATGGTATAGAGTGTAGAGTGTAGGGTATAGAGTGTAGGGTATAGAGGGTATGGTATAGAGTGTAGAGTGTAGGGTATAGAGTTTATAGTGTAGGGTATAGAGTGTAGGGTATAGAGTGTATGGTATAGAGTGTAGGGAATAGAGTGTAGAGTGTAGGGTATAGAGTGTAGGGTATAGAGTGTAGGGTATAGATTGTAGGGTATAGAGTGTAGAGTGTAGGGTATAGAGTGTAGGGTATAGAGGGTATGGTATAGAGTGTAGAGTGTAGGGTATAGAGTGTAGGGTATAGAGTGTATGGTATAGAGTGTAGAGTGTAGGGTATAGAATTTATAGTGTAGGGTATAGAGTGTAGGGTATAGAGTGTATGGTATAGAGTGTAGGGAATAGAGTGTAGAGTGTATGGTATAGAGTGTAGGGTATAGAGTGTAGAGTGTAGGGTATAGAGTGTAGGGTATAGAGTGTAGGGTATAGAGTGTAGGGTGTAGAGTGTAGGGTATAGAGTGTAGGGTATAGAGTGTAGAGAGTAGGGATTAGAGTGTAGGGTATAGATTGTAGGGTATAGAGTGTAGAATGTACGGTATAGAGTGTAGGGTATAGAGTGTAGAGTGTAAGGTATAGAGTGTAGGGTATACTGTGTAGAGTGTAGGGTATAGAGTGTAAGGTATAGAGGGTAGGGTATAGAGTGTATGGTGTAGAGTGTACGGTATAGAGTGTAGGGTATAGAGTGTAGGGTATAAAGTGTAGAGTGTAGGGTATAGAGTGTAGGGTATAGAGTGTAGGGTATACTGTGTAGAGTGTAGGGTATAGAGTGTAAGGTATAGAGGGTAGGGTATAGAGTATATGTTGTAGAGTGTAGGGTATAGAGTGTAGGGTATAGAGTGTAGGGTATAGAGTGTAGAGTGTAGGGTATAGAGTGTAGGGTATAGAGTGTAGGGTATAGAGTGTAGGGTATAGAGTGTAAGGTGTAGAGTGTAGGGTATAGCGTGTAGGGTATAGAGTGTAGGGTATAGAGTGTAGGGTATAAAGTGTAGAGTGTAGGGTATAGAGTGTAGGGTATAGAGTGTAGGGTATAGAGTGTAGGGTATAGCGTGTAGGGTATAGAGTGTAGGGTATAGAGTGTAGGGTATAAAGTGTAGAGTGTAGGGTATAGAGTGTAGGGTATAGAGTGTAGGGTATAGAGTGTAAAGTGTAGAGTGTAGGGTGTAGAGTGTAGGGTATAGAGTGTAGGGTATAGAGTGTAGGGTGTAGAGTGTAGGGTATAGAGTGTAGGGTATAGAGTGTAGGGTATAGAGTGTAGGGTATAGCGTGTAGGGTATAGAGTGTAGGGTATAGAGTGTAGGGTATAAAGTGTATAGTGTAGGGTATAGAGTGTAGGGTATAGAGTGTAGGGTATAGAGTGTAAAGTGTAGAGTGTAGGGTGTAGAGTGTAGGGTATAGAGTGTAGGGTATAGAGTGTAGGGTATAGAGTGAAGGTTATAAAGTGTAGAGAGTAGGGTATAGAGTGTAGGGTATAGAGTGTAGGGTATAGAGTGTAGAGTGTAGGGTATAGAGTGTAGGGTATAGAGTGTATGGTATAGAGTGTAGGGTATAGAGTGTAGAGGGTAGGGTATAGAGTGTAGGGTATAATGTGTAGAGTGTAGTGTATAGAGTGTAGGGTATAGAGTGTATGGTATAGAGTGTAGGGAATAGAGTGTAGAGTGTAGGGTATAGAATGTATGGTATAGAGTGTAGGGTATAGAGTGTAGAGTGTAGGGTATAGAGTGTAGGGTATACAGTGTAGGGTATAGAGTGTAGAGTGTAGGGTATAGAGTGTAGAGTGTAGGGATTAGAGTGTAGGGTATAGAGTGTGGGGTATAGAGTGTCGAATGTACGGTATAGAGTGTAGGGTATAGAGTGTAGGGTATAGAGTGTAAAGTGTAGAGTGTAGGGTATAGAGTGTAGAGTGTAGGGTATAAAGTGTAGGGTATAGAGTGTATGGAATAGAGTGTAGGGTATAGAGTTTAGAGTGTAGGATATAGAGTGTGAGTTATAGAGCGTAGGGTGTAGGGTATAGAGTGTAGGGTATAGAGTGTAAGGTATAAAGTGAAGGGTGTAGAGTGTAGGGGATAGATTGTAGGGTATAGAGTGTAGGGTATAGAGGGTAGGGTATAGAGTGTATGATGTAGAGTGTAGAGTGTAGGGTATAGAGTGTAGGGTATAGAGTGCATGGTATAGAGTGTAGGGTATAGAGTGTAAGGTATAAAGTGTAGGGTGTAGAGTGTAGGGTATAGAGTGTAGGGTATAGAGTGTAGGGTATAGAGTGTAGGGTATAGAGTGTAGGGTATAGAGTGTAGAGTGTAGGGTATAGAGTGTAAGGTATATCGTGTAGGGTTTAGAGAGTAGGGTATAGAGTGTAGATTGTAGGGTATAGAGTGTAGAGTGTAGGGTATAGAGTGTAGGGTATAGAGTGTAGAGTGTAGGGTATAGAGTGTAGGGTTTAGAGAGTAGGGTATAGAGTGCAGAGTGTGGGGTAGAGAGTGTAGAGTGTAGGGTATAGAGTGTAGGGTATAGAGTGTAGAGTGTAGGGTATAAAGTGTAGAGAGTAGGGTATAGAGTGTAGGGTATAGATTGTAGGTTATAGATTGTAGGGTATAGAGTGTAGAGTTTTGGGTGTAGAGTGTAGGGTATAGAGTGTATGTTATAGAGTGTAGGGTATAAAGTGCAGAGTGTAGGGTATAGTGTGTAGGGTATAGAGTGTAGGGTATAGAGTGTAGAGTGTAGGGTATAGAGTGTAGGGTATAGAGTGTAGGGTATAGATTGTAGGGTATAGAGTGTAGAGTATAGGGTATAGAGTGTAGGGTATAGAGTGTATGGTATAGAGTGTAGAGTGTAGGGTATAGAGTGTATAGTGTAGGGTATAGAGTGTATGGTATAGAGTGTAGGGAATGGAGTGTAGAGTGTAGAGTATAGAGTGTATGGTATAGAGTGTATGGTATAGAGTGTAGAGTGTAGGGTATAGAGTGTAGGGTATAGAGTGTAGGATATAGAGTGTAGAGTGTAGGGTATAGAGTATAGGGTATAGAGTGTAGGGTATAGAGTGTAGGATATAGAGTTTAGAGTGTAGGGTATAGAGCGTAGGGTATAGAGTGTAGGGTATAGAGTGTAGAGTGTAGGGATTAGAGTGTAGGGTATAGAGTGTAGGGTATAGAGTGTAGAATGTACGGTATAGAGTGTAGGGTATAGAGTATAGAGTGTAGGGTATAGAGTATAGGGTATAGTGTGTAAAGTGTATAGTGTAGGGTATAGAGTGTAGAGTGTAGGGTATAGAGTGTAGGGTATAGAGTGTATGGAATAGAGTGTAAGGTATAGAGTTTAGAGTGCAGAGTGTAGAGTGTAGGGTATAGAGTGTAGAGTATAGGGTATAGAGTGTAGGGTATAGAGTGTATGGAATAGAGTGTGGAGTGTAGAGTGTAGGGTATAGAGTGTATGGAATAGAGTGTAGAGTGTAGGGTATAGAGTGTAGGGTATAGAGTGTAGAGTGTAGGCATTAGAGTGTATGGTATAGAGTGTAGGGTGTAGAGTGTATGCTATAGAGTGTGGGGTATAGAGTGTAGAGTGTAGGGTATAGCGTGTGTGGTATAGAGTGTAGGGTGTGGAGTGTATGGTATAGAGTGTAGAGTATAGAGTGTATGGTATAGAGTGTAGAGTGTAGGGTATAAAGTGTAGGGCATAGAGTGTAGAGTGTAGAGTGTAGGGTATAGAGTGTAGAGTGTAGGGTATAGAGTGTATGGTATAGAGTGTAGAGTGTAGGGTATAGAGTGTAGAGTATAGAGTGTAGGGTATAGAGTGTAGGATATAGAGTGTATAGTGTAGGGTATAGAGCGTAGGGTATAGAGTGTAGGGTATAGAGTGTAGAGTGTAGGGATTAGAGTGTAGGGTATAGAGTGTAGGGTATAGAGTGTAGAATGTACGGTATAGAGTGTAGGGTATAGAGTATAGAGTGTAGGGTATAGAGTATAGGGTATAGTGTGTTAAGTGTATAGTGTAGGGTATAGAGTGTAGAGTGTAGGGTATAGAGTGTAGGGTATAGAGTGTATGGAATAGAGTGTAAGGTATAGAGTTTAGAGTGCAGAGTGTAGAGTGTAGGGTATAGAGTGTAGAGTATAGGGTATAGAGTGTAGGGTATAGAGTGTATGGAATAGAGTGTGGAGTGTAGAGTGTAGGGTATAGAGTGTAGGGTATAGAGTGTATGGAATAGAGTGTAGAGTGTAGGGTATAGAGTGTAGGGTATAGAGTGTAGAGTGTAGGGATTAGAGTGTATGGTATAGAGTGTAGGGTGTAGAGTGTATACCATAGAGTGTGGGGTATAGAGTGTAGAGTGTAGGGTATAGCGTGTATGGTATAGAGTGTAGGGTGTGGAGTGTATGGTATAGAGTGTAGAGTGTAGGGTATAAAGTGTAGGGCATAGAGTGTAGAGTGTAGAGTATAGGGTATAGAGTGTAGAGTGTAGGGTATAGAGTGTATGGTATAGAGTGTAGAGTGTAGGGTATAAAGTGTAGAGCATAGAGTGTAGAGTGTAGAGTGTAGGGTATAGAGTGTAGAGTGTAGGGTATAGAGTGTAGGGTATAGAGTGTAGGGTATACAGTGTAGAGTATAGAGTGTAGAGTGTAGGGTATAGAGTGTACGGTATAGAGTGTATGGTATAGAGTGTATGGTATATAGTGTAGGGTATAGAGTGTTTGTTATAGAGTGTAGGGTATAGAGTGTAGCGTGTAGGGTTTAGATTGTAGACTGCAGAGTGTAGGGTATAGAGTGCAAGGTATAGAGTGTAGTGTATAGAGTGTAGAGTGTAGGGTATAGAGTAGGGTATAGAGTGTAGGGTATAGATTGTAGGGTATAGAGTGTAGAGTGTAGGGTATAGAGTGTAGGGTATAGAATGTATGGTATAGAGTGTAGAGTGTAGGGTATAGACTGTAGGGTATAGAGTGTATGGTATAGAGTGTATGGTATAGAGTGTAGGGTATAGAGTGTATGGAATAGAGTGTAGAGTGTAGGGTATAGGGTGTAGGGTATAGAGTGTAGAGTGTAGGCATTAGAGTGTATGGTATAGAGTGTAGGGTGTAGAGTGTATGCTATAGAGTGTGGGGTATAGAGTGTAGAGTGTAGGGTATAGCGTGTGTGGTATAGAGTGTAGGGTGTGGAGTGTATGGTATAGAGTGTAGAGTATAGAGTGTATGGTATAGAGTGTAGAGTGTAGGGTATAAAGTGTAGGGCATAGAGTGTAGAGTGTAGAATGTAGGGTATAGAGTGTAGAGTGTAGGGTATAGAGTGTATGGTATAGAGTGTAGAGTGTAGGGTATAGAGTGTAGGGTATAGAGTGTAGGGTATAGAGTGTAGGATATAGAGTGTATAGTGTAGGGTATAGAGCGTAGGGTATAGAGTGTAGGGTATAGAGTGTAGAGTGTAGGGATTAGAGTGTAGGGTATAGAGTGTAGGGTATAGAGTGTAGAATGTACGGTATAGAGTGTAGGGTATAGAGTATAGAGTGTAGGGTATAGAGTATAGGGTATAGTGTGTTAAGTGTATAGTGTAGGGTATAGAGTGTAGAGTGTAGGGTATAGAGTGTAGGGTATAGAGTGTATGGAATAGAGTGTAAGGTATAGAGTTTAGAGTGCAGAGTGTAGAGTGTAGGGTATAGAGTGTAGAGTATAGGGTATAGAGTGTAGGGTATAGAGTGTATGGAATAGAGTGTGGAGTGTAGAGTGTAGGGTATAGAGTGTAGGGTATAGAGTGTATGGAATAGAGTGTAGAGTGTAGGGTATAGAGTGTAGGGTATAGAGTGTAGAGTGTAGGGATTAGAGTGTATGGTATAGAGTGTAGGGTGTAGAGTGTATACTATAGAGTGTGGGGTATAGAGTGTAGAGTGTAGGGTATAGCGTGTATGGTATAGAGTGTAGGGTGTGGAGTGTATGGTATAGAGTGTAGAGTGTAGGGTATAAAGTGTAGGGCATAGAGTGTAGAGTGTAGAGTATAGGGTATAGAGTGTAGAGTGTAGGGTATAGAGTGTATGGTATAGAGTGTAGAGTGTAGGGTATAAAGTGTAGAGCATAGAGTGTAGAGTGTAGAGTGTAGGGTATAGAGTGTAGAGTGTAGGGTATAGAGTGTAGGGTATAGAGTGTAGGGTATACAGTGTAGAGTATAGAGTGTAGAGTGTAGGGTATAGAGTGTACGGTATAGAGTGTATGGTATAGAGTGTATGGTATATAGTGTAGGGTATAGAGTGTTTGTTATAGAGTGTAGGGTATAGAGTGTAGCGTGTAGGGTTTAGATTGTAGACTGCAGAGTGTAGGGTATAGAGTGCAAGGTATAGAGTGTAGTGTATAGAGTGTAGAGTGTAGGGTATAGAGTAGGGTATAGAGTGTAGGGTATAGATTGTAGGGTATAGAGTGTAGAGTGTAGGGTATAGAGTGTAGGGTATAGAATGTATGGTATAGAGTGTAGAGTGTAGGGTATAGACTGTAGGGTATAGAGTGTATGGTATAGAGTGTATGGTATAGAGTGTAGGGTATAGAGTGTAGAGTGTAGGGTATAGAGAGTAGGGTATAGAGTGTAGGGTATAGAGTGTAGGGTATAGATTGTAGGGTATAGAGTGTAGAGTGTAGGGTATAGGGTGTAAGGTATAGAGTGTATGTTATAGAGTGTAGAGTGTAGGGTATAGAGTGTATAGTGTAGGGTATTGAGTGTAGGGTATAGAGTGTATGGTATAGAGTGTAGGGAATAGAGTGTAGAGTGTAGGGTATAGAGTGTATGGTATAGAGTGTAGGGTATAGAGTGTAGAGTGTAGGGTATAGAGTGTAGGGTATAGAGTGTAGGGTATAGAGTGTAGGGTATAGAGTGTAGAGTGTAGGTTATAGAGTGTAGGGTATAGAGTGTAGGGTATAGAGTGTAGAGTGTAGGGATTAGAGTGTAGGGTATAGAGTGTAGGGTATAGAGTGTAGAATGTCCGGTATAGAGTGTAGGGTATAGAGTATAGAGTGTAGGGTATAGAGTGTAGGGTATAGAGTGTAAAGTTTAGAGTGTAGGGTATAGAATGTAGAGTGTAGGGTATAGAGTGTAGGGTATAGAGCGTAGGGTGTAGGGGATAGAGTGTAGGGTATAAAGTGTAGGGTATAGAGTGTAGAGTGTAGGGTATAGAGTGTATGGTATAGAGTGTAGGGTGTAGAGTGTAGGGTATAGAGTGTATGGTATACAGTTTAGAGTGTAGAGTGTAGGGTATAGAGTGTAGGGTATAGAGTGTATGGTATAGAGTGTAGGGTATAGAGTGTAGAGTGTAGGGTATTGAGTGTAGGGTATAGAGTGTAGGGTATAGAGTGTAGAGTGTAGGGTATAGACTGTAGGGTATAGAGTGTATGGTATAGAGTGTATGGTATAGAGTGTAGGGTATAGAGTGTAGAGTGTAGGGTATAGAGAGTAGGGTATAGAGTGTAGGGTATAGAGTGTAGGGTATAGATTGTAGGGTATAGAGTGTAGAGTGTAGGGTATAGGGTGTAAGGTATAGAGTGTATGTTATAGAGTGTAGAGTGTAGGGTATAGAGTGTATAGTGTAGGGTATTGAGTGTAGGGTATAGAGTGTATGGTATAGAGTGTAGGGAATAGAGTGTAGAGTGTAGGGTATAGAGTGTATGGTATAGAGTGTATGGAATAGAGTGTATGGTATAGAGTGTAGAGTGTAAGGTATAGAGTGTAGGGTATAGAGCGTAGGGTGTAGGGGATAGAGTGTAGGGTATAAAGTGTAGGGTATAGAGTGTAGAGTGTAGGGTATAGAGTGTATGGTATAGAGTGTAGGGTGTAGAGTGTAGGGTATAGAGTGTATGGTATACAGTTTAGAGTGTAGAGTGTAGGGTATAGAGTGTAGGGTATAGAGTGTATGGTATAGAGTGTAGGGTATAGAGTGTAGAGTGTAGGGTATTGAGTGTAGGGTATAGAGTGTAGGGTATAGAGTGTAGAGTGTAGGGTATAGACTGTAGGGTATAGAGTGTATGGTATAGAGTGTATGGTATAGAGTGTAGGGTATAGAGTGTAGAGTGTAGGGTATAGAGAGTAGGGTATAGAGTGTAGGGTATAGAGTGTAGGGTATAGATTGTAGGGTATAGAGTGTAGAGTGTAGGGTATAGGGTGTAAGGTATAGAGTGTATGTTATAGAGTGTAGAGTGTAGGGTATAGAGTGTATAGTGTAGGGTATTGAGTGTAGGGTATAGAGTGTATGGTATAGAGTGTAGGGAATAGAGTGTAGAGTGTAGGGTATAGAGTGTATGGTATAGAGTGTAGGGTATAGAGTGTAGAGTGTAGGGTATAGAGTGTAGGGTATAGGGTGTAGGGTATAGAGTGTAGGGTATAGAGTGTAGAGTGTAGGATATAGAGTGTAGGGTATAGAGTGTAGGGTATAGAGTGTAGAGTGTAGGGATTAGAGTGTAGGGTATAGAGTGTAGGGTATAGAGTGTAGAATGTACGGTATAGAGTGTAGGGTATAGAGTATAGAGTGTAGGGTATAGAGTGTAGGGTATAGAGTGTAAAGTGTAGAGTGTAGGGTATAGAGTGTAGAGTGTAGGGTATAGAGTGTAGGGTATAGAGTGTAGGGTATAGAGTGTATGGAATAGAGTGTAGGGTATAGAGTGTAGAGTGTAGGGTATAGAGTGTAGGGTATAGAGTGTAGGGTATAGAGTATAGAGTGTAGGGTATAGAGTGTAGGGTATAGAGTGTAAAGTGTAGAGTGTAGGGTATAGAGTGTAGAGTGTAGGGTATAGAGTGTAGGGTATAGAGTGTATGGAATAGAGTGTAGGGTATAGAGTGTAGAGTGTAGGGTATAGAGTGTAGGGTATAGAGTGTAGGGTATAGAGTGTAGGCTATAGATTGTAGGGTATAGAGTGTAGAGTGTAGGGTATAGAGTGTAGGGTATAGAGGGTATGGTATAGAGTGTAGAGTGTAGGGTATAGAGTGTAGGGTATAGAGTGTAGGGTATAGAGTGTAGAGTGTAGGGTATAGAGTGTAGGGTATAGAGTGTAGAGTGTTGTGGGTTTAGAGTGTAGGGTATAGAGTGTGGGGTATAGAGTGTAGAATGTACGGTATAGGGTGTAGGGTATAGAGTATAGAGTGTAGGGTATAGAGTGTAGGGTATAGAGTGTAAAGTGTAGAGTGTAGGGTATAGAGTGTAGAGTGTAGGGTATAGAGTGTAGGGTATAGAGTGTATGGAATAGAGTGTAGGGTATAGAGTTTAGAGTGTAGGGTATAGAGTGTGAGGTATAGAGCGTAGGGTGTAGGGTATAGAGTGTAGGGTATAGAGTGTAAGGTATAAATTGAAGGGTGTAGAGTGTAGGGTATAGAGTGTAGGGTATAGAGTGCATGGTATAGAGTGTAGGGTATAGAGTGTAAGGTATAAAGTGTAGGGTGTAGAGTGTAGGGTATAGAGTGTAGGGTATAGAGTGTAGGGTATAGAGTGTAGGGTATAGAGTGTAGGGTATAGAGTGTAGAGTGTAGGGTTTAGAGTGTAAGGTATAGAGTGTAGGGTTTAGAGAGTAGGGTATAGAGTGTAGAGTGTAGGGTATAGAGTGTAGAGTGTAGGGTATAGAGTGTAGGGTATAGAGTGTAGAGTGTAGGGTATAGAGTGTAGGGTTTAGAGAGTAGGGTATAGAGTGCAGAGTGTGGGGTAGAGAGTGTAGAGTGTAGTGTATAGAGTGTAGGGTATAGAGTGTAGAGTGTAGGGTATAAAATGTAGAGAGTAGGGTATAGAGTGTAGGGTATAGAGTGTAGGTTATAGAGTGTAGGGTATAGAGTGTAGAGTTTTGGGTGTAGAGTGTAGGGTATAGAGTGTATGTTATAGAGTGTAGGGTATAGAGTGCAGAGTGTAGGATATAGTGTGTAGGGTATAGAGTGTAGGGTATAGAGTGTATGGTATAAAGTGTAGGGTATAGAGTGTAGAGTGTAGGGTATAGAGAGTAGGGTATAGAGTGTAGGGTATAGAGTGTAGGTTATAGAGTGTAGGGTATAGAGTGTAGAGTTTTGGGTGTAGAGTGTAGGGTATAGAGTGTATGTTATAGAGTGTAGGGTATAGAGTGCAGAGTGTAGGATATAGTGTGTAGGGTATAGAGTGTAGGGTATAGAGTGTATGGTATAAAGTGTAGGGTATAGAGTGTAGAGTGTAGGGTATAGAGAGTAGGGTATAGAGTGTAGGGTATAGAGTGTAGGGTATAGATTGTAGGGTATAGAGTGTAGAGTGTAGGGTATAGGGTGTAAGGTATAGAGTGTATGTTATAGAGTGTAGAGTGTAGGGTATAGAGTGTATAGTGTAGGGTATTGAGTGTAGGGTATAGAGTGTATGGTATAGAGTGTAGGGAATAGAGTGTAGAGTGTAGGGTATAGAGTGTATGGTATAGAGTGTAGGGTATAGAGTGTAGAGTGTAGGGTATAGAGAGTAGGGTATAGAGTGTAGGGTATAGAGTGTAGGGTATAGAGTGTAGAGTGTAGGGATTAGAGTGTATGGTATAGAGTGTAGGGTGTAGAGTGTATACTATAGAGTGTGGGGTATAGAGTGTAGAGTGTAGGGTATAGCGTGTATGGTATAGAGTGTAGGGTGTGGAGTGTATGGTATAGAGTGTAGAGTATAGAGTGTATGGTATAGAGTGTAGAGTGTAGGGTATAAAGTGTAGGGCATAGAGTGTAGAGTGTAGAGTATAGGGTATAGAGTGTAGAGTGTAGGGTATAGAGTGTAGGGTATAGAGTGTAGAGTGTAGGGTATAGAGTGTAGGGTATAGAGTGTAGGGTATACAGTGTAGAGTATAGAGTGTAGAGTGTAGGGTATAGAGTGTACGGTATAGAGTGTATGGTATAGAGTGTATGGTATATAGTGTAGGGTATAGAGTGTTTGTTATAGAGTGTAGGGTATAGAGTGTAGCGTGTAGGGTTTAGATTGTAGACTGCAGAGTGTAGGGTATAGAGTGCAAGGTATAGAGTGTAGTGTATAGAGTGTAGAGTGTAGGGTATAGAGTAGGGTATAGAGTGTAGGGTATAGATTGTAGGGTATAGAGTGTAGAGTGTAGGGTATAGAGTGTAGGGTATAGAATGTATGGTATAGAGTGTAGAGTGTAGGGTATAGACTGTAGGGTATAGAGTGTATGGTATAGAGTGTATGGTATAGAGTGTAGGGTATAGAGTGTAGAGTGTAGGGTATAGAGAGTAGGGTATAGAGTGTAGGGTATAGAGTGTAGGTTATAGAGTGTAGGGTATAGAGTGTAGAGTTTTGGGTGTAGAGTGTAGGGTATAGAGTGTATGTTATAGAGTGTAGGGTATAGAGTGCAGAGTGTAGGATATAGTGTGTAGGGTATAGAGTGTAGGGTATAGAGTGTATGGTATAAAGTGTAGGGTATAGAGTGTAGAGTGTAGGGTATAGAGAGTAGGGTATAGAGTGTAGGGTATAGAGTGTAGGGTATAGATTGTAGGGTATAGAGTGTAGAGTGTAGGGTATAGGGTGTAAGGTATAGAGTGTATGTTATAGAGTGTAGAGTGTAGGGTATAGAGTGTATAGTGTAGGGTATTGAGTGTAGGGTATAGAGTGTATGGTATAGAGTGTAGGGAATAGAGTGTAGAGTGTAGGGTATAGAGTGTATGGTATAGAGTGTAGGGTATAGAGTGTAGAGTGTAGGGTATAGAGAGTAGGGTATAGAGTGTAGGGTATAGAGTGTAGGGTATAGAGTGTAGAGTGTAGGGATTAGAGTGTATGGTATAGAGTGTAGGGTGTAGAGTGTATACTATAGAGTGTGGGGTATAGAGTGTAGAGTGTAGGGTATAGCGTGTATGGTATAGAGTGTAGGGTGTGGAGTGTATGGTATAGAGTGTAGAGTATAGAGTGTATGGTATAGAGTGTAGAGTGTAGGGTATAAAGTGTAGGGCATAGAGTGTAGAGTGTAGAGTATAGGGTATAGAGTGTAGAGTGTAGGGTATAGAGTGTAGGGTATAGAGTGTAGAGTGTAGGGTATAGAGTGTAGGGTATAGAGTGTAGGGTATACAGTGTAGAGTATAGAGTGTAGAGTGTAGGGTATAGAGTGTACGGTATAGAGTGTATGGTATAGAGTGTATGGTATATAGTGTAGGGTATAGAGTGTTTGTTATAGAGTGTAGGGTATAGAGTGTAGCGTGTAGGGTTTAGATTGTAGACTGCAGAGTGTAGGGTATAGAGTGCAAGGTATAGAGTGTAGTGTATAGAGTGTAGAGTGTAGGGTATAGAGTAGGGTATAGAGTGTAGGGTATAGATTGTAGGGTATAGAGTGTAGAGTGTAGGGTATAGAGTGTAGGGTATAGAATGTATGGTATAGAGTGTAGAGTGTAGGGTATAGACTGTAGGGTATAGAGTGTATGGTATAGAGTGTATGGTATAGAGTGTAGGGTATAGAGTGTAGAGTGTAGGGTATAGAGAGTAGGGTATAGAGTGTAGGGTATAGAGTGTAGGGTATAGATTGTAGGGTATAGAGTGTAGAGTGTAGGGTATAGGGTGTAAGGTATAGAGTGTATGTTATAGAGTGTAGAGTGTAGGGTATAGAGTGTATAGTGTAGGGTATTGAGTGTAGGGTATAGAGTGTATGGTATAGAGTGTAGGGAATAGAGTGTAGAGTGTAGGGTATAGAGTGTATGGTATAGAGTGTAGGGTATAGAGTGTAGAGTGTAGGGTATAGAGTGTAGGGTATAGAGTGTAGGGTATAGAGTGTAGGGTATAGAGTGTAGAGTGTAGGGTATAGAGTGTAGGGTATAGAGTGTAGGGTATAGAGTGTAGAGTGTAGGGATTAGAGTGTAGGGTATAGAGTGTAGGGTATAGAGTGTAGAATGTCCGGTATAGAGTGTAGGGTATAGAGTATAGAGTGTAGGGTATAGAGTGTAGGGTATAGAGTGTAAAGTGTAGAGTGTAGGGTATAGAATGTAGAGTGTAGGGTATAGAGTGTAGGGTATAGAGTGTATGGAATAGAGTGTATGGTATAGAGTGTAGAGTGTAAGGTATAGAGTGTAGGGTATAGAGCGTAGGGTGTAGGGGATAGAGTGTAGGGTATAAAGTGTAGGGTATAGAGTGTAGAGTGTAGGGTATAGAGTGTATGGTATAGAGTGTAGGGTGTAGAGTGTAGGGTATAGAGTGTATGGTATACAGTTTAGAGTGTAGAGTGTAGGGTATAGAGTGTAGGGTATAGAGTGTATGGTATAGAGTGTAGGGTATAGAGTGTAGAGTGTAGGGTATTGAGTGTAGGGTATAGAGTGTAGGGTATAGAGTGTAGAGTGTAGGGTATAGACTGTAGGGTATAGAGTGTATGGTATAGAGTGTATGGTATAGAGTGTAGGGTATAGAGTGTAGAGTGTAGGGTATAGAGAGTAGGGTATAGAGTGTAGGGTATAGAGTGTAGGGTATAGATTGTAGGGTATAGAGTGTAGAGTGTAGGGTATAGGGTGTAAGGTATAGAGTGTATGTTATAGAGTGTAGAGTGTAGGGTATAGAGTGTATAGTGTAGGGTATTGAGTGTAGGGTATAGAGTGTATGGTATAGAGTGTAGGGAATAGAGTGTAGAGTGTAGGGTATAGAGTGTATGGTATAGAGTGTAGGGTATAGAGTGTAGAGTGTAGGGTATAGAGTGTAGGGTATAGGGTGTAGGGTATAGAGTGTAGGGTATAGAGTGTAGAGTGTAGGGTATAGAGTGTAGGGTATAGAGTGTAGGGTATAGAGTGTAGAGTGTAGGGATTAGAGTGTAGGGTATAGAGTGTAGGGTATAGAGTGTAGAATGTACGGTATAGAGTGTAGGGTATAGAGTATAGAGTGTAGGGTATAGAGTGTAGGGTATAGAGTGTAAAGTGTAGAGTGTAGGGTATAGAGTGTAGAGTGTAGGGTATAGAGTGTAGGGTATAGAGTGTATGGAATAGAGTGTAGGGTATAGAGTGTAGAGTGTAGGGTATAGAGTGTAGGGTATAGAGTGTAGGGTATAGAGTGTAGGCTATAGATTGTAGGGTATAGAGTGTAGAGTGTAGGGTATAGAGTGTAGGGTATAGAGGGTATGGTATAGAGTGTAGAGTGTAGGGTATAGAGTGTAGGGTATAGAGTGTAGGCTATAGATTGTAGGGTATAGAGTGTAGAGTGTAGGGTATAGAGTGTAGGGTATAGAGGGTATGGTATAGAGTGTAGAGTGTAGGGTATAGAGTGTAGGGTATAGAGTGTAGAGTGTAGGGTATAAAATGTAGAGAGTAGGGTATAGAGTGTAGGGTATAGAGTGTAGGTTATAGAGTGTAGGGTATAGAGTGTAGAGTTTTGGGTGTAGAGTGTAGGGTATAGAGTGTATGTTATAGAGTGTAGGGTATAGAGTGCAGAGTGTAGGATATAGTGTGTAGGGTATAGAGTGTAGGGTATAGAGTGTATGGTATAAAGTGTAGGGTATAGAGTGTAGAGTGTAGGGTATAGAGAGTAGGGTATAGAGTGTAGGGTATAGAGTGTAGGGTATAGATTGTAGGGTATAGAGTGTAGAGTGTAGGGTATAGGGTGTAAGGTATAGAGTGTATGTTATAGAGTGTAGAGTGTAGGGTATAGAGTGTATAGTGTAGGGTATTGAGTGTAGGGTATAGAGTGTATGGTATAGAGTGTAGGGAATAGAGTGTAGAGTGTAGGGTATAGAGTGTATGGTATAGAGTGTAGGGTATAGAGTGTAGAGTGTAGGGTATAGAGAGTAGGGTATAGAGTGTAGGGTATAGAGTGTAGGGTATAGAGTGTAGAGTGTAGGGTATAGAGTGTAGGGTATAGAGTGTATGGTATAGAGTGTAGAGTGTAGGGATTAGAGTGTAGGGTATAGAGTGTAGGGTATAGAGTGTAGAATGTCCGGTATAGAGTGTAGGGTATTGATTATAGAGTGTAGGGTATAGAGTGTAGGGTATAGAGTGTAAAGTGTAGAGTGTAGGGTATAGAATGTAGAGTGTAGGGTATAGAGTGTAGGGTATAGAGTGTATGGAATAAAGTGTATGGTATAGAGTGTAGAGTGTAAGGTATAGAGTGTAGGGTATAGAGTGTAGAGTGTAGGGTATAGAGTGTATGGTATAGAGTGTAGGGTGTAGAGTGTAGGGTATAGAGTGTATGGTATACAGTTTAGAGTGTAGAGTGTAGGGTATAGAGTGTAGGGTATAGAGTGTATGGTATAGAGTGTAGGGTATAGAGTGTAGAGTGTAGGGTATTGAGTGTAGGGTATAGAGTGTAGGGTATAGAATTTAGAGTGTAGGGTATAGACTGTAGGGTATAGAGTGTATGGTATAGAGTGTATGGTATAGAGTGTAGGGTATAGAGTGTAGAGTGTAGGGTATAGAGAGTAGGGTATAGAGTGTAGGGTATAGAGTGTAGGGTATAGATTGTAGGGTATAGAGTGTAGAGTGTAGGGTATAGGGTGTAAGGTATAGAGTGTATGTTATAGAGTGTAGAGTGTAGGGTATAGAGTGTATAGTGTAGGGTATTGAGTGTAGGGTATAGAGTGTATGGTATAGAGTGTAGGGAATAGAGTGTAGAGTGTAGGGTATAGAGTGTATGGTATAGAGTGTAGGGTATAGAGTGTACAGTGTAGGGTATAGAGTGTAGGGTATAGGGTGTAGGGTATAGAGTGTAGGGTATAGAGTGTAGAGTGTAGGGTATAGAGTGTAGGGTATAGAGTGTAGGGTATAGAGTGTAGAGTGTAGGGATTAGAGTGTAGGGTATAGAGTATAGGGTATAGAGTGTAGAATGTACGGTATAGAGTGTAGGGTATAGAGTATAGAGTGTAGGGTATAGAGTGTAGGGTATAGAGTGTAAAGTGTAGAGTGTAGGGTATAGAGTGTAGAGTGTAGGTTATAGAGTGTAGGGTATAGAGTGTATGGAATAGAGTGTAGGGTATAGAGTGTAGAGTGTAGGGTATAGAGTGTAGGGTATAGAGTGTAGGGTATAGAGTGTAGGCTATAGATTGTAGGGTATAGAGTGTAGAGTGTAGGGTATAGAGTGTAGGGTATAGAGGGTATGGTATAGAGTGTAGAGTGTAGGGTATAGAGTGTAGGGTATAGAGTGTAGGGTATAGAGTGTAGAGTGTAGGGTATAGAGTGTAGGGTATAGAGTGTAGAGTGTTGGGATTAGAGTGTAGGGTATAGAGTGTGGGTATAGAGTGTAGAATGTACGGTATAGAGTGTATGGTATAGAGTATAGAGTGTAGGGTATAGAGTGTAGGGTATAGAGTGTAAAGTGTAGAGTCTAGGGTATAGAGTGTAGAGTGTAGGTTATAGAGTGTAAGGTATAGAGTGTATGGAATAGAGTGTAGGGTATAGAGTTTAGAGTGTAGGGTATAGAGTGTGAGGTATAGAGCGTAGGGTGTAGGGTATAGAGTGTAGGGTATAGAGTGTAAGGTATAAATTGAAGGGTGTAGAGTGTAGGGTATGGAGTGTAGGGTATAGAGTGCATGGTATAGAGTGTAGGGTATAGAGTGTAAGGTATAAAGTGTAGGTTGTAGAGTGTAGGGTATAGAGTGTAGGGTATAGAGTGTAGGGTATAGAGTGTAGGGTATAGAGTGTAGGGTATAGAGTGTAGAGTGTAGGGTTTAGAGTGTAAGGTATAGAGTGTAGGGTTTAGAGAGTAGGGTATAGAGTGTAGAGTGTAGGGTATAGAGTGTAGAGTGTAGGGTATAGAGTGTAGGGTATAGAGTGTAGAGTGTAGGGTATAGAGTGTAGGGTTTAGAGAGTAGGGTATAGAGTGCAGAGTGTGGGGTAGAGAGTGTAGAGTGTAGGGTATAGAGTGTAGGGTATAGAGTGTAGAGTGTAGGGTATAAAGTGTAGGGTATAGAGTGTAGGGTATAGAGTGTAGAGTGTAGGGATTAGAGTGTAGGGTATAGAGTATAGGGTATAGAGTGTAGAATGTACGGTATAGAGTGTAGGGTATAGAGTATAGAGTGTAGGGTATAGAGTGTAAAGTGTAGAGTGTAGGGTATAGAGTGTAGAGTGTAGGGTATAGAGTGTATGGAATAGAGTGTAGGGTATAGAGTGTAGAGTGTAGGGTATAGAGTGTAGGGTATAGAGTGTAGGGTATAGAGTGTAGGCTATAGATTGTAGGGTATAGAGTGTAGAGTGTAGGGTATAGAGTGTAGGGTATAGAGGGTATGGTATAGAGTGTAGAGTGTAGGGTATAGAGTGTAGGGTATAGAGTGTAGGGTATAGAGTGTAGAGTGTAGGGTATAGAGTGTAGGGTATAGAGTGTAGAGTGTTGGGATTAGAGTGTAGGGTATAGAGTGTGGGTATAGAGTGTAGAATGTACGGTATAGAGTGTATGGTATAGAGTATAGAGTGTAGGGTATAGAGTGTAGGGTATAGAGTGTAAAGTGTAGAGTCTAGGGTATAGAGTGTAGAGTGTAGGTTATAGAGTGTAGGGTATAGAGTGTATGGAATAGAGTGTAGGGTATAGAGTTTAGAGTGTAGGGTATAGAGTGTGAGGTATAGAGCGTAGGGTGTAGGGTATAGAGTGTAGGGTATAGAGTGTAAGGTATAAATTGAAGGGTGTAGAGTGTAGGGTATGGAGTGTAGGGTATAGAGTGCATGGTATAGAGTGTAGGGTATAGAGTGTAAGGTATAAAGTGTAGGGTGTAGAGTGTAGGGTATAGAGTGTAGGGTATAGAGTGTAGGGTATAGAGTGTAGGGTATAGAGTGTAGAGTGTAGGGTTTAGAGTGTAAGGTATAGAGTGTAGGGTTTAGAGAGTAGGGTATAGAATGTAGAGTGTAGGGTATAGAGTGTAGAGTGTAGGGTATAGAGTGTAGGGTATAGAGTGTAGAGTGTAGGGTATAGAGTGTAGGGTTTAGAGAGTAGGGTATAGAGTGCAGAGTGTGGGGTAGAGAGTGTAGAGTGTAGGGTATAGAGTGTAGGGTATAGAGTGTAGAGTGTAGGGTATAAAATGTAGAGAGTAGGGTATAGAGTGTAGGGTATAGATTGTAGGTTATAGAGTGTAGGGTATAGAGTGTAGAGTTTTGGGTGTAGAGTGTAGGGTATAGAGTGTATGTAATAGAGTGTAGGGTATAGAGTGCAGAGTGTAGGGTATAGTGTGTAGGGTATAGAGTGTAGGGTATAGAGTGTATGGTATAGAGTGTAGGGTGTAGAGTGTAGGGTATAGAGTGTAGGGTATAGAGTGTAGAGTATAGGGTATAGAGTGTAGGGTATAGAGTGTATGGTATAGAGTGTAGAGTGTAGGGTATAGAGTGTATAGTGTAGGGTATAGAGTGTATGGTATAGAGTATAGGGAATAGAGTGTAGAGTGTAGAGTATAGAGTGTATGGTATAGAGTGTAGGGTATAGAGTGTAGAGTGTAGGGTATAGAGTGTAGGGTATAGAGTGTAGGATATAGAGTGTAGAGTGTAGGGTATAGAGTGTAGGGTATAGAGTGTGGGATATAGAGTGTAGAGTGTAGGGTATAGAGTGTAGGGTATAGAGTGTAGGGTATAGAGTGTAGAGTGTAGGGATTAGAGTGTAGGGTATAGAGTGTAGGGTATAGAGTGTATGGAATAGAGTGTAGGGTATAGAGTGTGGGGTATAGAGTGTAGAGTGTAGGGTATAGCGTGTATGGTATAGAGTGTAGGGTGTGGAGTTTATGGTATAGAGTGTAGAGTATAGAGTGTATGGTATAGAGTGTAGAGTGTAGGGTATAAAGTGTAGGGCATAGAGTGTAGAGTGTAGGGTATAGAGTGTAGAGTGTAGGGTATAGAGTGTATGGAATAGAGTGTGGAGTGTAGAGTGTAGGGTATAGAGTGTAGGGTATAGAGTGTATGGAATAGAGTGTAGAGTGTAGGGTATAGAGTGTAGGGTATAGAGTGTAGAGTGTAGGGATTAGAGTGTATGGTATAGAGTGTAGGGTGTAGAGTGTATGCTATAGAGTGTGGGGTATAGAGTGTAGAGTGTAGGGTATAGCGTGTATGGTATAGAGTGTAGGGTGTGGAGTTTATGGTATAGAGTGTAGAGTATAGAGTGTATGGTATAGAGTGTAGAGTGTAGGGTATAAAGTGTAGGGCATAGAGTGTAGAGAGTAGGGTATAGAGTGTAGAGTGTAGGGTATACAGTGTAGGGTATAGAGTGTAGGGTATAGGGTGTAGAGTATAGAGTGTAGAGTGTAGGGTATAGAGTGTACGGTATAGAGTGTATGGTATAGAGTGTATGGTATATAGTGTAGGGTATAGAGTGTTTGTTATAGAGTGTAGGGTATAGAGTGTAGCGTGTAGGGTATAGATTGTAGACTGCAGAGTGTAGGGTATAGAGTGCAAGGTATAGAGTGTAGTGTATAGAGTGTATGTTATAGAGTGTAGGGTATAGAGTGTAGAGTGTAGGGTATAGAGTAGGGTATAGAGTGTAGGATATAGATTGTAGGGTATAGAGTGTAGAGTGTAGGGTATAGAGTGTAGGGTATAGAGTGTATGGTATAGAGTGTAGAGTGTAGGGTATAGACTGTAGGGTATAGAGTGTATGGTATAGAGTGTATGGTATGGAGTGTAGGGTATAGAGAGTAGGGTATAGAGAGTAGGGTATAGAGTGTAGGGTATAGAGTGTAGGGTATAGATTGTAGGGTATAGAGTGTAGAGTGTAGGGTATAGGGTGTAAGGTATAGAGTGTATGTTATAGAGTGTAGAGTGTAGGGTATAGAGTGTATAGTGTAGGGTATTGAGTGTAGGGTATAGAGTGTATGGTATAGAGTGTACGGAATAGAGTGTAGAGTGTAGGGTATAGAGTGTATAGTATAGAGTGTAGGGTATAGAGTGTAGAGTGTAGGGTATAGAGTGTAGGGTATAGAGTGTACGGTATAGAGTGTAGGGTATAGAGTGTAGAGTGTAGGGTATAGAGTGTAGGGTATAGAGTGTAGGGTATAGAGTGTAGAGTGTAGGGTATAAAGTGTAGGGCATAGAGTGTAGAGTGTAGGGTATAGAGTGTAGAGTGTAGGGTATAGAGTGTAGGGTATAGAGTGTAGAGTGTTGGGATTAGAGTGTAGGGTATAGAGTGTGGGTATAGAGTGTAGAATGTACGGTATAGAGTGTATGGTATAGAGTATAGAGTGTAGGGTATAGAGTGTAGGGTATAGAGTGTAAAGTGTAGAGTCTAGGGTATAGAGTGTAGAGTGTAGGTTATAGAGTGTAGGGTATAGAGTGTATGGAATAGAGTGTAGGGTATAGAGTTTAGAGTGTAGGGTATAGAGTGTGAGGTATAGAGCGTAGGGTGTAGGGTATAGAGTGTAGGGTATAGAGTGTAAGGTATAAATTGAAGGGTGTAGAGTGTAGGGTATGGAGTGTAGGGTATAGAGTGCATGGTATAGAGTGTAGGGTATAGAGTGTAAGGTATAAAGTGTAGGGTGTAGAGTGTAGGGTATAGAGTGTAGGGTATAGAGTGTAGGGTATAGAGTGTAGAGTGTAGGGTTTAGAGTGTAAGGTATAGAGTGTAGGGTTTAGAGAGTAGGGTATAGAATGTAGAGTGTAGGGTATAGAGTGTAGAGTGTAGGGTATAGAGTGTAGGGTATAGAGTGTAGAGTGTAGGGTATAGAGTGTAGGGTTTAGAGAGTAGGGTATAGAGTGCAGAGTGTGGGGTAGAGAGTGTAGAGTGTAGGGTATAGAGTGTAGGGTATAGAGTGTAGAGTGTAGGGTATAAAATGTAGAGAGTAGGGTATAGAGTGTAGGGTATAGAGTGTAGGTTATAGAGTGTAGGGTATAGAGTGTAGAGTTTTGGGTGTAGAGTGTAGGGTATAGAGTGTATGTAATAGAGTGTAGGGTATAGAGTGCAGAGTGTAGGGTATAGTGTGTAGGGTATAGAGTGTAGGGTATAGAGTGTATGGTATAGAGTGTAGGGTGTAGAGTGTAGGGTATAGAGTGTAGGGTATAGAGTGTAGAGTATAGGGTATAGAGTGTAGGGTATAGAGTGTATGGTATAGAGTGTAGAGTGTAGGGTATAGAGTGTATAGTGTAGGGTATAGAGTGTATGGTATAGAGTATAGGGAATAGAGTGTAGAGTGTAGAGTATAGAGTGTATGGTATAGAGTGTAGGGTATAGAGTGTAGAGTGTAGGGTATAGAGTGTAGGGTATAGAGTGTAGGATATAGAGTGTAGAGTGTAGGGTATAGAGTGTAGGGTATAGAGTGTGGGATATAGAGTGTAGAGTGTAGGGTATAGAGTGTAGGGTATAGAGTGTAGGGTATAGAGTGTAGAGTGTAGGGATTAGAGTGTAGGGTATAGAGTGTAGGGTATAGAGTGTATGGAATAGAGTGTAGGGTATAGAGTGTGGGGTATAGAGTGTAGAGTGTAGGGTATAGCGTGTATGGTATAGAGTGTAGGGTGTGGAGTTTATGGTATAGAGTGTAGAGTATAGAGTGTATGGTATAGAGTGTAGAGTGTAGGGTATAAAGTGTAGGGCATAGAGTGTAGAGTGTAGGGTATAGAGTGTAGAGTGTAGGGTATAGAGTGTATGGAATAGAGTGTGGAGTGTAGAGTGTAGGGTATAGAGTGTAGGGTATAGAGTGTATGGAATAGAGTGTAGAGTGTAGGGTATAGAGTGTAGGGTATAGAGTGTAGAGTGTAGGGATTAGAGTGTATGGTATAGAGTGTAGGGTGTAGAGTGTATGCTATAGAGTGTGGGGTATAGAGTGTAGAGTGTAGGGTATAGCGTGTATGGTATAGAGTGTAGGGTGTGGAGTTTATGGTATAGAGTGTAGAGTATAGAGTGTATGGTATAGAGTGTAGAGTGTAGGGTATAAAGTGTAGGGCATAGAGTGTAGAGAGTAGGGTATAGAGTGTAGAGTGTAGGGTATACAGTGTAGGGTATAGAGTGTAGGGTATAGGGTGTAGAGTATAGAGTGTAGAGTGTAGGGTATAGAGTGTACGGTATAGAGTGTATGGTATAGAGTGTATGGTATATAGTGTAGGGTATAGAGTGTTTGTTATAGAGTGTAGGGTATAGAGTGTAGCGTGTAGGGTATAGATTGTAGACTGCAGAGTGTAGGGTATAGAGTGCAAGGTATAGAGTGTAGTGTATAGAGTGTATGTTATAGAGTGTAGGGTATAGAGTGTAGAGTGTAGGGTATAGAGTAGGGTATAGAGTGTAGGATATAGATTGTAGGGTATAGAGTGTAGAGTGTAGGGTATAGAGTGTAGGGTATAGAGTGTATGGTATAGAGTGTAGAGTGTAGGGTATAGACTGTAGGGTATAGAGTGTATGGTATAGAGTGTATGGTATGGAGTGTAGGGTATAGAGAGTAGGGTATAGAGAGTAGGGTATAGAGTGTAGGGTATAGAGTGTAGGGTATAGATTGTAGGGTATAGAGTGTAGAGTGTAGGGTATAGGGTGTAAGGTATAGAGTGTATGTTATAGAGTGTAGGGTATAGAGTGTATAGTGTAGGGTATTGAGTGTAGGGTATAGAGTGTATGGTATAGAGTGTACGGAATAGAGTGTAGAGTGTAGGGTATAGAGTGTATAGTATAGAGTGTAGGGTATAGAGTGTAGAGTGTAGGGTATAGAGTGTAGGGTATAGAGTGTACGGTATAGAGTGTAGGGTATAGAGTGTAGAGTGTAGGGTATAGAGTGTAGGGTATAGAGTGTAGGGTATAGAGTGTAGAGTGTAGGGATTAGAGTGTAGGGTATAGAGTGTAGGGTATAGAGTGTAGAATGTACGGTATAGAGTGTAGGGTATAGAGTATAGCGTGTAGGGTATAGAGTGTAGGGTATAGAGTGTAAAGTGTAGAGTGTAGGGTATAGAGTGTAGAGTGTAGGGTATAGAGTGTAGGGTATAGAGTGTATGGAATAGAGTGTAGGGTATAGAGTTTAGAGTGTAGGGTATAGAGTGTGAGGTATAGAGCGTAGGGTGTAGGGTATAGAGTGTAGGGTATAGAGTGTAAGGTATAAATTGAAGGGTGTAGAGTGTAGGGGATAGATTGTAGGGTATAGAGTGTAGGGTATAGAGGGTAGGGTATAGAGTGTATGATGTAGAGTGTAGAGTGTAGGGTATAGAGTGTAGGGTATAGAGTGTAGGGTATAGAGTGCATGGTATAGAGTGTAGGGTATAGAGTGTAAGGTATAAAGTGTAGGGTGTAGAGTGTAGGGTATAGAGTGTAGGGTATAGAGTGTAGGGTATAGAGTGTAGGGTATAGAGTGTAGAGTGTAGGGTTTAGAGTGTAAGGTATAGAGTGTAGGGTTTAGAGAGTAGGGTATAGAGTGTAGAGTGTAGGGTATAGAGTGTAGAGTGTAGGGTATAGAGTGTAGGGTATAGAGTGTAGAGTGTAGGGTATAGAGTGTAGGGTTTAGAGAGTAGGGTATAGAGTGCAGAGTGTGGGGTAGAGAATGTAGAGTGTAGGGTATAGAGTGTAGGGTATAGAGTGTAGAGTGTAGGGTATAAAATGTAGAGAGTAGGGTATAGAGTGTAGGGTATAGAGTGTAGGTTATAGAGTGTAGGGTATAGAGTGTAGAGTTTTGGGTGTAGAGTGTAGGGTATAGAGTGTATGTTATAGAGTGTAGGGTATAGAGTGCAGAGTGTATGGTATAGAGTGTAGAGTGTAGGGTATAAAGTGTAGAGCATAGAGTGTAGAGTGTAGAGTGTAGGGTATAGAGTGTAGAGTATAGGGTATAGAGTGTAGGGTATAGAGTGTATGGAATAGAGTGTGGAGTGTAGAGTGTAGGGTATAGAGTGTAGGGTATAGAGTGTATGGAATAGAGTGTAGAGTGTAGGGTATAGAGTGTAGAGTGTAGGGATTAGAGTGTATGGTATAGAGTGTAGGGTGTAGAGTGTATGCTATAGAGTGTGGGGTATAGAGTGTAGAGTGTAGGGTATAGCGTGTATGGTATAGAGTGTAGGGTGTGGAGTTTATGGTATAGAGTGTAGAGTATAGAGTGTATGGTGTAGAGTGTAGAGTGTAGGGTATAAAGTGTAGGGCATAGAGTGTAGAGTGTAGGGTATAGAGTGTAGAGTGTAGGGTATAGAGTGTATGGTATAGAGTGTAGAGTGTAGGGTATAAAGTGTAGAGCATAGAGTGTAGAGTGTAGAGTGTAGGGTATAGAGTGTAGAGTGTAGGGTATACAGTGTAGGGTATAGAGTGTAGGGTATAGGGTGTAGAGTATAGAGTGTAGAGTGTAGGGTATAGAGTGTACGGTATAGAGTGTATGGTATAGAGTGTATGGTATATAGTGTAGGGTATAGAGTGTTTGTTATAGAGTGTAGGGTATAGAGTGTAGCGTGTAGGGTATAGATTGTAGACTGCAGAGTGTAGGGTATAGAGTGCAAGGTATAGAGTGTAGTGTATAGAGTGTATGTTATAGAGTGTAGGGTATAGAGTGTAGAGTGTAGGGTATAGAGTAGGGTATAGAGTGTAGGATATAGATTGTAGGGTATAGAGTGTAGAGTGTAGGGTATAGAGTGTAGGGTATAGAGTGTATGGTATAGAGTGTAGAGTGTAGGGTATAGACTGTAGGGTATAGAGTGTATGGTATAGAGTGTATGGTATGGAGTGTAGGGTATAGAGAGTAGGGTATAGAGAGTAGGGTATAGAGTGTAGGGTATAGAGTGTAGGGTATAGATTGTAGGGTATAGAGTGTAGAGTGTAGGGTATAGGGTGTAAGGTATAGAGTGTATGTTATAGAGTGTAGAGTGTAGGGTATAGAGTGTATAGTGTAGGGTATTGAGTGTAGGGTATAGAGTGTATGGTATTGAGTGTAGGGAATAGAGTGTAGAGTGTAGGGTATAGAGTGTATAGTATAGAGTGTAGGGTATAGAGTGTAGAGTGTAGGGTATAGAGTGTAGGGTATAGAGTGTAGGGTATAGAGTGTAGGGTATAGAGTGTAGAGTGTAGGGTATAGAGTGTAGGGTATAGAGTGTAGGGTATAGAGTGTAGAGTGTAGGGATTAGAGTGTAGGGTATAGAGTGTAGGGTATAGAGTGTAGAATGTACGGTATAGAGTGTAGGGTATAGAGTATAGAGTGTAGGGTATAGAGTGTAGGGTATAGAGTGTAAAGTGTAGAGTGTAGGGTATAGAGTTTAGAGTGTAGGGTATAGAGTGTAGGGTATAGAGTGTATGGAATAGAGTGTAGGTTATAGAGTTTAGAGTGTAGGGTATAGAGTGTGAGGTATAGAGCGTAGGGTGTAGGGTATAGAGTGTAGGGTATAGAGTGTAAGGTATAAATTGAAGGGTGTAGAGTGTAGGGGATAGATTGTAGGGTATAGAGTGTAGGGTATAGAGGGTAGGGTATAGAGTGTATGATGTAGAGTGTAGAGTGTAGGGTATAGAGTGTAGGGTATAGAGTGTAGGGTATAGAGTGCATGGTATAGAGTGTAAGGTATAGAGTGTAAGGTATAAAGTGTAGGGTGTAGAGTGTAGGGTATAGAGTGTAGGGTATAGAGTGTAGGGTATAGAGTGTAGGGTACAGAGTGTAGGGTATAGAGTGTAGAGTGTAGGGTTTAGAGTGTAAGGTATAGAGTGTAGGGTTTAGAGAGTAGGGTATAGAGTGTAGAGTGTAGGGTATAGAGTGTAGAGTGTAGGGTATAGAGTGTAGGGTATAGAGTGTAGAGTGTAGGGTATAGAGTGTAGGGTTTAGAGAGTAGGGTGTAGAGTGCAGAGTGTGGGGTAGAGAATGTAGAGTGTAGGGTATAGAGTGTAGGGTATAGAGTGTAGAGTGTAGGGTATAAAATGTAGAGAGTAGGGTATAGAGTGTAGGGTATAGAGTGTAGGTTATAGAGTGTAGGGTATAGAGTGTAGAGTTTTGGGTGTAGAGTGTAGGGTATAGAGTGTATGTTATAGAGTGTAGGGTATAGAGTGCAGAGTGTATGGTATAGAGTGTAGAGTGTAGGGTATAAAGTGTAGAGCATAGAGTGTAGAGTGTAGAGTGTAGGGTATAGAGTGTAGAGTGTAGGGTATACAGTGTAGGGTATAGAGTGTAGGGTATAGGGTGTAGAGTATAGAGTGTAGAGTGTAGGGTATACTGGTCCTCAGTGTTGTGAGAACGATGACTGGTTAAAACCAAACCGGTGAGCATGTGGCTCTATTAGTATAGGAGATACCTGAAAACATATCACACTTTTCATCATAGTGCTTTTACCAATGCATAAAATGCATGGAGAAGTCATTTCGAATGACTGGTCCTCAGTGTTGTGAGAACGATGACTGGTTAAAATTTTTGGTGGTTTCTTCTTCAGTCCATAGGCCTACATCATGTGGCAAACCGGTGAGCATGTGGCTCTATTAGTATAGGAGATACCTGAAAACATATCACACTTTTCATCATAGTGCTTTTACCAATGCATAAAATGCATGGAGAAGTCATTTCGAATGACTGGTCCTCAGTGTTGTGAGAACGATGACTGGTTAAAATTTTTGGTGGTTTCTTGTTCAGTCCATAGGCCTACATCATGTGGCAAACCGGTGAGCATGTGGCTCTATTAGTATAGGAGATACCTGAAAACATATCACACTTTTCATCATAGTGCTTTTACCAATGCATAAAATGCATCATTTCGAATGACTGGTCCTCAGTGTTGTGAGAACGATGACTGGTTAAAATTTTTGGTGGTTTCTTGTTCAGTCCATAGGCCTACATCATGTGGCAAACCGGTGAGCATGTGGCTCTATAGTATAGGAGATACCTGAAAACATATCACACTTTTCATCATGGTGCTTTTACCAATGCATAAAATGCATGGAGAAGTCATTTCGAATGACTGGTCCTCAGTGTTGTGAGAACGATGACTGGTTAAAATTTTTGGTGGTTTCTTGTTCAGTCCATAGTCCTACATCATGTGGCAAACCGGTGAGCATGTGGCTCTATTAGTATAGGAGATACCTGAAAACATATCACACTTTTCATCATAGTGCTTTTACCAATGCATAAAATGCATGGAGAAGTCATTTCGAATGACTGGTCCTCAGTGCTGTGAGAACGATGACTGGTTAAAATTTTTGGTGGTTTCTTGTTCAGTCCATAGGCCTACATCATGTGGCAAACCGGTGAGCATGTGGCTCTATTAGTATAGGAGATACCTGAAAACATATCACACTTTTCATCATAGTGCTTTTACCAATGCATAAAATGCATGGAGAAGTCATTTCGAATGACTGGTCCTCAGTGTTGTGAGAACGATGACTGGTTAAAATTTTTGGTGGTTTCTTGTTCAGTCCATAGGCCTACATCATGTGGCAAACCGGTGAGCATGTGGCTCTATTAGTATAGGAGATACCTGAAAACATATCACACTTTTCATCATAGTGCTTTTACCAATGCATAAAATGCATGGAGAAGTCATTTCGAATGACTGGTCCTCAGTGTTGTGAGAACGATGACTGGTTAAAATTTTTGGTGGTTTCTTGTTCAGTCCATAGGCCTACATCATGTGGCAAACCGGTGAGCATGTGGCTCTATTAGTATAGGAGATACCTGAAAACATATCACACTTTTCATCATAGTGCTTTTACCAATGCATAAAATGCATGGAGGAGTCATTTCGAATGACTGGTCCTCAGTGTTGTGAGAACGATGACTGGTTAAAATTTTTGGTGGTTTCTTGTTCAGTCCATAGGCCTACATCATGTGGCAAACCGGTGAGCATGTGGCTCTATTAGTATAGGAGATACCTGAAAACATATCACACTTTTCATCATAGTGCTTTTACCAATGCATAAAATGCATGGAGAAGTCATTTCGAATGACTGGTCCTCAGTGTTGTGAGAACGATGACTGGTTAAAATTTTTGGTGGTTTCTTGTTCAGTCCATAGGCCTACATCATGTGGCAAACCGGTGAGCATGTGGCTCTATTAGTATAGGAGATACCTGAAAACATATCACACTTTTCATCATAGTGCTTTTACCAATGCATAAAATGCATGGAGAAGTCATTTCGAATGACTGGTCCTCAGTGTTGTGAGAACGATGACTGGTTAAAATTTTTGGTGGTTTCTTGTTCAGTCCATAGGCCTACATCATGTGGCAAACCGGTGAGCATGTGGCTCTATTAGTATAGGAGATACCTGAAAACATATCACACTTTTCATCATAGTGCTTTTACCAATGCATAAAATGCATGGAGAAGTCATTTCGAATGACTGGTCCTCAGTGTTGTGAGAACGATGACTGGTTAAAATTTTTGGTGGTTTCTTGTTCAGTCCATAGGCCTACATCATGTGGCAAACCGGTGAGCATGTGGCTCTATTAGTATAGGAGATACCTGAAAACATATCACACTTTTCATCATAGTGCTTTTACCAATGCATAAAATGCATGGAGAAGTCATTTCGAATGACTGGTCCTCAGTGTTGTGAGAACGATGACTGGTTAAAATTTTTGGTGGTTTCTTGTTCAGTCCATAGGCCTACATCATGTGGCAAACCGGTGAGCATGTGGCTCTATTAGTATAGGAGATACCTGAAAACATATCACACTTTTCATCATAGTGCTTTTACCAATGCATAAAATGCATGGAGAAGTCATTTCGAATGACTGGTCCTCAGTGTTGTGAGAACGATGACTGGTTAAAATTTTTGTTGTTTTCTTGTTCAGTCCATAGGCCTACATCATGTGGCAAACCGGTGAGCATGTGGCTCTATTATTATAGGAGATACCTATTCATTTCATTCGAAATGACTTCTCCATGCATTTTATGCATTGGTAAAAGCACTATGATGAAAAGTGTGATATGTTTTCAGGTATCTCCTATACTAATAGAGCCACATGCTCACCGGTTTGCCACATGATGTAGGCCTATGGACTGAACAAGAAACCACCAAAAATTTTAACCAGTCATCGTTCTCACAACACTGAGGACCAGTCATTCGAAATGATGCATTTTATGCATTGGTAAAAGCACTATGATGAAAAGTGTGATATGTTTTCAGGTATCTCCTATACTAATAGAGCCACATGCTCACCGGTTTGCCACATGATGTAGGCCTATGGACTGAACAAGAAACCACCAAAAATTTTAACCAGTCATCGTTCTCACAACACTGAGGACCAGTCATTCGAAATGACTTCTCCATGCATTTTATGCATTGGTAAAAGCACTATGATGAAAAGTGTGATATGTTTTCAGGTATCTCCTATACTAATAGAGCCACATGCTCACCGGTTTGCCACATGATGTAGGCCTATGGACTGAACAAGAAACCACCAAAAATTTTAACCAGTCATCGTTCTCACAACACTGAGGACCAGTCATTCGAAATGACTTCTCCATGCATTTTATGCATTGGTAAAAGCACTATGATGAAAAGTGTGATATGTTTTCAGGTATCTCCTATACTAATAGAGCCACATGCTCACCGGTTTGCCACATGATGTAGGCCTATGGACTGAACAAGAAACCACCAAAAATTTTAACCAGTCATCGTTCTCACAACACTGAGGACCAGTCATTCGAAATGACTTCTCCATGCATTTTATGCATTGGTAAAAGCACTATGATGAAAAGTGTGATATGTTTTCAGGTATCTCCTATACTAATAGAGCCACATGCTCACCGGTTTGCCACATGATGTAGGCCTATGGACTGAACAAGAAACCACCAAAAATTTTAACCAGTCATCGTTCTCACAACACTGAGGACCAGTCATTCGAAATGACTTCTCCATGCATTTTATGCATTGGTAAAAGCACTATGATGAAAAGTGTGATATGTTTTCAGGTATCTCCTATACTAATAGAGCCACATGCTCACCGGTTTGCCACATGATGTAGGCCTATGGACTGAACAAGAAACCACCAAAAATTTTAACCAGTCATCGTTCTCACAACACTGAGGACCAGTCATTCGAAATGACTTCTCCATGCATTTTATGCATTGGTAAAAGCACTATGATGAAAAGTGTGATATGTTTTCAGGTATCTCCTATACTAATAGAGCCACATGCTCACCGGTTTGCCACATGATGTAGGCCTATGGACTGAACAAGAAACCACCAAAAATTTTAAGCAGTCATCGTTCTCACAACACTGAGGACCAGTCATTCGAAATGACTTCTCCATGCATTTTATGCATTGGTAAAAGCACTATGATGAAAAGTGTGATATGTTTTCAGGTATCTCCTATACTAATAGAGCCACATGCTCACCGGTTTGCCACATGATGTAGGCCTATGGACTGAACAAGAAACCACCAAAAATTTTAACCAGTCATCGTTCTCACAACACTGAGGACCAGTCATTCGAAATGACTTCTCCATGCATTTTATGCATTGGTAAAAGCACTATGATGAAAAGTGTGATATGTTTTCAGGTATCTCCTATACTAATAGAGCCACATGCTCACCGGTTTGCCACATGATGTAGGCCTATGGACTGAACAAGAAACCACCAAAAATTTTAACCAGTCATCGTTCTCACAACACTGAGGACCAGTCATTCGAAATGACTTCTCCATGCATTTTATGCATTGGTAAAAGCACTATGATGAAAAGTGTGATATGTTTTCAGGTATCTCCTATACTAATAGAGCCACATGCTCACCGGTTTGCCACATGATGTAGGCCTATGGACTGAACAAGAAACCACCAAAAATTTTAACCAGTCATCGTTCTCACAACACTGAGGACCAGTCATTCGAAATGACTTCTCCATGCATTTTATGCATTGGTAAAAGCACTATGATGAAAAGTGTGATATGTTTTCAGGTATCTCCAATACTAATAGAGCCACATGCTCACCGGTTTGCCACATGATGTAGGCCTATGGACTGAACAAGAAACCACCAAAAATTTTAACCAGTCATCGTTCTCACAACACTGAGGACCAGTCATTCGAAATGACTTCTCCATGCATTTTATGCATTGGTAAAAGCACTATGATGAAAAGTGTGATATGTTTTCAGGTATCTCCTATACTAATAGAGCCACATGCTCACCGGTTTGCCACATGATGTAGGCCTATGGACTGAACAAGAAACCACCAAAAATTTTAACCAGTCATCGTTCTCACAACACTGAGGACCAGTCATTCGAAATGACTTCTCCATGCATTTTATGCATTGGTAAAAGCACTATGATGAAAAGTGTGATATGTTTTCAGGTATCTCCTATACTAATAGAGCCACATGCTCACCGGTTTGCCACATGATGTAGGCCTATGGACTGAACAAAAAACCACCAAAAATTTTAACCAGTCATCGTTCTCACAACACTGAGGACCAGTCATTCGAAATAATGCATTTTATGCATTGGTAAAAGCACTATGATGAAAAGTGTGATATGTTTTCAGGTATCTCCTATACTAATAGAGCCACATGCTCACCGGTTTGCCACATGATGTAGGCCTATGGACTGAACAAGAAACCACCAAAAATTTTAACCAGTCATCGTTCTCACAACACTGAGGACCAGTCATTCGAAATGACTTCTCCATGCATTTTATGCATTGGTAAAAGCACTATGATGAAAAGTGTGATATGTTTTCAGGTATCTCCTATACTAATAGAGCCACATGCTCACCAGTTTGCCACATGATGTAGGCCTATGGACTGAACAAGAAACCACCAAAAATTTTAACCAGTCATCGTTCTCACAACACTGAGGACCAGTCATTCGAAATGACTTCTCCATGCATTTTATGCATTGGTAAAAGCACTATGATGAAAAGTGTGATATGTTTTCAGGTATCTCCTATACTAATAGAGCCACATGCTCACCGGTTTGCCACATGATGTAGGCCTATGGACTGAACAAGAAACCACCAAAAATTTTAACCAGTCATCGTTCTCACAACACTGAGGACCAGTCATTCGAAATGACTTCTCCATGCATTTTATGCATTGGTAAAAGCACTATGATGAAAAGTGTGATATGTTTTCAGGTATCTCCTATACTAATAGAGCCACATGCTCACCGGTTTGCCACATGATGTAGGCCTATGGACTGAACAAGAAACCACCAAAAATTTTAACCAGTCATCGTTCTCACAACACTGAGGACCAGTCATTCGAAATGACTTCTCCATGCATTTTATGCATTGGTAAAAGCACTATGATGAAAAGTGTGATATGTTTTCAGGTATCTCCTATACTAATAGAGCCACATGCTCACCGGTTTGCCACATGATGTAGGCCTATGGACTGAACAAGAAACCACCAAAAATTTTAACCAGTCATCGTTCTCACAACACTGAGGACCAGTCATTCGAAATGACTTCTCCATGCATTTTATGCATTGGTAAAAGCACTATGATGAAAAGTGTGATATGTTTTCAGGTATCTCCTATACTAATAGAGCCACATGCTCACCGGTTTGCCACATGATGTAGGCCTATGGACTGAACAAGAAACCACCAAAAATTTTAACCAGTCATCGTTCTCACAACACTGAGGACCAGTCATTCGAAATGACTTCTCCATGCATTTTATGCATTGGTAAAAGCACTATGATGAAAAGTGTGATATGTTTTCAGGTATCTCCTATACTAATAGAGCCACATGCTCACCGGTTTGCCACATGATGTAGGCCTATGGACTGAACAAGAAACCACCAAAAATTTTAACCAGTCATCGTTCTCACAACACTGAGGACCAGTCATTCGAAATGACTTCTCCATGCATTTTATGCATTGGTAAAAGCACTATGATGAAAAGTGTGATATGTTTTCAGGTATCTCCAATACTAATAGAGCCACATGCTCACCGGTTTGCCACATGATGTAGGCCTATGGACTGAACAAGAAACCACCAAAAATTTTAACCAGTCATCGTTCTCACAACACTGAGGACCAGTCATTCGAAATGACTTCTCCATGCATTTTATGCATTGGTAAAAGCACTATGATGAAAAGTGTGATATGTTTTCAGGTATCTCCTATACTAATAGAGCCACATGCTCACCGGTGTGCCACATGATGTAGGCCTATGGACTGAACAAGAAACCACCAAAAATTTTAACCAGTCATCGTTCTCACAACACTGAGGACCAGTCATTCGAAATGACTTCTCCATGCATTTTATGCATTGGTAAAAGCACTATGATGAAAAGTGTGATATGTTTTCAGGTATCTCCTATACTAATAGAGCCACATGCTCACCGGTTTGCCACATGATGTAGGCCTATGGACTGAACAAGAAACCACCAAAAATTTTAACCAGTCATCGTTCTCACAACACTGAGGACCAGTCATTCGAAATGACTTCTCCATGCATTTTATGCATTGGTAAAAGCACTATGATGAAAAGTGTGATATGTTTTCAGGTATCTCCTATACTAATAGAGCCACATGCTCACCGGTTTGCCACATGATGTAGGCCTATGGACTGAACAAGAAACCACCAAAAATTTTAACCAGTCATCGTTCTCACAACACTGAGGACCAGTCATTCGAAATGACTTCTCCATGCATTTTATGCATTGGTAAAAGCACTATGATGAAAAGTGTGATATGTTTTCAGGTATCTCCTATACTAATAGAGCCACATGCTCACCGGTTTGCCACATGATGTAGGCCTATGGACTGAACAAGAAACCACCAAAAATTTTAACCAGTCATCGTTCTCACAACACTGAGGACCAGTCATTCGAAATGACTTCTCCATGCATTTTATGCATTGGTAAAAGCACTATGATGAAAAGTGTGATATGTTTTCAGGTATCTCCTATACTAATAGAGCCACATGCTCACCGGTTTGCCACATGATGTAGGCCTATGGACTGAACAAGAAACCACCAAAAATTTTAACCAGTCATCGTTCTCACAACACTGAGGACCAGTCATTCGAAATGACTTCTCCATGCATTTTATGCATTGGTAAAAGCACTATGATGAAAAGTGTGATATGTTTTCAGGTATCTCCTATACTAATAGAGCCACATGCTCACCGGTTTGCCACATGATGTAGGCCTATGGACTGAACAAGAAACCACCAAAAATTTTAACCAGTCATCGTTCTCACAACACTGAGGACCAGTCATTCGAAATGACTTCTCCATGCATTTTATGCATTGGTAAAAGCACTATGATGAAAAGTGTGATATGTTTTCAGGTATCTCCTATACTAATAGAGCCACATGCTCACCGGTTTGCCACATGATGTAGGCCTATGGACTGAACAAGAAACCACCAAAAATTTTAACCAGTCATCGTTCTCACAACACTGAGGACCAGTCATTCGAAATGACTTCTCCATGCATTTTATGCATTGGTAAAAGCACTATGATGAAAAGTGTGATATGTTTTCAGGTATCTCCTATACTAATAGAGCCACATGCTCACCGGTTTGCCACATGATGTAGGCCTATGGACTGAACAAGAAACCACCAAAAATTTTAACCAGTCATCGTTCTCACAACACTGAGGACCAGTCATTCGAAATGACTTCTCCATGCATTTTATGCATTGGTAAAAGCACTATGATGAAAAGTGTGATATGTTTTCAGGTATCTCCTATACTAATAGAGCCACATGCTCACCGGTTTGCCACATGATGTAGGCCTATGGACTGAACAAGAAACCACCAAAAATTTTAACCAGTCATCGTTCTCACAACACTGAGGACCAGTCATTCGAAATGACTTCTCCATGCATTTTATGCATTGGTAAAAGCACTATGATGAAAAGTGTGATATGTTTTCAGGTATCTCCTATACTAATAGAGCCACATGCTCACCGGTTTGCCACATGATGTAGGCCTATGGACTGAACAAGAAACCACCAAAAATTTTAACCAGTCATCGTTCTCACAACACTGAGGACCAGTCATTCGAAATGACTTCTCCATGCATTTTATGCATTGGTAAAAGCACTATGATGAAAAGTGTGATATGTTTTCAGGTATCTCCAATACTAATAGAGCCACATGCTCACCGGTTTGCCACATGATGTAGGCCTATGGACTGAACAAGAAACCACCAAAAATTTTAACCAGTCATCGTTCTCACAACACTGAGGACCAGTCATTCGAAATGACTTCTCCATGCATTTTATGCATTGGTAAAAGCACTATGATGAAAAGTGTGATATGTTTTCAGGTATCTCCTATACTAATAGAGCCACATGCTCACCGGTTTGCCACATGATGTAGGCCTATGGACTGAACAAGAAACCACCAAAAATTTTAACCAGTTATCGTTCTCACAACACTGAGGACCAGTCATTCGAAATGACTTCTCCATGCATTTTATGCATTGGTAAAAGCACTATGATGAAAAGTGTGATATGTTTTCAGGTATCTCCTATACTAATAGAGCCACATGCTCACCGGTTTGCCACATGATGTAGGCCTATGGACTGAACAAGAAACCACCAAAAATTTTAACCAGTCATCGTTCTCACAACACTGAGGACCAGTCATTCGAAATAATGCATTTTATGCATTGGTAAAAGCACTATGATGAAAAGTGTGATATGTTTTCAGGTATCTCCTATACTAATAGAGCCACATGCTCACCGGTTTGCCACATGATGTAGGCCTATGGACTGAACAAGAAACCACCAAAAATTTTAACCAGTCATCGTTCTCACAACACTGAGGACCAGTCATTCGAAATGACTTCTCCATGCATTTTATGCATTGGTAAAAGCACTATGATGAAAAGTGTGATATGTTTTCAGGTATCTCCTATACTAATAGAGCCACATGCTCACCGGTTTGCCACATGATGTAGGCCTATGGACTGAACAAGAAACCACCAAAAATTTTAACCAGTCATCGTTCTCACAACACTGAGGACCAGTCATTCGAAATGACTTCTCCATGCATTTTATGCATTGGTAAAAGCACTATGATGAAAAGTGTGATATGTTTTCAGGTATCTCCTATACTAATAGAGCCACATGCTCACCGGTTTGCCACATGATGTAGGCCTATGGACTGAACAAGAAACCACCAAAAATTTTAACCAGTCATCGTTCTCACAACACTGAGGACCAGTCATTCGAAATGACTTCTCCATGCATTTTATGCATTGGTAAAAGCACTATGATGAAAAGTGTGATATGTTTTCAGGTATCTCCTATACTAATAGAGCCACATGCTCACCGGTTTGCCACATGATGTAGGCCTATGGACTGAACAAGAAACCACCAAAAATTTTAACCAGTCATCGTTCTCACAACACTGAGGACCAGTCATTCGAAATGACTTCTCCATGCATTTTATGCATTGGTAAAAGCACTATGATGAAAAGTGTGATATGTTTTCAGGTATCTCCTAAACTAATAGAGCCACATGCTCACCGGTTTGCCACATGATGTAGGCCTATGGACTGAACAAGAAACCACCAAAAATTTTAACCAGTCATCGTTCTCACAACACTGAGGACCAGTCATTCGAAATGACTTCTCCATGCATTTTATGCATTGGTAAAAGCACTATGATGAAAAGTGTGATATGTTTTCAGGTATCTCCTATACTAATAGAGCCACATGCTCACCGGTTTGCCACATGATGTAGGCCTATGGACTGAACAAGAAACCACCAAAAATTTTAACCAGTCATCGTTCTCACAACACTGAGGACCAGTCATTCGAAATGACTTCTCCATGCATTTTATGCATTGGTAAAAGCACTATGATGAAAAGTGTGATATGTTTTCAGGTATCTCCTATACTAATAGAGCCACATGCTCACCGGTTTGCCACATGATGTAGGCCTATGGACTGAACAAGAAACCACCAAAAATTTTAACCAGTCATCGTTCTCACAACACTGAGGACCAGTCATTCGAAATGACTTCTCCATGCATTTTATGCATTGGTAAAAGCACTATGATGAAAAGTGTGATATGTTTTCAGGTATCTCCTATACTAATAGAGCCACATGCTCACCGGTTTGCCACATGATGTAGGCCTATGGACTGAACAAGAAACCACCAAAAATTTTAACCAGTCATCGTTCTCACAACACTGAGGACCAGTCATTCGAAATGACTTCTCCATGCATTTTATGCATTGGTAAAAGCACTATGATGAAAAGTGTGATATGTTTTCAGGTATCTCCAATACTAATAGAGCCACATGCTCACCGGTTTGCCACATGATGTAGGCCTATGGACTGAACAAGAAACCACCAAAAATTTTAACCAGTCATCGTTCTCACAACACTGAGGACCAGTCATTCGAAATGACTTCTCCATGCATTTTATGCATTGGTAAAAGCACTATGATGAAAAGTGTGATATGTTTTCAGGTATCTCCTATACTGATAGAGCCACATGCTCACCGGTTTGCCACATGATGTAGGCCTATGGACTGAACAAGAAACCACCAAAAATTTTAACCAGTCATCGTTCTCACAACACTGAGGACCAGTCATTCGAAATGACTTCTCCATGCATTTTATGCATTGGTAAAAGCACTATGATGAAAAGTGTGATATGTTTTCAGGTATCTCCTATACTAATAGAGCCACATGCTCACCGGTTTGCCACATGATGTAGGCCTATGGACTGAACAAGAAACCACCAAAAATTTTAACCAGTCATCGTTCTCACAACACTGAGGACCAGTCATTCGAAATGACTTCTCCATGCATTTTATGCATTGGTAAAAGCACTATGATGAAAAGTGTGATATGTTTTCAGGTATCTCCTATACTGATAGAGCCACATGCTCACCGGTTTGCCACATGATGTAGGCCTATGGACTGAACAAGAAACCACCAAAAATTTTAACCAGTCATCGTTCTCACAACACTGAGGACCAGTCATTCGAAATGACTTCTCCATGCATTTTATGCATTGGTAAAAGCACTATGATGAAAAGTGTGATATGTTTTCAGGTATCTCCTATACTAATAGAGCCACATGCTCACCGGTTTGCCACATGATGTAGGCCTATGGACTGAACAAGAAACCACCAAAAATTTTAACCAGTCATCGTTCTCACAACACTGAGGACCAGTCATTCGAAATGACTTCTCCATGCATTTTATGCATTGGTAAAAGCACTATGATGAAAAGTGTGATATGTTTTCAGGTATCTCCTATACTAATAGAGCCACATGCTCACCGGTTTGCCACATGATGAAGGCCTATGGACTGAACAAGAAACCACCAAAAATTTTAACCAGTCATCGTTCTCACAACACTGAGGACCAGTCATTCGAAATGACTTCTCCATGCATTTTATGCATTGGTAAAAGCACTATGATGAAAAGTGTGATATGTTTTCAGGTATCTCCTATACTAATAGAGCCACATGCTCACCGGTTTGCCACATGATGTAGGCCTATGGACTGAACAAGAAACCACCAAAAATTTTAACCAGTCATCGTTCTCACAACACTGAGGACCAGTCATTCGAAATGACTTCTCCATGCATTTTATGCATTGGTAAAAGCACTATGATGAAAAGTGTGATATGTTTTCAGGTATCTCCTATACTAATAGAGCCACATGCTCACCGGTTTGCCACATGATGTAGGCCTATGGACTGAACAAGAAACCACCAAAAATTTTAACCAGTCATCGTTCTCACAACACTGAGGACCAGTCATTCGAAATGACTTCTCCATGCATTTTATGCATTGGTAAAAGCACTATGATGAAAAGTGTGATATGTTTTCAGGTATCTCCTATACTAATAGAGCCACATGCTCACCGGTTTGCCACATGATGTAGGCCTATGGACTGAACAAGAAACCACCAAAAATTTTAACCAGTCATCGTTCTCACAACACTGAGGACCAGTCATTCGAAATGACTTCTCCATGCATTTTATGCATTGGTAAAAGCACTATGATGAAAAGTGTGATATGTTTTCAGGTATCTCCTATACTAATAGAGCCACATGCTCACCGGTTTGCCACATGATGTAGGCCTATGGACTGAACAAGAAACCACCAAAAATTTTAACCAGTCATCGTTCTCACAACACTGAGGACCAGTCATTCGAAATGACTTCTCCATGCATTTTATGCATTGGTAAAAGCACTATGATGAAAAGTGTGATATGTTTTCAGGTATCTCCTATACTAATAGAGCCACATGCTCACCGGTTTGCCACATGATGTAGGCCTATGGACTGAACAAGAAACCACCAAAAATTTTAACCAGTCATCGTTCTCACAACACTGAGGACCAGTCATTCGAAATGACTTCTCCATGCATTTTATGCATTGGTAAAAGCACTATGATGAAAAGTGTGATATGTTTTCAGGTATCTCCTATACTAATAGAGCCACATGCTCACCGGTTTGCCACATGATGTAGGCCTATGGACTGAACAAGAAACCACCAAAAATTTTAACCAGTCATCGTTCTCACAACACTGAGGACCAGTCATTCGAAATGACTTCTCCATGCATTTTATGCATTGGTAAAAGCACTATGATGAAAAGTGTGATATGTTTTCAGGTATCTCCTATACTAATAGAGCCACATGCTCACCGGTTTGCCACATGATGTAGGCCTATGGACTGAACAAGAAACCACCAAAAATTTTAACCAGTCATCGTTCTCACAACACTGAGGACCAGTCATTCGAAATGACTTCTCCATGCATTTTATGCATTGGTAAAAGCACTATGATGAAAAGTGTGATATGTTTTCAGGTATCTCCTATACTAATAGAGCCACATGCTCACCGGTTTGCCACATGATGTAGGCCTATGGACTGAACAAGAAACCACCAAAAATTTTAACCAGTCATCGTTCTCACAACACTGAGGACCAGTCATTCGAAATGACTTCTCCATGCATTTTATGCATTGGTAAAAGCACTATGATGAAAAGTGTGATATGTTTTCAGGTATCTCCTATACTAATAGAGCCACATGCTCACCGGTTTGATGTAGGCCTATGGACTGAACAAGAAACCACCAAAAATTTTAACCAGTCATCGTTCTCACAACACTGAGGACCAGTCATTCGAAATGACTTCTCCATGCATTTTATGCATTGGTAAAAGCACTATGATGAAAAGTGTGATATGTTTTCAGGTATCTCCTATACTAATAGAGCCACATGCTCACCGGTTTGCCACATGATGTAGGCCTATGGACTGAACAAGAAACCACCAAAAATTTTAACCAGTCATCGTTCTCACAACACTGAGGACCAGTCATTCGAAATGACTTCTCCATGCATTTTATGCATTGGTAAAAGCACTATGATGAAAAGTGTGATATGTTTTCAGGTATCTCCTATACTAATAGAGCCACATGCTCACCGGTTTGCTACCTGATGTAGGCCTATGGACTGAACAAGAAACCACCAAAAATTTTAACCAGTCATCGTTCTCACAACACTGAGGACCAGTCATTCGAAATGACTTCTCCATGCATTTTATGCATTGGTAAAAGCACTATGATGAAAAGTGTGATATGTTTTCAGGTATCTCCTATACTAATAGAGCCACATGCTCACCGGTTTGCCACATGATGTAGGCCTATGGACTGAACAAGAAACCACCAAAAATTTTAACCAGTCATCGTTCTCACAACACTGAGGACCAGTCATTCGAAATGACTTCTCCATGCATTTTATGCATTGGTAAAAGCACTATGATGAAAAGTGTGATATGTTTTCAGGTATCTCCTATACTAATAGAGCCACATGCTCACCGGTTTGCCACATGATGTAGGCCTATGGACTGAACAAGAAACCACCAAAAATTTTAACCAGTCATCGTTCTCACAACACTGAGGACCAGTCATTCGAAATGACTTCTCCATGCATTTTATGCATTGGTAAAAGCACTATGATGAAAAGTGTGATATGTTTTCAGGTATCTCCTATACTAATAGAGCCACATGCTCACCGGTTTTGCCACATGATGTAGGCCTATGGACTGAACAAGAAACCACCAAAAATTTTAACCAGTCATCGTTCTCACAACACTGAGGACCAGTCATTCGATATGACTTCTCCATGCATTTTATGCATTGGTAAAAGCACTATGATGAAAAGTGTGATATGTTTTCAGGTATCTCCTATACTAATAGAGCCACATGCTCACCGGTTTGCCACATGATGTAGGCCTATGGACTGAACAAGAAACCACCAAAAAATTTTAACCAGTCATCGTTCTCACAACACTGAGGGACCAGTCATTCGAAATGACTTCTCCATGCATTTTATGCATTGGTAAAAGCACTATGATGAAAAGTGTGATATGTTTTCAGGTATCTCCTATACTAATAGAGCCACATGCTCACCGGTTTTGCCACATGATGTAGGCCTATGGACTGAACAAGAAACCACCAAAAATTTTAACCAGTCATCGTTCTCACAACACTGAGGACCAGTCATTCGAAATGACTTCTCCATGCATTTTATGCATTGGTAAAAGCACTATGATGAAAAGTGTGATATGTTTTCAGGTATCTCCTATACTAATAGAGCCACATGCTCACCGGTTTGCCACATGATGTAGGCCTATGGACTGAACAAGAAACCACCAAAAATTTTAACCAGTCATCGTTCTCACAACACTGAGGACCAGTCATTCGAAATGACTTCTCCATGCATTTTATGCATTGGTAAAAGCACTATGATGAAAAGTGTGATATGTTTTCAGGTATCTCCTATACTAATAGAGCCACATGCTCACCGGTTTGCCACATGATGTAGGCCTATGGACTGAACTAGACACCACCAAAAATTTTAACCAGTCATCGTTCTCACAACACTGAGGACCAGTCATTCGAAATGACTTCTCCATGCATTTTATGCATTGGTAAAAGCACTATGATGAAAAGTGTGATATGTTTTCAGGTATCTCCTATACTAATAGAGCCACATGCTCACCGGTTTGCCACATGATGTAGGCCTATGGACTGAACAAGAAACCACCAAAAATTTTAACCAGTCATCGTTCTCACAACACTAAGGACCAGTCATTCGAAATGACTTCTCCATGCATTTTATGCATTGGTAAAAAGCACTATGATGAAAAGTGTGATATGTTTTCAGGTATCTCCTATACTAATAGAGCCACATGCTCACCGATGAAAAGTGTGATATGTTTTCAGGTATCTCCTATACTAATAGAGCCACATGCTCACCGGTTTGCCACATGATGTAGGCCTATGGACTGAACAAGAAACCACCAAAAATTTTAACCAGTCATCGTTCTCACAACACTGAGGACCAGTCATTCGAAATGACTTCTCCATGCATTTTATGCATTGGTAAAAGCACTATGATGAAAAGTGTGATATGTTTTCAGGTATCTCCTATACTAATAGAGCCACATGCTCACCGGTTTGCCACATGATGTAGGCCTATGGACTGAACAAGAAACCACCAAAAATTTTAACCAGTCATCGTTCTCACAACACTGAGGACCAGTCATTCGAAATGACTTCTCCATGCATTTTATGCATTGGTAAAAGCACTATGATGAAAAGTGTGATATGTTTTCAGGTATCTCCTATACTAATAGAGCCACATGCTCACCGGTTTGCCACATGATGTAGGCCTATGGACTGAACAAGAAACCACCAAAAATTTTAACCAGTCATCGTTCTCACAACACTGAGGACCAGTCATTCGAAATGACTTCTCCATGCATTTTATGCATTGGTAAAAGCACTATGATGAAAAGTGTGATATGTTTTCAGGTAAACCACCAAAAATTTTAACCAGTCATCGTTCTCACAACACTGAGGACCAGTCATTCGAAATGACTTCTCCATGCATTTTATGCATTGGTAAAAGCACTATGATGAAAAGTGTGATGTGTTTTCAGGTATCTCCTATACTAATAGAGCCACATGCTCACCGGTTTGCCACATGATGTAGGCCTATGGACTGAACAAGAAACCACCAAAAATTTTAACCAGTCATCGTTCTCACAACACTGAGGACCAGTCATTCGAAATGGCTTCTCCATGCATTTTATGCATTGGTAAAAGCACTATGATGAAAAGTGTGATATGTTTTCAGGTATCTCCTATACTAATAGAGCCACATGCTCACCGGTTTGCCACATGATGTAGGCCTATGGACTGAACAAGAAACCACCAAAAATTTTAACCAGTCATCGTTCTCACAACACTGAGGACCAGTCATTCGAAATGACTTCTCCATGCATTTTATGCATTGGTAAAAGCACTATGATGAAAAGTGTGATATGTTTTCACGTATCTCCTATACTAATAGAGCCACATGCTCACGGGTTTGCCACATGATGTAGGCCTATGGGCTGAACAAGAAACCACCAAAAATTTTAACCAGTCATCGTTCTCACAACACTGAGGACCAGTCATTCGAAATGACTTCTCCATGCATTTTATGCATTGGTAAAAGCACTATGATGAAAAGTGTGATGTGTTTTCAGGTATCTCCTATACTAATAGAGCCACATGCTCACCGGTTTGCCACATGATGTAGGCCTATGGACTGAACAAGAAACCACCAAAAATTTTAACCAGTCATCGTTCTCACAACACTGAGGACCAGTCATTCCAAATGGCTTCTCCATGCATTTTATGCATTGGTAAAAGCACTATGATGAAAAGTGTGATATGTTTTCAGGTATCTCCTATACTAATAGAGCCACATGCTCACCGGTTTGCCACATGATGTAGGCCTATGGACTGAACAAGAAACCACCAAAAATTTTAACCAGTCATCGTTCTCACAACACTGAGGACCAGTCATTCGAAATGACTTCTCCATGCATTTTATGCATTGGTAAAAGCACTATGATGAAAAGTGTGATATGTTTTCACGTATCTCCTATACTAATAGAGCCACATGCTCACAGGTTTGCCACATGATGTAGGCCTATGGGCTGAACAAGAAACCACCAAAAATTTTAACCAGTCATCGTTCTCACAACACTGACGACCAGTCATTCGAAATGACTTCTCCATGCATTTTATGCATTGGTAAAAGCACTATGATGAAAAGTGTGATATGTTTTCAGGTATCTCCTATACTAATAGAGCCACATGCTCACCGGTTTGCCACATGATGTAGGCCTATGGACTGAACAAGAAACCACCAAAAATTTTAACCAGTCATCGTTTTCACAACACTGAGGACCAGTCATTCGAAATGACTTCTCCATGCATTTTATGCATTGGTAAAAGCACTATGATGAAAAGTGTGATATGTTTTCAGGTATCTCCTATACTAATAGAGCCACATGCTCACCGGTTTGCCACATGATGTAGGCCTATAGACTGAACAAGAAACCACCAAAAATTTTAACCAGTCATCGTTCTCACAACACTGAGGACCAGTCATTCGAAATGACTTCTCCATGCATTTTATGCATTGGTAAAAGCACTATGATGAAAAGTGTGATATGTTTTCAGGTATCTCCTATACTAATAGAGCCACATGCTCACCGGTTTGCCACATGATGTAGGCCTATGGACTGAACAAGAAACCACCAAAAATTTTAACCAGTCATCTTCAGGTATCTCCTATACTAATAGAGCCACATGCTCACCGGTTTGCCACATGATGTAGGCCTATGGACTGAACAAGAAACCACCAAAAATTTTAACCAGTCATCGTTCTCACAACACTGAGGACCAGTCATTCGAAATGACTTCTCCATGCATTTTATGCATTGGTAAAAGCACTATGATGAAAAGTGTGATATGTTTTCAGGTATCTCCTATACTAATAGAGCCACATGCTCACCGGTTTGCCACATGATGTAGGCCTATGGACTGAACAAGAAACCACCAAAAATTTTAACCAGTCATCGTTCTCACAACACTGAGGACCAGTCATTCGAAATGACTTCTCCATGCATTTTATGCATTGGTAAAAGCACTATGATGAAAAGTGTGATATGTTTTCAGGTATCTCCTATACTAATAGAGCCACATGCTCACCGGTTTGCCACATGATGTAGGCCTATGGACTGAACAAGAAACCACCAAAAATTTTAACCAGTCATCGTTCTCACAACACTGAGGACCAGTCATTCGAAATGACTTCTCCATGCATTTTATGCATTGGTAAAAGCACTATGATGAAAAGTGTGATATGTTTTCAGGTATCTCCTATACTAATAGAGCCACATGCTCACCGGTTTGCCACATGATGTAGGCCTATGGACTGAACAAGAAACCACCAAAAATTTTAACCAGTCATCGTTCTCACAACACTGAGGACCAGTCATTCGAAATGACTTCTCCATGCATTTTATGCATTGGTAAAAGCACTATGATGAAAAGTGTGATATGTTTTCAGGTATCTCCTATACTAATAGAGCCACATGCTCACCGGTTTGCCACATGATGTAGGCCTATGGACTGAACAAGAAACCACCAAAAATTTTAACCAGTCATCGTTCTCACAACACTGAGGACCAGTCATTCGAAATGACTTCTCCATGCATTTTATGCATTGGTAAAAGCACTATGATGAAAAGTGTGATATGTTTTCAGGTATCTCCTATACTAATAGAGCCACATGCTCACCGGTTTGCCACATGATGTAGGCCTATGGACTGAACAAGAAACCACCAAAAATTTTAACCAGTCATCGTTCTCACAACACTGAGGACCAGTCATTCGAAATGACTTCTCCATGCATTTTATGCATTGGTAAAAGCACTATGATGAAAAGTGTGATATGTTTTCAGGTATCTCCTATACTAATAGAGCCACATGCTCACCGGTTTGCCACATGATGTAGGCCTATGGACTGAACAAGAAACCACCAAAAATTTTAACCAGTCATCGTTCTCACAACACTGAGGACCAGTCATTCGAAATGACTTCTCCATGCATTTTATGCATTGGTAAAAGCACTATGATGAAAAGTGTGATATGTTTTCAGGTATCTCCTATACTAATAGAGCCACATGCTCACCGGTTTGCCACATGATGTAGGCCTATGGACTGAACAAGAAACCACCAAAAATTTTAACCAGTCATCGTTCTCACAACACTGAGGACCAGTCATTCGAAATGACTTCTCCATGCATTTTATGCATTGGTAAAAGCACTATGATGAAAAGTGTGATATGTTTTCAGGTATCTCCTATACTAATAGAGCCACATGCTCACCGGTTTGCCACATGATGTAGGCCTATGGACTGAACAAGAAACCACCAAAAATTTTAACCAGTCATCGTTCTCACAACACTGAGGACCAGTCATTCGAAATGACTTCTCCATGCATTTTATGCATTGGTAAAAGCACTATGATGAAAAGTGTGATATGTTTTCAGGTATCTCCTATACTAATAGAGCCACATGCTCACCGGTTTGCCACATGATGTAGGCCTATGGACTGAACAAGAAACCACCAAAAATTTTAACCAGTCATCGTTCTCACAACACTGAGGACCAGTCATTCGAAATGACTTCTCCATGCATTTTATGCATTGGTAAAAGCACTATGATGAAAAGTGTGATATGTTTTCAGGTATCTCCTATACTAATAGAGCCACATGCTCACCGGTTTGCCACATGATGTAGGCCTATGGACTGAACAAGAAACCACCAAAAATTTTAACCAGTCATCGTTCTCACAACACTGAGGACCAGTCATTCGAAATGACTTCTCCATGCATTTTATGCATTGGTAAAAGCACTATGATGAAAAGTGTGATATGTTTTCAGGTATCTCCTATACTAATAGAGCCACATGCTCACCGGTTTGCCACATGATGTAGGCCTATGGACTGAACAAGAAACCACCAAAAATTTTAACCAGTCATCGTTCTCACAACACTGAGGACCAGTCATTCGAAATGACTTCTCCATGCATTTTATGCATTGGTAAAAGCACTATGATGAAAAGTGTGATATGTTTTCAGGTATCTCCTATACTAATAGAGCCACATGCTCACCGGTTTGCCACATGATGTAGGCCTATGGACTGAACAAGAAACCACCAAAAATTTTAACCAGTCATCGTTCTCACAACACTGAGGACCAGTCATTCGAAATGACTTCTCCATGCATTTTATGCATTGGTAAAAGCACTATGATGAAAAGTGTGATATGTTTTCAGGTATCTCCTATACTAATAGAGCCACATGCTCACCGGTTTGCCACATGATGTAGGCCTATGGACTGAACAAGAAACCACCAAAAATTTTAACCAGTCATCGTTCTCACAACACTGAGGACCAGTCATTCGAAATGACTTCTCCATGCATTTTATGCATTGGTAAAAGCACTATGATGAAAAGTGTGATATGTTTTCAGGTATCTCCTATACTAATAGAGCCACATGCTCACCGGTTTGCCACATGATGTAGGCCTATGGACTGAACAAGAAACCACCAAAAATTTTAACCAGTCATCGTTCTCACAACACTGAGGACCAGTCATTCGAAATGACTTCTCCATGCATTTTATGCATTGGTAAAAGCACTATGATGAAAAGTGTGATATGTTTTCAGGTATCTCCTATACTAATAGAGCCACATGCTCACCGGTTTGCCACATGATGTAGGCCTATGGACTGAACAAGAAACCACCAAAAATTTTAACCAGTCATCGTTCTCACAACACTGAGGACCAGTCATTCGAAATGACTTCTCCATGCATTTTATGCATTGGTAAAAGCACTATGATGAAAAGTGTGATATGTTTTCAGGTATCTCCTATACTAATAGAGCCACATGCTCACCGGTTTGCCACATGATGTAGGCCTATGGACTGAACAAGAAACCACCAAAAATTTTAACCAGTCATCGTTCTCACAACACTGAGGACCAGTCATTCGAAATGACTTCTCCATGCATTTTATGCATTGGTAAAAGCACTATGATGAAAAGTGTGATATGTTTTCAGGTATCTCCTATACTAATAGAGCCACATGCTCACCGGTTTGCCACATGATGTAGGCCTATGGACTGAACAAGAAACCACCAAAAATTTTAACCAGTCATCGTTCTCACAACACTGAGGACCAGTCATTCGAAATGACTTCTCCATGCATTTTATGCATTGGTAAAAGCACTATGATGAAAAGTGTGATATGTTTTCAGGTATCTCCTATACTAATAGAGCCACATGCTCACCGGTTTGCCACATGATGTAGGCCTATGGACTGAACAAGAAACCACCAAAAATTTTAACCAGTCATCGTTCTCACAACACTGAGGACCAGTCATTCGAAATGACTTCTCCATGCATTTTATGCATTGGTAAAAGCACTATGATGAAAAGTGTGATATGTTTTCAGGTATCTCCTATACTAATAGAGCCACATGCTCACCGGTTTGCCACATGATGTAGGCCTATGGACTGAACAAGAAACCACCAAAAATTTTAACCAGTCATCGTTCTCACAACACTGAGGACCAGTCATTCGAAATGACTTCTCCATGCATTTTATGCATTGGTAAAAGCACTATGATGAAAAGTGTGATATGTTTTCAGGTATCTCCTATACTAATAGAGCCACATGCTCACCGGTTTGCCACATGATGTAGGCCTATGGACTGAACAAGAAACCACCAAAAATTTTAACCAGTCATCGTTCTCACAACACTGAGGACCAGTCATTCGAAATGACTTCTCCATGCATTTTATGCATTGGTAAAAGCACTATGATGAAAAGTGTGATATGTTTTCAGGTATCTCCTATACTAATAGAGCCACATGCTCACCGGTTTGCCACATGATGTAGGCCTATGGACTGAACAAGAAACCACCAAAAATTTTAACCAGTCATCGTTCTCACAACACTGAGGACCAGTCATTCGAAATGACTTCTCCATGCATTTTATGCATTGGTAAAAGCACTATGATGAAAAGTGTGATATGTTTTCAGGTATCTCCTATACTAATAGAGCCACATGCTCACCGGTTTGCCACATGATGTAGGCCTATGGACTGAACAAGAAACCACCAAAAATTTTAACCAGTCATCGTTCTCACAACACTGAGGACCAGTCATTCGAAATGACTTCTCCATGCATTTTATGCATTGGTAAAAGCACTATGATGAAAAGTGTGATATGTTTTCAGGTATCTCCTATACTAATAGAGCCACATGCTCACCGGTTTGCCACATGATGTAGGCCTATGGACTGAACAAGAAACCACCAAAAATTTTAACCAGTCATCGTTCTCACAACACTGAGGACCAGTCATTCGAAATGACTTCTCCATGCATTTTATGCATTGGTAAAAGCACTATGATGAAAAGTGTGATATGTTTTCAGGTATCTCCTATACTAATAGAGCCACATGCTCACCGGTTTGCCACATGATGTAGGCCTATGGACTGAACAAGAAACCACCAAAAATTTTAACCAGTCATCGTTCTCACAACACTGAGGACCAGTCATTCGAAATGACTTCTCCATGCATTTTATGCATTGGTAAAAGCACTATGATGAAAAGTGTGATATGTTTTCAGGTATCTCCTATACTAATAGAGCCACATGCTCACCGGTTTGCCACATGATGTAGGCCTATGGACTGAACAAGAAACCACCAAAAATTTTAACCAGTCATCGTTCTCACAACACTGAGGACCAGTCATTCGAAATGACTTCTCCATGCATTTTATGCATTGGTAAAAGCACTATGATGAAAAGTGTGATATGTTTTCAGGTATCTCCTATACTAATAGAGCCACATGCTCACCGGTTTGCCACATGATGTAGGCCTATGGACTGAACAAGAAACCACCAAAAATTTTAACCAGTCATCGTTCTCACAACACTGAGGACCAGTCATTCGAAATGACTTCTCCATGCATTTTATGCATTGGTAAAAGCACTATGATGAAAAGTGTGATATGTTTTCAGGTATCTCCTATACTAATAGAGCCACATGCTCACCGGTTTGCCACATGATGTAGGCCTATGGACTGAACAAGAAACCACCAAAAATTTTAACCAGTCATCGTTCTCACAACACTGAGGACCAGTCATTCGAAATGACTTCTCCATGCATTTTATGCATTGGTAAAAGCACTATGATGAAAAGTGTGATATGTTTTCAGGTATCTCCTATACTAATAGAGCCACATGCTCACCGGTTTGCCACATGATGTAGGCCTATGGACTGAACAAGAAACCACCAAAAATTTTAACCAGTCATCGTTCTCACAACACTGAGGACCAGTCATTCGAAATGACTTCTCCATGCATTTTATGCATTGGTAAAAGCACTATGATGAAAAGTGTGATATGTTTTCAGGTATCTCCTATACTAATAGAGCCACATGCTCACCGGTTTGCCACATGATGTAGGCCTATGGACTGAACAAGAAACCACCAAAAATTTTAACCAGTCATCGTTCTCACAACACTGAGGACCAGTCATTCGAAATGACTTCTCCATGCATTTTATGCATTGGTAAAAGCACTATGATGAAAAGTGTGATATGTTTTCAGGTATCTCCTATACTAATAGAGCCACATGCTCACCGGTTTGCCACATGATGTAGGCCTATGGACTGAACAAGAAACCACCAAAAATTTTAACCAGTCATCGTTCTCACAACACTGAGGACCAGTCATTCGAAATGACTTCTCCATGCATTTTATGCATTGGTAAAAGCACTATGATGAAAAGTGTGATATGTTTTCAGGTATCTCCTATACTAATAGAGCCACATGCTCACCGGTTTGCCACATGATGTAGGCCTATGGACTGAACAAGAAACCACCAAAAATTTTAACCAGTCATCGTTCTCACAACACTGAGGACCAGTCATTCGAAATGACTTCTCCATGCATTTTATGCATTGGTAAAAGCACTATGATGAAAAGTGTGATATGTTTTCAGGTATCTCCTATACTAATAGAGCCACATGCTCACCGGTTTGCCACATGATGTAGGCCTATGGACTGAACAAGAAACCACCAAAAATTTTAACCAGTCATCGTTCTCACAACACTGAGGACCAGTCATTCGAAATGACTTCTCCATGCATTTTATGCATTGGTAAAAGCACTATGATGAAAAGTGTGATATGTTTTCAGGTATCTCCTATACTAATAGAGCCACATGCTCACCGGTTTGCCACATGATGTAGGCCTATGGACTGAACAAGAAACCACCAAAAATTTTAACCAGTCATCGTTCTCACAACACTGAGGACCAGTCATTCGAAATGACTTCTCCATGCATTTTATGCATTGGTAAAAGCACTATGATGAAAAGTGTGATATGTTTTCAGGTATCTCCTATACTAATAGAGCCACATGCTCACCGGTTTGCCACATGATGTAGGCCTATGGACTGAACAAGAAACCACCAAAAATTTTAACCAGTCATCGTTCTCACAACACTGAGGACCAGTCATTCGAAATGACTTCTCCATGCATTTTATGCATTGGTAAAAGCACTATGATGAAAAGTGTGATATGTTTTCAGGTATCTCCTATACTAATAGAGCCACATGCTCACCGGTTTGCCACATGATGTAGGCCTATGGACTGAACAAGAAACCACCAAAAATTTTAACCAGTCATCGTTCTCACAACACTGAGGACCAGTCATTCGAAATGACTTCTCCATGCATTTTATGCATTGGTAAAAGCACTATGATGAAAAGTGTGATATGTTTTCAGGTATCTCCTATACTAATAGAGCCACATGCTCACCGGTTTGCCACATGATGTAGGCCTATGGACTGAACAAGAAACCACCAAAAATTTTAACCAGTCATCGTTCTCACAACACTGAGGACCAGTCATTCGAAATGACTTCTCCATGCATTTTATGCATTGGTAAAAGCACTATGATGAAAAGTGTGATATGTTTTCAGGTATCTCCTATACTAATAGAGCCACATGCTCACCGGTTTGCCACATGATGTAGGCCTATGGACTGAACAAGAAACCACCAAAAATTTTAACCAGTCATCGTTCTCACAACACTGAGGACCAGTCATTCGAAATGACTTCTCCATGCATTTTATGCATTGGTAAAAGCACTATGATGAAAAGTGTGATATGTTTTCAGGTATCTCCTATACTAATAGAGCCACATGCTCACCGGTTTGCCACATGATGTAGGCCTATGGACTGAACAAGAAACCACCAAAAATTTTAACCAGTCATCGTTCTCACAACACTGAGGACCAGTCATTCGAAATGACTTCTCCATGCATTTTATGCATTGGTAAAAGCACTATGATGAAAAGTGTGATATGTTTTCAGGTATCTCCTATACTAATAGAGCCACATGCTCACCGGTTTGCCACATGATGTAGGCCTATGGACTGAACAAGAAACCACCAAAAATTTTAACCAGTCATCGTTCTCACAACACTGAGGACCAGTCATTCGAAATGACTTCTCCATGCATTTTATGCATTGGTAAAAGCACTATGATGAAAAGTGTGATATGTTTTCAGGTATCTCCTATACTAATAGAGCCACATGCTCACCGGTTTGCCACATGATGTAGGCCTATGGACTGAACAAGAAACCACCAAAAATTTTAACCAGTCATCGTTCTCACAACACTGAGGACCAGTCATTCGAAATGACTTCTCCATGCATTTTATGCATTGGTAAAAGCACTATGATGAAAAGTGTGATATGTTTTCAGGTATCTCCTATACTAATAGAGCCACATGCTCACCGGTTTGCCACATGATGTAGGCCTATGGACTGAACAAGAAACCACCAAAAATTTTAACCAGTCATCGTTCTCACAACACTGAGGACCAGTCATTCGAAATGACTTCTCCATGCATTTTATGCATTGGTAAAAGCACTATGATGAAAAGTGTGATATGTTTTCAGGTATCTCCTATACTAATAGAGCCACATGCTCACCGGTTTGCCACATGATGTAGGCCTATGGACTGAACAAGAAACCACCAAAAATTTTAACCAGTCATCGTTCTCACAACACTGAGGACCAGTCATTCGAAATGACTTCTCCATGCATTTTATGCATTGGTAAAAGCACTATGATGAAAAGTGTGATATGTTTTCAGGTATCTCCTATACTAATAGAGCCACATGCTCACCGGTTTGCCACATGATGTAGGCCTATGGACTGAACAAGAAACCACCAAAAATTTTAACCAGTCATCGTTCTCACAACACTGAGGACCAGTCATTCGAAATGACTTCTCCATGCATTTTATGCATTGGTAAAAGCACTATGATGAAAAGTGTGATATGTTTTCAGGTATCTCCTATACTAATAGAGCCACATGCTCACCGGTTTGCCACATGATGTAGGCCTATGGACTGAACAAGAAACCACCAAAAATTTTAACCAGTCATCGTTCTCACAACACTGAGGACCAGTCATTCGAAATGACTTCTCCATGCATTTTATGCATTGGTAAAAGCACTATGATGAAAAGTGTGATATGTTTTCAGGTATCTCCTATACTAATAGAGCCACATGCTCACCGGTTTGCCACATGATGTAGGCCTATGGACTGAACAAGAAACCACCAAAAATTTTAACCAGTCATCGTTCTCACAACACTGAGGACCAGTCATTCGAAATGACTTCTCCATGCATTTTATGCATTGGTAAAAGCACTATGATGAAAAGTGTGATATGTTTTCAGGTATCTCCTATACTAATAGAGCCACATGCTCACCGGTTTGCCACATGATGTAGGCCTATGGACTGAACAAGAAACCACCAAAAATTTTAACCAGTCATCGTTCTCACAACACTGAGGACCAGTCATTCGAAATGACTTCTCCATGCATTTTATGCATTGGTAAAAGCACTATGATGAAAAGTGTGATATGTTTTCAGGTATCTCCTATACTAATAGAGCCACATGCTCACCGGTTTGCCACATGATGTAGGCCTATGGACTGAACAAGAAACCACCAAAAATTTTAACCAGTCATCGTTCTCACAACACTGAGGACCAGTCATTCGAAATGACTTCTCCATGCATTTTATGCATTGGTAAAAGCACTATGATGAAAAGTGTGATATGTTTTCAGGTATCTCCTATACTAATAGAGCCACATGCTCACCGGTTTGCCACATGATGTAGGCCTATGGACTGAACAAGAAACCACCAAAAATTTTAACCAGTCATCGTTCTCACAACACTGAGGACCAGTCCGAAATGACTTCTCCATTGCATTTTATGCATTGGTAAAAGCACTATGATGAAAAGTGTGATATGTTTTCAGGTATCTCCTATATACTAATAGAGCCACATGCTCACCGGTTTGCCACATGATGTAGGCCTATGGACTGAACAAGAAACCACCAAAAATTTTAACCAGTCATCGTTCTCACAACACTGAGGACCAGTCATTCGAAATGACTTCTCCATGCATTTTATGCATTGGTAAAAGCACTATGATGAAAAGTGTGATATGTTTTCAGGTATCTCCTATACTAATAGAGCCACATGCTCACCGGTTTGCCACATGATGTAGGCCTATGGACTGAACAAGAAACCACCAAAAATTTTAACCAGTCATCGTTCTCACAACACTGAGGACCAGTCATTCGAAATGACTTCTCCATGCATTTTATGCATTGGTAAAAGCACTATGATGAAAAGTGTGATATGTTTTCAGGTATCTCCTATACTAATAGAGCCACATGCTCACCGGTTCTGCCACATGATGTAGGCCTATGGACTGAACAAGAAACCACCAAAAATTTTAACCAGTCATCATTCTCACAACACTGAGGACCAGTCATTCGAAATGACTTCTCCATGCATTTTATGCATTGGTAAAAGCACTATGATGAAAAGTGTGATATGTTTTCAGGTATCTCCTATACTAATAGAGCCACATGCTCACCGGTTTGCCACATGATGTAGGCCTATGGACTGAACAAGAAACCACCAAAAATTTTAACCAGTCATCGTTCTCACAACACTGAGGACCAGTCATTCGAAATGACTTCTCCATGCATTTTATGCATTGGTAAAAGCACTATGATGAAAAGTGTGATATGTTTTCAGGTATCTCCTATACTAATAGAGCCACATGCTCACCGGTTTGCCACATGATGTAGGCCTATGGACTGAACAAGAAACCACCAAAAATTTTAACCAGTCATCGTTCTCACAACACTGAGGACCAGTCATTCGAAATGACTTCTCCATGCATTTTATGCATTGGTAAAAGCACTATGATGAAAAGTGTGATATGTTTTCAGGTATCTCCTATACTAATAGAGCCACATGCTCACCGGTTTGCCACATGATGTAGGCCTATGGACTGAACAAGAAACCACCAAAAATTTTAACCAGTCATCGTTCTCACAACACTGAGGACCAGTCATTCGAAATGACTTCTCCATGCATTTTATGCATTGGTAAAAGCACTATGATGAAAAGTGTGATATGTTTTCAGGTATCTCCTATACTAATAGAGCCACATGCTCACCGGTTTGCCACATGATGTAGGCCTATGGACTGAACAAGAAACCACCAAAAATTTTAACCAGTCATCGTTCTCACAACACTGAGGACCAGTCATTCGAAATGACTTCTCCATGCATTTTATGCATTGGTAAAAGCACTATGATGAAAAGTGTGATATGTTTTCAGGTATCTCCTATACTAATAGAGCCACATGCTCACCGGTTTGCCACATGATGTAGGCCTATGGACTGAACAAGAAACCACCAAAAATTTTAACCAGTCATCGTTCTCACAACACTGAGGACCAGTCATTCGAAATGACTTCTCCATGCATTTTATGCATTGGTAAAAGCACTATGATGAAAAGTGTGATATGTTTTCAGGTATCTCCTATACTAATAGAGCCACATGCTCACCGGTTTGCCACATGATGTAGGCCTATGGACTGAACAAGAAACCACCAAAAATTTTAACCAGTCATCGTTCTCACAACACTGAGGACCAGTCATTCGAAATGACTTCTCCATGCATTTTATGCATTGGTAAAAGCACTATGATGAAAAGTGTGATATGTTTTCAGGTATCTCCTATACTAATAGAGCCACATGCTCACCGGTTTGCCACATGATGTAGGCCTATGGACTGAACAAGAAACCACCAAAAATTTTAACCAGTCATCGTTCTCACAACACTGAGGACCAGTCATTCGAAATGACTTCTCCATGCATTTTATGCATTGGTAAAAGCACTATGATGAAAAGTGTGATATGTTTTCAGGTATCTCCTATACTAATAGAGCCACATGCTCACCGGTTTGCCACATGATGTAGGCCTATGGACTGAACAAGAAACCACCAAAAATTTTAACCAGTCATCGTTCTCACAACACTGAGGACCAGTCATTCGAAATGACTTCTCCATGCATTTTATGCATTGGTAAAAGCACTATGATGAAAAGTGTGATATGTTTTCAGGTATCTCCTATACTAATAGAGCCACATGCTCACCGGTTTGCCACATGATGTAGGCCTATGGACTGAACAAGAAACCACCAAAAATTTTAACCAGTCATCGTTCTCACAACACTGAGGACCAGTCATTCGAAATGACTTCTCCATGCATTTTATGCATTGGTAAAAGCACTATGATGAAAAGTGTGATATGTTTTCAGGTATCTCCTATACTAATAGAGCCACATGCTCACCGGTTTGCCACATGATGTAGGCCTATGGACTGAACAAGAAACCACCAAAAATTTTAACCAGTCATCGTTCTCACAACACTGAGGACCAGTCATTCGAAATGACTTCTCCATGCATTTTATGCATTGGTAAAAGCACTATGATGAAAAGTGTGATATGTTTTCAGGTATCTCCTATACTAATAGAGCCACATGCTCACCGGTTTGCCACATGATGTAGGCCTATGGACTGAACAAGAAACCACCAAAAATTTTAACCAGTCATCGTTCTCACAACACTGAGGACCAGTCATTCGAAATGACTTCTCCATGCATTTTATGCATTGGTAAAAGCACTATGATGAAAAGTGTGATATGTTTTCAGGTATCTCCTATACTAATAGAGCCACATGCTCACCGGTTTGCCACATGATGTAGGCCTATGGACTGAACAAGAAACCACCAAAAATTTTAACCAGTCATCGTTCTCACAACACTGAGGACCAGTCATTCGAAATGACTTCTCCATGCATTTTATGCATTGGTAAAAGCACTATGATGAAAAGTGTGATATGTTTTCAGGTATCTCCTATACTAATAGAGCCACATGCTCACCGGTTTGCCACATGATGTAGGCCTATGGACTGAACAAGAAACCACCAAAAATTTTAACCAGTCATCGTTCTCACAACACTGAGGACCAGTCATTCGAAATGACTTCTCCATGCATTTTATGCATTGGTAAAAGCACTATGATGAAAAGTGTGATATGTTTTCAGGTATCTCCTATACTAATAGAGCCACATGCTCACCGGTTTGCCACATGATGTAGGCCTATGGACTGAACAAGAAACCACCAAAAATTTTAACCAGTCATCGTTCTCACAACACTGAGGACCAGTCATTCGAAATGACTTCTCCATGCATTTTATGCATTGGTAAAAGCACTATGATGAAAAGTGTGATATGTTTTCAGGTATCTCCTATACTAATAGAGCCACATGCTCACCGGTTTGCCACATGATGTAGGCCTATGGACTGAACAAGAAACCACCAAAAATTTTAACCAGTCATCGTTCTCACAACACTGAGGACCAGTCATTCGAAATGACTTCTCCATGCATTTTATGCATTGGTAAAAGCACTATGATGAAAAGTGTGATATGTTTTCAGGTATCTCCTATACTAATAGAGCCACATGCTCACCGGTTTGCCACATGATGTAGGCCTATGGACTGAACAAGAAACCACCAAAAATTTTAACCAGTCATCGTTCTCACAACACTGAGGACCAGTCATTCGAAATGACTTCTCCATGCATTTTATGCATTGGTAAAAGCACTATGATGAAAAGTGTGATATGTTTTCAGGTATCTCCTATACTAATAGAGCCACATGCTCACCGGTTTGCCACATGATGTAGGCCTATGGACTGAACAAGAAACCACCAAAAATTTTAACCAGTCATCGTTCTCACAACACTGAGGACCAGTCATTCGAAATGACTTCTCCATGCATTTTATGCATTGGTAAAAGCACTATGATGAAAAGTGTGATATGTTTTCAGGTATCTCCTATACTAATAGAGCCACATGCTCACCGGTTTGCCACATGATGTAGGCCTATGGACTGAACAAGAAACCACCAAAAATTTTAACCAGTCATCGTTCTCACAACACTGAGGACCAGTCATTCGAAATGACTTCTCCATGCATTTTATGCATTGGTAAAAGCACTATGATGAAAAGTGTGATATGTTTTCAGGTATCTCCTATACTAATAGAGCCACATGCTCACCGGTTTGCCACATGATGTAGGCCTATGGACTGAACAAGAAACCACCAAAAATTTTAACCAGTCATCGTTCTCACAACACTGAGGACCAGTCATTCGAAATGACTTCTCCATGCATTTTATGCATTGGTAAAAGCACTATGATGAAAAGTGTGATATGTTTTCAGGTATCTCCTATACTAATAGAGCCACATGCTCACCGGTTTGCCACATGATGTAGGCCTATGGACTGAACAAGAAACCACCAAAAATTTTAACCAGTCATCGTTCTCACAACACTGAGGACCAGTCATTCGAAATGACTTCTCCATGCATTTTATGCATTGGTAAAAGCACTATGATGAAAAGTGTGATATGTTTTCAGGTATCTCCTATACTAATAGAGCCACATGCTCACCGGTTTGCCACATGATGTAGGCCTATGGACTGAACAAGAAACCACCAAAAATTTTAACCAGTCATCGTTCTCACAACACTGAGGACCAGTCATTCGAAATGACTTCTCCATGCATTTTATGCATTGGTAAAAGCACTATGATGAAAAGTGTGATATGTTTTCAGGTATCTCCTATACTAATAGAGCCACATGCTCACCGGTTTGCCACATGATGTAGGCCTATGGACTGAACAAGAAACCACCAAAAATTTTAACCAGTCATCGTTCTCACAACACTGAGGACCAGTCATTCGAAATGACTTCTCCATGCATTTTATGCATTGGTAAAAGCACTATGATGAAAAGTGTGATATGTTTTCAGGTATCTCCTATACTAATAGAGCCACATGCTCACCGGTTTGCCACATGATGTAGGCCTATGGACTGAACAAGAAACCACCAAAAATTTTAACCAGTCATCGTTCTCACAACACTGAGGACCAGTCATTCGAAATGACTTCTCCATGCATTTTATGCATTGGTAAAAGCACTATGATGAAAAGTGTGATATGTTTTCAGGTATCTCCTATACTAATAGAGCCACATGCTCACCGGTTTGCCACATGATGTAGGCCTATGGACTGAACAAGAAACCACCAAAAATTTTAACCAGTCATCGTTCTCACAACACTGAGGACCAGTCATTCGAAATGACTTCTCCATGCATTTTATGCATTGGTAAAAGCACTATGATGAAAAGTGTGATATGTTTTCAGGTATCTCCTATACTAATAGAGCCACATGCTCACCGGTTTGCCACATGATGTAGGCCTATGGACTGAACAAGAAACCACCAAAAATTTTAACCAGTCATCGTTCTCACAACACTGAGGACCAGTCATTCGAAATGACTTCTCCATGCATTTTATGCATTGGTAAAAGCACTATGATGAAAAGTGTGATATGTTTTCAGGTATCTCCTATACTAATAGAGCCACATGCTCACCGGTTTGCCACATGATGTAGGCCTATGGACTGAACAAGAAACCACCAAAAATTTTAACCAGTCATCGTTCTCACAACACTGAGGACCAGTCATTCGAAATGACTTCTCCATGCATTTTATGCATTGGTAAAAGCACTATGATGAAAAGTGTGATATGTTTTCAGGTATCTCCTATACTAATAGAGCCACATGCTCACCGGTTTGCCACATGATGTAGGCCTATGGACTGAACAAGAAACCACCAAAAATTTTAACCAGTCATCGTTCTCACAACACTGAGGACCAGTCATTCGAAATGACTTCTCCATGCATTTTATGCATTGGTAAAAGCACTATGATGAAAAGTGTGATATGTTTTCAGGTATCTCCTATACTAATAGAGCCACATGCTCACCGGTTTGCCACATGATGTAGGCCTATGGACTGAACAAGAAACCACCAAAAATTTTAACCAGTCATCGTTCTCACAACACTGAGGACCAGTCATTCGAAATGACTTCTCCATGCATTTTATGCATTGGTAAAAGCACTATGATGAAAAGTGTGATATGTTTTCAGGTATCTCCTATACTAATAGAGCCACATGCTCACCGGTTTGCCACATGATGTAGGCCTATGGACTGAACAAGAAACCACCAAAAATTTTAACCAGTCATCGTTCTCACAACACTGAGGACCAGTCATTCGAAATGACTTCTCCATGCATTTTATGCATTGGTAAAAGCACTATGATGAAAAGTGTGATATGTTTTCAGGTATCTCCTATACTAATAGAGCCACATGCTCACCGGTTTGCCACATGATGTAGGCCTATGGACTGAACAAGAAACCACCAAAAATTTTAACCAGTCATCGTTCTCACAACACTGAGGACCAGTCATTCGAAATGACTTCTCCATGCATTTTATGCATTGGTAAAAGCACTATGATGAAAAGTGTGATATGTTTTCAGGTATCTCCTATACTAATAGAGCCACATGCTCACCGGTTTGCCACATGATGTAGGCCTATGGACTGAACAAGGTCATCGTTCTCACAACACTGAGGACCAGTCATTCGAAATGACTTCTCCATGCATTTTATGCATTGGTAAAAGCACTATGATGAAAAGTGTGATATGTTTTCAGGTATCTCCTATACTAATAGAGCCACATGCTCACCGGTTTGCCACATGATGTAGGCCTATGGACTGAACAAGAAACCACCAAAAATTTTAACCAGTCATCGTTCTCACAACACTGAGGACCAGTCATTCGAAATGACTTCTCCATGCATTTTATGCATTGGTAAAAGCACGATGATGAAAAGTGTGATATGTTTTCAGGTATCTCCTATACTAATAGAGCCACATTCTCACCGGTTTGCCACATGATGTAGGCCTATGGACTGAACAAGAAACCACCAAAAATTTTAACCAGTCATCGTTCTCACAACACTGAGGACCAGTCATTCGAAATGACTTCTCCATGCATTTTATGCATTGGTAAAAGCACTATGATGAAAAGTGTGATATGTTTTCAGGTATCTCCTATACTAATAGAGCCACATGCTCACCGGTTTGCCACATGATGTAGGCCTATGGACTGAACAAGAAACCACCAAAAATTTTAACCAGTCATCGTTCTCACAACACTGAGGACCAGTCATTCGAAATGACTTCTCCATGCATTTTATGCATTGGTAAAAGCACTATGATGAAAAGTGTGATATGTTTTCAGGTATCTCCTATACTAATAGAGCCACATGCTCACCGGTTTGCCACATGATGTAGGCCTATGGACTGAACAAGAAACCACCAAAAATTTTAACCAGTCATCGTTCTCACAACACTGAGGACCAGTCATTCGAAATGACTTCTCCATGCATTTTATGCATTGGTAAAAGCACTATGATGAAAAGTGTGATATGTTTTCAGGTATCTCCTATACTAATAGAGCCACATGCTCACCGGTTTGCCACATGATGTAGGCCTATGGACTGAACAAGAAACCACCAAAAATTTTAACCAGTCATCGTTCTCACAACACTGAGGACCAGTCATTCGAAATGACTTCTCCATGCATTTTATGCATTGGTAAAAGCACTATGATGAAAAGTGTGATATGTTTTCAGGTATCTCCTATACTAATAGAGCCACATGCTCACCGGTTTGCCACATGATGTAGGCCTATGAACTGAACAAGAAACCACCAAAAATTTTAACCAGTCATCGTTCTCACAACACTGAGGACCAGTCATCCGAAATGACTTCTCCATGCATTTTATGCATTGGTAAAAGCACTATGATGAAAAGTGTGATATGTTTTCAGGTATCTCCTATACTAATAGAGCCACATTGCTCACCGGTTTGCCACATGATGTAGGCCTATGGACTGAACAAGAAACCACCAAAAATTTTAACCAGTCATCGTTCTCAACAACATTGAGGACCAGTCATTCGAAATGACTTCTCCATGCATTTTATGCATTGCTAAAAGCACTATGATGAAAAGTGTGATATGTTTTCAGGTATCTCCTATACTAATAGAGCCACATGCTCACCGGTTTGCCACATGATGTAGGCCTATGGACTGAACAAGAAACCACCAAAAATTTTAACCAGTCATCGTTCTCACAACACTGAGGACCAGTCATTCGAAATGACTTCTCCATGCATTTTATGCATTGGTAAAAGCACTATGATGAAAAGTGTGATATGTTTTCAGGTATCTCCTATACTAATAGAGCCACATGCTCACCGGTTTGCCACATGATGTAGGCCTATGGACTGAACAAGAAACCACCAAAAATTTTAACCAGTCATCGTTCTCACAACACTGAGGACCAGTCATTCAAAATGACTTCTCCATGCATTTTATGCATTGGTAAAAGCACTATGATGAAAAGTGTGATATGTTTTCAGGTATCTCCTATACTAATAGAGCCACATGCTCACCGGTTTGCCACATGATGTAGGCCTATGGACTGAACAAGAAACCACCAAAAATTTTAACCAGTCATCGTTCTCACAACACTGAGGACCAGTCATTCGAAATGACTTCTCCATGCATTTTATGCATTGGTAAAAGCACTATGATGAAAAGTGTGATATGTTTTCAGGTATCTCCTATACTAATAGAGCCACATGCTCACCGGTTTGCCACATGATGTAGGCCTATGGAACTGAACAAGAAACCACCAAAAATTTTAACCAGTCATCGTTCTCACAACACTGAGGACCAGTCATTCGAAATGACTTCTCCATGCATTTTATGCATTGGTAAAAGCACTATGATGAAAAGTGTGATATGTTTTCAGGTATCTCCTATACTAATAGAGCCACATGCTCACCGGTTTGCCACATGATGTAGGCCTATGGACTGAACAAGAAACCACCAAAAATTTTAACCAGTCATCGTTCTCACAACACTGAGGACCAGTCATTCGAAATGACTTCTCCATGCATTTTATGCATTGGTAAAAGCACTATGATGAAAAGTGTGATATGTTTTCAGGTATCTCCTATACTAATAGAGCCACATGCTCACCGGTTTGCCACATGATGTAGGCCTATGGAACTGAACAAAGAAACCACCAAAATTTTAACCAGTCATCGTTCTCACAACACTGAGGACCAGTCATTCAAAATGACTTCTCCATGCATTTTATGCATTGGTAAAAGCACTATGATGAAAAGTGTGATATGTTTTCAGGTATCTCCTATACTAATAGAGCCACATGCTCACCGGTTTGCCACATGATGTAGGCCTATGGACTGAACAAGAAACCACCAAAAATTTTAACCAGTCATCGTTTCTCACAACACTGAGGACCAGTCATTCGAAATGACTTCTCCATGCATTTTATGCATTGGTAAAAGCACTATGATGAAAAGTGTGATATGTTTTCAGGTATCTCCTATACTAATAGAGCCACATGCTCACCGGTTTGCCACATGATGTAGGCCTATGGACTGAACAAGAAACCACCAAAATTTTAACCAGTCATCGTTCTCACAACACTGAGGGACCAGTCATTTCGAAATGACTTCTCCATGCATTTTATGCATTGGTTAAAAGCACTATGATGAAAAGTGTGATATGTTTTCAGGTATCTCCTATACTAATAGAGCCACATGCTCACCGGTTTGCCACATGATGTAGGCCTATGGAACTGAACAAGAAACCACCAAAATTTTAACCAGTCATCGTTCTCACAACACTGAGGACCAGTCATTCGAAATGACTTCTCCATGCATTTTATGCATTGGTAAAAGCACTATGATGAAAAGTGTGATATGTTTTCAGGTATCTCCTATACTAATAGAGCCACATGCTCACCGGTTTGCCACATGATGTAGGCCTATGAACTGAACAAGAAACCACCAAAAATTTTAACCAGTCATCGTTCTCACAACACTGAGGACCAGTCATCCGAAATGACTTCTCCATGCATTTTATGCATTGGTATAAGCACTATGATGAAAAGTGTGATATGTTTTCAGGTATCTCCTATACTAACAGAGCCACATGCTCACCGGTTTGCCACATGATGTAGGCCTATGGACTGAACAAGAAACCACCAAAAATTTTAACCAGTCATCGTTCTCACAACACTGAGGACCAGTCATTCGAAATGACTTCTCCATGCATTTTATGCATTGCTAAAAGCACTATGATGAAAAGTGTGATATGTTTTCAGGTATCTCCTATACTAATAGAGCCACATGCTCACCGGTTTGCCACATGATGTAGGCCTATGGACTGAACAAGAAACCACCAAAAATTTTAACCAGTCATCGTTCTCACAACACTGAGGACCAGTCATTCGAAATGACTTCTCCATGCATTTTATGCATTGGTAAAAGCACTATGATGAAAAGTGTGATATGTTTTCAGGTATCTCCTATACTAATAGAGCCACATGCTCACCGGTTTGCCACATGATGTAGGCCTATGGACTGAACAAGAAACCACCAAAAATTTTAACCAGTCATCGTTCTCACAACACTGAGGACCAGTCATTCGAAATGACTTCTCCATGCATTTTATGCATTGGTAAAAGCACTATGATGAAAAGTGTGATATGTTTTCAGGTATCTCCTATACTAATAGAGCCACATGCTCACCGGTTTGCCACATGATGTAGGCCTATGGACTGAACAAGAAACCACCAAAAATTTTAACCAGTCATCGTTCTCACAACACTGAGGACCAGTCATTCGAAATGACTTCTCCATGCATTTTATGCATTGGTAAAAGCACTATGATGGAAAAGTGTGATATGTTTTCAGGTATCTCCTATACTAATAGAGCCACATGCTCACCGGTTTGCCACATGATGTAGGCCTATGGACTGAACAAGAAACCACCAAAAATTTTAACCAGTCATCGTTCTCACAACACTGAGGACCAGTCATTCGAAATGACTTCTCCATGCATTTTTATGCATTGGTAAAAGCACTATGATGAAAAGTGTGATATGTTTTCAGGTATCTCCTATACTAATAGAGCCACATGCTCACCGGTTTGCCACATGATGTAGGCCTATGGACTGAACAAGAAACCACCAAAAATTTTAACCAGTCATCGTTCTCACAACACTGAGGACCAGTCATTCGAAATGACTTCTCCATGCATTTTATGCATTGGTAAAAGCACTATGATGAAAAGTGTGATATGTTTTCAGGTATCTCCTATACTAATAGAGCCACATGCTCACCGGTTTGCCACATGATGTAGGCCTATGGACTGAAACAAGAAACCACCAAAAATTTAACCAGTCATCGTTCTCACAACACTGAGGACCAGTCATTCGAAATGACTTCTCCATGCATTTTATGCATTGGTAAAAGCACTATGATGAAAAGTGTGATATGTTTTCAGGTATCTCCTATACTAATAGAGCCACATGCTCACCGGTTTAGCCACATGATGTAGGCCTATGGACTGAACAAGAAACCACCAAAAATTTTAACCAGTCATCGTTCTCACAACACTGAGGACCAGTCATTCGAAATGACTTCTCCATGCATTTTATGCATTGGTAAAAGCACTATGATGAAAAGTGTGATATGTTTTCAGGTATCTCCTATACTAATAGAGCCACATGCTCACCGGTTTGCACATGAGGTAGGCCTATGGACTGAACAAGAAACCACCAAAAATTTTAACCAGTCATCGTTCTCACAACACTGAGGACCAGTCATTCGAAATGACTTCTCCATGCATTTTATGCATTGGTAAAAGCACTATGATGAAAAGTGTGATATGTTTTCAGGCTATCTCCTATACTAATAGAGCCACATGCTCACCGGTTTGCCACATGATGTAGGCCTATGGACTGAACAAGAAACCACCAAAAATTTTAACCAGTCATCGTTCTCACAACACTGAGGACCAGTCATTCGAAATGACTTCTCCATGCATTTTATGCATTGGTAAAAGCACTATGATGAAAAGTGTGATATGTTTTCAGGTATCTCCTATACTAATAGAGCCACATGCTCACCGGTTTGCCACATGATGTAGGCCTATGGACTGAACAAGAAACCACCAAAAATTTTAACCAGTCATCGTTCTCACAACACTGAGGACCAGTCATTCGAAATGACTTCTCCATGCATTTTATGCATTGGTAAAAGCCACTATGATGAAAAGTGTGATATGTTTTCAGGTATCTCCTATACTAATAGAGCCACATGCTCACCGGTTTGCCACATGATGTAGGCCTATGGACTGAACAAGAAACCACCAAAAATTTTAACCAGTCATCGTTCTCACAACACTGAGGACCAGTCATTCGAAATGACTTCTCCATGCATTTTATGCATTGGTAAAAGCACTATGATGAAAAGTGTGATATGTTTTCAGGTATCTCCTATACTAATAGAGCCACATGCTCACCGGTTTGCCACATGATGTAGGCCTATGGACTGAACAAGAAACCACCAAAAATTTTAACCAGTCATCGTTCTCACAACACTGAGGACCAGTCATTCGAAATGACTTCTCCATGCATTTTATGCATTGGTTAAAAGCACTATGATGAAAAGTGTGATATGTTTTCAGGTATCTCCTATACTAATAGAGCCACATGCTCACCGGTTTGCCACATGATGTAGGCCTAATGGACTGAACAAGAAACCACCAAAAATATTAACCAGTCATCGTTCTCACAACACTGAGGACCAGTCATTCGAAATGACTTCTCCATGCATTTTATGCATTGGTAAAAGCACTATGATGAAAAGTGTGATATGTTTTCAGGTATCTCCTATACTAATAGAGCCACATGCTCACCGGTTTGCCACATGATGTAGGCCTATGGACTGAACAAGAAACCACCAAAAATTTTAACCAGTCATCGTTCTCACAACACTGAGGACCAGTCATTCGAAATGACTTCTCCATGCATTTTATGCATTGGTAAAAGCACTATGATGAAAAGTGTGATATGTTTTCAGGTATCTCCTATACTAATAGAGCCACATGCTCACCGGTTTGCCACATGATGTAGGCTAATGGACTGAACAAGAAACCACCAAAAATTTTAACCAGTCATCGTTCTCACAACACTGAGGACCAGTCATTCGAAATGACTTCTCCATGCATTTTATGCATTGTAAAAGCACTATGATGAAAAGTGTGATATGTTTTCAGGTATCTCCTATACTAATAGAGCCACATGCTCACCGGTTTGCCACATGATGTAGGCCTATGGACTGAAACAAGAAACCCACCAAAAATTTTAACCAGTCATCGTTCTCACAACACTGAGGACCAGTCATTCGAAATGACTTCTCCATGCATTTTATGCATTGGTAAAAGCACTATGATGAAAAGTGTGATATGTTTTCAGGTATCTTCTATACTAATAGAGCCACATGCTCACCTGGTTTGCCACATGATGTAGGCTAATGGACTGAACAAGAAACCACCAAAAACTTTTAACCAGTCATCGTCTCACAACACTGAGGACCAGTCATTCGAAATGACTTCTCCATGCATTTTATGCATTGGTAAAAGCACTATGATGAAAAGTGTGATATGTTTTCAGGTATCTCCTATACTAATAGAGCCACATGCTCACCGGTTTGCCACATGATGTAGGCCTATGGACTGAACAAGAAACCACCAAAAATTTTAACCAGTCATCGTCTCTCACAACACTGAGGACCAGTCATTCGAAATGACTTCTCCATGCATTTTATGCATTGGTAAAAGCACTATGATGAAAAGTGTGATATGTTTTCAGGTATCTCCTATACTAATAGAGCCACATGCTCACCGGTTTGCCACATGATGTAGGCCTATGGACTGAACAAGAAACCACCAAAAATTTTAACCAGTCATCGTTCTCACAACACTGAGGACCAGTCATTCGAAATGACTTCTCCATGCATTTTATGCATTGGTAAAAGCACTAGTGATGAAAAGTGTGATATGTTTTCAGGTATCTCCTATACTAATAGAGCCACATGCTCACCGGTTTGCCACATGATGTAGGCCTATGGACTGAACAAGAAACCACCAAAAATTTTAACCAGTCATCGTTCTCACAACACTGAGGACCAGTCATTCGAAATGACTTCTCCATGCATTTTATGCATTGGTAAAAAGCACTGTGATGAAAAGTGTGATATGTTTTCAGGTATCTCCTATACTAATAGAGCCACATGCTCACCGGTTTGCCACATGATGTAGGCCTATGGACTGAACAAGAAACCACCAAAATTTTAACCAGTCATCGTTCTCACAACACTGAGGACCAGTCATTCGAAATGACTTCTCCATGCATTTTATGCATTGTGTAAAAGCACTATGATGAAAAGTGTGATATGTTTTCAGGTATCTCCTATACTAATAGAGCCACATGCTCACCGGTTTGCCACATGATGTAGGCCTATGGACTGAACAAGAAACCACCAAAAATTTTAACCAGTCATCGTTCTCACAACACTGAGGACCAGTCATTCGAAATGACTTCTCCATGCATTTTATGCATTGGTAAAAGCACTATGATGAAAAGTGTGATATGTTTTCAGGTATCTCCTATACTAATAGAGCCACATGCTCACCGGTTTGCCACATGATGTAGGCCTATGGACTGAACAAGAAATCAGCAAAAATTTAACCAGTCATCGTTCTCACAACACTGAGGACCAGTCATTCGAAATGACTTCTCCATGCATTTTATGCATTGGTAAAAGCACTATGATGAAAAGTGTGATATGTTTTCAGGTATCTCCTATACTAATAGAGCCCACATGCTCACCGGTTTGCCACATGATGTAGGCCTATGGACTGAACAAGAAACCACCAAAAATTTTAACCAGTCATCGTTCTCACAACACTGAGGACCAGTCCATTCGAATGACTTCTCCATGCATTATATGCATTGGTAAAAGCACTATGATGAAAAGTGTGATATGTTTTTCAGGTATCTCCAATACTAATAGAGCCACATGCTCACCGGTTTGCCACATGATGTAGGCCTAATGGACTGAACAAGAAACCACCAAAAATTTTAACCAGTCATCGTTCTCACAACACTGAGGACCAGTCATTCGAAATGACTTCTCCATGCATTTTATGCATTGGTAAAAGCACTATGATGAAAAGTGTGATATGTTTTTCAGGTATCTCCTATACTAATAGAGCCACATGCTCACCGGTTTGCCACATGTTGTAGGCCTATGGACTGAACAAGAAACCACCAAAAATTTTAACCAGTCATCGTTCTCACAACACTGAGGACCAGTCATTCGAAATGACTTCTCCATGCATTTTATGCATTGGTAAAAGCACTATGATGAAAAGTGTGATATGTTTTCAGGTATCTCCTATACTAATAGAGCCACATGCTCACCGGTTTGCCAAATGATGTAGGCTAATGGACTGAACAAGAAACCACCAAAAATTTTAACCAGTCATCGTTCTCACAACACTGAGGACCAGTCATTCGAAATGACTTCTCCATGCATTTTATGCATTGGTAAAAAGCACTATGATGAAAAGTGTGATATGTTTTCAGGGTATCTCCCTATACTAATAGAGCCACATGCTCACCGGTTTGCCACATGATGTAGGCCTATGGGACTGAACAAGAAACCACCAAAAATTTTAACCAGTCATCGTTCTCACAACACTGAGGACCAGTCATTCGAAATGACTTCTCCATGCATTTTATGCATTGGTAAAAGCACTATGATGAAAAGTGTGATATGTTTTCAGGTATCTCCTATACTAATAGAGCCACATGCTCACCGTTTGCCACATGATGTAGGCTAATGGACTGAACAAGAAACCACCAAAAATTTTAACCAGTCATCGTTCTCACAACACTGAGGACCAGTCATTCGAAATGACTTCTCCATGCATTTTATGCATTGGTAAAAGCACTATGATGAAAAGTGTGATATGTTTTCAGGTATCTCCTATACTAATAGAGCCACATGCTCACCGGTTTGCCACATGATGTAGGCCTATGGACTGAACAAGAAACCACCAAAAATTTTTAACCAGTCATCGTTCTCACAACACTGAGGACCAGTCATTCGAAATGACTTCTCCATGCATTTTATGCATTGGCAAAAGCACTATGATGAAAAGTGTGATATGTTTTCAGGTATCTCCTATACTAATAGAGCCACATGCTCACCGGTTTGCCACATGATGTAGGCCTATGGACTGAACAAGAAACCACCAAAAATTTTAACCAGTCATCGTTCTCACAACACTGAGGACCAGTCATTCGAAATGACTTCTCCATGCATTTTATGCATTGGTAAAGCACTATGATGAAAAGTGTGATATGTTTTCAGGTATCTCCTATACTAATAGAGCCACATGCTCACCGGTTTGCCACATGATGTAGGCTTATGGACTGAACAAGAAACCACCAAAAATTTTAACCAGTCATCGTTCTCACAACACTGAGGACCAGTCATTCGAAATGACTTCTCCATGCATTTTATGCATTGGTAAAAGCACTGTGATGAAAAGTGTGATGTTTTCAGGTATCTCCTATACTAATAGAGCCACATGCTCACCGGTTTGCCACATGAAGTAGGCCTATGGACTGAACAAGAAACACACCAAAAATTTTAACCAGTCATCGTTCTCACAACACTGAGGACCAGTCATTCGAAATGACTTCTCCATGCATTTTATGCATTGGTAAAAGCACTATGATGAAAAGTGTGATATGTTTTCAGGTATCTCCTATACTAATAGAGCCACATGCTCACCGGTTTGCCACATGATGTAGGCCTATGGACTGAACAAGAAACCACCAAAAATTTTAACCAGTCATCGTTCTCACAACACTGAGGACCAGTCATTCGAAATGACTTCTCCATGCATTTTATGCATTGGTAAAAGCACTATGATGAAAAGTGTGATATGTTTTCAGGTATCTCCTATACTAATAGAGCCACATGCTCACCGGTTTGCCACATGATGTAGGCCTATGGACTGAACAAGAAACCACCAAAAATTTTAACCAGTCATCGTTCTCACAACACTGAGGACCAGTCATTCGAAATGACTTCTCCATGCATTTTATGCATTGGTAAAAGCACTATGATGAAAAGTGTGATATGTTTTCAGGTATCTCCTATACTAATAGAGCCACATGCTCACCGGTTTGCCACATGATGTAGGCCTATGGACTGAACAAGAAACCACCAAAAATTTTAACCAGTCATCGTTCTCACAACACTGAGGACCAGTCATTCGAAATGACTTCTCCATGCATTTTATGCATTGGTAAAAGCACTATGATGAAAAGTGTGATATGTTTTCAGGTATCTCCTATACTAATAGAGCCACATGCTCACCGGTTTGCCACATGATGTAGGCCTATGGACTGAACAAGAAACCACCAAAAATTTTAACCAGTCATCGTTCTCACAACACTGAGGACCAGTCATTCGAAATGACTTCTCCATGCATTTTATGCATTGGTAAAAGCACTATGATGAAAAGTGTGATATGTTTTCAGGTATCTCCTATACTAATAGAGCCACATGCTCACCGGTTTGCCACATGATGTAGGCCTATGGACTGAACAAGAAACCACCAAAAATTTTAACCAGTCATCGTTCTCACAACACTGAGGACCAGTCATTCGAAATGACTTCTCCATGCATTTTATGCATTGGTAAAAGCACTATGATGAAAAGTGTGATATGTTTTCAGGTATCTCCTATACTAATAGAGCCACATGCTCACCGGTTTGCCACATGATGTAGGCCTATGGACTGAACAAGAAACCACCAAAAATTTTAACCAGTCATCGTTCTCACAACACTGAGGACCAGTCATTCGAAATGACTTCTCCATGCATTTTATGCATTGGTAAAAGCACTATGATGAAAAGTGTGATATGTTTTCAGGTATCTCCTATACTAATAGAGCCACATGCTCACCGGTTTGCCACATGATGTAGGCCTATGGACTGAACAAGAAACCACCAAAAATTTTAACCAGTCATCGTTCTCACAACACTGAGGACCAGTCATTCGAAATGACTTCTCCATGCATTTTATGCATTGGTAAAAGCACTATGATGAAAAGTGTGATATGTTTTCAGGTATCTCCTATACTAATAGAGCCACATGCTCACCGGTTTGCCACATGATGTAGGCCTATGGACTGAACAAGAAACCACCAAAAATTTTAACCAGTCATCGTTCTCACAACACTGAGGACCAGTCATTCGAAATGACTTCTCCATGCATTTTATGCATTGGTAAAAGCACTATGATGAAAAGTGTGATATGTTTTCAGGTATCTCCTATACTAATAGAGCCACATGCTCACCGGTTTGCCACATGATGTAGGCCTATGGACTGAACAAGAAACCACCAAAAATTTTAACCAGTCATCGTTCTCACAACACTGAGGACCAGTCATTCGAAATGACTTCTCCATGCATTTTATGCATTGGTAAAAGCACTATGATGAAAAGTGTGATATGTTTTCAGGTATCTCCTATACTAATAGAGCCACATGCTCACCGGTTTGCCACATGATGTAGGCCTATGGACTGAACAAGAAACCACCAAAAATTTTAACCAGTCATCGTTCTCACAACACTGAGGACCAGTCATTCGAAATGACTTCTCCATGCATTTTATGCATTGGTAAAAGCACTATGATGAAAAGTGTGATATGTTTTCAGGTATCTCCTATACTAATAGAGCCACATGCTCACCGGTTTGCCACATGATGTAGGCCTATGGACTGAACAAGAAACCACCAAAAATTTTAACCAGTCATCGTTCTCACAACACTGAGGACCAGTCATTCGAAATGACTTCTCCATGCATTTTATGCATTGGTAAAAGCACTATGATGAAAAGTGTGATATGTTTTCAGGTATCTCCTATACTAATAGAGCCACATGCTCACCGGTTTGCCACATGATGTAGGCCTATGGACTGAACAAGAAACCACCAAAAATTTTAACCAGTCATCGTTCTCACAACACTGAGGACCAGTCATTCGAAATGACTTCTCCATGCATTTTATGCATTGGTAAAAGCACTATGATGAAAAGTGTGATATGTTTTCAGGTATCTCCTATACTAATAGAGCCACATGCTCACCGGTTTGCCACATGATGTAGGCCTATGGACTGAACAAGAAACCACCAAAAATTTTAACCAGTCATCGTTCTCACAACACTGAGGACCAGTCATTCGAAATGACTTCTCCATGCATTTTATGCATTGGTAAAAGCACTATGATGAAAAGTGTGATATGTTTTCAGGTATCTCCTATACTAATAGAGCCACATGCTCACCGGTTTGCCACATGATGTAGGCCTATGGACTGAACAAGAAACCACCAAAAATTTTAACCAGTCATCGTTCTCACAACACTGAGGACCAGTCATTCGAAATGACTTCTCCATGCATTTTATGCATTGGTAAAAGCACTATGATGAAAAGTGTGATATGTTTTCAGGTATCTCCTATACTAATAGAGCCACATGCTCACCGGTTTGCCACATGATGTAGGCCTATGGACTGAACAAGAAACCACCAAAAATTTTAACCAGTCATCGTTCTCACAACACTGAGGACCAGTCATTCGAAATGACTTCTCCATGCATTTTATGCATTGGTAAAAGCACTATGATGAAAAGTGTGATATGTTTTCAGGTATCTCCTATACTAATAGAGCCACATGCTCACCGGTTTGCCACATGATGTAGGCCTATGGACTGAACAAGAAACCACCAAAAATTTTAACCAGTCATCGTTCTCACAACACTGAGGACCAGTCATTCGAAATGACTTCTCCATGCATTTTATGCATTGGTAAAAGCACTATGATGAAAAGTGTGATATGTTTTCAGGTATCTCCTATACTAATAGAGCCACATGCTCACCGGTTTGCCACATGATGTAGGCCTATGGACTGAACAAGAAACCACCAAAAATTTTAACCAGTCATCGTTCTCACAACACTGAGGACCAGTCATTCGAAATGACTTCTCCATGCATTTTATGCATTGGTAAAAGCACTATGATGAAAAGTGTGATATGTTTTCAGGTATCTCCTATACTAATAGAGCCACATGCTCACCGGTTTGCCACATGATGTAGGCCTATGGACTGAACAAGAAACCACCAAAAATTTTAACCAGTCATCGTTCTCACAACACTGAGGACCAGTCATTCGAAATGACTTCTCCATGCATTTTATGCATTGGTAAAAGCACTATGATGAAAAGTGTGATATGTTTTCAGGTATCTCCTATACTAATAGAGCCACATGCTCACCGGTTTGCCACATGATGTAGGCCTATGGACTGAACAAGAAACCACCAAAAATTTTAACCAGTCATCGTTCTCACAACACTGAGGACCAGTCATTCGAAATGACTTCTCCATGCATTTTATGCATTGGTAAAAGCACTATGATGAAAAGTGTGATATGTTTTCAGGTATCTCCTATACTAATAGAGCCACATGCTCACCGGTTTGCCACATGATGTAGGCCTATGGACTGAACAAGAAACCACCAAAAATTTTAACCAGTCATCGTTCTCACAACACTGAGGACCAGTCATTCGAAATGACTTCTCCATGCATTTTATGCATTGGTAAAAGCACTATGATGAAAAGTGTGATATGTTTTCAGGTATCTCCTATACTAATAGAGCCACATGCTCACCGGTTTGCCACATGATGTAGGCCTATGGACTGAACAAGAAACCACCAAAAATTTTAACCAGTCATCGTTCTCACAACACTGAGGACCAGTCATTCGAAATGACTTCTCCATGCATTTTATGCATTGGTAAAAGCACTATGATGAAAAGTGTGATATGTTTTCAGGTATCTCCTATACTAATAGAGCCACATGCTCACCGGTTTGCCACATGATGTAGGCCTATGGACTGAACAAGAAACCACCAAAAATTTTAACCAGTCATCGTTCTCACAACACTGAGGACCAGTCATTCGAAATGACTTCTCCATGCATTTTATGCATTGGTAAAAGCACTATGATGAAAAGTGTGATATGTTTTCAGGTATCTCCTATACTAATAGAGCCACATGCTCACCGGTTTGCCACATGATGTAGGCCTATGGACTGAACAAGAAACCACCAAAAATTTTAACCAGTCATCGTTCTCACAACACTGAGGACCAGTCATTCGAAATGACTTCTCCATGCATTTTATGCATTGGTAAAAGCACTATGATGAAAAGTGTGATATGTTTTCAGGTATCTCCTATACTAATAGAGCCACATGCTCACCGGTTTGCCACATGATGTAGGCCTATGGACTGAACAAGAAACCACCAAAAATTTTAACCAGTCATCGTTCTCACAACACTGAGGACCAGTCATTCGAAATGACTTCTCCATGCATTTTATGCATTGGTAAAAGCACTATGATGAAAAGTGTGATATGTTTTCAGGTATCTCCTATACTAATAGAGCCACATGCTCACCGGTTTGCCACATGATGTAGGCCTATGGACTGAACAAGAAACCACCAAAAATTTTAACCAGTCATCGTTCTCACAACACTGAGGACCAGTCATTCGAAATGACTTCTCCATGCATTTTATGCATTGGTAAAAGCACTATGATGAAAAGTGTGATATGTTTTCAGGTATCTCCTATACTAATAGAGCCACATGCTCACCGGTTTGCCACATGATGTAGGCCTATGGACTGAACAAGAAACCACCAAAAATTTTAACCAGTCATCGTTCTCACAACACTGAGGACCAGTCATTCGAAATGACTTCTCCATGCATTTTATGCATTGGTAAAAGCACTATGATGAAAAGTGTGATATGTTTTCAGGTATCTCCTATACTAATAGAGCCACATGCTCACCGGTTTGCCACATGATGTAGGCCTATGGACTGAACAAGAAACCACCAAAAATTTTAACCAGTCATCGTTCTCACAACACTGAGGACCAGTCATTCGAAATGACTTCTCCATGCATTTTATGCATTGGTAAAAGCACTATGATGAAAAGTGTGATATGTTTTCAGGTATCTCCTATACTAATAGAGCCACATGCTCACCGGTTTGCCACATGATGTAGGCCTATGGACTGAACAAGAAACCACCAAAAATTTTAACCAGTCATCGTTCTCACAACACTGAGGACCAGTCATTCGAAATGACTTCTCCATGCATTTTATGCATTGGTAAAAGCACTATGATGAAAAGTGTGATATGTTTTCAGGTATCTCCTATACTAATAGAGCCACATGCTCACCGGTTTGCCACATGATGTAGGCCTATGGACTGAACAAGAAACCACCAAAAATTTTAACCAGTCATCGTTCTCACAACACTGAGGACCAGTCATTCGAAATGACTTCTCCATGCATTTTATGCATTGGTAAAAGCACTATGATGAAAAGTGTGATATGTTTTCAGGTATCTCCTATACTAATAGAGCCACATGCTCACCGGTTTGCCACATGATGTAGGCCTATGGACTGAACAAGAAACCACCAAAAATTTTAACCAGTCATCGTTCTCACAACACTGAGGACCAGTCATTCGAAATGACTTCTCCATGCATTTTATGCATTGGTAAAAGCACTATGATGAAAAGTGTGATATGTTTTCAGGTATCTCCTATACTAATAGAGCCACATGCTCACCGGTTTGCCACATGATGTAGGCCTATGGACTGAACAAGAAACCACCAAAAATTTTAACCAGTCATCGTTCTCACAACACTGAGGACCAGTCATTCGAAATGACTTCTCCATGCATTTTATGCATTGGTAAAAGCACTATGATGAAAAGTGTGATATGTTTTCAGGTATCTCCTATACTAATAGAGCCACATGCTCACCGGTTTGCCACATGATGTAGGCCTATGGACTGAACAAGAAACCACCAAAAATTTTAACCAGTCATCGTTCTCACAACACTGAGGACCAGTCATTCGAAATGACTTCTCCATGCATTTTATGCATTGGTAAAAGCACTATGATGAAAAGTGTGATATGTTTTCAGGTATCTCCTATACTAATAGAGCCACATGCTCACCGGTTTGCCACATGATGTAGGCCTATGGACTGAACAAGAAACCACCAAAAATTTTAACCAGTCATCGTTCTCACAACACTGAGGACCAGTCATTCGAAATGACTTCTCCATGCATTTTATGCATTGGTAAAAGCACTATGATGAAAAGTGTGATATGTTTTCAGGTATCTCCTATACTAATAGAGCCACATGCTCACCGGTTTGCCACATGATGTAGGCCTATGGACTGAACAAGAAACCACCAAAAATTTTAACCAGTCATCGTTCTCACAACACTGAGGACCAGTCATTCGAAATGACTTCTCCATGCATTTTATGCATTGGTAAAAGCACTATGATGAAAAGTGTGATATGTTTTCAGGTATCTCCTATACTAATAGAGCCACATGCTCACCGGTTTGCCACATGATGTAGGCCTATGGACTGAACAAGAAACCACCAAAAATTTTAACCAGTCATCGTTCTCACAACACTGAGGACCAGTCATTCGAAATGACTTCTCCATGCATTTTATGCATTGGTAAAAGCACTATGATGAAAAGTGTGATATGTTTTCAGGTATCTCCTATACTAATAGAGCCACATGCTCACCGGTTTGCCACATGATGTAGGCCTATGGACTGAACAAGAAACCACCAAAAATTTTAACCAGTCATCGTTCTCACAACACTGAGGACCAGTCATTCGAAATGACTTCTCCATGCATTTTATGCATTGGTAAAAGCACTATGATGAAAAGTGTGATATGTTTTCAGGTATCTCCTATACTAATAGAGCCACATGCTCACCGGTTTGCCACATGATGTAGGCCTATGGACTGAACAAGAAACCACCAAAAATTTTAACCAGTCATCGTTCTCACAACACTGAGGACCAGTCATTCGAAATGACTTCTCCATGCATTTTATGCATTGGTAAAAGCACTATGATGAAAAGTGTGATATGTTTTCAGGTATCTCCTATACTAATAGAGCCACATGCTCACCGGTTTGCCACATGATGTAGGCCTATGGACTGAACAAGAAACCACCAAAAATTTTAACCAGTCATCGTTCTCACAACACTGAGGACCAGTCATTCGAAATGACTTCTCCATGCATTTTATGCATTGGTAAAAGCACTATGATGAAAAGTGTGATATGTTTTCAGGTATCTCCTATACTAATAGAGCCACATGCTCACCGGTTTGCCACATGATGTAGGCCTATGGACTGAACAAGAAACCACCAAAAATTTTAACCAGTCATCGTTCTCACAACACTGAGGACCAGTCATTCGAAATGACTTCTCCATGCATTTTATGCATTGGTAAAAGCACTATGATGAAAAGTGTGATATGTTTTCAGGTATCTCCTATACTAATAGAGCCACATGCTCACCGGTTTGCCACATGATGTAGGCCTATGGACTGAACAAGAAACCACCAAAAATTTTAACCAGTCATCGTTCTCACAACACTGAGGACCAGTCATTCGAAATGACTTCTCCATGCATTTTATGCATTGGTAAAAGCACTATGATGAAAAGTGTGATATGTTTTCAGGTATCTCCTATACTAATAGAGCCACATGCTCACCGGTTTGCCACATGATGTAGGCCTATGGACTGAACAAGAAACCACCAAAAATTTTAACCAGTCATCGTTCTCACAACACTGAGGACCAGTCATTCGAAATGACTTCTCCATGCATTTTATGCATTGGTAAAAGCACTATGATGAAAAGTGTGATATGTTTTCAGGTATCTCCTATACTAATAGAGCCACATGCTCACCGGTTTGCCACATGATGTAGGCCTATGGACTGAACAAGAAACCACCAAAAATTTTAACCAGTCATCGTTCTCACAACACTGAGGACCAGTCATTCGAAATGACTTCTCCATGCATTTTATGCATTGGTAAAAGCACTATGATGAAAAGTGTGATATGTTTTCAGGTATCTCCTATACTAATAGAGCCACATGCTCACCGGTTTGCCACATGATGTAGGCCTATGGACTGAACAAGAAACCACCAAAAATTTTAACCAGTCATCGTTCTCACAACACTGAGGACCAGTCATTCGAAATGACTTCTCCATGCATTTTATGCATTGGTAAAAGCACTATGATGAAAAGTGTGATATGTTTTCAGGTATCTCCTATACTAATAGAGCCACATGCTCACCGGTTTGCCACATGATGTAGGCCTATGGACTGAACAAGAAACCACCAAAAATTTTAACCAGTCATCGTTCTCACAACACTGAGGACCAGTCATTCGAAATGACTTCTCCATGCATTTTATGCATTGGTAAAAGCACTATGATGAAAAGTGTGATATGTTTTCAGGTATCTCCTATACTAATAGAGCCACATGCTCACCGGTTTGCCACATGATGTAGGCCTATGGACTGAACAAGAAACCACCAAAAATTTTAACCAGTCATCGTTCTCACAACACTGAGGACCAGTCATTCGAAATGACTTCTCCATGCATTTTATGCATTGGTAAAAGCACTATGATGAAAAGTGTGATATGTTTTCAGGTATCTCCTATACTAATAGAGCCACATGCTCACCGGTTTGCCACATGATGTAGGCCTATGGACTGAACAAGAAACCACCAAAAATTTTAACCAGTCATCGTTCTCACAACACTGAGGACCAGTCATTCGAAATGACTTCTCCATGCATTTTATGCATTGGTAAAAGCACTATGATGAAAAGTGTGATATGTTTTCAGGTATCTCCTATACTAATAGAGCCACATGCTCACCGGTTTGCCACATGATGTAGGCCTATGGACTGAACAAGAAACCACCAAAAATTTTAACCAGTCATCGTTCTCACAACACTGAGGACCAGTCATTCGAAATGACTTCTCCATGCATTTTATGCATTGGTAAAAGCACTATGATGAAAAGTGTGATATGTTTTCAGGTATCTCCTATACTAATAGAGCCACATGCTCACCGGTTTGCCACATGATGTAGGCCTATGGACTGAACAAGAAACCACCAAAAATTTTAACCAGTCATCGTTCTCACAACACTGAGGACCAGTCATTCGAAATGACTTCTCCATGCATTTTATGCATTGGTAAAAGCACTATGATGAAAAGTGTGATATGTTTTCAGGTATCTCCTATACTAATAGAGCCACATGCTCACCGGTTTGCCACATGATGTAGGCCTATGGACTGAACAAGAAACCACCAAAAATTTTAACCAGTCATCGTTCTCACAACACTGAGGACCAGTCATTCGAAATGACTTCTCCATGCATTTTATGCATTGGTAAAAGCACTATGATGAAAAGTGTGATATGTTTTCAGGTATCTCCTATACTAATAGAGCCACATGCTCACCGGTTTGCCACATGATGTAGGCCTATGGACTGAACAAGAAACCACCAAAAATTTTAACCAGTCATCGTTCTCACAACACTGAGGACCAGTCATTCGAAATGACTTCTCCATGCATTTTATGCATTGGTAAAAGCACTATGATGAAAAGTGTGATATGTTTTCAGGTATCTCCTATACTAATAGAGCCACATGCTCACCGGTTTGCCACATGATGTAGGCCTATGGACTGAACAAGAAACCACCAAAAATTTTAACCAGTCATCGTTCTCACAACACTGAGGACCAGTCATTCGAAATGACTTCTCCATGCATTTTATGCATTGGTAAAAGCACTATGATGAAAAGTGTGATATGTTTTCAGGTATCTCCTATACTAATAGAGCCACATGCTCACCGGTTTGCCACATGATGTAGGCCTATGGACTGAACAAGAAACCACCAAAAATTTTAACCAGTCATCGTTCTCACAACACTGAGGACCAGTCATTCGAAATGACTTCTCCATGCATTTTATGCATTGGTAAAAGCACTATGATGAAAAGTGTGATATGTTTTCAGGTATCTCCTATACTAATAGAGCCACATGCTCACCGGTTTGCCACATGATGTAGGCCTATGGACTGAACAAGAAACCACCAAAAATTTTAACCAGTCATCGTTCTCACAACACTGAGGACCAGTCATTCGAAATGACTTCTCCATGCATTTTATGCATTGGTAAAAGCACTATGATGAAAAGTGTGATATGTTTTCAGGTATCTCCTATACTAATAGAGCCACATGCTCACCGGTTTGCCACATGATGTAGGCCTATGGACTGAACAAGAAACCACCAAAAATTTTAACCAGTCATCGTTCTCACAACACTGAGGACCAGTCATTCGAAATGACTTCTCCATGCATTTTATGCATTGGTAAAAGCACTATGATGAAAAGTGTGATATGTTTTCAGGTATCTCCTATACTAATAGAGCCACATGCTCACCGGTTTGCCACATGATGTAGGCCTATGGACTGAACAAGAAACCACCAAAAATTTTAACCAGTCATCGTTCTCACAACACTGAGGACCAGTCATTCGAAATGACTTCTCCATGCATTTTATGCATTGGTAAAAGCACTATGATGAAAAGTGTGATATGTTTTCAGGTATCTCCTATACTAATAGAGCCACATGCTCACCGGTTTGCCACATGATGTAGGCCTATGGACTGAACAAGAAACCACCAAAAATTTTAACCAGTCATCGTTCTCACAACACTGAGGACCAGTCATTCGAAATGACTTCTCCATGCATTTTATGCATTGGTAAAAGCACTATGATGAAAAGTGTGATATGTTTTCAGGTATCTCCTATACTAATAGAGCCACATGCTCACCGGTTTGCCACATGATGTAGGCCTATGGACTGAACAAGAAACCACCAAAAATTTTAACCAGTCATCGTTCTCACAACACTGAGGACCAGTCATTCGAAATGACTTCTCCATGCATTTTATGCATTGGTAAAAGCACTATGATGAAAAGTGTGATATGTTTTCAGGTATCTCCTATACTAATAGAGCCACATGCTCACCGGTTTGCCACATGATGTAGGCCTATGGACTGAACAAGAAACCACCAAAAATTTTAACCAGTCATCGTTCTCACAACACTGAGGACCAGTCATTCGAAATGACTTCTCCATGCATTTTATGCATTGGTAAAAGCACTATGATGAAAAGTGTGATATGTTTTCAGGTATCTCCTATACTAATAGAGCCACATGCTCACCGGTTTGCCACATGATGTAGGCCTATGGACTGAACAAGAAACCACCAAAAATTTTAACCAGTCATCGTTCTCACAACACTGAGGACCAGTCATTCGAAATGACTTCTCCATGCATTTTATGCATTGGTAAAAGCACTATGATGAAAAGTGTGATATGTTTTCAGGTATCTCCTATACTAATAGAGCCACATGCTCACCGGTTTGCCACATGATGTATAGGCCTATGGACTGAACAAGAAACCACCAAAATTTTAACCAGTCATCGTTCTCACAACACTGAGGACCAGTCATTCAAAATGACTTCTCCATGCATTTTATGCATTGGTAAAAGCACTATGATGAAAAGTGTGATATGTTTTCAGGTATCTCCTATACTAATAGAGCCACATGCTCACCAGTTTGCCACATGATGTAGGCCTATGGACTGAACAAGAACCACCAAAAATTTTAACCAGTCATCGTTCTCACAACACTGAGGACCAGTCATTCAAAATGACTTCTCCATGCATTTTATGCATTGGTAAAAGCACTATGATGAAAAGTGTGATATGTTTTCAGGTATCTCCTATACTAATAGAGCCACATGCTCACTGGTTTGCCACATGATGTAGGCCTATGGACTGAACAAGAAACCACCAAAAATTTTAACCAGTCATCGTTCTCACAACACTGAGGACCAGTCATTCGAAATGACTTCTCCATGCATTTATGCATTGGTAAAAGCACTATGATGAAAAGTGTGATATGTTTTCAGGTATCTCCTATACTAATAGAGCCACATGCTCACCGGTTTGCCACATGATGTAGGCCTATGGACTGAACAAGAAACCACCAAAAATTTTAACCAGTCATCATTCTCCACAACACTGATGACCAGTCATTCGAAATGACTTCTCCATGCATTTTATGCATTGGTAAAAGCACTATGATGAAAAGTGTGATATGTTTCAGGTATCTCCTATACTAATAGAGCCACATGCTCACCGGTTTGCCACATGATGTGGGCCTATGGACTGAACAAGAAACCACCAAAATTTTAACCAGTCATCGTTCTCACAACACTGAGGACCAGTCATTCGAAATGACTTCTCCATGCATTTTATGCATTGGTAAAAGCACTATGATGAAAAGTGTGATATGTTTTCAGGTATCTCCTTCACTAATAGAGCCACATGCTCACCGGTTTGCCACATGATGTAGGCCTATGGACTGAACAAGAAACCACCAAAAATTTTAACCAGTCATCGTTCTCACAACACTGAGGACCAGTCATTCGAAATGACTTCTCCATGCATTTTATGCATTGTAAAAGCACTATGATGAAAAGTGTGATATGTTTTCAGGTATCTCCTATACTAATAGCGCCACATGCTCACCAGTTTGCCACATGATGTAGGCCTATGGACTGAACAAGAACCACCAAAAATTTTAACCAGTCATCGTTCTCACAACACTGAGGACCAGTCATTCGAAATGACTTCTCCATGCATGTTATGCATTGGTAAAAGCACTATGATGAAAAGTGTGATATGTTTTCAGGTATCTCCTATACTAATAGAGCCACATGCTCACCGGTTTGCCACATGATGTAGGCCTATGGACTGAACAAGAAACCACCAAAAATTTTAACCAGTCATCGTTCTCACAACACTGAGGACCAGTCATTCGAATGACTTCTCCATGCATTTTATGCATTGGTAAAAGCACTATGATGAAAAGTGTGATATGTTTTCAGGTATCTCCTATACCAATAGAGCCACATGCTCACCGGTTTGCCACATGATGTAGGCCTATGGACTGAACAAGAAACCACCAAAAATTTTAACCAGTCATCGTTCTCACAACACTGAGGACCAGTCATTCGAAATGACTTCTCCATGCATTTTATGCATTGGTAAAAGCACTATGATGAAAAGTGTGATATGTTTTCAGGTATCTCCTATACTAATAGAGCCACATGCTCACCGGTTTGCCACATGATGTAGGCCTATGGACTGAACAAGAAACCACCAAAAATTTTAACCAGTCATCGTTCTCACAACACTGAGGACCAGTCATTCGAAATGACTTCTCCATGCATTTTATGCATTGGTAAAAGCACTATGATGAAAAGTGTGATATGTTTTCAGGTATCTCCTATACTAATAGAGCCACATGCTCACCGGTTTGCCACATGATGTAGGCCTATGGACTGAACAAGAAACCACCAAAAATTTTAACCAGTCATCGTTCTCACAACACTGAGGACCAGTCATTCGAAATGACTTCTCCATGCATTTTATGCATTGGTAAAAGCACTATGATGAAAAGTGTGATATGTTTTCAGGTATCTCCTATACTAATAGAGCCACATGCTCACCGGTTTGCCACATGATGTAGGCCTATGGACTGAACAAGAAACCACCAAAAATTTTAACCAGTCATCGTTCTCACAACACTGAGGACCAGTCATTCGAAATGACTTCTCCATGCATTTTATGCATTGGTAAAAGCACTATGATGAAAAGTGTGATATGTTTTCAGGTATCTCCTATACTAATAGAGCCACATGCTCACCGGTTTGCCACATGATGTAGGCCTATGGACTGAACAAGAAACCACCAAAAATTTTAACCAGTCATCGTTCTCACAACACTGAGGACCAGTCATTCGAAATGACTTCTCCATGCATTTTATGCATTGGTAAAAGCACTATGATGAAAAGTGTGATATGTTTTCAGGTATCTCCTATACTAATAGCGCCACATGCTCACCGGTTTGCCACATGATGTAGGCCTATGGACTGAACAAGAAACCACCAAAAATTTTAACCAGTCATCGTTCTCACAACACTTGAGGACCAGTCATTCGAAATGACTTCTCCATGCATTTTATGCATTGGTAAAAGCACTATGATGAAAAGTGTGATATGTTTTCAGGTATCTCCTATACTAATAGAGCCACATGCTCACCGGTTTGCCACATGATGTAGGCCTATGGACTGAACAAGAAACCACCAAAAATTTTAACCAGTCATCGTTCTCACAACACTGAGGACCAGTCATTCGAAATGACTTCTCCATGCATTTTATGCATTGGTAAAAGCACTATGATGAAAAGTGTGATATGTTTTCAGGTATCTCCTATACTAATAGAGCCACATGCTCACCGGTTTGCCACATGATGTAGGCCTATGGACTGAACAAGAAACCACCAAAAATTTTAACCAGTCATCGTTCTCACAACACTGAGGACCAGTCATTCGAAATGACTTCTCCATGCATTTTATGCATTGGTAAAAGCACTATGATGAAAAGTGTGATATGTTTTCAGGTATCTCCTATACTAATAGAGCCACATGCTCACCGGTTTGCCACATGATGTAGGCCTATGGACTGAACAAGAAACCACCAAAAATTTTAACCAGTCATCGTTCTCACAACACTGAGGACCAGTCATTCGAAATGACTTCTCCATGCATTTTATGCATTGGTAAAAGCACTATGATGAAAAGTGTGATATGTTTTCAGGTATCTCCTATACTAATAGAGCCACATGCTCACCGGTTTGCCACATGATGTAGGCCTATGGACTGAACAAGAAACCACCAAAAATTTTAACCAGTCATCGTTCTCACAACACTGAGGACCAGTCATTCGAAATGACTTCTCCATGCATTTTATGCATTGGTAAAAGCACTATGATGAAAAGTGTGATATGTTTTCAGGTATCTCCTATACTAATAGAGCACATGCTCACCGGTTTGCCACATGATGTAGGCCTATGGACTGAACAAGAAACCACCAAAAATTTTAACCAGTCATCGTTCTCACAACACTGAGGACCAGTCATTCGAAATGACTTCTCCATGCATTTTATGCATTGGTAAAAGCACTATGATGAAAAGTGTGATATGTTTTCAGGTATCTCCTATACTAATAGAGCCACATGCTCACCGGTTTGCCACATGATGTAGGCCTATGGACTGAACAAGAAACCACCAAAAATTTTAACCAGTCATCGTTCTCACAACACTGAGGACCAGTCATTCGAAATGACTTCTCCATGCATTTTATGCATTGGTAAAAGCACTATGATGAAAAGTGTGATATGTTTTCAGGTATCTCCTATACTAATAGAGCCACATGCTCACCGGTTTGCCACATGATGTAGGCCTATGGACTGAACAAGAAACCACCAAAAATTTTAACCAGTCATCGTTCTCACAACACTGAGGACCAGTCATTCGAAATGACTTCTCCATGCATTTTATGCATTGGTAAAAGCACTAGATGAAAAGTGTGATATGTTTTCAGGTATCTCCTATACTAATAGAGCCACATGCTCACCCGGTTTGCCACATGATGTAGGCCTATGGACTGAACAAGAAACCACCAAAAATTTTAACCAGTCATCGTTCTCACAACACTGAGGACCAGTCATTCGAAATGACTTCTCCATGCATTTTATGCATTGTAAAAGCACTATGATGAAAAGTGTGATATGTTTTCAGGTATCTCCTATACTAATAGAGCCACATGCTCACCGGTTTGCCACATGATGTAGGCCTATGGACTGAACAAGAAACCACCAAAAATTTTAACCAGTCATCGTTCTCACAACACTGAGGACCAGTCATTCGAAATGACTTCTCCATGCATTTTATGCATTGGTAAAAGCACTATGATGAAAAGTGTGATATGTTTTCAGGTATCTCCTATACTAATAGAGCCACATGCTCACCGGTTTGCCACATGATGTAGGCCTATGGACTGAACAAGAAACCACCAAAAATTTTAACCAGTCATCGTTCTCACAACACTGAGGACCAGTCATTCGAAATGACTTCTCCATGCATTTTATGCATTGGTAAAAGCACTATGATGAAAAGTGTGATATGTTTTCAGGTATCTCCTATACTAATAGAGCCACATGCTCACCGGTTTGCCACATGATGTAGGCCTATGGACTGAACAAGAAACCACCAAAAATTTTAACCAGTCATCGTTCTCACAACACTGAGGACCAGTCATTCGAAATGACTTCTCCATGCATTTTATGCATTGGTAAAAGCACTATGATGAAAAGTGTGATATGTTTTCAGGTATCTCCTATACTAATAGAGCCACATGCTCACCGGTTTGCCACATGATGTAGGCCTATGGACTGAACAAGAAACCACCAAAAATTTTAACCAGTCATCGTTCTCACAACACTGAGGACCAGTCATTCGAAATGACTTCTCCATGCATTTTATGCATTGGTAAAAGCACTATGATGAAAAGTGTGATATGTTTTCAGGTATCTCCTATACTAATAGAGCCACATGCTCACCGGTTTGCCACATGATGTGGGCCTATGGACTGAACAAGAAACCACCAAAAATTTTAACCAGTCATCGTTCTCACAACACTGAGGACCAGTCATTCGAAATGACTTCTCCATGCATTTTATGCATTGGTAAAAGCACTATGATGAAAAGTGTGATATGTTTTCAGGTATCTCCTATACTAATAGAGCCACATGCTCACCGGTTTGCCACATGATGTAGGCCTATGGACTGAACAAGAAACCACCAAAAATTTTAACCAGTCATCGTTCTCAGCAACACTGAGGACCAGTCATTCGAAATGACTTCTCCATGCATTTTATGCATTGGTAAAAGCACTATGATGAAAAGTGTGATATGTTTTCAGGTATCTCCTATACTAATAGAGCCACATGCTCACCGGTTTGCCACATGATGTAGGCCTATGGACTGAACAAGAAACCACCAAAAATTTTAACCAGTCATCGTTCTCACAACACTGAGGACCAGTCATTCGAAATGACTTCTCCATGCATTTTATGCATTGGTAAAAAGCACTATGATGAAAAGTGTGATATGTTTTCAGGTATCTCCTATACTAATAGAGCCACATGCTCACCGGTTTGCCACATGATGTAGGCCTATGGACTGAACAAGAAACCACCAAAAATTTTAACCAGTCATCGTTCTCACAACACTGAGGACCAGTCATTCGAAATGACTTCTCCATGCATTTTATGCATTGGTAAAAGCCACTATGATGAAAAGTGTGATATGTTTTCAGGTATCTCCTATACTAATAGAGCCACATGCTCACCGGTTTGCCACATGATGTAGGCCTATGGACTGAACAAGAAACCACCAAAAATTTTAACCAGTCATCGTTCTCACAACACTGAGGACCAGTCATTCGAAATGACTTCTCCATGCATTTTATGCATTGGTAAAAGCACTATGATGAAAAGTGTGATATGTTTTCAGGTATCTCCTATACTAATAGAGCCACATGCTCACCGGTTTGCCACATGATGTAGGCCTATGGACTGAACAAGAAACCACCAAAAATTTTAACTAGTCATCGTTCTCACAACACTGAGGACCAGTCATTCGAAATGACTTCTCCATGCATTTTATGCATTGGTAAAAGCACTATGATGAAAAGTGTGATATGTTTTCAGGTATCTCCTATACTAATAGAGCCACATGCTCACCGGTTTGCCACATGATGTAGGCCTATGGACTGAACAAGAAACCACCAAAAATTTTAACCAGTCATTGTTCTCACAACACTGAGGACCAGTCATTCGAAATGACTTCTCCATGCATTTTATGCATTGGTAAAAGCACTATGATGAAAAGTGTGATATGTTTTCAGGTATCTCCTATACTAATAGAGCCACATGCTCACCGGTTTGCCACATGATGTAGGCCTATGGACTGAACAAGAAACCACCAAAAATTTTAACCAGTCATCGTTCTCACAACACTGAGGACCAGTCATTCGAAATGACTTCTCCATGCATTTTATGCATTGGTAAAAGCACTATGATGAAAAGTGTGATATGTTTTCAGGTATCTCCTATACTAATAGAGCCACATGCTCACCGGTTTGCCACATGATGTAGGCCTATGACTGAACAAGAAACCACCAAAAATTTTAACCAGTCATCGTTCTCACAACACTGAGGACCAGTCATTCGAAATGACTTCTCCATGCATTTTATGCATTGGTAAAACCACTATGATGAAAAGTGTGATATGTTTTCAGGTATCTCCTATACTAATAGAGCCACATGCTCACCGGTTTGCCACATGATGTAGGCCTATGGCCTGAACAAGAAACCACCAAAAAATTTAACCAGTCATCGTTCTCACAACACTGAGGACCAGTCATTCGAAATGACTTCTCCATGCATTTTATGCATTGGTAAAAGCACTATGATGAAAAGTGTGATATGTTTTCAGGTATCTCCTATACTAATAGAGCCACATGCTCACCGGTTTGCCACATGATGTAGGCCTATGGACTGAACAAGAAACCACCAAAAATTTTAACTAGTCATCGTTCTCACAACACTGAGGACCAGTCATTCGAAATGACTTCTCCATGCATTTTATGCATTGGTAAAAGCACTATGATGAAAAGTGTGATATGTTTTCAGGTATCTCCTATACTAATAGAGCCACATGCTCACCGGTTTGCCACATGATGTAGGCCTATGGACTGAACAAGAAACCACCAAAAATTTTAACCAGTCATTGTTCTCACAACACTGAGGACCAGTCATTCGAAATGACTTCTCCATGCATTTTATGCATTGGTAAAAGCACTATGATGAAAAGTGTGATATGTTTTCAGGTATCTCCTATACTAATAGAGCCACATGCTCACCGGTTTGCCACATGATGTAGGCCTATGGACTGAACAAGAAACCACCAAAAATTTTAACCAGTCATCGTTCTCACAACACTGAGGACCAGTCATTCGAAATGACTTCTCCATGCATTTTATGCATTGGTAAAAGCACTATGATGAAAAGTGTGATATGTTTTCAGGTATCTCCTATACTAATAGAGCCACATGCTCACCGGTTTGCCACATGATGTAGGCCTATGGACTGAACAAGAAACCACCAAAAATTTTAACCAGTCATCGTTCTCACAACACTGAGGACCAGTCATTCGAAATGACTTCTCCATGCATTTTATGCATTGGTAAAAGCACTATGATGAAAAGTGTGATATGTTTTCAGGTATCTCCTATACTAATAGAGCCACATGCTCACCGGTTTGCCACATGATGTAGGCCTATGGACTGAACAAGAAACCACCAAAAATTTTAACCAGTCATCGCTCTCACAACACTGAGGACCAGTCATTCGAAATGACTTCTCCATGCATTTTATGCATTGGTAAAAGCACTATGATGAAAAGTGTGATATGTTTTCAGGTATCTCCTATACTAATAGAGCCACATGCTCACCGGTTTGCCACATGATGTAGGCCTATGGACTGAACAAGAAACCACCAAAAATTTTAACCAGTCATTGTTCTCACAACACTGAGGACCAGTCATTCAAAATGACTTCTCCATGCATTTTATGCATTGGTAAAAGCACTATGATGAAAAGTGTGATATGTTTTCAGGTATCTCCTATACTAATAGAGCCACATGCTCACCGGTTTGCCACATGATGTAGGCCTATGGACTGAACAAGAAACCACCAAAAATTTTAACCAGTCATCGTTCTCACAACACTGAGGACCAGTCATTCGAAATGACTTCTCCATGCATTTTATGCATTGGTAAAACCACTATGATGAAAAGTGTGATATGTTTTCAGGTATCTCCTATACTAATAGAGCCACATGCTCACCGGTTTGCCACATGATGTAGGCCTATGGACTGAACAAGAAACCACCAAAAATTTTAACCAGTCATCGTTCTCACAACACTGAGGACCAGTCATTCGAAATGACTTCTCCATGCATTTTATGCATTGGTAAAAGCACTATGATGAAAAGTGTGATATGTTTTCAGGTATCTCCTATACTAATAGAGCCACATGCTCACCGGTTTGCCACATGATGTAGGCCTATGGACTGAACAAGAAACCACCAAAAATTTTAACTAGTCATCGTTCTCACAACACTGAGGACCAGTCATTCGAAATGACTTCTCCATGCATTTTATGCATTGGTAAAAGCACTATGATGAAAAGTGTGATATGTTTTCAGGTATCTCCTATACTAATAGAGCCACATGCTCACCGGTTTGCCACATGATGTAGGCCTATGGACTGAACAAGAAACCACCAAAAATTTTAACCAGTCATTGTTCTCACAACACTGAGGACCAGTCATTCGAAATGACTTCTCCATGCATTTTATGCATTGGTAAAAGCACTATGATGAAAAGTGTGATATGTTTTCAGGTATCTCCTATACTAATAGAGCCACATGCTCACCGGTTTGCCACATGATGTAGGCCTATGGACTGAACAAGAAACCACCAAAAATTTTAACCAGTCATCGTTCTCACAACACTGAGGACCAGTCATTCGAAATGACTTCTCCATGCATTTTATGCATTGGTAAAAGCACTATGATGAAAAGTGTGATATGTTTTCAGGTATCTCCTATACTAATAGAGCCACATGCTCACCGGTTTGCCACATGATGTAGGCCTATGGACTGAACAAGAAACCACCAAAAATTTTAACCAGTCATCGTTCTCACAACACTGAGGACCAGTCATTCGAAATGACTTCTCCATGCATTTTATGCATTGGTAAAAGCACTATGATGAAAAGTGTGATATGTTTTCAGGTATCTCCTATACTAATAGAGCCACATGCTCACCGGTTTGCCACATGATGTAGGCCTATGGACTGAACAAGAAACCACCAAAAATTTTAACCAGTCATCGTTCTCACAACACTGAGGACCAGTCATTCGAAATGACTTCTCCATGCATTTTATGCATTGGTAAAAGCACTATGATGAAAAGTGTGATATGTTTTCAGGTATCTCCTATACTAATAGAGCCACATGCTCACCGGTTTGCCACATGATGTAGGCCTATGGACTGAACAAGAAACCACCAAAAATTTTAACCAGTCATCGTTCTCACAACACTGAGGACCAGTCATTCGAAATGACTTCTCCATGCATTTTATGCATTGGTAAAAGCACTATGATGAAAAGTGTGATATGTTTTCAGGTATCTCCTATACTAATAGAGCCACATGCTCACCGGTTTGCCACATGATGTAGGCCTATGGACTGAACCAGAAACCACCAAAAATTTTAACCAGTCATTGTTCTCACAACACTGAGGACCAGTCATTCGAAATGACTTCTCCATGCATTTTATGCATTGGTAAAACCACTATGATGAAAAGTGTGATATGTTTTCAGGTATCTCCTATACTAATAGAGCCACATGCTCACCGGTTTGCCACATGATGTAGGCCTATGGACTGAACAAGAAACCACCAAAAATTTTAACCAGTCATCGTTCTCACAACACTGAGGACCAGTCATTCGAAATGACTTCTCCATGCATTTTATGCATTGGTAAAAGCACTATGATGAAAAGTGTGATATGTTTTCAGGTATCTCCTATACTAATAGAGCCACATGCTCACCGGTTTGCCACATGATGTAGGCCTATGGACTGAACAAGAAACCACCAAAAATTTTAACTAGTCATCGTTCTCACAACACTGAGGACCAGTCATTCGAAATGACTTCTCCATGCATTTTATGCATTGGTAAAAGCACTATGATGAAAAGTGTGATATGTTTTCAGGTATCTCCTATACTAATAGAGCCACATGCTCACCGGTTTGCCACATGATGTAGGCCTATGGACTGAACAAGAAACCACCAAAAATTTTAACCAGTCATTGTTCTCACAACACTGAGGACCAGTCATTCGAAATGACTTCTCCATGCATTTTATGCATTGGTAAAAGCACTATGATGAAAAGTGTGATATGTTTTCAGGTATCTCCTATACTAATAGAGCCACATGCTCACCGGTTTGCCACATGATGTAGGCCTATGGACTGAACAAGAAACCACCAAAAATTTTAACCAGTCATCGTTCTCACAACACTGAGGACCAGTCATTCGAAATGACTTCTCCATGCATTTTATGCATTGGTAAAAGCACTATGATGAAAAGTGTGATATGTTTTCAGGTATCTCCTATACTAATAGAGCCACATGCTCACCGGTTTGCCACATGATGTAGGCCTATGGACTGAACAAGAAACCACCAAAAATTTTAACCAGTCATCGTTCTCACAACACTGAGGACCAGTCATTCGAAATGACTTCTCCATGCATTTTATGCATTGGTAAAAGCACTATGATGAAAAGTGTGATATGTTTTCAGGTATCTCCTATACTAATAGAGCCACATGCTCACCGGTTTGCCACATGATGTAGGCCTATGGACTGAACAAGAAACCACCAAAAATTTTAACCAGTCATCGTTCTCACAACACTGAGGACCAGTCATTCGAAATGACTTCTCCATGCATTTTATGCATTGGTAAAAGCACTATGATGAAAAGTGTGATATGTTTTCAGGTATCTCCTATACTAATAGAGCCACATGCTCACCGGTTTGCCACATGATGTAGGCCTATGGACTGAACAAGAAACCACCAAAAATTTTAACTAGTCATCGTTCTCACAACACTGAGGACCAGTCATTCGAAATGACTTCTCCATGCATTTTATGCATTGGTAAAAGCACTATGATGAAAAGTGTGATATGTTTTCAGGTATCTCCTATACTAATAGAGCCACATGCTCACCGATTTGCCACATGATGTAGGCCTATGGACTGAACAAGAAACCACCAAAAATTTTAACTAGTCATCGTTCTCACAACACTGAGGACCAGTCATTCGAAATGACTTCTCCATGCATTTTATGCATTGGTAAAAGCACTATGATGAAAAGTGTGATATGTTTTCAGGTATCTCCTATACTAATAGAGCCACATGCTCACCGGTTTGCCACATGATGTAGGCCTATGGACTGAACAAGAAACCACCAAAAATTTTAACCAGTCATTGTTCTCACAACACTGAGGACCAGTCATTCGAAATGACTTCTCCATGCATTTTATGCATTGGTAAAAGCACTATGATGAAAAGTGTGATATGTTTTCAGGTATCTCCTATACTAATAGAGCCACATGCTCACCGGTTTGCCACATGATGTGGGCCTATGGACTGAACAAGAAACCACCAAAAATTTTAACCAGTCATCGTTCTCACAACACTGAGGACCAGTCATTCGAAATGACTTCTCCATGCATTTTATGCAATGGTAAAAGCACTATGATGAAAAGTGTGATATGTTTTCAGGTATCTCCTATACTAATAGAGCCACATGCTCACCGGTTTGTCACATGATGTGGGCCTATGGACTGAACAAGAAACCACCAAAAATTTTAACCAGTCATCGTTCTCACAACACTGAGGACCAGTCATTCGAAATGACTTCTCCATGCATTTTATGCATTGGTAAAAGCACTATGATGAAAAGTGTGATATGTTATCAGGTATCTCCTATACTAATAGAGCCATATGCTCACCGGTTTGCCACATGATGTAGGCCTATGGACTGAACAAGAAACCACCAAAAATTTTAACCAGTCATCGTTCTCACAACACTGAGGACCAGTCATTCGAAATGACTTCTCCATGCATTTTATGCATTAGTAAAAGCACTATGATGAAAAGTGTGATATGTTTTCAGGTATCTCCTATACTAATAGAGCCACATGCTCACCGGTTTGCCACATGATGTAGGCCTATGGACTGAACAAGAAACCACCAAAAATTTTAACCAGTCATCGTTCTCACAACACTGAGGACCAGTCATTCGAAATGACTTCTCCATGCATTTTATGCATTGGTAAAAGCACTATGATGAAAAGTGTGATATGTTTTCAGGTATCTCCTATACTAATAGAGCCACATGCTCACCGGTTTGCCACATGATGTAGGCCTATGGACTGAACAAGAAACCACCAAAAATTTTAACCAGTCATCGTTCTCACAACACTGAGGACCAGTCATTCGAAATGACTTCTCCATGCATTTTATGCAATGGTAAAAGCACTATGATGAAAAGTGTGATATGTTTTCAGGTATCTCCTATACTAATAGAGCCACATGCTCACCGGTTTGTCACATGATGTGGGCCTATGGACTGAACAAGAAACCACCAAAAATTTTAACCAGTCATCGTTCTCACAACACTGAGGACCAGTCATTCGAAATGACTTCTCCATGCATTTTATGCATTGGTAAAAGCACTATGATGAAAAGTGTGATATGTTTTCAGGTATCTCCTATACTAATAGAGCCATATGCTCACCGGTTTGCCACATGATGTAGGCCTATGGACTGAACAAGAAACCACCAAAAATTTTAACCAGTCATCGTTCTCACAACACTGAGGACCAGTCATTCGAAATGACTTCTCCATGCATTTTATGCATTAGTAAAAGCACTATGATGAAAAGTGTGATATGTTTTCAGGTATCTCCTATACTAATAGAGCCACATGCTCACCGGTTTGCCACATGATGTAGGCCTATGGACTGAACAAGAAACCACCAAAAATTTTAACCAGTCATCGTTCTCACAACACTGAGGACCAGTCATTCGAAATGACTTCTCCATGCATTTTATGCATTGGTAAAAGCACTATGATGAAAAGTGTGATATGTTTTCAGGTATCTCCTATACTAATAGAGCCACATGCTCACCGGTTTGCCACATGATGTAGGCCTATGGACTGAACAAGAAACCACCAAAAATTTTAACCAGTCATCGTTCTCACAACACTGAGGACCAGTCATTCGAAATGACTTCTCCATGCATTTTATGCATTGGTAAAAGCACTATGATGAAAAGTGTGATATGTTTTCAGGTATCTCCTATACTAATAGAGCCACATGCTCACCGGTTTGCCACATGATGTAGGCCTATGGACTGAACAAGAAACCACCAAAAATTTTAACCAGTCATCGCTCTCACAACACTGAGGACCAGTCATTCGAAATGACTTCTCCATGCATTTTATGCATTGGTAAAAGCACTATGATGAAAAGTGTGATATGTTTTCAGGTATCTCCTATACTAATAGAGCCACATGCTCACCGGTTTGCCACATGATGTAGGCCTATGGACTGAACAAGAAACCACCAAAAATTTTAACCAGTCATCGTTCTCACAACACTGAGGACCAGTCATTCAAAATGACTTCTCCATGCATTTTATGCATTGGTAAAAGCACTATGATGAAAAGTGTGATATGTTTTCAGGTATCTCCTATACTAATAGAGCCACATGCTCACCGGTTTGCCACATGATGTAGGCCTATGGACTGAACCAGAAACCACCAAAAATTTTAACCAGTCATCGTTCTCACAACACTGAGGACCAGTCATTCGAAATGACTTCTCCATGCATTTTATGCATTGGTAAAACCACTATGATGAAAAGTGTGATATGTTTTCAGGTATCTCCTATACTAATAGAGCCACATGCTCACCGGTTTGCCACATGATGTAGGCCTATGGACTGAACAAGAAACCACCAAAAATTTTAACCAGTCATCGTTCTCACAACACTGAGGACCAGTCATTCGAAATGACTTCTCCATGCATTTTATGCATTGGTAAAAGCACTATGATGAAAAGTGTGATATGTTTTCAGGTATCTCCTATACTAATAGAGCCACATGCTCACCGGTTTGCCACATGATGTAGGCCTATGGACTGAACAAGAAACCACCAAAAATTTTAACTAGTCATCGTTCTCACAACACTGAGGACCAGTCATTCGAAATGACTTCTCCATGCATTTTATGCATTGGTAAAAGCACTATGATGAAAAGTGTGATATGTTTTCAGGTATCTCCTATACTAATAGAGCCACATGCTCACCGGTTTGCCACATGATGTAGGCCTATGGACTGAACAAGAAACCACCAAAAATTTTAACCAGTCATTGTTCTCACAACACTGAGGACCAGTCATTCGAAATGACTTCTCCATGCATTTTATGCATTGGTAAAAGCACTATGATGAAAAGTGTGATATGTTTTCAGGTATCTCCTATACTAATAGAGCCACATGCTCACCGGTTTGCCACATGATGTAGGCCTATGGACTGAACAAGAAACCACCAAAAATTTTAACCAGTCATCGTTCTCACAACACTGAGGACCAGTCATTCGAAATGACTTCTCCATGCATTTTATGCATTGGTAAAAGCACTATGATGAAAAGTGTGATATGTTTTCAGGTATCTCCTATACTAATAGAGCCACATGCTCACCGGTTTGCCACATGATGTAGGCCTATGGACTGAACAAGAAACCACCAAAAATTTTAACCAGTCATCGTTCTCACAACACTGAGGACCAGTCATTCGAAATGACTTCTCCATGCATTTTATGCATTGGTAAAAGCACTATGATGAAAAGTGTGATATGTTTTCAGGTATCTCCTATACTAATAGAGCCACATGCTCACCGGTTTGCCACATGATGTAGGCCTATGGACTGAACAAGAAACCACCAAAAATTTTAACCAGTCATCGTTCTCACAACACTGAGGACCAGTCATTCGAAATGACTTCTCCATGCATTTTATGCATTGGTAAAAGCACTATGATGAAAAGTGTGATATGTTTTCAGGTATCTCCTATACTAATAGAGCCACATGCTCACCGGTTTGCCACATGATGTAGGCCTATGGACTGAACAAGAAACCACCAAAAATTTTAACTAGTCATCGTTCTCACAACACTGAGGACCAGTCATTCGAAATGACTTCTCCATGCATTTTATGCATTGGTAAAAGCACTATGATGAAAAGTGTGATATGTTTTCAGGTATCTCCTATACTAATAGAGCCACATGCTCACCGGTTTGCCACATGATGTAGGCCTATGGACTGAACAAGAAACCACCAAAAATTTTAACTAGTCATCGTTCTCACAACACTGAGGACCAGTCATTCGAAATGACTTCTCCATGCATTTTATGCATTGGTAAAAGCACTATGATGAAAAGTGTGATATGTTTTCAGGTATCTCCTATACTAATAGAGCCACATGCTCACCGGTTTGCCACATGATGTAGGCCTATGGACTGAACAAGAAACCACCAAAAATTTTAACCAGTCATTGTTCTCACAACACTGAGGACCAGTCATTCGAAATGACTTCTCCATGCATTTTATGCATTGGTAAAAGCACTATGATGAAAAGTGTGATATGTTTTCAGGTATCTCCTATACTAATAGAGCCACATGCTCACCGGTTTGCCACATGATGTGGGCCTATGGACTGAACAAGAAACCACCAAAAATTTTAACCAGTCATCGTTCTCACAACACTGAGGACCAGTCATTCGAAATGACTTCTCCATGCATTTTATGCAATGGTAAAAGCACTATGATGAAAAGTGTGATATGTTTTCAGGTATCTCCTATACTAATAGAGCCACATGCTCACCGGTTTGTCACATGATGTGGGCCTATGGACTGAACAAGAAACCACCAAAAATTTTAACCAGTCATCGTTCTCACAACACTGAGGACCAGTCATTCGAAATGACTTCTCCATGCATTTTATGCATTGGTAAAAGCACTATGATGAAAAGTGTGATATGTTTTCAGGTATCTCCTATACTAATAGAGCCATATGCTCACCGGTTTGCCACATGATGTAGGCCTATGGACTGAACAAGAAACCACCAAAAATTTTAACCAGTCATCGTTCTCACAACACTGAGGACCAGTCATTCGAAATGACTTCTCCATGCATTTTATGCATTAGTAAAAGCACTATGATGAAAAGTGTGATATGTTTTCAGGTATCTCCTATACTAATAGAGCCACATGCTCACCGGTTTGCCACATGATGTAGGCCTATGGACTGAACAAGAAACCACCAAAAATTTTAACCAGTCATCGTTCTCACAACACTGAGGACCAGTCATTCAAAATGACTTCTCCATGCATTTTATGCATTGGTAAAAGCACTATGATGAAAAGTGTGATATGTTTTCAGGTATCTCCTATACTAATAGAGCCACATGCTCACCGGTTTGCCACATGATGTAGGCCTATGGACTGAACAAGAAACCACCAAATATTTTAACCAGTCATCGTTCTCACAACACTGAGGACCAGTCATTCGAAATGACTTCTCCATGCATTTTATGCATTGGTAAAACCACTATGATGAAAAGTGTGATATGTTTTCAGGTATCTCCTATACTAATAGAGCCACATGCTCACCGGTTTGCCACATGATGTAGGCCTATGGACTGAACAAGAAACCACCAAAAATTTTAACCAGTCATCGTTCTCACAACACTGAGGACCAGTCATTCGAAATGACTTCTCCATGCATTTTATGCATTGGTAAAAGCACTATGATGAAAAGTGTGATATGTTTTCAGGTATCTCCTATACTAATAGAGCCACATGCTCACCGGTTTGCCACATGATGTAGGCCTATGGACTGAACAAGAAACCACCAAAAATTTTAACTAGCCATCGTTCTCACAACACTGAGGACCAGTCATTCGAAATGACTTCTCCATGCATTTTATGCATTGGTAAAAGCACTATGATGAAAAGTGTGATATGTTTTCAGGTATCTCCTATACTAATAGAGCCACATGCTCACCAGTTTGCCACATGATGTAGGCCTATGGACTGAACAAGAAACCACCAAAAATTTTAACCAGTCATTGTTCTCACAACACTGAGGACCAGTCATTCGAAATGACTTCTCCATGCATTTTATGCATTGGTAAAAGCACTATGATGAAAAGTGTGATATGTTTTCAGGTATCTCCTATACTAATAGAGCCACATGCTCACCGGTTTGCCACATGATGTAGGCCTATGGACTGAACAAGAAACCACCAAAAATTTTAACCAGTCATCGTTCTCACAACACTGAGGACCAGTCATTCGAAATGACTTCTCCATGCATTTTATGCATTGGTAAAAGCACTATGATGAAAAGTGTGATATGTTTTCAGGTATCTCCTATACTAATAGAGCCACATGCTCACCGGTTTGCCACATGATGTAGGCCTATGGACTGAACAAGAAACCACCAAAAATTTTAACCAGTCATCGTTCTCACAACACTGAGGACCAGTCATTCGAAATGACTTCTCCATGCATTTTATGCATTGGTAAAAGCACTATGATGAAAAGTGTGATATGTTTTCAGGTATCTCCTATACTAATAGAGCCACATGCTCACCGGTTTGCCACATGATGTAGGCCTATGGACTGAACAAGAAACCACCAAAAATTTTAACCAGTCATCGTTCTCACAACACTGAGGACCAGTCATTCGAAATGACTTCTCCATGCATTTTATGCAATGGTAAAAGCACTATGATGAAAAGTGTGATATGTTTTCAGGTATCTCCTATACTAATAGAGCCACATGCTCACCGGTTTGTCACATGATGTGGGCCTATGGACTGAACAAGAAACCACCAAAAATTTTAACCAGTCATCGTTCTCACAACACTGAGGACCAGTCATTCGAAATGACTTCTCCATGCATTTTATGCATTGGTAAAAGCACTATGATGAAAAGTGTGATATGTTTTCAGGTATCTCCTATACTAATAGAGCCATATGCTCACCGGTTTGCCACATGATGTAGGCCTATGGACTGAACAAGAAACCACCAAAAATTTTAACCAGTCATCGTTCTCACAACACTGAGGACCAGTCATTCGAAATGACTTCTCCATGCATTTTATGCATTAGTAAAAGCACTATGATGAAAAGTGTGATATGTTTTCAGGTATCTCCTATACTAATAGAGCCACATGCTCACCGGTTTGCCACATGATGTAGGCCTATGGACTGAACAAGAAACCACCAAAAATTTTAACCAGTCATCGTTCTCACAACACTGAGGACCAGTCATTCGAAATGACTTCTCCATGCATTTTATGCATTGGTAAAAGCACTATGATGAAAAGTGTGATATGTTTTCAGGTATCTCCTATACTAATAGAGCCACATGCTCACCGGTTTGCCACATGATGTAGGCCTATGGACTGAACAAGAAACCACCAAAAATTTTAACCAGTCATCGCTCTCACAACACTGAGGACCAGTCATTCGAAATTACTTCTCCATGCATTTTATGCATTGGTAAAAGCACTATGATGAAAAGTGTGATATGTTTTCAGGTATCTCCTATACTAATAGAGCCACATGCTCACCGGTTTGCCACATGATGTAGGCCTATGGACTGAACAAGAAACCACCAAAAATTTTAACCAGTCATCGTTCTCACAACACTGAGGACCAGTCATTCAAAATGACTTCTCCATGCATTTTATGCATTGGTAAAAGCACTATGATGAAAAGTGTGATATGTTTTCAGGTATCTCCTATACTAATAGAGCCACATGCTCACCGGTTTGCCACATGATGTAGGCCTATGGACTGAACCAGAAACCACCAAAAATTTTAACCAGTCATCGTTCTCACAACACTGAGGACCAGTCATTCGAAATGACTTCTCCATGCATTTTATGCATTGGTAAAACCACTATGATGAAAAGTGTGATATGTTTTCAGGTATCTCCTATACTAATAGAGCCACATGCTCACCGGTTTGCCACATGATGTAGGCCTATGGACTGAACAAGAAACCACCAAAAATTTTAACCAGTCATCGTTCTCACAACACTGAGGACCAGTCATTCGAAATGACTTCTCCATGCATTTTATGCATTGGTAAAAGCACTATGATGAAAAGTGTGATATGTTTTCAGGTATCTCCTATACTAATAGAGCCACATGCTCACCGGTTTGCCACATGATGTAGGCCTATGGACTGAACAAGAAACCACCAAAAATTTTAACTAGTCATCGTTCTCACAACACTGAGGACCAGTCATTCGAAATGACTTCTCCATGCATTTTATGCATTGGTAAAAGCACTATGATGAAAAGTGTGATATGTTTTCAGGTATCTCCTATACTAATAGAGCCACATGCTCACCGGTTTGCCACATGATGTAGGCCTATGGACTGAACAAGAAACCACCAAAAATTTTAACCAGTCATTGTTCTCACAACACTGAGGACCAGTCATTCGAAATGACTTCTCCATGCATTTTATGCATTGGTAAAAGCACTATGATGAAAAGTGTGATATGTTTTCAGGTATCTCCTATACTAATAGAGCCACATGCTCACCGGTTTGCCACATGATGTAGGCCTATGGACTGAACAAGAAACCACCAAAAATTTTAACCAGTCATCGTTCTCACAACACTGAGGACCAGTCATTCGAAATGACTTCTCCATGCATTTTATGCATTGGTAAAAGCACTATGATGAAAAGTGTGATATGTTTTCAGGTATCTCCTATACTAATAGAGCCACATGCTCACCGGTTTGCCACATGATGTAGGCCTATGGACTGAACAAGAAACCACCAAAAATTTTAACCAGTCATCGTTCTCACAACACTGAGGACCAGTCATTCGAAATGACTTCTCCATGCATTTTATGCATTGGTAAAAGCACTATGATGAAAAGTGTGATATGTTTTCAGGTATCTCCTATACTAATAGAGCCACATGCTCACCGGTTTGCCACATGATGTAGGCCTATGGACTGAACAAGAAACCACCAAAAATTTTAACCAGTCATCGTTCTCACAACACTGAGGACCAGTCATTCGAAATGACTTCTCCATGCATTTTATGCATTGGTAAAAGCACTATGATGAAAAGTGTGATATGTTTTCAGGTATCTCCTATACTAATAGAGCCACATGCTCACCGGTTTGCCACATGATGTAGGCCTATGGACTGAACAAGAAACCACCAAAAATTTTAACTAGTCATCGTTCTCACAACACTGAGGACCAGTCATTCGAAATGACTTCTCCATGCATTTTATGCATTGGTAAAAGCACTATGATGAAAAGTGTGATATGTTTTCAGGTATCTCCTATACTAATAGAGCCACATGCTCACCGGTTTGCCACATGATGTAGGCCTATGGACTGAACAAGAAACCACCAAAAATTTTAACTAGTCATCGTTCTCACAACACTGAGGACCAGTCATTCGAAATGACTTCTCCATGCATTTTATGCATTGGTAAAAGCACTATGATGAAAAGTGTGATATGTTTCAGGTATCTCCTATACTAATAGAGCCACATGCTCACCGGTTTGCCACATGATGTAGGCCTATGGACTGAACAAGAAACCACCAAAAATTTTAACCAGTCATTGTTCTCACAACACTGAGGACCAGTCATTCGAAATGACTTCTCCATGCATTTTATGCATTGGTAAAAGCACTATGATGAAAAGTGTGATATGTTTTCAGGTATCTCCTATACTAATAGAGCCACATGCTCACCGGTTTGCCACATGATGTGGGCCTATGGACTGAACAAGAAACCACCAAAAATTTTAACCAGTCATCGTTCTCACAACACTGAGGACCAGTCATTCGAAATGACTTCTCCATGCATTTTATGCAATGGTAAAAGCACTATGATGAAAAGTGTGATATGTTTTCAGGTATCTCCTATACTAATAGAGCCACATGCTCACCGGTTTGTCACATGATGTGGGCCTATGGACTGAACAAGAAACCACCAAAAATTTTAACCAGTCATCGTTCTCACAACACTGAGGACCAGTCATTCGAAATGACTTCTCCATGCATTTTATGCATTGGTAAAAGCACTATGATGAAAAGTGTGATATGTTTTCAGGTATCTCCTATACTAATAGAGCCATATGCTCACCGGTTTGCCACATGATGTAGGCCTATGGACTGAACAAGAAACCACCAAAAATTTTAACCAGTCATCGTTCTCACAACACTGAGGACCAGTCATTCGAAATGACTTCTCCATGCATTTTATGCATTAGTAAAAGCACTATGATGAAAAGTGTGATATGTTTTCAGGTATCTCCTATACTAATAGAGCCACATGCTCACCGGTTTGCCACATGATGTAGGCCTATGGACTGAACAAGAAACCACCAAAAATTTTAACCAGTCATCGTTCTCACAACACTGAGGACCAGTCATTCAAAATGACTTCTCCATGCATTTTATGCATTGGTAAAAGCACTATGATGAAAAGTGTGATATGTTTTCAGGTATCTCCTATACTAATAGAGCCACATGCTCACCGGTTTGCCACATGATGTAGGCCTATGGACTGAACAAGAAACCACCAAATATTTTAACCAGTCATCGTTCTCACAACACTGAGGACCAGTCATTCGAAATGACTTCTCCATGCATTTTATGCATTGGTAAAACCACTATGATGAAAAGTGTGATATGTTTTCAGGTATCTCCTATACTAATAGAGCCACATGCTCACCGGTTTGCCACATGATGTAGGCCTATGGACTGAACAAGAAACCACCAAAAATTTTAACCAGTCATCGTTCTCACAACACTGAGGACCAGTCATTCGAAATGACTTCTCCATGCATTTTATGCATTGGTAAAAGCACTATGATGAAAAGTGTGATATGTTTTCAGGTATCTCCTATACTAATAGAGCCACATGCTCACCGGTTTGCCACATGATGTAGGCCTATGGACTGAACAAGAAACCACCAAAAATTTTAACTAGCCATCGTTCTCACAACACTGAGGACCAGTCATTCGAAATGACTTCTCCATGCATTTTATGCATTGGTAAAAGCACTATGATGAAAAGTGTGATATGTTTTCAGGTATCTCCTATACTAATAGAGCCACATGCTCACCAGTTTGCCACATGATGTAGGCCTATGGACTGAACAAGAAACCACCAAAAATTTTAACCAGTCATTGTTCTCACAACACTGAGGACCAGTCATTCGAAATGACTTCTCCATGCATTTTATGCATTGGTAAAAGCACTATGATGAAAAGTGTGATATGTTTTCAGGTATCTCCTATACTAATAGAGCCACATGCTCACCGGTTTGCCACATGATGTAGGCCTATGGACTGAACAAGAAACCACCAAAAATTTTAACCAGTCATCGTTCTCACAACACTGAGGACCAGTCATTCGAAATGACTTCTCCATGCATTTTATGCATTGGTAAAAGCACTATGATGAAAAGTGTGATATGTTTTCAGGTATCTCCTATACTAATAGAGCCACATGCTCACCGGTTTGCCACATGATGTAGGCCTATGGACTGAACAAGAAACCACCAAAAATTTTAACCAGTCATCGTTCTCACAACACTGAGGACCAGTCATTCGAAATGACTTCTCCATGCATTTTATGCATTGGTAAAACCACTATGATGAAAAGTGTGATATGTTTTCAGGTATCTCCTATACTAATAGAGCCACATGCTCACCGGTTTGCCACATGATGTAGGCCTATGGACTGAACAAGAAACCACCAAAAATTTTAACCAGTCATCGTTCTCACAACACTGAGGACCAGTCATTCGAAATGACTTCTCCATGCATTTTATGCATTGGTAAAAGCACTATGATGAAAAGTGTGATATGTTTTCAGGTATCTCCTATACTAATAGAGCCACATGCTCACCGGTTTGCCACATGATGTAGGCCTATGGACTGAACAAGAAACCACCAAAAATTTTAACTAGTCACCGTTCTCACAACACTGAGGACCAGTCATTCGAAATGACTTCTCCATGCATTTTATGCATTGGTAAAAGCACTATGATGAAAAGTGTGATATGTTTTCAGGTTTCTCCTATACTAATAGAGCCACATGCTCACCGGTTTGCCACATGATGTAGGCCTATGGACTGAACAAGAAACCACCAAAAATTTTAACCAGTCATTGTTCTCACAACACTGAGGACCAGTCATTCGAAATGACTTCTCCATGCATTTTATGCATTGGTAAAAGCACTATGATGAAAAGTGTGATATGTTTTCAGGTATCTCCTATACTAATAGAGCCACATGCTCACCGGTTTGCCACATGATGTAGGCCTATGGACTGAACAAGAAACCACCAAAAATTTTAACCAGTCATCGTTCTCACAACACTGAGGACCAGTCATTCGAAATGACTTCTCCATGCATTTTATGCATTGGTAAAAGCACTATGATGAAAAGTGTGATGTTTTCAGGTATCTCCTATACTAATAGAGCCACATGCTCACCGGTTTGCCACATGATGTAGGCCTATGGACTGAACAAGAAACCACCAAAAATTTTAACCAGTCATCGTTCTCACAACACTGAGGACCAGTCATTCGAAATGACTTCTCCATGCATTTTATGCATTGGTAAAAGCACTATGATGAAAAGTGTGATATGTTTTCAGGTATCTCCTATACTAATAGAGCCACATGCTCACCGGTTTGCCACATGATGTAGGCCTATGGACTGAACAAGAAACCACCAAAAATTTTAACCAGTCATCGCTCTCACAACACTGAGGACCAGTCATTCGAAATGACTTCTCCATGCATTTTATGCATTGGTAAAAGCACTATGATGAAAAGTGTGATATGTTTTCAGGTATCTCCTATACTAATAGAGCCACATGCTCACCGGTTTGCCACATGATGTAGGCCTATGGACTGAACAAGAAACCACCAAAAATTTTAACCAGTCATCGTTCTCACAACACTGAGGACCAGTCATTCGAAATGACTTCTCCATGCATTTTATGCATTGGTAAAACCACTATGATGAAAAGTGTGATATGTTTTCAGGTATCTCCTATACTAATAGAGCCACATGCTCACCGGTTTGCCACATGATGTAGGCCTATGGACTGAACAAGAAACCACCAAAAATTTTAACCAGTCATCGTTCTCACAACACTGAGGACCAGTCATTCGAAATGACTTCTCCATGCATTTTATGCATTGGTAAAAGCACTATGATGAAAAGTGTGATATGTTTTCAGGTATCTCCTATACTAATAGAGCCACATGCTCACCGGTTTGCCACATGATGTAGGCCTATGGACTGAACAAGAAACCACCAAAAATTTTAACTAGTCATCGTTCTCACAACACTGAGGACCAGTCATTCGAAATGACTTCTCCATGCATTTTATGCATTGGTAAAAGCACTATGATGAAAAGTGTGATATGTTTTCAGGTATCTCCTATACTAATAGAGCCACATGCTCACCGGTTTGCCACATGATGTAGGCCTATGGACTGAACAAGAAACCACCAAAAATTTTAACCAGTCATTGTTCTCACAACACTGAGGACCAGTCATTCGAAATGACTTCTCCATGCATTTTATGCATTGGTAAAAGCACTATGATGAAAAGTGTGATATGTTTTCAGGTATCTCCTATACTAATAGAGCAACATGCTCACCGGTTTGCCACATGATGTAGGCCTATGGACTGAACAAGAAACCACCAAAAATTTTAACCAGTCATCGTTCTCACAACACTGAGGACCAGTCATTCGAAATGACTTCTTCATGCATTTTATGCATTGTAAAAGCACTATGATGAAAAGTGTGATATGTTTTCAGGTATCTCCTATACTAATAGAGCCACATGCTCACCGGTTTGCCACATGATGTAGGCCTATGGACTGAACAAGAAACCACCAAAAATTTTAACCAGTCATCGTTCTCACAACACTGAGGACCAGTCATTCGAAATGACTTCTCCATGCATTTTATGCATTGGTAAAAGCACTATGATGAAAAGTGTGACATGTTTTCAGGTATCTCCTATACTAATAGAGCCACATGCTCACCGGTTTGCCACATGATGTAGGCCTATGGACTGAACAAGAAACCACCAAAAATTTTAACCAGTCATCGTTCTCACAACACTGAGGACCAGTCATTCGAAATGACTTCTCCATGCATTTTATGCATTGGTAAAAGCACTATGATGAAAAGTGTGATATGTTTTCAGGTATCTCCTATACTAATAGAGCCACATGCTCACCGGTTTGCTACATGATGTAGGCCTATGGACTGAACAAGAAAACAACAAAAATTTTAACCAGTCATCGTTCTCACAACACTGAGGACCAGTCATTCGAAATGACTTCTCCATGCATTTTATGCATTGGTAAAAGCACTATGATGAAAAGTGTGATATGTTTTCAGGTATCTCCTATACTAATAGAGCCACATGCTCACCGGTTTGCCACATGATGTAGGCCTATGGACTGAACAAGAAACCACCAAAAATTTTAACCAGTCATCGTTCTCACAACACTGAGGACCAGTCATTCGAAATCACTTCTCCATGCATTTTATGCATTGGTAAATGCACTATGATGAAAAGTGTGATATGTTTTCAGGTATCTCCTATACTAATAGAGCCACATGCTCACCGGTTTGCCACATGATGTAGGCCTATGGACTGAACAAGAAACCACCAAAAATTTTAACCAGTTATCGTTCTCACAACACTGAGGACCAGTCATTCGAAATGACTTCTCCATGCATTTTATGCATTGGTAAAAGCACTATGATGAAAAGTGTGATATGTTTTCAGGTATCTCCTATACTAATAGAGCCACATGCTCACCGGTTTGCCACATGATGTAGGCCTATGGACTGAACAAGAAACCACCAAAAATTTTAACCAGTCATTGTTCTCACAACACTGAGGACCAGTCATTCGAAATGACTTCTCCATGCATTTTATGCATTGGTAAAAGCACTATGATGAAAAGTGTGATATGTTTTCAGGTATCTCCTATACTAATAGAGCCACATGCTCACCGGTTTGCCACATGATGTAGGCCTATGGACTGAACAAGAAACCACCAAAAATTTTAACCAGTCATCGTTCTCACAACACTGAGGACCAGTCATTCGAAATGACTTCTCCATGCATTTTATGCATTGGTAAAAGCACTATGATGAAAAGTGTGATATGTTTTCAGGTATCTCCTATACTAATAGAGCCACATGCTCACCGGTTTGCCACATGATGTAGGCCTATGGACTGAACAAGAAACCACCAAAAATTTTAACCAGTCATCGTTCTCACAACACTGAGGACCAGTCATTCGAAATGACTTCTCCATGCATTTTATGCATTGGTAAAAGCACTATGATGAAAAGTGTGATATGTTTTCAGGTATCTCCTATACTAATAGAGCCACATGCTCACCGGTTTGCCACATGATGTAGGCCTATGGACTGAACAAGAAACCACCAAAAATTTGAACCAGTCATCGTTCTCACAACACTGAGGACCAGTCATTCGAAATGACTTCTCCATGCATTTTATGCATTGGTAAAAGCACTATGATGAAAAGTGTAATATGTTTTCAGGTATCTCCTATACTAATAGAGCCACATGCTCACCGGTTTGCCACATGATGTAGGCCTATGGACTGAACAAGAAACCACCAAAAATTTTAACCAGTCATCGTTCTCACAACACTGAGGACCAGTCATTCGAAATGACTTCTCCATGCATTTTATGCATTGGTAAAAGCACTATGATGAAAAGTGTGATATGTTTTCAGGTATCTCCTATACTAATAGAGCCACATGCTCACCGGTTTGCCACATGATGTAGGCCTATGGACTGAACAAGAAACCACCAAAAATTTTAACCAGTCATCGTTCTCACAACACTGAGGACCAGTCATTCGAAATGACTTCTCCATGCATTTTATGCATTGGTAAAACCACTATGATGAAAAGTGTGATATGTTTTCAGGTATCTCCTATACTAATAGAGCCACATGCTCACCGGTTTGCCACATGATGTAGGCCTATGGACTGAACAAGAAACCACCAAAAATTTTAACCAGTCATCGTTCTCACAACACTGAGGACCAGTCATTCGAAATGACTTCTCCATGCATTTTATGCATTGGTAAAAGCACTATGATGAAAAGTGTGATATGTTTTCAGGTATCTCCTATACTAATAGAGCCACATGCTCACCGGTTTGCCACATGATGTAGGCCTATGGACTGAACAAGAAACCACCAAAAATTTTAACTAGTCATCGTTCTCACAACACTGAGGACCAGTCATTCGAAATGACTTCTCCATGCATTTTATGCATTGGTAAAAGCACTATGATGAAAAGTGTGATATGTTTTCAGGTATCTCCTATACTAACAGAGCCACATGCTCACCGGTTTGCCACATGATGTAGGCCTATGGACTGAACAAGAAACCACCAAAAATTTTAACCAGTCATTGTTCTCACAACACTGAGGACCAGTCATTCGAAATGACTTCTCCATGCATTTTATGCATTGGTAAAAGCACTATGATGAAAAGTGTGATATGTTTTCAGGTATCTCCTATACTAATAGAGCCACATGCTCACCGGTTTGCCACATGATGTAGGCCTATGGACTGAACAAGAAACCACCAAAAATTTTAACCAGTCATCGTTCTCACAACACTGAGGACCAGTCATTCGAAATGACTTCTCCATGCATTTTATGCATTGGTAAAAGCACTATGATGAAAAGTGTGATATGTTTTCAGGTATCTCCTATACTAATAGAGCCACATGCTCACCGGTTTGCCACATGATGTAGGCCTATGGACTGAACAAGAAACCACCAAAAATTTTAACCAGTCATCGTTCTCACAACACTGAGGACCAGTCATTCGAAATGACTTCTCCATGCATTTTATGCATTGGTAAAAGCACTATGATGAAAAGTGTGATATGTTTTCAGGTATCTCCTATACTAATAGAGCCACATGCTCACCGGTTTGCCACATGATGTAGGCCTATGGACTGAACAAGAAACCACCAAAAATTTTAACCAGTCATCGTTCTCACAACACTGAGGACCAGTCATTCGAAATGACTTCTCCATGCATTTTATGCATTGGTAAAAGCACTATGATGAAAAGTGTGATATGTTTTCAGGTATCTCCTATACTAATAGAGCCACATGCTCACCGGTTTGCCACATGATGTAGGCCTATGGACTGAACAAGAAACCACCAAAAATTTTAACCAGTCATCGTTCTTACAACACTGAGGACCAGTCATTCAAAATGACTTCTCCATGCATTTTATGCATTGGTAAAAGCACTATGATGAAAAGTGTGATATGTTTTCAGGTATCTCCTATACTAATAGAGCCACATGCTCACTGGTTTGCCACATGATGTAGTCCTATGGACTGAACAAGAAACCACCAAAAATTTTAACCAGTCATCGTTCTCACAACACTGAGGACCAGTCATTCGAAATGACTTCTCCATGCATTTTATGCATTGGTAAAAGCACTATGATGAAAAGTGTGATATGTTTTCAGGTATCTCCTATACTAATAGAGCCACATGCTCACCGGTTTGCCACATGATGTAGGCCTATGGACTGAACAAGAAACCACCAAAAATTTTAACCAGTCATCGTTCTCACAACACTGAGGACCAGTCATTCGAAATGACTTCTCCATGCATTTTATGCATTGGTAAAAGCACTATGATGAAAAGTGTGATATGTTTTCAGGTATCTCCTATACTAATAGAGCCACATGCTCACCGGTTTGCCACATGATGTAGGCCTATGGACTGAACAAGAAACCACCAAAAATTTTAACCAGTCATCGTTCTCACAACACTGAGGACCAGTCATTCGAAATGACTTCTCCATGCATTTTATGCATTGGTAAAAGCACTATGATGAAAAGTGTGATATGTTTTCAGGTATCTCCTATACTAATAGAGCCACATGCTCACCGGTTTGCCACATGATGTAGGCCTATGGACTGAACAAGAAACCACCAAAAATTTTAACCAGTCATCGTTCTCACAACACTGAGGACCAGTCATTCGAAATGACTTCTCCATGCATTTTATGCATTGGTAAAAGCACTATGATTAAAAGTGTGATATGTTTTCAGGTATCTCCTATACTAATAGAGCCACATGCTCACCGGTTTGCCACATGATGTAGGCCTATGGACTGAACAAGAAACCACCAAAAATTTTAACCAGTCATCGTTCTCACAACACTGAGGACCAGTCATTCGAAATGACTTCTCCATGCATTTTATGCATTGGTAAAAGCACTATGATGAAAAGTGTGATATGTTTTCAGGTATCTCCTATACTAATAGAGCCACATGCTCACCGGTTTGCCACATGATGTAGGCCTATGGACTGAACAAGAAACCACCAAAAATTTTAACCAGTCATCGTTCTCACAACACTGAGGACCAGTCATTCGAAATGACTTCTCCATGCATTTTATGCATTGGTAAAAGCACTATGATGAAAAGTGTGATATGTTTTCAGGTATCTCCTATACTAATAGAGCCACATGCTCACCGGTTTGCCACATGATGTAGGCCTATGGACTGAACAAGAAACCACCAAAAATTTTAACCAGTCATCGTTCTCACAACACTGAGGACCAGTCATTCGAAATGACTTCTCCATGCATTTTATGCATTGGTAAAAGCACTATGATGAAAAGTGTGATATGTTTTCAGGTATCTCCTATACTAATAGAGCCACATGCTCACCGGTTTGCCACATGATGTAGGCCTATGGACTGAACAAGAAACCACCAAAAATTTTAACCAGTCATCGTTCTTACAACACTGAGGACCAGTCATTCAAAATGACTTCTCCATGCATTTTATGCATTGGTAAAAGCACTATGATGAAAAGTGTGATATGTTTTCAGGTATCTCCTATACAAATAGAGCCACATGCTCACTGGTTTGCCACATGATGTAGTCCTATAGACTGAACAAGAAACCACCAAAAATTTTAACCAGTCATCGTTCTCACAACACTGAGGACCAGTCATTCGAAATGACTTCTCCATGCATTTTATGCATTGGTAAAAGCACTATGATGAAAAGTGTGATATGTTTTCAGGTATCTCCTATACTAATAGAGCCACATGCTCACCGGTTTGCCACATGATGTAGGCCTATGGACTGAACAAGAAACCACCAAAAATTTTAACCAGTCATCGTTCTCACAACACTGAGGACCAGTCATTCGAAATGACTTCTCCATGCATTTTATGCATTGGTAAAAGCACTATGATGAAAAGTGTGATATGTTTTCAGGTATCTCCTATACTAATAGAGCCACATGCTCACCGGTTTGCCACATGATGTAGGCCTATGGACTGAACAAGAAACCACCAAAAATTTTAACCAGTCATCGTTCTTACAACACTGAGGACCAGTCATTCAAAATGACTTCTCCATGCATTTTATGCATTGGTAAAAGCACTATGATGAAAAGTGTGATATGTTTTCAGGTATCTCCTATACAAATAGAGCCACATGCTCACTGGTTTGCCACATGATGTAGTCCTATAGACTGAACAAGAAACCACCAAAAATTTTAACCAGTCATCGTTCTCACAACACTGAGGACCAGTCATTCGAAATGACTTCTCCATGCATTTTATGCATTGGTAAAAGCACTATGATGAAAAGTGTGATATGTTTTCAGGTATCTCCTATACTAATAGAGCCACATGCTCACCGGTTTGCCACATGATGTAGGCCTATGGACTGAACAAGAAACCACCAAAAATTTTAACCAGTCATCGTTCTCACAACACTGAGGACCAGTCATTCGAAATGACTTCTCCATGCATTTTATGCATTGGTAAAAGCACTATGATGAAAAGTGTGATATGTTTTCAGGTATCTCCTATACTAATAGAGCCACATGCTCACCGGTTTGCCACATGATGTAGGCCTATGGACTGAACAAGAAACCACCAAAAATTTTAACCAGTCATCGTTCTCACAACACTGAGGACCAGTCATTCGAAATGACTTCTCCATGCATTTTATGCATTGGTAAAAGCACTATGATGAAAAGTGTGATATGTTTTCAGGTATCTCCTATACTAATAGAGCCACATGCTCACCGGTTTGCCACATGATGTAGGCCTATGGACTGAACAAGAAACCACCAAAAATTTTAACCAGTCATCGTTCTCACAACACTGAGGACCAGTCATTCGAAATGACTTCTCCATGCATTTTATGCATTGGTAAAAGCACTATGATGAAAAGTGTGATATGTTTTCAGGTATCTCCTATACTAATAGAGCCACATGCTCACCGGTTTGCCACATGATGTAGGCCTATGGACTGAACAAGAAACCACCAAAAATTTTAACCAGTCATCGTTCTCACAACACTGAGGACCAGTCATTCGAAATGACTTCTCCATGCATTTTATGCATTGGTAAAAGCACTATGATGAAAAGTGTGATATGTTTTCAGGTATCTCCTATACTAATAGAGCCACATGCTCACCGGTTTGCCACATGATGTAGGCCTATGGACTGAACAAGAAACCACCAAAAATTTTTTTTTTTTTCCAAATAATCTTTATTGGATTTTAACAATTAACTGGGCAGGAATGGAAGGGGGAAAAGCGGGGATGCGGGGAGAGGGAAAAGGGGGGGTGGAGGGAGGCTGGAAGGAGGGGCGGGGAGAACATGGGAAGAAAAAGGGGAGAGAAGACACTTGAAGTAAGCAACAACAGGTAACCATATTTGTCAAATGATAAAACAGCATTTGGAAGGTGAATAATTATAATTATAATACATTTGCTCATGAAAGAGGGGTGGACTCACTGAACAATCTTGAATTACAGACACGTTAAACCAAAGTCCGGTACGCTTTGTGCTAATTTCAACTGGAAATTGTTACGGGAAAACTTCTTCCCAACGAGCCCATTTTTTTGAGCATTTTTTGAGGCTGTCGTTATTTAGGGCGAATTTTTGCTCGTATGCTCTATGAAGGTCAATACGGTCTTTGATCTCTTGGAATGATGGAGGATTAGGCTTTTTCCAGTTGTATGCGATGGCATTTTTGAAACCACCAAAAATTTTAACCAGTCATCGTTCTCACAACTCTGAGGACCAGTCATTCGAAATGACTTCTCCATGCATTTTATGCATTGGTAAAAGCACTATGATGAAAAGTGTAATATGTTTTCAGGTATCTCCTATACTAATAGAGCCACATGCTCACCGGTTTGCCACATGATGTAGGCCTATGGACTGAACAAGAAACCACCAAAAATTTTAACCAGTCATCGTTCTCACAACACTGAGGACCAGTCATCCGAAATGACTTCTCCATGCATTTTATGCATTGGTAAAAGCACTATGATGAAAAGTGTGATATGTTTTCAGGTATCTCCTATACTAATAGAGCCACATGCTCACCGGTTTGCCACATGATGTAGGCCTATGGACTGAACAAGAAACCACCAAAAATTTTAACCAGTCATCGTTCTCACAACACTGAGGACCAGTCATTCGAAATGACTTCTCCATGCATTTTATGCATTGGTAAAAGCACTATGATGAAAAGTGTGATATGTTTTCAGGTATCTCCTATACTAATAGAGCCACATGCTCACCGGTTTGCCACATGATGTAGGCCTATGGACTGAACAAGAAACCACCAAAAATTTTAACCAGTCATCGTTCTCACAACACTGAGGACCAGTCATTCGAAATGACTTCTCCATGCATTTTATGCATTGGTAAAAGTACTATGATGAAAAGTGTGATATGTTTTCAGGTATCTCCTATACTAATAGAGCCACATGCTCACCGGTTTGCCACATGATGTAGGCCTATGGACTGAACAAGAAACCACCAAAAATTTTAACCAGTCATCGTTCTCACAACACTGAGGACCAGTCATTCGAAATGACTTCTCCATGCATTTTATGCATTGGTAAAAGCACTATGATGAAAAGTGTGATATGTTTTCAGGTATCTCCTATACTAATAGAGCCACATGCTCACCGGTTTGCCACATGATGTAGGCCTATGGACTGAACAAGAAACCACCAAAAATTTTAACCAGTCATCGTCCTCACAACACTGAGGACCAGTCATTCGAAATGACTTCTCCATGCATTTTATGCATTAGTAAAAGCACTATGATGAAAAGTGTGATATGTTTTCAGGTATCTCCTATACTAATAGAGCCACATGCTCACCGGTTTGCCACATGATGTAGGCCTATGGACTGAACAAGAAACCACCAAAAATTTTAACCAGTCATCGTTCTCACAACACTGAGGACCAGTCATTCGAAATGACTTCTCCATGCATTTTATGCATTGGTAAAAGCACTATGATGAAAAGTGTGATATGTTTTCAGGTATCTCCTATACTAATAGAGCCACATGCTCACCGGTTTGCCACATGATGTAGGCCTATGGACTGAACAAGAAACCACCAAAAATTTTAACCAGTCATCGTTCTCACAACACTGAGGACCAGTCATTCGAAATGACTTCTCCATGCATTTTATGCATTGGTAAAAGCACTATGATGAAAAGTGTGATATGTTTTCAGGTATCTCCTATACTAATAGAGCCACATGCTCACCGGTTTGCCACATGATGTAGGCCTATGGACTGAACAAGAAACCACCAAAAATTTTAACCAGTCATCGTTCTCACAACACTGAGGACCAGTCATTCGAAATGACTTCTCCATGCATTTTATGCATTGGTAAAAGCACTATGATGAAAAGTGTAATATGTTTTCAGGTATCTCCTATACTAATAGAGCCACATGCTCACCGGTTTGCCACATGATGTAGGCCTATGGACTGAACAAGAAACCACCAAAAATTTTAACCAGTCATCGTTCTCACAACACTGAGGACCAGTCATCCGAAATGACTTCTCCATGCATTTTATGCATTGGTAAAAGCACTATGATGAAAAGTGTGATATGTTTTCAAGTATCTCCTATACTAATAGAGCCACATGCTCACCGGTTTGCCACATGATGTAGGCCTATGGACTGAACAAGAAACCACCAAAAATTTTAACCAGTCATCGTTCTCACAACACTGAGGACCAGTCATTCGAAATGACTTCTCCATGCATTTTATGCATTGGTAAAAGCACTATGATGAAAAGTGTGATATGTTTTCAGGTATCTCCTATACTAATAGAGCCACATGCTCACCGGTTTGCCACATGCTGTAGGCCTATGGACTGAACAAGAAACCACCAAAAATTTTAACCAGTCATCGTTCTCACAACACTGAGGACCAGTCATTCGAAATGACTTCTCCATGCATTTTATGCATTGGTAAAAGCACTATGATGAAAAGTGTGATATGTTTTCAGGTATCTCCTATACTAATAGAGCCACATACTCACCGGTTTGCCACATGATGTAGGCCTATGGACTGAACAAGAAACCACCAAAAATTTTAACCAGTCATCGTTCTCACAACACTGAGGACCAGTCATTCGAAATGACCTCTCCATGCATTTTATGCATTGGTAAAAGCACTATGATGAAAAGTGTGATATGTTTTCAGGTATCTCCTATACTAATAGAGCCACATGCTCACCGGTTTGCCACATGATGTAGGCCTATGGACTGAACAAGAAACCACCAAAAATTTTAACCAGTCATCGTTCTCACAACACTGAGGACCAGTCATTCGAAATGACCTCTCCATGCATTTTATGCATTGGTAAAAGCACTATGATGAAAAGTGTGATATGTTTTCAGGTATTTCCTATACTAATAGAGCCACATGCTCACCGGTTTGCCACATGATGTAGGCCTATGGACTGAACAAGAAACCACCAAAAATTTTAACCAGTCATCGTTCTCACAACACTGAGGACCAGTCATTCGAAATGACTTCTCCATGCATTTTATGCATTGGTAAAAGCACTATGATGAAAAGTGTGATATGTTTTCAGGTATCTCCTATACTAATAGAGCCACATGCTCACCGGTTTGCCACATGATGTAGGCCTATGGACTGAACAAGAAACCACCAAAAATTTTAACCAGTCATCGTTCTCACAACACTGAGGACCAGTCATTCGAAATGACTTCTCCATGCATTTTATGCATTGGTAAAAGCACTATGATGAAAAGTGTGATATGTTTTCAGGTATCTCCTATACTAATAGAGCCACATGCTCACCGGTTTGCCACATGATGTAGGCCTATGGACTGAACAAGAAACCACCAAAAATTTTAACCAGTCATCGTTCTCACAACACTGAGGACCAGTCATTCGAAATGACTTCTCCATGCATTTTATGCATTGGTAAAAGCACTATGATGAAAAGTGTGATATGTTTTCAGGTATCTCCTATACTAATAGAGCCACATGCTCACCGGTTTGCCACATGATGTAGGCCTATGGACTGAACAAGAAACCACCAAAAATTTTAACCAGTCATCGTTCTTACAACACTGAGGACCAGTCATTCAAAATGACTTCTCCATGCATTTTATGCATTGGTAAAAGCACTATGATGAAAAGTGTGATATGTTTTCAGGTATCTCCTATACTAATAGAGCCACATGCTCACTGGTTTGCCACATGATGTAGTCCTATGGACTGAACAAGAAACCACCAAAAATTTTAACCAGTCATCGTTCTCACAACACTGAGGACCAGTCATTCGAAATGACTTCTCCATGCATTTTATGCATTGGTAAAAGCACTATGATGAAAAGTGTGATATGTTTTCAGGTATCTCCTATACTAATAGAGCCACATGCTCACCGGTTTGCCACATGATGTAGGCCTATGGACTGAACAAGAAACCACCAAAAATTTTAACCAGTCATCGTTCTCACAACACTGAGGACCAGTCATTCGAAATGACTTCTCCATGCATTTTATGCATTGGTAAAAGCACTATGATGAAAAGTGTGATATGTTTTCAGGTATCTCCTATACTAATAGAGCCACATGCTCACCGGTTTGCCACATGATGTAGGCCTATGGACTGAACAAGAAACCACCAAAAATTTTAACCAGTCATCGTTCTCACAACACTGAGGACCAGTCATTCGAAATGACTTCTCCATGCATTTTATGCATTGGTAAAAGCACTATGATGAAAAGTGTGATATGTTTTCAGGTATCTCCTATACTAATAGAGCCACATGCTCACCGGTTTGCCACATGATGTAGGCCTATGGACTGAACAAGAAACCACCAAAAATTTTAACCAGTCATCGTTCTCACAACACTGAGGACCAGTCATTCGAAATGACTTCTCCATGCATTTTATGCATTGGTAAAAGTACTATGATGAAAAGTGTGATATGTTTTCAGGTATCTCCTATACTAATAGAGCCACATGCTCACCGGTTTGCCACATGATGTAGGCCTATGGACTGAACAAGAAACCACCAAAAATTTTAACCAGTCATCGTTCTCACAACACTGAGGACCAGTCATTCGAAATGACTTCTCCATGCATTTTATGCATTGGTAAAAGCACTATGATGAAAAGTGTGATATGTTTTCAGGTATCTCCTATACTAATAGAGCCACATGCTCACCGGTTTGCCACATGATGTAGGCCTATGGACTGAACAAGAAACCACCAAAAATTTTAACCAGTCATCGTTCTCACAACACTGAGGACCAGTCATTTCGAAATGACTTCTCCATGCATTTTATGCATTGGTAAAAGCACTATGATGAAAATTGTGATATGTTTTCAGGTATCTCCTATACTAATAGAGCCACATGCTCACCGGTTTTGCCACATGATGTAGGCTATGGGACTGAACAAGAAACCACCAAAAATTTTAACCAGTCATCGTTCTCACAACACTGAGGACCAGTCTCATTCGAAATGACTTCTCCATGCATTTTATGCATTGGTAAAAGCACTATGATGAAAAGTGTGATATGTTTTCAGGTATCTCCTATACTAATAGAGCCACATGCTCACCGGTTTTGCCACATGATGTAGGCCTATGGACTGAACAAGAAACCACCAAAAATTTTAACCAGTCATCGTTCTCACAACACTGAGGACCAGTCATTCGAAATGACTTCTCCATGCATTTTATGCATTGGTAAAAGCACTATGATGAAAAGTGTGATATGTTTTCAGGTATCTCCTATACTAATAGAGCCACATGCTCACCGGTTTGCCACATGATGTAGGCCTATGGACTGAACAAGAAACCACCAAAAATTTTATCCAGTCATCGTTCTCACAACACTGAGGACCAGTCATTCGAAATGACTTCTCCATGCATTTTATGCATTGGTAAAAGCACTATGATGAAAAGTGTGATATGTTTTCAGGTATCTCCTATACTAATAGAGCCACATGCTCACCGGTTTGCCACATGATGTAGGCCTATGGACTGAACAAGAAACCACCAAAAATTTTAACCAGTCATCGTTCTCACAACACTGAGGACCAGTCATTCGAAATGACTTCTCCATGCATTTTATGCATTGGTAAAAGCACTATGATGAAAAGTGTGATATGTTTTCAGGTATCTCCTATACTAATAGAGCCACATGCTCACCGGTTTGCCACATGATGTAGGCCTATGGACTGAACAAGAAACCACCAAAAATTTTAACCAGTCATCGTTCTCACAACACTGAGGACCAGTCATTTGAAATGACTTCTCCATGCATTTTATGCATTGGTAAAAGCACTATGATGAAAAGTGTGATATGTTTTCAGGTATCTCCTATACTAATAGAGCCACATGCTCACCGGTTTGCCACATGATGTAGGCCTATGGACTGAACAAGAAACCACCAAAAATTTTAACCAGTCATCGTTCTCACAACACTGAGGACCAGTCATTCGAAATGACTTCTCCATGCATTTTATGCATTGGTAAAAGCACTATGATTGAAAAGTGTGATATGTTTTCAGGTATCTCCTATACTAATAGAGCCACATGCTCACCGGTTTGCCACATGATGTAGGCCTATGGACTGAACAAGAAACCACCAAAAATTTTAACCAGTCATCGTTCTCACAACACTGAGGACCAGTCATTCGAAATGACTTCTCCATGCATTTTATGCATTGGTAAAAGCACTATGATGAAAATTGTGATATGTTTTCAGGTATCTCCTATACTAATAGAGCCACATGCTCACCGGTTTGCCACATGATGTAGGCCTATGGACTGAACAAGAAACCACCAAAAATTTTAACCAGTCATCGTTCTCACAACACTGAGGACCAGTCATTCGAAATGACTTCTCCATGCATTTTATGCATTGGTAAAAGCACTATGATGAAAAGTGTGATATGTTTTCAGGTATCTCCTATACTAATAGAGCCACATGCTCACCGTTTGCCACATGATGTAGGCCTATGGACTGAACAAGAAACCACCAAAAATTTTAACCAGTCATCGTTCTCACAACACTGAGGACCAGTCATTCGAAATGACTTCTCCATGCATTTTATGCATTGGTAAAAGCACTATGATGAAAAGTGTGATATGTTTTCAGGTATCTCCTATACTAATAGAGCCACATGCTCACCGGTTTGCCACATGATGTAGGCCTATGGACTGAACAAGAAACCACCAAAAATTTTAAACCAGTCATCGTTCTCACAACACTGAGGACCAGTCATTCGAAATGACTTCTCCATGCATTTTATGCATTGGTAAAAGCACTATGATGAAAAGTGTGATATGTTTTCAGGTATCTCCTATACTAATAGAGCCACATGCTCACCGGCTTGCCACATGATGTAGGCCTATGGACTGAACAAGAAACCACCAAAAATTTTAACCAGTCATCGTTCTCACAACACTGAGGACCAGTCATTCGAAATGACTTCTCCATGCATTTTATGCATTGGTAAAAGCACTATGATGAAAAGTGTGATATGTTTTCAGGTATCTCCTATACTAATAGAGCCACATGCTCACCGGTTTGCCACATGATGTAGGACTATGGACTGAACAAGAAACCACCAAAAATTTTAACCAGTCATCGTTTTTACAACACTGAGGACCAGTCATTCGAAATGACTTCTCCATGCATTTTATGCATTTGTTAAAAGCACTATGATGAAAAGTGTGATATGTTTTCAGGTATCTCCTATACTAATAGAGCCACATGCTCACCGGTTTGCCACATGATGTAGGCCTATGGACTGAACAAGAAACCACCAAAAATTTTAACCAGTCATCGTTCTCACAACACTGAGGACCAGTCATTCGAAATGACTTCTCCATGCATTTTATGCATTGGTAAAAGCACTATGATGAAAAGTGTGATATGTTTTCAGGTATCTCCTATACTAATAGAGCCACATGCTCACCGGTTTGCCACATGATGTAGGCCTATGGACTGAACAAGAAACCACCAAAATTTTAACCAGTCATCGTTCTCACAACACTGAGGACCAGTCATTCGAAATGACTTCTCCATGCATTTTATGCATTGGTAAAAGCACTATGATGAAAAGTGTGACATGTTTTCAGGTATCTCCTATACTAATAGAGCCACATGCTCACCGGTTTGGGACATGATGTAGGCCTATGGACTGAACAAGAAACCACCAAAAATTTTAACCAGTCATCGTTCTCACAACACTGAGGACCAGTCATTCGAAATGACTTCTCCATGCATTTTATGCATTGGTAAAAGCACTATGATGAAAAGTGTGATATGTTTTCAGGTATCTCCTATACTAATAGAGCCACATGCTCACCGGTTTGCCACATGATGTAGGCCTATGGACTGAACAAGAAACCACCAAATATTTTAACCAGTCATCGTTCTCACAACACTGAGGACCAGTCATTCGAAATGACTTCTCCATGCATTTTATGCATTGGTAAAAGCACTATGATGAAAAGTGTGATATGTTTTCAGGTATCTCCTATACTAATAGAGCCACATGCTCACCGGTTTGCCACATGATGTAGGCCTATGGACTGAACAAGAAACCACCAAAAATTTTAACCAGTCATCGTTCTCACAACACTGAGGACCAGTCATTCGAAATGACTTCTCCATGCATTTTATGCATTGGTAAAAGCACTATGATGAAAAGTGTGATATGTTTTCAGGTATCTCCTATACTAATAGAGCCACATGCTCACCGGTTTGCCACATGATGTAGGCCTATGGACTGAACAAGAAACCACCAAAAATTTTAACCAGTCATCGTTCTCACAACACTGAGGACCAGTCATTCGAAATGACTTCTCCATGCATTTTATGCATTGGTAAAAGCACTATGATGAAAAGTGTGATATGTTTTCAGGTATCTCCTATACTAATAGAGCCACATGCTCACCGGTTTGCCACATGATGTAGGCCTATGGACTGAACAAGAAACCACCAAAAATTTTAACCAGTCATCGTTCTCACAACACTGAGGACCAGTCATTCGAAATGACTTCTCCATGCATTTTATGCATTGGTAAAAGCACTATGATGAAAAGTGTGATATGTTTTCAGGTATCTCCTATACTAATAGAGCCACATGCTCACCGGTTTGCCACATGATGTAGGCCTATGGACTGAACAAGAAACCACCAAAAATTTTAACCAGTCATCGTTCTCACAACACTGAGGACCAGTCATTCGAAATGACTTCTCCATGCATTTTATGCATTGGTAAAAGCACTATGATGAAAAGTGTGATATGTTTTCAGGTATCTCCTATACTAATAGAGCCACATGCTCACCGGTTTGCCACATGATGTAGGCCTATGGACTGAACAAGAAACCACCAAAAATTTTAACCAGTCATCGTTCTCACAACACTGAGGACCAGTCATTCGAAATGACTTCTCCATGCATTTTATGCATTGGTAAAAGCACTATGATGAAAAGTGTGATATGTTTTCAGGTATCTCCTATACTAATAGAGCCACATGCTCACCGGTTTGCCACATGATGTAGGCCTATGGACTGAACAAGAAACCACCAAAAATTTTAACCACATGCTCACCGGTTTGCCACATGATGTAGGCCTATGGACTGAACAAGAAACCACCAAAAATTTTAACCAGTCATCGTTCTCACAACACTGAGGACCAGTCATTCGAAATGACTTCTCCATGCATTTTATGCATTGGTAAAAGCACTATGATTGAAAAGTGTGATATGTTTTCAGGTATCTCCTATACTAATAGAGCCACATGCTCACCGGTTTGCCACATGAATGTTCTCACAACACTGAGGACCAGTCATTCGAAATGACTTCTCCATGCATTTTATGCATTGGTAAACCACCAAAAATTTTAACCAGTCATCATTCTCACAACACTGAGGACCAGTCATTCGAATTGACTTCTCCATGCATTTTATGCATTGGTAAAAGCACTATGATGAAAAGTGTGATATGTTTTCAGGTATCTCCTATACTAATAGAGCCACATGCTCACCGGTTTGCCACATGATGTAGGCCTATGGACTGAACAAGAAACCACCAAAAATTTTATCCAGTCATCGTTCTCACAACACTGAGGACCAGTCATTCGAAATGACTTCTCCATGCATTTTATGCATTGGTAAAAGCACTATGATGAAAAGTGTGATATGTTTTCAGGTATCTCCTATACTAATAGAGCCACATGCTCACCGGTTTGCCACATGATGTAGGCCTATGGACTGAACAAGAAACCACCAAAAATTTTAACCAGTCATCGTTCTCACAACACTGAGGACCAGTCATTCGAAATGACTTCTCCATGCATTTTATGCATTGGTAAAAGCACTATGATGAAAAGTGTGATATGTTTTCAGGTGTCTCCTATACTAATAGAGCCACATGCTCACCGGTTTGCCACATGATGTAGGCCTATGGACTGAACAAGAAACCACCAAAAATTTTAACCAGTCATCGTTCTCACAACACTGAGGACCAGTCATTCGAAATGACTTCTCCATGCATTTTATGCATTGGTAAAAGCACTATGATGAAAAGTGTGATATGTTTTCAGGTATCTCCTATACTAATAGAGCCACATGCTCACCGGTTTGCCACATGATGTAGGCCTATGGACTGAACAAGAAACCACCAAAAATTTTAACCAGTCATCGTTCTCACAACACTGAGGACCAGTCATTCGAAATGACTTCTCCATGCATTTTATGCATTGGTAAAAGCACAATGATTGAAAAGTGTGATATGTTTTCAGGTATCTCCTATACTAATAGAGCCACATGCTCACCGGTTTGCCACATGATGTAGGCCTATGGACTGAACAAGAAACCACCAAAAATTTTAACCAGTCATCGTTCTCACAACACTGAGGACCAGTCATTCGAAATGACTTCTCCATGCATTTTATGCATTGGTAAAAGCACTATGATGAAAATTGTGATATGTTTTCAGGTATCTCCTATACTAATAGAGCCACATGCTCACCGGTTTGCCACATGATGTAGGCCTATGGACTGAGCAAGAAACCACCAAAAATTTTAACCAGTCATCGTTCTCACAACACTGAGGACCAGTCATTCGAAATGACTTCTCCATGCATTTTATGCATTGGTAAAAGCACTATGATGAAAAGTGTGATATGTTTTCAGGTATCTCCTATACTAATAGAGCCACATGCTCACCGGTTTGCCACATGATGTAGGCCTATGGACTGAACAAGAAACCACCAAAAATTTTAACCAGTCATCGTTCTCACAACACTGAGGACCAGTCATTCGAAATGACTTCTCCATGCATTTTATGCATTGGTAAAAGCACTATGATGAAAAGTGTGATATGTTTTCAGGTATCTCCTATACTAATAGAGCCACATGCTCACCGGTTTGCCACATGATGTAGGCCTATGGACTGAACAAGAAACCACCAAAAATTTTAACCAGTCATCGTTCTCACAACACTGAGGACCAGTCATTCGAAATGACTTCTCCATGCATTTTATGCATTGGTAAAAGCACTATGATGAAAAGTGTGATATGTTTTCAGGTATCTCCTATACTAATAGAGCCACATGCTCACCGGTTTGCCACATGACGTAGGCCTATGGACTGAACAAGAAACCACCAAAAATTTTAACCAGTCATCGTTCTCACAACACTGAGGACCAGTCATTCGAAATGACTTCTCCATGCATTTTATGCATTGGTAAAAGCACTATGATTGAAAAGTGTGATATGTTTTCAGGTATCTCCTATACTAATAGAGCCACATGCTCACCGGTTTGCCACATGATGTAGGCCTATGGACTGAACAAGAAACCACCAAAAATTTTAACCAGTCATCGTTCTCACAACACTGAGGACCAGTCATTCGAAATGACTTCTCCATGCATTTTATGCATTGGTAAAAGCACTATGATGAAAATTGTGATATGTTTTCAGGTATCTCCTATACTAATAGAGCCACATGCTCACCGGTTTGCCACATGATGTAGGCCTATGGACTGAGCAAGAAACCACCAAAAATTTTAACCAGTCATCGTTCTCACAACACTGAGGACCAGTCATTCGAAATGACTTCTCCATGCATTTTATGCATTGGTAAAAGCACTATGATGAAAAGTGTGATATGTTTTCAGGTATCTCCTATACTAATAGAGCCACATGCTCACCGGTTTGCCACATGATGTAGGCCTATGGACTGAACAAGAAACCACCAAAAATTTTAACCAGTCATCGTTCTCACAACACTGAGGACCAGTCATTCGAAATGACTTCTCCATGCATTTTATGCATTGGTAAAAGCACTATGATGAAAAGTGTGATATGTTTTCAGGTATCTCCTATACTAATAGAGCCACATGCTCACCGGTTTGCCACATGATGTAGGCCTATGGACTGAACAAGAAACCACCAAAAATTTTAACCAGTCATCGTTCTCACAACACTGAGGACCAGTCATTCGAAATGACTTCTCCATGCATTTTATGCATTGGTAAAAGCACTATGATGAAAAGTGTGATATGTTTTCAGGTATCTCCTATACTAATAGAGCCACATGCTCACCGGTTTGCCACATGATGTAGGCCTATGGACTGAACAAGAAACCACCAAAAATTTTAACCAGTCATTGTTCTCACAACACTGAGGACCAGTCATTCGAAATGACTTCTCCATGCATTTTATGCATTGGTAAAAGCACTATGATGAAAAGTGTGATATGTTTTCAGGTATCTCCTATACTAATAGAGCCACATGCTCACCGGTTTGCCACATGATGTAGGCCTATGGACTGAACAAGAAACCACCAAAAATTTTAACCAGTCATCGTTCTCACAACACTGAGGACCAGTCATTCGAAATGACTTCTCCATGCATTTTATGCATTGGTAAAAGCACTATGATGAAAAGTGTGATATGTTTTCAGGTATCTCCTATACTGATAGAGCCATATGCTCACCGGTTTGCCACATGATGTAGGCCTATGGACTGAACAAGAAACCACCAAAAATTTTAACCAGTCATCGTTCTCACAACACTGAGGACCAGTCATTCGAAATGACTTCTCCATGCATTTTATGCATTGGTAAAAGCACTATGATGAAAAGTGTGATATGTTTTCAGGTATCTCCTATACTAATAGAGCCACATGCTCACCGGTTTGCCACATGATGTAGGCCTATGGACTGAACAAGAAACCACCAAAAATTTTAACCAGTCATCGTTCTCACAACACTGAGGACCAGTCATTCGAAATGACTTCTCCATGCATTTTATGCATTGGTAAAAGCACTATGATTGAAAAGAGTGATATGTTTTCAGGTATCTCCTATACTAATAGAGCCACATGCTCACCGGTTTGCCACATGATGTAGGCCTATGGACTGAACAAGAAACCACCAAAAATTTTAACCAGTCATCGTTCTCACAACACTGAGGACCAGTCATTCGAAATGACTTCTCCATGCATTTTATGCATTGGTAAAAGCACTATGATGAAAAGTGTGATATGTTTTCAGGTATCTCCTATACTAATAGAGCCACATGCTCACCGGTTTGCCACATGATGTAGGCCTATGGACTGAACAAGAAACCACCAAAAATTTTAACCAGTCATCGTTCTCACAACACTGAGGACCAGTAATTCGAAATGACTTCTCCATGCATTTTATGCATTGGTAAAAGCACTATGATGAAAAGTGTGACATGTTTTCAGGTATCTCCTATACTAATAGAGCCACATGCTCACCGGTTTGCCACATGATGTAGGCCTATGGACTGAACAAGAAACCACCAAAAATTTTAACCAGTCATCGTTCTCACAACACTGAGGACCAGTCATTCGAAATGACTTCTCCATGCATTTTATGCATTGGTAAAAGCACTATGATGAAAAGTGTGATATGTTTTCAGGTATCTCCTATACTAATAGAGCCACATGCTCACCGGTTTGCCACATGATGTAGGCCTATGGACTGAACAAGAAACCACCAAAAATTTTAACCAGTCATCGTTCTCACAACACTGAGGACCAGTCATTCGAAATGACTTCTCCATGCATTTTATGCATTGGTAAAAGCACTATGATGAAAAGTGTGACATGTTTTCAGGTATCTCCTATACTAATAGAGCCACATGCTCACCGGTTTGCCACATGATGTAGGCCTATGGACTGAACAAGAAACCACCAAAAATTTTAACCAGTCATCGTTCTCACAACACTGAGGACCAGTCATTCGAAATGACTTCTCCATGCATTTTACGCATTGGTAAAAGCACTATGATGAAAAGTGTGATATGTTTTCAGGTATCTCCTATACTAATAGAGCCACATGCTCACCGGTTTGCCACATGATGTAGGCCTATGGACTGAACAAGAAACCACCAAAAATTTTAACCAGTCATCGTTCTCACAACACTGAGGACCAGTCATTCGAAATGACTTCTCCATGCATTTTATGCATTGGTAAAAGCACTATGATGAAAAGTGTGATATGTTTTCAGGTATCTCCTATACTAATAGAGCCACATGCTCACCGGTTTGCCACATGATGTAGGCCTATGGACTGAACAAGAAACCACCAAAAATTTTAACCAGTCATCGTTCTCACAACACTGAGGACCAGTCATTCGAAATGACTTCTCCATGCATTTTATGCATTGGTAAAAGCACTATGATGAAAAGTGTGATATGTTTTCAGGTATCTCCTATACTAATAGAGCCACATGCTCACCGGTTTGCCACATGATGTAGGCCTATGGACTGAACAAGAAACCACCAAAAATTTTAACCAGTCATCGTTCTCACAACACTGAGGACCAGTCATTCGAAATGACTTCTCCATGCATTTTATGCATTGGTAAAAGCACTATGATGAAAAGTGTGATATGTTTTCAGGTATCTCCTATACTAATAGAGCCACATGCTCACCGGTTTGCCACATGATGTAGGCCTATGGACTGAACAAGAAACCACCAAAAATTTTAACCAGTCATCGTTCTCACAACACTGAGGACCAGTCATTCGAAATGACTTCTCCATGCATTTTATGCATTGGTAAAAGCACTATGATGAAAAGTGTGATATGTTTTCAGGTATCTCCTATACTAATAGAGCCACATGCTCACCGGTTTGCCACATGATGTAGGCCTATGGACTGAACAAGAAACCACCAAAAATTTTAACCAGTCATCGTTCTCACAACACTGAGGACCAGTCATTCGAAATGACTTCTCCATGCATTTTATGCATTGGTAAAAGCACTATGATGAAAAGTGTGATATGTTTTCAGGTATCTCCTATACTAATAGAGCCACATGCTCACCGGTTTGCCACATGATGTAGGCCTATGGACTGAACAAGAAACCACCAAAAATTTTAACCAGTCATCGTTCTCACAACACTGAGGACCAGTCATTCGAAATGACTTCTCCATGCATTTTATGCATTGGTAAAAGCACTATGATGAAAAGTGTGATATGTTTTCAGGTATCTCCTATACTAATAGAGCCACATGCTCACCGGTTTGCCACATGATGTAGGCCTATGGACTGAACAAGAAACCACCAAAAATTTTAACCACATGCTCACCGGTTTGCCACATGATGTAGGCCTATGGACTGAACAAGAAACCACCAAAAATTTTAACCAGTCATCGTTCTCACAACACTGAGGACCAGTCATTCGAAATGACTTCTCCATGCATTTTATGCATTGGTAAAAGCACTATGATTGAAAAGTGTGATATGTTTTCAGGTATCTCCTATACTAATAGAGCCACATGCTCACCGGTTTGCCACATGATGTTCTCACAACACTGAGGACCAGTCATTCGAAATGACTTCTCCATGCATTTTATGCATTGGTAAACCACCAAAAATTTTAACCAGTCATCATTCTCACAACACTGAGGACCAGTCATTCGAAATGACTTCTCCATGCATTTTATGCATTGGTAAAAGCACTATGATGAAAAGTGTGATATGTTTTCAGGTATCTCCTATACTAATAGAGCCATATGCTCACCGGTTTGCCACATGATGTAGGCCTATGGACTGAACAAGAAACCACCAAAAATTTTATCCAGTCATCGTTCTCACAACACTGAGGACCAGTCATTCGAAATGACTTCTCCATGCATTTTATGCATTGGTAAAAGCACTATGATGAAAAGTGTGATATGTTTTCAGGTATCTCCTATACTAATAGAGCCACATGCTCACCGGTTTGCCACATGATGTAGGCCTATGGACTGAACAAGAAACCACCAAAAATTTTAACCAGTCATCGTTCTCACAACACTGAGGACCAGTCATTCGAAATGACTTCTCCATGCATTTTATGCATTGGTAAAAGCACTATGATGAAAAGTGTGATATGTTTTCAGGTGTCTCCTATACTAATAGAGCCACATGCTCACCGGTTTGCCACATGATGTAGGCCTATGGACTGAACAAGAAACCACCAAAAATTTTAACCAGTCATCGTTCTCACAACACTGAGGACCAGTCATTCGAAATGACTTCTCCATGCATTTTATGCATTGGTAAAAGCACTATGATGAAAAGTGTGATATGTTTTCAGGTATCTCCTATACTAATAGAGCCACATGCTCACCGGTTTGCCACATGATGTAGGCCTATGGACTGAACAAGAAACCACCAAAAATTTTAACCAGTCATCGTTCTCACAACACTGAGGACCAGTCATTCGAAATGACTTCTCCATGCATTTTATGCATTGGTAAAAGCACTATGATTGAAAAGTGTGATATGTTTTCAGGTATCTCCTATACTAATAGAGCCACATGCTCACCGGTTTGCCACATGATGTAGGCCTATGGACTGAACAAGAAACCACCAAAAATTTTAACCAGTCATCGTTCTCACAACACTGAGGACCAGTCATTCGAAATGACTTCTCCATGCATTTTATGCATTGGTAAAAGCACTATGATGAAAATTGTGATATGTTTTCAGGTATCTCCTATACTAATAGAGCCACATGCTCACCGGTTTGCCACATGATGTAGGCCTATGGACTGAGCAAGAAACCACCAAAAATTTTAACCAGTCATCGTTCTCACAACACTGAGGACCAGTCATTCGAAATGACTTCTCCATGCATTTTATGCATTGGTAAAAGCACTATGATGAAAAGTGTGATATGTTTTCAGGTATCTCCTATACTAATAGAGCCACATGCTCACCGGTTTGCCACATGATGTAGGCCTATGGACTGAACAAGAAACCACCAAAAATGTTAACCAGTCATCGTTCTCACAACACTGAGGACCAGTCATTCGAAATGACTTCTCCATGCATTTTATGCATTGGTAAAAGCACTATGAGGAAAAGTGTGATATGTTTTCAGGTATCTCCTATACTAATAGAGCCACATGCTCACCGGTTTGCCACATGATGTAGGCCTATGGACTGAACAAGAAACCACCAAAAATTTTAACCAGTCATCGTTCTCACAACACTGAGGACCAGTCATTCGAAATGACTTCTCCATGCATTTTATGCATTGGTAAAAGCACTATGATGAAAAGTGTGATATGTTTTCAGGTATCTCCTATACTAATAGAGCCACATGCTCACCGGTTTGCCACATGATGTAGGCCTATGGACTGAACAAGAAACCACCAAAAATTTTAACCAGTCATCGTTCTCACAACACTGAGGACCAGTCATTCGAAATGACTTCTCCATGCATTTTATGCATTGGTAAAAGCACTATGATGAAAAGTGTGATATGTTTTCAGGTATCTCCTATACTAATAGAGCCACATGCTCACCGGTTTGCCACATGATGTAGGCCTATGGACTGAACAAGAAACCACCAAAAATTTTAACCAGTCATCGTTCTCACAACACTGAGGACCAGTCATTCGAAATGACTTCTCCATGCATTTTATGCATTGGTAAAAGCACTATGATGAAAAGTGTGATATGTTTTCAGGTATCTCCTATACTAATAGAGCCACATGCTCACCGGTTTGCCACATGATGTAGGCCTATGGACTGAACAAGAAACCACCAAAAATTTTAACCAGTCATCGTTCTCACAACACTGAGGACCAGTCATTCGAAATGACTTCTCCATGCATTTTATGCATTGGTAAAAGCACTATGATGAAAAGTGTGATATGTTTTCAGGTATCTCCTATACTAATAGAGCCACATGCTCACCGGTTTGCCACATGATGTAGGCCTATGGACTGAACAAGAAACCACCAAAAATTTTAACCAGTCATCGTTCTCACAACACTGAGGACCAGTCATTCGAAATGACTTCTCCATGCATTTTATGCATTGGTAAAAGCACTATGATTGAAAAGTGTGATATGTTTTCAGGTATCTCCTATACTAATAGAGCCACATGCTCACCGGTTTGCCACATTATGTAGGCCTATGGACTGAACAAGAAACCACCAAAAATTTTAACCAGTCATCGTTCTCACAACACTGAGGACCAGTCATTCGAAATGACTTCTCCATGCATTTTATGCATTGGTAAAAGCACTATGATGAAAATTGTGATATGTTTTCAGGTATCTCCTATACTAATAGAGCCACATGCTCACCGGTTTGCCACATGATATAGGCCTATGGACTGAGCAAGAAACCACCAAAAATTTTAACCAGTCATCGTTCTCACAACACTGAGGACCAGTCATTCGAAATGACTTCTCCATGCATTTTATGCATTGGTAAAAGCACTATGATGAAAAGTGTGATATGTTTTCAGGTATCTCCTATACTAATAGAGCCACATGCTCACCGGTTTGCCACATGATGTAGGCCTATGGACTGAACAAGAAACCACCAAAAATTTTAACCAGTCATCGTTCTCACAACACTGAGGACCAGTCATTCGAAATGACTTCTCCATGCATTTTATGCATTGGTAAAAGCACTATGATGAAAAGTGTGATATGTTTTCAGGTATCTCCTATACTAATAGAGCCACATGCTCACCGGTTTGCCACATGATGTAGGCCTATGGACTGAACAAGAAACCACCAAAAATTTTAACCAGTCATCGTTCTCACAACACTGAGGACCAGTCATTCGAAATGACTTCTCCATGCATTTTATGCATTGGTAAAAGCACTATGATGAAAAGTGTGATATGTTTTCAGGTATCTCCTATACTAATAGAGCCACATGCTCACCGGTTTGCCACATGACGTAGGCCTATGGACTGAACAAGAAACCACCAAAAATTTTAACCAGTCATCGTTCTCACAACACTGAGGACCAGTCATTCGAAATGACTTCTCCATGCATTTTATGCATTGGTAAAAGCACTATGATTGAAAAGTGTGATATGTTTTCAGGTATCTCCTATACTAATAGAGCCACATGCTCACCGGTTTGCCACATGATGTAGGCCTATGGACTGAACAAGAAACCACCAAAAATTTTAACCAGTCATCGTTCTCACAACACTGAGGACCAGTCATTCGAAATGACTTCTCCATGCATTTTATGCATTGGTAAAAGCACTATGATGAAAATTGTGATATGTTTTCAGGTATCTCCTATACTAATAGAGCCACATGCTCACCGGTTTGCCACATGATGTAGGCCTATGGACTGAGCAAGAAACCACCAAAAATTTTAACCAGTCATCGTTCTCACAACACTGAGGACCAGTCATTCGAAATGACTTCTCCATGCATTTTATGCATTGGTAAAAGCACTATGATGAAAAGTGTGATATGTTTTCAGGTATCTCCTATACTAATAGAGCCACATGCTCACCGGTTTGCCACATGATGTAGGCCTATGGACTGAACAAGAAACCACCAAAAATTTTAACCAGTCATCGTTCTCACAACACTGAGGACCAGTCATTCGAAATGACTTCTCCATGCATTTTATGCATTGGTAAAAGCACTATGATGAAAAGTGTGATATGTTTTCAGGTATCTCCTATACTAATAGAGCCACATGCTCACCGGTTTGCCACATGATGTAGGCCTATGGACTGAACAAGAAACCACCAAAAATTTTAACCAGTCATCGTTCTCACAACACTGAGGACCAGTCATTCGAAATGACTTCTCCATGCATTTTATGCATTGGTAAAAGCACTATGATGAAAAGTGTGATATGTTTTCAGGTATCTCCTATACTAATAGAGCCACATGCTCACCGGTTTGCCACATGATGTAGGCCTATGGACTGAACAAGAAACCACCAAAAATTTTAACCAGTCATTGTTCTCACAACACTGAGGACCAGTCATTCGAAATGACTTCTCCATGCATTTTATGCATTGGTAAAAGCACTATGATGAAAAGTGTGATATGTTTTCAGGTATCTCCTATACTAATAGAGCCACATGCTCACCGGTTTGCCACATGATGTAGGCCTATGGACTGAACAAGAAACCACCAAAAATTTTAACCAGTCATCGTTCTCACAACACTGAGGACCAGTCATTCGAAATGACTTCTCCATGCATTTTATGCATTGGTAAAAGCACTATGATGAAAAGTGTGATATGTTTTCAGGTATCTCCTATACTGATAGAGCCATATGCTCACCGGTTTGCCACATGATGTAGGCCTATGGACTGAACAAGAAACCACCAAAAATTTTAACCAGTCATCGTTCTCACAACACTGAGGACCAGTCATTCGAAATGACTTCTCCATGCATTTTATGCATTGGTAAAAGCACTATGATGAAAAGTGTGATATGTTTTCAGGTATCTCCTATACTAATAGAGCCACATGCTCACCGGTTTGCCACATGATGTAGGCCTATGGACTGAACAAGAAACCACCAAAAATTTTAACCAGTCATCGTTCTCACAACACTGAGGACCAGTCATTCGAAATGACTTCTCCATGCATTTTATGCATTGGTAAAAGCACTATGATTGAAAAGTGTGATATGTTTTCAGGTATCTCCTATACTAATAGAGCCACATGCTCACCGGTTTGCCACATGATGTAGGCCTATGGACTGAACAAGAAACCACCAAAAATTTTAACCAGTCATCGTTCTCACAACACTGAGGACCAGTCATTCGAAATGACTTCTCCATGCATTTTATGCATTGGTAAAAGCACTATGATGAAAAGTGTGATATGTTTTCAGGTATCTCCTATACTAATAGAGCCACATGCTCACCGGTTTGCCACATGATGTAGGCCTATGGACTGAACAAGAAACCACCAAAAATTTTAACCAGTCATCGTTCTCACAACACTGAGGACCAGTAATTCGAAATGACTTCTCCATGCATTTTATGCATTGGTAAAAGCACTATGATGAAAAGTGTGACATGTTTTCAGGTATCTCCTATACTAATAGAGCCACATGCTCACCGGTTTGCCACATGATGTAGGCCTATGGACTGAACAAGAAACCACCAAAAATTTTAACCAGTCATCGTTCTCACAACACTGAGGACCAGTCATTCGAAATGACTTCTCCATGCATTTTATGCATTGGTAAAAGCACTATGATGAAAAGTGTGATATGTTTTCAGGTATCTCCTATACTAATAGAGCCACATGCTCACCGGTTTGCCACATGATGTAGGCCTATGGACTGAACAAGAAACCACCAAAAATTTTAACCAGTCATCGTTCTCACAACACTGAGGACCAGTCATTCGAAATGACTTCTCCATGCATTTTATGCATTGGTAAAAGCACTATGATGAAAAGTGTGATATGTTTTCAGGTATCTCCTATACTAATAGAGCCACATGCTCACCGGTTTGCCACATGATGTAGGCCTATGGACTGAACAAGAAACCACCAAAAATTTTAACCAGTCATCGTTCTCACAACACTGAGGACCAGTCATTCGAAATGACTTCTCCATGCATTTTACGCATTGGTAAAAGCACTATGATGAAAAGTGTGATATGTTTTCAGGTATCTCCTATACTAATAGAGCCACATGCTCACCGGTTTGCCACATGATGTAGGCCTATGGACTGAACAAGAAACCACCAAAAATTTTAACCAGTCATCGTTCTCACAACACTGAGGACCAGTCATTCGAAATGACTTCTCCATGCATTTTATGCATTGGTAAAAGCACTATGATGAAAAGTGTGATATGTTTTCAGGTATCTCCTATACTAATAGAGCCACATGCTCACCGGTTTGCCACATGATGTAGGCCTATGGACTGAACAAGAAACCACCAAAAATTTTAACCAGTCATCGTTCTCACAACACTGAGGACCAGTCATTCGAAATGACTTCTCCATGCATTTTATGCATTGGTAAAAGCACTATGATGAAAAGTGTGACATGTTTTCAGGTATCTCCTATACTAATAGAGCCACATGCTCACCGGTTTGCCACATGATGTAGGCCTATGGACTGAACAAGAAACCACCAAAAATTTTAACCAGTCATCGTTCTCACAACACTGAGGACCAGTCATTCGAAATGACTTCTCCATGCATTTTATGCATTGGTAAAAGCACTATGATGAAAAGTGTGATATGTTTTCAGGTATCTCCTATACTAATAGAGCCACATGCTCACCGGTTTGCCACATGATGTAGGCCTATGGACTGAACAAGAAACCACCAAAAATTTTAACCAGTCATCGTTCTCACAACACTGAGGACCAGTCATTCGAAATGACTTCTCCATGCATTTTATGCATTGGTAAAAGCACTATGATGAAAAGTGTGATATGTTTTCAGGTATCTCCTATACTAATAGAGCCACATGCTCACCGGTTTGCCACATGATGTAGGCCTATGGACTGAACAAGAAACCACCAAAAATTTTAACCAGTCATCGTTCTCACAACACTGAGGACCAGTCATTCGAAATGACTTCTCCATGCATTTTATGCATTGGTAAAAGCACTATGATGAAAAGTGTGATATGTTTTCAGGTATCTCCTATACTAATAGAGCCACATGCTCACCGGTTTGCCACATGATGTAGGCCTATGGACTGAACAAGAAACCACCAAAAATTTTAACCAGTCATCGTTCTCACAACACTGAGGACCAGTCATTCGAAATGACTTCTCCATGCATTTTATGCATTGGTAAAAGCACTATGATGAAAAGTGTGATATGTTTTCAGGTATCTCCTATACTAATAGAGCCACATGCTCACCGGTTTGCCACATGATGTAGGCCTATGGACTGAACAAGAAACCACCAAAAATTTTAACCACATGCTCACCGGTTTGCCACATGATGTAGGCCTATGGACTGAACAAGAAACCACCAAAAATTTTAACCAGTCATCGTTCTCACAACACTGAGGACCAGTCATTCGAAATGACTTCTCCATGCATTTTATGCATTGGTAAAAGCACTATGATTGAAAAGTGTGATATGTTTTCAGGTATCTCCTATACTAATAGAGCCACATGCTCACCGGTTTGCCACATGATGTTCTCACAACACTGAGGACCAGTCATTCGAAATGACTTCTCCATGCATTTTATGCATTGGTAAACCACCAAAAATTTTAACCAGTCATCATTCTCACAACACTGAGGACCAGTCATTCGAAATGACTTCTCCATGCATTTTATGCATTGGTAAAAGCACTATGATGAAAAGTGTGATATGTTTTCAGGTATCTCCTATACTAATAGAGCCATATGCTCACCGGTTTGCCACATGATGTAGGCCTATGGACTGAACAAGAAACCACCAAAAATTTTATCCAGTCATCGTTCTCACAACACTGAGGACCAGTCATTCGAAATGACTTCTCCATGCATTTTATGCATTGGTAAAAGCACTATGATGAAAAGTGTGATATGTTTTCAGGTATCTCCTATACTAATAGAGCCACATGCTCACCGGTTTGCCACATGATGTAGGCCTATGGACTGAACAAGAAACCACCAAAAATTTTAACCAGTCATCGTTCTCACAACACTGAGGACCAGTCATTCGAAATGACTTCTCCATGCATTTTATGCATTGGTAAAAGCACTATGATGAAAAGTGTGATATGTTTTCAGGTGTCTCCTATACTAATAGAGCCACATGCTCACCGGTTTGCCACATGATGTAGGCCTATGGACTGAACAAGAAACCACCAAAAATTTTAACCAGTCATCGTTCTCACAACACTGAGGACCAGTCATTCGAAATGACTTCTCCATGCATTTTATGCATTGGTAAAAGCACTATGATGAAAAGTGTGACATGTTTTCAGGTATCTCCTATACTAATAGAGCCACATGCTCACCGGTTTGCCACATGATGTAGGCCTATGGACTGAACAAGAAACCACCAAAAATTTTAACCAGTCATCGTTCTCACAACACTGAGGACCAGTCATTCGAAATGACTTCTCCATGCATTTTATGCATTGGTAAATGCACTATGATGAAAAGTGTGATATGTTTTCAGGTATCTCCTATACTAATAGAGCCACATGCTCACCGGTTTGCCACATGATGTAGGCCTATGGACTGAACAAGAAACCACCAAAAATTTTAACCAGTCATCGTTCTCACAACACTGAGGACCAGTCATTCGAAATGACTTCTCCATGCATTTTATGCATTGGTAAAAGCACTATGATGAAAAGTGTGATATGTTTTCAGGTATCTCCTATACTAATAGAGCCACATGCTCACCGGTTTGCCACATGATGTAGGCCTATGGACTGAACAAGAAACCACCAAAAATTTTAACCAGTCATCATTCTCACAACACTGAGGACCAGTCATTCGAAATGACTTCTCCATGCATTTTATGCATTGGTAAAAGCACTATGATGAAAAGTGTGATATGTTTTCAGGTATCTCCTATACTAATAGAGCCACATGCTCACCGGTTTGCCACATGATGTAGGCCTATGGACTGAACAAGAAACCACCAAAAATTTTAACCAGTCATCGTTCTCACAACACTGAGGACCAGTCATTCGAAATGACTTCTCCATGCATTTTATGCATTGGTAAAAGCACTATGATGAAAAGTGTGATATGTTTTCAGGTATCTCCTATACTAATAGAGCCACATGCTCACCGGTTTGCCACATGATGTAGGCCTATGGACTGAACAAGAAACCACCAAAAATTTTATCCAGTCATCGTTCTCACAACACTGAGGACCAGTCATTCGAAATGACTTCTCCATGCATTTTATGCATTGGTAAAAGCACTATGATGAAAAGTGTGATATGTTTTCAGGTATCTCCTATACTAATAGAGCCACATGCTCACCGGTTTGCCACATGATGTAGGCCTATGGACTGAACAAGAAACCACCAAAAATTTTAACCAGTCATCGTTCTCACAACACTGAGGACCAGTCATTCGAAATGACTTCTCCATGCATTTTATGCATTGGTAAAAGCACTATGATGAAAAGTGTGATATGTTTTCAGGTATCTCCTATACTAATAGAGCCACATGCTCACCGGTTTGCCACATGATGTAGGCCTATGGACTGAACAAGAAACCACCAAAAATTTTAACCAGTCATCGTTCTCACAACACTGAGGACCAGTCATTCGAAATGACTTCTCCATGCATTTTATGCATTTGTTAAAAGCACTATGATGAAAAGTGTGATATCTTTTCAGGTATCTCCTATACTAATAGAGCCACATGCTCACCGGTTTGCCACATGATGTAGGCCTATGGACTGAACAAGAAACCACCAAAAATTTTAACCAGTCATCGTTCTCACAACACTGAGGACCAGTCATTCGAAATGACTTCTCCATGCATTTTATGCATTGGTAAAAGCACTATGATGAAAAGTGTGATATGTTTTCAGGTATCTCCTATACTAATAGAGCCACATGCTCATCGGTTTGCCACATGATGTAGGCCTATGGACTGAACAAGAAACCACCAAAAATTTTAACCAGTCATCGTTCTCACAACACTGAGGACCAGTCATTCGAAATGACTTCTCCATGCATTTTATGCATTGGTAAAAGCACTATGATGAAAAGTGTGACATGTTTTCAGGTATCTCCTATACTAATAGAGCCACATGCTCACCGGTTTGCCACATGATGTAGGCCTATGGACTGAACAAGAAACCACCAAAAATTTTAACCAGTCATCGTTCTCACAACACTGAGGACCAGTCATTCGAAATGACTTCTCCATGCATTTTATGCATTGGTAAAAGCACTATGATGAAAAGTGTGATATGTTTTCAGGTATCTCCTATACTAATAGAGCCACATGCTCACCGGTTTGCCACATGATGTAGGCCTATGGACTGAACAAGAAACCACCAAAAATTTTAACCAGTCATCGTTCTCACAACACTGAGGACCAGTCATTCGAAATGACTTCTCCATGCATTTTATGCATTGGTAAAAGCACTATGATGAAAAGTGTGATATGTTTTCAGGTATCTCCTATACTAATAGAGCCACATGCTCACCGGTTTGCCACATGATGTAGGCCTATGGACTGAACAAGAAACCACCAAAAATTTTAACCAGTCATCGTTCTCACAACACTGAGGACCAGTCATTCGAAATGACTTCTCCATGCATTTTATGCATTGGTAAAAACACTATGATGAAAAGTGTGATATGTTTTCAGGTATCTCCTATACTAATAGAGCCACATGCTCACCGGTTTGCCACATGATGTAGGCCTATGGACTGAACAAGAACCCACCAAAAATTTTAACCAGTCATCGTTCTCACAACACTGAGGACCAGTCATTCGAAATGACTTCTCCATGCATTTTATGCATTGGTAAAAGCACTATGATGAAAAGTGTGATATGTTTTCAGGTATCTCCTATACTAATAGAGCCACATGCTCACCGGTTTGCCACATGATGTAGGCCTATGGACTGAACAAGAAACCACCAAAAATTTTAACCAGTCATCGTTCTCACAACACTGAGGACCAGTCATTCGAAATGACTTCTCCATGCATTTTATGCATTGGTAAAAGCACTATGATGAAAAGTGTGATATGTTTTCAGGTATCTCCTATACTAATAGAGCCACATGCTCACCGGTTTGCCACATGATGTAGGCCTATGGACTGAACAAGAAACCACCAAAAATTTTAACCAGTCATCGTTCTCACAACACTGAGGACCAGTCATTCGAAATGACTTCTCCATGCATTTTATGCATTGGTAAAAGCACTATGATGAAAAGTGTGATATGTTTTCAGGTATCTCCTATACTAATAGAGCCACATGCTCACCGGTTTGCCACATGATGTAGGCCTATGGACTGAACAAGAAACCACCAAAATTTTAACCAGTCATCGTTCTCACAACACTGAGGACCAGTCATTCGAAATGACTTCTCCATGCATTTTATGCATTGGTAAAAGCACTATGATGAAAAGTGATATGTTTTCAGGTATCTCCTATACTAATAGAGCCACATGCTCACCGGTTTGCCACATGATGTAGGCCTATGGACTGAACAAGAATCCACCAAAAATTTTAACCAGTCATCGTTCTCACAACACTGAGGACCAGTCATTCGAAATGACTTCTCCATGCATTTTATGCATTGGTAAAAGCACTATGATGAAAAGTGTGATATGTTTTCAGGTATCTCCTATACTAATAGAGCCACATGCTCACCGGTTTGCCACATGATGTAGGCCTATGGACTGAACAAGAAACCACCAAAAATTTTAACCAGTCATCGTTCTCACAACACTGAGGACCAGTCATTCGAAATGACTTCTCCATGCATTTTATGCATTGGTAAAAGCACTATGATGAAAAGTGTGATATGTTTTCAGGTATCTCCTATACTAATAGAGCCACATGCTCACCGGTTTGCCACATGATGTAGGCCTATGGACTGAACAAGAAACCACCAAAAATTTTAACCAGTCATCGTTCTCACAACACTGAGGACCAGTCATTCGAAATGACTTCTCCATGCATTTTATGCATTGGTAAAAGCACTATGATGAAAAGTGTGACATGTTTTCAGGTATCTCCTATACTAATAGAGCCACATGCTCACCGGTTTGCCACATGATGTAGGCCTATGGACTGAACAAGAAACCACCAAAAATTTTAACCAGTCATCGTTCTCACAACACTGAGGACCAGTCATTCGAAATGACTTCTCCATGCATTTTATGCATTGGTAAAAGCACTATGATGAAAAGTGTGATATGTTTTCAGGTATCTCCTATACTAATAGAGCCACATGCTCACCGGTTTTGCCACATGATGTAGGCCTATGGACTGAACAAGAAACCACCAAAAATTTTAACCAGTCATCGTTCTCACAACACTGAGGACCAGTCATTCGAAATGACTTCTCCATGCATTTTATGCATTGGTAAAAGCACTATGATGAAAAGTGTGATATGTTTTCAGGTATCTCCTATACTAATAGAGCCACATGCTCACCGGTTTGCCACATGATGTAGGCCTATGGACTGAACCACCAAAAATTTTAACCAGTCATCGTTCTCACAACACTGAGGACCAGTCATTCGAAATGACTTCTCCATGCATTTTATGCATTTGTAAAAGCACTATGATGAAAAGTGTGATATGTTTTCAGGTATCTCCTATACTAATAGAGCCACATGCTCACCGGTTTGCCACATGATGTAGGCCTATGGACTGAACAAGAAACCACCAAAAATTTTAACCAGTCATCGTTCTCACAACACTGAGGACCAGTCATTCGAAATGACTTCTCCATGCATTTTATGCATTGGTAAAAGCACTATGATGAAAAGTGTGATATGTTTTCAGGTATCTCCTATACTAATAGAGCCACATGCTCACCGGTTTGCCACATGATGTAGGCCTATGGAGCTGAACAAGAAACCACCAAAAATTTTAACCAGTCATCGTTCTCACAACACTGAGGACCAGTCATTCGAAATGACTTCTCCATGCATTTTATGCATTGGTAAAAGCACTATGATGAAAAGTGTGATATGTTTTCAGGTATCTCCTATACTAATAGAGCCACATGCTCACCGGTTTGCCACATGATGTAGGCCTATGGACTGAACAAGAAACCACCAAAAATTTTAACCAGTCATCGTTCTCACAACACTGAGGACCAGTCATTCGAAATGACTTCTCCATGCATTTTATGCATTGGTAAAAGCACTATGATGAAAAGTGTGATATGTTTTCAGGTATCTCCTATACTAATAGAGCCACATGCTCACCGGTTTGCCACATGATGTAGGCCTATGGACTGAACAAGAAACCACCAAAAATTTTAACCAGTCATCGTTCTCACAACACTGAGGACCAGTCATTCGAAATGACTTCTCCATGCATTTTATGCATTGGTAAAAGCACTATGATGAAAAGTGTGATATGTTTTCAGGTATCTCCTATACTAATAGAGCCACATGCTCACCGGTTTGCCACATGATGTAGGCCTATGGACTGAACAAGAAACCACCAAAAATTTTAACCAGTCATCGTTCTCACAACACTGAGGACCAGTCATTCGAAATGACTTCTCCATGCATTTTATGCATTGGTAAAAGCACTATGATGAAAAGTGTGATATGTTTTCAGGTATCTCCTATACTAATAGAGCCACATGCTCACCGGTTTGCCACATGATGTAGGCCTATGGACTGAACAAGAACCACCAAAAATTTTAACCAGTCATCGTTCTCACAACACTGAGGACCAGTCATTCGAAATGACTTCTCCATGCATTTTATGCATTGGTAAAAGCACTATGATGAAAAGTGTGATATGTTTTCAGGTATCTCCTATACTAATAGAGCCACATGCTCACCGGTTTGCCACATGATGTAGGCCTATGGACTGAACAAGAAACCACCAAAAATTTTAACCAGTCATCGTTCTCACAACACTGAGGACCAGTCATTCGAAATGACTTCTCCATGCATTTTATGCATTGGTAAAAGCACTATGATGAAAAGTGTGATATGTTTTTCAGGTATCTCCTATACTAATAGAGCCACATGCTCACCGGTTTGCCACATGATGTAGGCCTATGGACTGAACAAGAAACCACCAAAAATTTTAACCAGTCATCGTTCTCACAACACTGAGGACCAGTCATTCGAAATGACTTCTCCATGCATTTTATGCATTGGTAAAAGCACTATGATGAAAAGTGTGATATGTTTTCAGGTATCTCCTATACTAATAGAGCCACATGCTCACCGGTTTGCCACATGATGTAGGCCTATGGACTGAACAAGAAACCACCAAAAATTTTAACCAGTCATCGTTCTCACAACACTGAGGACCAGTCATTCGAAATGACTTCTCCATGCATTTTATGCATTGGTAAAAGCACTATGATGAAAAGTGTGATATGTTTTCAGGTATCTCCTATACTAATAGAGCCACATGCTCACCGGTTTGCCACATGATGTAGGCCTATGGACTGAACAAGAAACCACCAAAAATTTTAACCAGTCATCGTTCTCACAACACTGAGGACCAGTCATTCGAAATGACTTCTCCATGCATTTTATGCATTGGTAAAAGCACTATGATGAAAAGTGTGATATGTTTTCAGGTATCTCCTATACTAATAGAGCCACATGCTCACCGGTTTGCCACATGATGTAGGCCTATGGACTGAACAAGAAACCACCAAAAATTTTAACCAGTCATCGTTCTCACAACACTGAGGACCAGTCATTCGAAATGACTTCTCCATGCATTTTATGCATTGGTAAAAGCACTATGATGAAAAGTGTGATATGTTTTCAGGTATCTCCTATACTAATAGAGCCACATGCTCACCGGTTTGCCACATGATGTAGGCCTATGGACTGAACAAGAAACCACCAAAAATTTTAACCAGTCATCGTTCTCACAACACTGAGGACCAGTCATTCGAAATGACTTCTCCATGCATTTTATGCATTGGTAAAAGCACTATGATGAAAAGTGTGATATGTTTTCAGGTATCTCCTATACTAATAGGAGCCACATGCTCACCGGTTTGCCATATGATGTAGGCCTATGGACTGAACAAGAAACCACCAAAAATTTTAACCAGTCATCGTTCTCACAACACTGAGGACCAGTCATTCGAAATGACTTCTCCATGCATTTTATGCATTGGTAAAAGCACTATAATGAAAAGTGTGATATGTTTTCAGGTATCTCCTATACTAATAGAGCCACATGCTCACCGGTTTGCCACA